>NC_071106.1:30155000-31355000 GCF_024256425.1 Clarias gariepinus | reverse complement strand
TGAATGGACGGTTGAGAAGTTTAAAGTGAAGTTCACAGAGACGTTTCTTGTGGTGTGTATCAGGTTGCCCAGCAGAAGGAAGCCGGAAGCCTCCGTGCCCCTCGCAGAATCCAGTGAGGCGCGGCAGAAGTTTTCTAATGCTAAAGCAATCTCGTCTGACATGTTCTTCGGCCGCGAGAGCAACGCTGAGGTACGACAGCATGAAAGCAGCTTTCACGTTCACTCGTACACTGCTGGGAAATAAAAAGGAATTCCTGCCGGATAATGAATCAAGCTTAATATAACTCGTGTCAGTCATTTTATTTGGTTAAACTGTCTGTCCCTCAGACCTATTTAATCTGTGTTTCAGTACGAGGCCAAGGCTCGTCTGGAGACCATGTCCAGCAGCACGTCTATTAGCTCTGCTGATTTGTTCGGGGACGGAAGCAGCCGCCCGTCAGGTGAGCATGAGTGCTTTATGGAACGTCGGGTGAAATTAAAAGACCTCTTGTGCTTCCACTGATTGTGTGTGTGATGTAGGGGGATCAGGATTGGACAGCGTGCTACCCTCTGGACCGGACATGGCACAGTTTAAGCAGGGCGTGAAGACTGTGGCTGGAAAGATGGCTGTACTGGCCAATGGGGTTATGAATACCATTCAGGTGATCCACACTAGATCTCTAAAGAACAATTAGTTAAAATTAAGTCTGACGAACAGGGCTGACAAAAAAAAACCCACTTATAATAATGTACGATTCATAACATTTTCCTGATTTCATAACATCTGATGCAAGAAAGTCATGTTTATCCTTAGTACTGGAGAACTAGATGTTAGGAAACAAGAAGCACATGTCTCGGTATTTGTGACAGGATTACACTAATGACTTGGTGATTGAAACCGAATCACACAAGAAAGGGTGGAGGCTAACAAAAGCTTCCGTAAGATGTGTAAAGCTATACAAATAGAAATCATGTAACAAACACAAAAAGTGCGATCTGGATCCGTCCTGCATACATCAATCATGCTTGGCTAACGTTGATGTGCGAAAATTCTGTCTGTAATGAGCTGCAGGACAAATTAAAGTGTTTTTACATTAGAGACCTTGTCCTAGAACACTTCACCCAAAATTTTGGCTCACTTTGATTAGTGAGGAGACATTTGTTCCGCACTCAGGAACCGTTCCCGAGTTTGCTTAAAGAGGTGGTCTCTGGACCAGTACAGTGTCACCTGCAGTACATAATCAAGGTATGGAAGCCAGTCATAGCTGAGGATAGAAGTAGATGGCTGCTTAGATGTTATGCCATCAGTGTGGCATGGTACAAATTAATCGTGCCTAATGTACAAATGCCCTTAGTTGATGGGTTTTCCAATGTTTATCACTGAGACAAAAGAATTCAGACGTAACCATAAGCAGAATATCAGAATGGGAGAATTAAAATTTTTAATTGTAATATAACTACAGCAGTGATTTTTACAATTTGTTTTAAATTTAGCATTACAGGTCTTGTGACAGCATGATGTGATGGTTAGCACTGTGGCCTCGCACATTTAGGGTTGAGGGCTTACGTCTCAATTTTAGTCCTGTGTGTGAAGTTCACATGTTCTCTCTTTGCTTAGCTCCAGATACACTGGCTTCCTCTTACAGTTCAAAGACATGCAGAGTAGGTTAATAGATGTTTCCAAATGTGTGTGTGCCCTTGTGTCCTGTCCAGGAAGTACCCCGCCTAGTATCATGCGTCCTCAGTCCTCAGGTTAAACACTATAAAAAAATGAAAAATGAAAGAGAGGGAGAGAGTTACACTTGTGCATTATTAACTGTTTGAGAAGCTAGTCCAGACTGTAGTTTTATCACCTTCAGAGAAAACAAGTTACACAGTTTTTGTTCTACTCCTGTTATCGTTCTGTATTCTCCTAACTTCCTTTCTTTCTCTTTTAGGACCGCTATGGCTCCTACTGACAGAACTGCATGACTCGAACAGGAAAGGAAATGACATCAAACAGGACATACCACACTGCTGACTGGATCAGGCTTTTTTCTTCTTCTTCTTCTTCTCTCCTCTAACATTGTACCTGAAGCACAGAGGGAGAAAGTACAGAAACAAAAAGAAAAGGAGGAGACGGCACAACGCAGGACCTCCCTTTCCTCTTCTCCCAGTCTGCCTACAGGCTTTTGTAGATTCTCTCACACACTCTCCCTCTCTTTCACACACAGCCCCCCACATACAGACACACACTGACAGTATTTCAGTTTTCTTTCTTTTTTGATTTTTTTTCCCCCTTGAATTCTTCAAAGATGTAGAAAGTTTGTTTTTCAGAACTGCAGTGCTTTCTGTTGAAACTAACCATGCGTGTTTTTTTTTTTTAATGCCATATTACTGGTCTGAGATTTCATAGAATTGTTTTAAGTATTCTCTATGAAATATGTATAACCAAATTTATCCATATCTTTTCAATGTTTTCTTTTTTTTTTTCTATTTAAGTGGTGTTATTATACTTCATGGGCGTGTGCATTGATGACCAGTACATTGACCTCACATAGAAAGGGAACTAATAATTTGAGTCGATTCTGATGAACGAGCCGCTGCGCAATCCGCCATCTCGGTTCGTGAAGGTGGACACGTCGGATTTTGCTTCATCTGAAAAGCATTTCCGAAAAACGTGGTTGTTTTGTGATCTTTCTTCAAGCATGCACGTTCAGACCCATGATCATAAAACCGCTTCGAAAGGCTCAAAAACATACATTGTCCTCCTTGTTAAATTTGGCAGATCATTAATGGAGGAATCACATTCACAGATACGATGAAGCATCTGCAGCTGCTTTACACGTGCATCGGTTCTTAGACCGGTGTGAATTTTAATAAGTTAAAAAGTGATTTTTGACACGTGTTTCAAAAAGGTGTTTTATTTTTCCCTTTTGAATTGAGACCTGATTGTTTTCAAAAGAAGGTATCTGTGTGCTCTTGACAAAAATCTAAACGTCTATTCTTGAAATTTGTCTGCCTGTCCCTTTGTGTGAAATAAAAATAAAATAAAAGGACGTTAGCCTTCACAGGTGTTTATTGTAGATCAGTGGAAACAAAGATTTATGTACTGTAAATAAAAAGTTGACCTCCAAAATACATGTTTGACATCATTGTGTATAAAAACATCATTAAAAATGAAAGCATTGTGAAAGTACAACATTTAACAAGTCCCAAAGGGAAGACAGAAGTGGTGTAGGTTCTGACCCCATAAAGCTGCTGCACAAAATGAAAGAATCTGGGCTTTGATGTGGGTCTACACACGTCAGTGCTTTCATTCGCTCTCCATCAATGAGAGCCTTTCATCTAGGCTATTCCCACACATCGAACAAGTCAACCTGTCCGATCGCCCAGACAGGACGAGGTGTAATGGATAAGCACACGGCGAACGATCCTGTAATCGTCCAGGAAAGGTCAGAAGCCCTCTGATCACAGACAACAAAAGCAAGTCGCTTTTCAGATAAATGTATATTTCTAAACACCTGAATGCATCGACAGATCTAATTCATCACTGACAATGATCAAAGAAAGACAGATGGGCTGCACAATTGGATCAGTCGCACAATGTGATTAATTGTGAATTCCTGTATCAGCCTGGAGATGTGTTTAACATTTATAGAAGGAGTCTCCAGCGATTTTGGAACAGAAAACATTTTGTACTTTCAGGTTCCTTTTGAAACATAAATTGCTTGTTTTTGTGTCTTATTAGAGGCTGGTGCTGGAACGACTCCTTATAAAAAGAAAAGGATTTTGAGAAAAGTAATGAAAGATTTAATTTCTGTAAAAATGGTTTGTTTGTACATTGCTGTAATTTAAGAGGAATAAAACACTTCCGGATGTGCTTCATAGGGAAACTATGAATGTCCAGCTTATATACAGTTGTGTTCAAAATAATAGCAGTCCAACATCAGTAAACAGATCAATAATTGTTTTTGGGAGAAATTATATTTCTTCATGGTAAATATTTTACTTGTAGGTGTAGTGGAGTAATAGAAAACCACCAGTCATGATTGGATGCACCTGATTCTGTGTAATTGAATCATTAATTGAAAAGGGGCGTGTTCAAAATAATAGTGTGGAGTTTAATTAGAGAGGTCAATTATTCTGTAAAAGACAGGTGTCAAACAAGTTCCCCTTATTTAAGGACAAATACAGAAAAGGTTGTCCTGTGCATTTCCTTCTGAAAATCAGAGTAAAATTCCATACATTCTTCAGAAGATCAGCGTACTTTGAAGTTGATAAGAGATGGAAAACACACAAAGAAGTGCAGAAAATGATAGGCTGCTCTGCTAAAATGATATCAAATGCTTTAAAATGGAGACCTGAACCAGAAAGACGTTGAAGAAAATGGAAAACTACCATTCGAATGGATCGAAGAATAACAAAATTACCAAAGACTCAGCCAATGATCAGTTCCAGCATGGTCAAAGAACACCTAAAGTTACCTGTTAGTACTGTTACTATTAGAAGACGGCTATGTGAAGCCAAGCTATCAGCAAGAAGTCCCATTGTTGGAAAAAAGATGTGCTGAAAAGGTTATAGCTCGCCAAAGGACACACTGACTGGCCTAAAGAGAACTGGCGCGATATTTTGTGGACAGATGAAAGCCAGATTGCTCTTTTTGGGTCTAGAGGCTGTAAACAGTTTGTCAGGCCCCCAAACACTGAATTCAGTGTGAAGACAGTGAAGCATGGAGGCACAAGCATCATGATATGGGGATGCTTCTCGTACTATGGTGTTGAACCTATTGATCACATTTCAGGGATCATGGATCAATCTGAGTACATCAGAATACTTAAAGAGGTCACGTTGCCTTATGCCGAAGAGGAAATGCCCTTAAACTGGGTGTTTCAACAAGACAACGACCCCAAACACACCAGTAAGTGAGCAGAATCTTGGTCCCAGACCAACAAGATTGACGTTATGGAGTGGCCAGCCCAATCCCCAGACCTTAATCCAATCGAAAACTTGTGGCCTGACATTAAAAACGCTTTACTGTATTAGTAATTATATGGATATGGAGCTTTTCTGCCTTTTTTCAACACACTGCTATTATTTTAAGCACAACTGTATATAATTGACTGTTGACATAGTTGTCTACTTGAGGGGCATGGTCGCGTAGTGGTTAGCACTGTCGCCTCGCACCTCCAGGGTCCGGGTTCGATTCCCGGCCAGGGTTGATTCCCATCCCTGTATTCATGGAGTTTGCATGTTCTCCCCGTGCTTGGTGACTTTCCTCCCACAGTCTAAAGACCTGCAGATTAGGCTAAGTGGCATTCCCAAATTGCCTCAATTCATGCCTAAATGAGTGTGTAAGTGTGTGCGCTCTGTTCCGGGCGTACCCCGCCTCGTGCCCTAAGTCTCCTGGGATAGGCTCCAGGCCCTCCGCGACCCTGAATACAGAATAGAGCGATATAGACGACGAGAGAGTGAATAAATTGTGAGCTCCTCGACTATTTAAGCTGAGGATACACTACACGACTTTCACACTTCTAAAAGATTCTAAGCCTGGCTTTCACAGATCTTTTGGATGAACAAGCTTAAGGACTGCGCCACATGAGGGATCGTAGACTATACGTCTTGTCACTCCAGCTTAGGCCAACTGAACAGACCAAACTCTCACGAGAGCAAGAGTAATCTTTCAAGTAGAAGAAACAAACAAATATAGATGCCAGACAGGCAGCAACAGTTTCCTCCACTTCCCGTATCCTGCCCATGATCCTGCTTCCTCTACGTTCATTAGCCATTAACGGTACACATTCCCGTCCAGAGTCGGCATTTGATATACTCCGACTCATGTCTACCGAGTCTGTTCTCAGTGTGTTCGTGTAATGTATCCTCAGCTTTGGTTGAAACTTTGGAGGAATGTTGATGTATTTTGTTAATTTCGTTTGTTTCGTGTCTGATCATGTTGGCAGCGAGATAACAGTAGTAGCTAGTGTGATCCAGTCAATGTGCCTCAATCATCAGGTTTCTACTCGATGAGTTGAAATTTAGAAGTCAAAAATTATGCGCGAATTAAATCAGGCAAAAAAATCAAGTGATGTGAAAACCCACACCAGACGCATCACGCAGCGAAAAAGTTGCTTGTGGAAAATAAAGCAAAACAATTTATAAGCCAGCTTAAATGCCTTCCAAAAAAAAAAAAACCATACATTAAAAAACGTAAATTAGCTTATAAACATGTAATTTTATCTTAAATCAGCTTGTCTTAATTGACGAGTGTCATTCTCGTTAGTACTGTGTCCCTACAAATGAAATGATGTGAAGTTAAATCCAAGGTAGCCTTACACGCCTCTTTACACACTCAATCCGTTTATATCTATTGTAAAGATTTGCACGTTTACAGGATCGTGATGTAAAAACCAAAGTGCAAGAGAACTGATTCAGTCCTTACCAACACCAGCCAAATGTAAGGAACCAGCTATGATTTTTGACATGATTGTGCAGCCTGATAAGGAAGAATATTGATGTGTCTTGCAGAGCCAGCGAATTTATTTCCTTATAAAACACCAGGTTCACTTATTGCTGTTTAATGATTAATGAAAAACAATGTGTTTGACTCTTAGTGCAAATAAAATACCTCTTCCCTGCATGTTTATTTCTTCTTTTCTTTTTTAAACTCAAGATAAAGATAAAAACTGCAATGCAATACCAAACCGCCAGATTTCTTTTCGTAGCTTCTAATGATGGGTGTTGATTTGGTGTTGTGGTGATTTGTTTAGTAAAGCTGAGAGAGTGAGAGAGAGTCCGGTCGGGTATCAGGTAAAACCACATTAGTTGGTCCAGGCATATGAATAAAAGTTATTATTTTCCCAGAGATCGCATCGTTCTGCTAAAATATTCTGTGGCACAGAAAGCGTCTGATTCAGCACGGCAGTCTTGGATGGGAATTCGGGCCAATCCTCTGGCATCTTACCTGCAAGATCCGAGAAAAGGCCAGATTTATTTTTGGAGCATTTCTTGAAGTGAAAATACTGAATAGCTGAATTTGTGGGAAATTTCTCCAACAACAAATGATGCTCACCTTCTTTTGCGAAGTGAATGAAGTACTTTGTGAGCGTCTGCTGAAACTCTATGTCTTTAGAAGTGGTCGTGCCGAGTGCCATCTCGAGGCCGCCGAAGAACGCCAAGCTGTCCATCATGTGGAAGGAGAATCGGCTTGGGTAAGGGAGCAAGGTGGATGAATCAGCAGCTTTGGATGGAGTGTAATTCACCAGGTAGCGGTACACAGGGCTCTTTAGGGTGTCTGGAAATAACCGAAAATGTAAGAGAGATAAACGTGACTTTTCAACTTTAGACCTCACAGATGTGACAATAAATCAATGTGTTTTAACGAAAGGACAGATCTTTCATCTCAGACTATAGTTGTACTGCAATACTGGTTTTGTTGCATCCTGAGTGATTTAATCAGTCACATGTTGAAATGGAGTGGCCGGCCTACCAGAATTACTCCAAGAGCCAATAACCGTGAGTAATAAACTTATGAGACTCATCCAGGAGCTCATAAAAGAACCCGGAACAACATCTAACGAAATAGAGGCCCTCCCACCTGCCTCAGTGTCAGTGTTCATGATCCAACAATAAGTAAGTGACTGGGCAAAAATGGCCTCAGTTGAAGAGTTCCAGGGCGAAAGCCCCTTATGACCAAAAAAGATACAAAGGTTTGTCTTACAGTTGCCAAAAACTTGGTTGTCCCCAAGACTTTTGGGCAAATATTCTGTTGACTGGTAGGACAAAAGTTTAAATTTTGGGAAGTTGTGCGTTCCGTTAAATCTGGCGTAAAACTAACATTTCATAAAAAGAACATACCAACGGTCAAACATAGTGGTGGTAGTGTGATGGTCTGGGGCTGCTTTGCCGCTTCAGGACCTAGACACTCACTCATCGTCTATACCGCTTTATCCTGTATTCAGGGTCTATCCCAGGAGACTTGGGCGGGGTACACCCTGGACAGGGTGCCAATCCATCATAGGGATGATGATGGATGATGGATGATGGACATGTACACACTCACTCATAGTCATTCAAACACTACAGCCAATTTGGGAATGCCAATTAGCCTAATCTGCAGGTCTGCGGACTGTGGGAGGAAACCGGAATACCCGGAGGAAGCCGACCAAGCACGGGGAGAACATGCAAACTCCATGCACACAGGGAGGGGAATCGAGCCTGGCCAGGAATCGAACCCGGACCCTGGAGGTGCAAGGCTAACCACTACACCACCGTGCCGCCCAGGACCTGGACAACTTGCCATGATTGAGGGAACCATGAATTCTGAAAATCCTGAAAGCCATCAGTTCTTGATCTCAAGCTCGAGTGCACTTGGGTATTGTAGCAGTACAATGATCCGAAACACACCGGCAAGTCCACCTCGAAATGGCTCAAAAAACTAATTTAAGGTTGTATAGTGGCCTAGACAAAGTCTGGACTTAAAACCTGATTCCGATGCTGTGGCATGACCTTAAACAGGCTGTTCATGCTTAAAACCCCTCTAATATGGTTGAATTAAAACTATTCTGCAAAGGAGAGTGGGCCAAAATTCCTCCACATTGACGTGAAGACGACATCGCCAGTAAAATGTAATAAACACTTTATTTTTTACATAGAAACCACATTAGCTCGCACAGCCTTCTGGGTACAAGTGCACACATTTGAACGGGTCATCATTTATACTTCTCTCGTTCATGAACTGACTGCTGTACAATTTGGTTCATATCTTTAATAAGGGTTTATGTGGACCTGCAGCTTGCTTGGCCAGGTGGTTGCTGGGGCAGCTGGCCCTCATATCTGACACTAAAGTGGTGTAGAGTCTTTCAGGGCAGCTGTCATTGGTTGGGCATGGTTCAAAACTGTCGTACTGCTTCGAGGCCTTCTTTACCACATCCTCTCCAAATGGCTTCAGCTTCTCTACATACAGAGGGGATAAGAAAAATATAAGTTTTAAGAATAGCATTTATTATTACTATTATTATTATTATAAACATTATAGGTATAATAGCATTAACGAGGATACCTGATAGAAACCACTTGTAGTCGCCCCATGTCCAGGTTGAGATGTTTTTCACGGGTGGACTAAGAAAAGTCATTTAAAATCATACATTAATTGCCATGATTTTGTGTTGTCCTGATAGCTAAATGTAAACAAACTTTGACATTTACCTAAAATCAGCTTCTTGCTCTGTTGTTCCAACCACGAGTGGAACGTCACTGTAAAATTCACCTTTCTCTGAAGCTTTGAACGAATGACTGACGAGAACATAGCCATCTATGATTGCAACTGGACCGTATGATTTGCCTTTAACAGGGATGTCTGTTAGTCCATCTCGTGCCCAGAATGGGTATTCTTCCCACGGAATGGCCTGAGCAAACAAAAAGTGAAGTTTTCTTTAAATTCCCAAGCCTGAATCAAGGCCAGATTAGGAAATCGATGGCCGAGATGTTTTGGAAACTAGGAACCAAAGACAAATGTGGACTGGATGGGGATCATCAGGATGAAGAACTTCTTGCAATGTTATTAGAGTCAGCAAAACCTGCTGCGACACTGCGGTCAGATTTAAGGTTCTGAAACTGAATAATCTTTAACTAGAAGAGTTTATTTTCAGTAGTACACTTGAGGATGGCTACGGTGGTAATCCTGCAATTGATTACTTGTTTTAGGTGTTTTGTAAGAGGACAAATGATGAGAACAAGTTGGATGATTATCCAGGGATTGGCTGTGTGTATCTCACCTGGAGGATCTGAGTTATGTCGAGCTTTCGGAGGCAGGCTGCATCTTGGCAGCCGGTATTCTTCAAGAACACGTGGTTGCCTTTTTCGGCTGCGTCCAACGAGGTGTTAGAGACGAATGAGGGACTCATTCCAATTGCACGATGAAACAGACCCTTAGCTTGAGGCGAAAGCATCAAAGCCCATACTGATGTTTCTCCTTGTGAGGAATTGGAAACGGTAACGCATCAGTAAATGCACACAACACGAAATCTCAAATGTGATGAACTTGCTTTGGTAGGAGAAATGCCTGTAGGAAATGTTCTTAAATAAACACGGGTTTTGTTAAAATTATAAAATGAAATGCAGTGTTGTACAACATCTCTCCTGTCTGCAAACTGCCTCACATTCACCATCCTAAGGCATAGATGAAAAGTAACTGAATGGAGCTGCATACTGTAGCTTACAGTGCAATATGTAAGGGGGTTCTGTTAAAGTCTCAAATCTGATTGGACAAAAGGTGATGATTTTTTTTTTAAATTCTAATTATACACAGTGCAGATGAATTATTTTAAATCTCTTAAGGAAGTGTGCATTATTTGTGTATACAGTGAAACCTCAGATTGCAAAGAACGTGATTTGCGAGTGTTCCGCCAAACAAGCAAAGATTTTTAATGAATTTTGGAAAACGAACAAGTCTTGATTTACGAGTACTGAATATCATGTATCACGCATGCGCTTCTGTTGTAAGCACTTTAAAGTCGATAAACTCAAGTAAGTCTACAGGACAGAGGTTGTTTACGCTATCTGATGTTTTTTTCTGTAAATTGACTGACTGTGTTTACTGTGAGAGAGAGAGTGAGTGAGAGAGAGAGAGAGAGAGAGAGAAAGGAATGCAAGAATACAGAGCCAACAACAATTACTGTCAAGCATCACTGTATATAGAGTCGCGGCCAGAAGCATTGAGAGAAATGAAATTTAATATTTTGATGACATTCTCAAAATGTTTGAAATAATGATAATGAAGAAAATAATAATTAGTTATTTTATGCAATGCAATTGCTATACAACCATCAGTATTCAGTCTAACATCATTTATTCTTTAAAACCTGCTGGATCCGGCTGCACAATATTTAAGCAATATCGTACAAGAGGGAGCGCTGTTGTGTTGGTACGTAAATAGTTTTTGCCTTATTTAACCATTTTTCTGTGTTAAAATCATTCCAAAGCCAACATACATCATTCCATACCTGGTGAAACCAACTAACTGCAACTGGCGGAGCTGACAACTTACAGATGTAATTACTGATGTGTAATTACTGTAGGGGTAAACCATGGAGGTGTTGTGGACAGTCCTGTAAATTTTTTAAGTTTCTCTTTATAGTTCCATTTATTCCATTTTAGAATGTCAGCTCAGGTTGACTTCTGGGTTCCGGGGTTTAATCCTAATGGGGTTAAATGGAACGCTAGTGCACTAGGGTGTTCTATCACTTGTTCTACACACTATGTAGTGCCCTTGATTAGAGAGTGGATTAAGGATTCAGCCTTGTGTTAGAAGCTAGTTAGCTTTTTAGCTCGAATTGGCATAAATAAAACAACACTGAGGGACAACTTAGAAGCAATTATGAAGGAGACAAAGTGATGTTTAAGATGCCATAACATTAGAAGTAGTTTTGTCTTGCTGAAAGTGCTACCATGGCTGGGTTTTAGTGTGAGTTTTGGCCGGCAGATGCTCTTCCTTAGTATGCCAGACTCTACTGACCTACTTTCACCCATGCTGGTGACCAACTGTTGGGTAAATAACGACTATAGAACACCTTGGACCTGGAGTGATGCATTCAGTTAAACGCTGTGTGATACGTACACAGTTACTGTCCATTATCACCACTCATGGAATGCCTCTTGTTTAATCAGATTAATCAGGTCGGATCTAACTGTTGTATAATATGTGGCATATGTTGTCTTAATACTTTTGACTACCGTGGTACAGGATGTTGTAAAATTCTCACCAAATATTGTGATTTTTGTTGGGTCTCCACCAAACACATGGATGTTTTTCTGAACCCACTGAAGAGCTAGAATCTGGTCCATGAAGCCATAGTTTCCTGTGTTTAAAAAAAGATCCACTTTAATAATTCTCTACCAACTGACCCGGTTATATAACACAGAAAAAACACACATCTATGACTACTGTAACTTTTCCTCCAAAAAAGGACAGTTGGTACAAACAGTTTAGACAAATATAGCTCTAGGTATAACTACAGACTGACCTGAGGTGTTGGTCGAAGAATCTTTTCTCAGTGTCTCTAGTGCCATAAAGCCAAATGCATTAAGCCTGTAGTTCAGACTCACGAACACGGTTTGTGTTCTTTTGGCCAACTCCTCAGTGGGCGAGTAGCCTTTCTCCTGCCCGCTCAGCATGTGTAAGTTTCCTCCATGGATCCACACCATGACAGGCAGGGCATCAGTAGGCTGTAGACTGGGTGTCCAGACGTTCAAGTACAGGCAGTCCTCTTTACCCATCACTCGGCCGTCTTTTCTGAGAGGTCGCACTTGGGCGCACTTGCTACGAAAATGCGTGGCATCGTAAACTCCATCCCAGCACTCTCCTCTCGCTTTTAGGTCTGCTGGAGGTTGCCAGCGGCGTTCGCCGACAGGTGGCACGGCATACGGGATGCCTTTGAAGGAGTAGGCATCGTGTTCCCGTTTTCCGCGCAGCAAACCACAGTCTGTTAGCACCTCAGCATAACCGCGGGGTCGAGTCTGGGCCAAGTAAGCCAGGTATCCGGCGAGAGTGAGAAGGGCAAGAATGCCACAGCCGATCAGAAACATACACCTCCGGGACACTTGGAGGAACGGGCTGACGTAGTAGCGGCGGGCGTACTGGACCTCCTCTTCAGTCTCATCCTGAACGAGGTAGCGGTACTCGTTCCTCGCAGGGACCTCAAATGCGTCCTCATTCATCTCTCTAAGCCACACAGATATAGAAAGTACATATCACCTGTCATGTCAACCTTTTTCAGCTTTGGGTTAATAATAAAAAAAATATATTATAATCTTATTACTTTAACAAAAAAAAAACAGATTATAATAGAACTTCTCTTTAAGAAGCTATTAACAAACTCCTCATGTTCTGCTGTTGTTATTATTGTGCATCACTATTATTAATGCAAGATTATAACTTATAATTTTGCAATTGTATCATTCATACTTTTATAGTTTCAGGACTAATACAAGTAAAGTTTTTGAATACTTAAAATGGCAACCACCAACAAGCTTTTTAATGCAACATTTACAAGCATTAATGGTTCCATAAAGTGTCTTGCTTAAGTATTTATCCCCAACAGGATTGTAAAGACCAGAACAACTCTGTGACAAAGACTTTGGAAAGTGTCAATCAGGATATGGTTGTAAAAATAAATATAATAAAATAAAACTAAAAAAATAAAAAAATTGTGAATATTATGTGGTGCACCATTAAATCCGTAATGGGGAACAAATGGAAAGAATATGGTACAACCCTGCCTAGAGGACCGGGGGTCAGATAGGGGTTCAGAGGATAACACACCACTAAGTTGGGTTTTATGAAAGAGTCTGAAATCTAATCAAAGTTTGCCAAAAGGCAAGGAAACTTTTGGGAAAAAGCCGGGCAGTAAAAGTTGTTAAAAAAAAAACAACAAAAAAAACCCCGCACTTTTACAAACGACTTGTCTAATGTCACTTGTAAACACAGTCATAAAAAACACAACTGACATTTTTATCGTCGTTCTGCTGCTCAAACTGTCTGAACATGTCTACCCTGACTGGCGCAGGAGAGCAAGAGCAACAAACAACATTTTTGTAAAGTGACACTTCATCGTAAACGAATTTAAACCCTTTTTAAGCCTTTTTCTTTTTCATCTTAAAGGAAAAAAAAAAAAATCTTTCATGTCCACTTTCACCTGAAAAAATATAGCTTACCCAGGTTAACTAAATGAAAAGCTGTACGTTTTTAATGTTAGTTATTTCATATTAAATAAGTCAAATCATTCTCTAACAGAAAGTGGTGTTGAGGGGTCAAATCATGTTTAAATTAAACTCCCAAAAAATTTATAATGCATGATATGAGCATCAGGACGTTAACAGCAGAGCATTTTAAAACAATTACAGAACTGTCAGTCATCTCAGATTCCTATGTCGATTAGCTAATCTGCCATTTATATCGGGGTTTTTTTTGGCACCAATTTCTGAATTATACCTTATACTTTAATGTTAAAATGGCAGAAATGGTAAAAAGGGCTGCAGGTTATTACAGGTAATACTGTATACGCATGGTTGGGAATTAATTCATGTAGTTTGTTGATAATTTAAGTATGTATGTGTTCATTTATTTATTTTTTTATAATTTTAAGGTAATAAATAAATAGTCAAACATCCTATTAATGAGATTACTTGTGCCATTATTTAGTGCTAAATATGTTTGAATACAAAATAGTGCATTTAATAGTTACATAGTGCAATTAAAATTTCGAACCAAATACACGTCAAAATAATCGCCCCATGAGTTTTAGGTCAAATGGTTCAGCCCTAGCTTCTACCCAAAATGTGAAAATATTGCTAGTATTTAATGGGTCCAAGCAGATATAATGGGAAAGACTGGTTTGATTGTTTTTCCTTTTGACCAACCACCTGCGGTCTGAACTCCACAAATGTCGGAGATAAGGTTAAAAGCTTACCATCTCACTCGTATTAAAACATAGCAGGCAATAGCGATGATCTTCCTTTCTTCCTTCATATCCTTATACCTTCCTTCCTACCTTCTTCCTTTTACCTTGCCACCATCTTCCTTTCATCCTTCCTACCCATCTTACTTCATAATTTTCTTCCTACCTTCCTTCATACTTTCCTTAATACCTTTTTAATTTCCTTTATACCTTCCTCTCTTGCTTCCCATGTTCCTTCCTTCCTATTCCTTCCCTTGATTCTTATCGATCTTCCTTCTTATCTTTCTTCCTTTCCAATCTGTTTGTAAGCCTGTATATTGTGTTGCACAATTAATCGCAAAAAAGTAAATCACATTGAAAATCGCAAGAAGGACATGTTCAATTATTTGATTGATATCGAAAAAATGTTCAAATGACAAAGTTACTGTATGAAAAAAATCCATTTTAGTTTCAGGTTCTAACACTACCGAATGGGGAAAAGATATACAGCTGAATCGTATAATTATGACTTGTACATATTCCCTCACACTCATTTCCATAATTTTTTTTCTTTGATTTTGTAAAGCTGCTTCGCGACAATGACCATTGTTAAAAGCGCTACATAAATAAAACTGAATTGAATATTTATGCAAAGGAAGGCAGAGTGTTTCACACCAGACTGTTCCTCTAATTATACAGAAAATTTATATTCTACTGACAAAACCGACATGACAAACTCTTTGTAAGTAAAATGAAATTTTTCTTAACAAAATCTTTAAAGAAAACAAAAAAAGGTTACGTCATGACGTTTTTAGAGACACAGATGATGAAGTTTGTGCACCCTTGGAGATGAAGATTTTTCTTACAGTACTAATGAAACTTTTGTCCTCTCACTCACTCATTATCTGTACCGCTTTTTACTGTATACACGGGCGGACGGGGTTCGAATCCATGACAGGGCACACACACACTCATTCACACACTATGGGCAATTTGGAAACGGCAATGAACTTAATCTGCAGGTCTTTGGACTGTACGAGAAAACCGGAGAACCTCAGGAGGAAACTCCGTGGACACAGACTCTGAGGTGGGTATCATATCCTGGATTTTGGGGGTGCAAAGTTAAAGTGCTGACCACTAATCCACCATCCTCACACTCATTTCCATTTTTTTTTATGATTCTGTAAAGCTGCTGTGCAACAATGACCAAGTGCTATATAAATAAAAGTGAACTGAACTGAATATTTATGCAACATAAAGCACTGTGTTTAGCACCAAACTGGACAGAACATTCATACACACATGGTGTACATATACACTGACGATTTGCTCATTTCATCCCTTTTCTTATTTTTCCCTTTATATATATATATATATATATATATATATATATACACACACACAGTGGAACCTCGGATTACGAGTAACGCGGTTTACGAGTGTTCCGCAAGACGAGCAAAGATTTTTAATAAATTTTTACTTGAAAAACGAGCATTGTCTTGGTTTACGAGCACCGAGTATCATGTTTCACGCATGCGCTTCTTGTTTTGACCCCGAGCGTCACGTGATCACAACTGAGCCAACGGTTTCTCTCTCTTGCGCTGCGGAATTATCTTTCCTGCTGGGTCTTAGTGCTTGTTTCTTACTGGTATAATCAACATCTGTGCACGCGTGTACTGTTTACTATAACACTGTGACCCCGCGTGTGTGTAAAACATATTTTATTTCGTGTTCGGAAGCGCGTGTGTACAGCGCGTGTACTGTTTCTTATAGCGCGAGTAAAGCAAAATAATTTTTTATTTTGTGTGTGTGTGTGTGCGCGCACGTAATTTGACACTGTGCCGGCTGTGTGTGTGTGTGTGTGTGTGTGTGTGTGTGTGTGAAACCCCCATACACAAACAAATGCGCACAGAAAGGCGAGAGACACACACTCTGCTCTCCGAAGAAATACTGCTCTGTCGCAAATCTTTTCAGAGGTAAGGTGCTGGGTCATTTGTTTGTTTGTTTTACTTTACAGCAGTGATTCTGTTAGTTTGCGCTCACACGAGTGTCATTAGCGATGTTTATTGTAGTCCAGTGCGGGAGATGCATTGTGGGTAATGCAGTCCGGTGTGTGTGAACGCGACCAGTTTGTCCTTCTCAACATTACACCAGCATGAATTATCGGGCTGTTATGCTGTCGCGAGCAACATAAAAAAAGCGGAGAAGCTTTAATAATTTTGAAGGGAACAACAGTCTTTCCGTTATTGTGTGTGTGTTCAAACGAGAGGAGAAAGTTTTAATGTGGACGATGCAGAGGGGGAGACAGGAGGGGCTGAAAGCAAGAGTCTCCCCTTACTCTATCCTCACACACACACACGCACACACATACACAGTGCCTGCGTGCACAAAAGGGAAGCACTTATCTGCCGGGATTTCTTTTTTACTTTTTTGAAAGGTAAAGTGCAGGTCAATTTGTTTTATTTTTACTTAATATTTTGTATTAATTCTTTTTATGTATAGATTTTTTGGGGCTGTAGAACAAATAATTTAAGTTTTCATTATTTCTTATATGAAAATTAAATTTGGTTTACGAGTGTTTTGGAATACGAGCCCACTTCCGGAATGAATTATGCTTGTAATCCGAGGTTCCACTGTATACCCCCCCCTCCTCCCCTTACTACTGTTTGTGTAACCTGCTGCTGTTGAGACACAATTATTTCCCCCCCAAGGATTAATAAAGGCTATCTATCTATTAAAATTTTATTAACGACGCCGACACGAAAAAGTGAAATGGAATTCGTGGGACAATTTTTTTTTCACTTCAGGATGTTTTTGTCTACAAATAAAGATGTGAAGAAATTTGTGCACCATTGGTGAAGTGATCGCATTTTTTTTAACGAATGAGAGTTTCACAGAAGAAACTTTTGTTGTCTTTTCAAGCAAAAAAATCTGCATGAAAATAGGAAATGCTGAAACAAACACTAATGAAGAGCAGGAAGGGAAACTCACAAAACATACAACAGAAAGAGAGAGAGAGAGAGAGAGAGAGAAGGGGGGAGAAAAAAGAAAAAGAGAACACATTATAAAGGTAATATTCAAAGTACTATCATATTATTATACATCTAATAATATTAATATAAATTGAAAATATTAAAAGAATTGGAGATTAGATAACTTTCAGTAAACATGCAGCTACAGGAATGTGCCCAACCCCAAGACAAGATGATTACACAACTACAAAACAGAATACACACACACACACTTCGGCATGGCAAAGTGTAAACACAACAGCTGAGTGTATTTGTGTTCTTACAGATCTGAACCCAAACCAACAGCACCAGACTGCAGAAAAGTTCATACACATGCATCAGTTTCTTCAAAATGCCCTTTTATGGACATCAAAGTTAAATACCTCTAAAATACATAATACACATATACAAAATTATAAAAAGTAACGAACTTGTATCAGTGTTTTGAAAAGGAACGTTCCAAACTCACCCGTGCGATGTTTACGCATGAAGCGAACTGTTATACGTGCTCGAGCCTGAATCACCAAATAGTTTCATTAACCACGTCAAGCACTAGGCAGGCTGCAGAAGGATACCGTTTTATAGTAGTGCATACTCCTCATTGTAGTGCACCTATACAGCCCCCACCAATGCGATTAGGACGCGCCTTATACCAAGCGCCTTTAACCATTATCTCCGCCTCTTGTCTTAAAGTTAAGATGGCTGATGTTTTGGCAACAGTTTACTACACAACAGCTAGCAGTTATATTGTGCAAAAGTAATTAATTAATTTATTTCGTAATTTATCGATGCAATTGAACAATTTCAGAATTAACTGTATATTACGTCATTCCTTCCAATTCACCATGTGAGAACTATAATTTCAGTCACGTGACTGGACCTGTCCTCAGTCCTAGGTTACTGTTCAAATTTGCACAGTATTTTAATTTATTTATTTTTAAAAGACACAGCATGCCTGTGGAGAAAGAAGGTGGCGTAGTGGTTAGCACTGTGGCCTCACACCTCCAGGGTCTGGGTTCTATTCTTTCCTTAGATCTTTGTGCAAGGAGTTTGCAAGTTTGCTCCGTGCTTGGTGGGTTTCCTCCATGGACTCTGGTTACCTCCCACAGTCCAAAGACATGTAGATTAGGCTAATTAGCATTCCCAAATTGCCGTTTGTGTGTGTGTGTCTCTGAAGACTCCCCCTTGACCCTGTATACAGGATAAACAGTCTAGAAGATGAATGAATGAATGAATAACCATACACAGTATGGTACGCAGTAAAATGCTTATATGACTTAATTGTATACTGTAAGTTATCCTAATTTTAAATGTTATCTTAAATGTCTATACAAAATTTGTATACAACATTTGTACAACATATGTCATCTGACATAAAATGGAAAGGCAAAATAAAAGGATTTCACTATAATAAAAGGAGAATTGCACTAGAAGAATATAATTAAACAAAGTTTTTAATAAAAAATAAACAAAAGTGCAATTAACAAATTTACAAAAGTTACAAATAAAATAGAAGTATAAAAAAAATATACAGTTGTGTTCAAAATTATTCAACCCCCAATGCTGTCAAGGGTTTTAGGGAATTTAGTGTACATTTGTAATTGTGTTCAGAATAAAATCTTACAAGGACTTTTTAAAGAACCAAATGCAACTAAAATGACATCATTGACACAATTATTCAACTCCTTAAAGACTACCACTCTTAAGAACAGAGGTTCATTCAAGTGTTTTCGATAAGGTATTGAAAACACCTGTGGATGTCAACGAGCAGCAATCAAGCATAATAAGCACCAATTAGGCAGATTTAAAATGACTGTGATACTCAGCTCCTTCTAGACATTTACTGGTGTTTTAACAAACATGGTGAAGTCAAGAGAATGGTCCAGGAAGGCAAGAGAAGAGGGGATTTCCCTTCACAGGAAGGGCAATGGCTATAAGAAGATTGCAAAGATGTTAAACATTCCAAAAGACACCATAGGAAGCATCATTCGCAAATTCAAGGCAAAGGGCACTGTTGAAACGCTACCTGGTCGTGGCAGAAAGAAGATGCTGACTTCGACTGCTGTGCGCTACCTGAAGGGCAAAGTGGAGAAAAGTCCCCGTGTGAGTGCTGAAGAACTGAAAAAAGATTTGTCAGATGCGGGTACTGAAGTTTTAGCTCAGACAATAAGGCGTACACTGCGTAATGAAGGCCTCCATGCCAGAACTCCCAGGCGCACCCCCTTGCTGTCTCCAAAGAATAAGAAGAGTCGACTGCATTATGCCAAAAGTCATGTGGACAAACCACAAAAGTTTGGGAGTGTTCTGTGGACTGATGAAACAAAATTGGGCCAATGGATCAACGCTATGTTTGGAGGAGGAAGAACAAGGCCTATGAAGAAAAGAACACCTTGCCTATTGTGAAGCATGGCGGGGGGTCAATCATGCTTTGGGGCTGTTTAGCTTCTGCAGGTACAGGGAAGCTTCAGCGTGTGCAAGGTACCATGAATTCTCTTCAGTACCAGGAGATATTGGAAGGAAATGTGGTGCAGTCCATCACAAACCTGAAGCTTGGGAGATGTTGGACCTTTCAACAGGACAATGATCCCAAGAATACCTCCAAGTCCACTAAAGCATGGTTGCAGATTAAAGGCTGGAACATTTTGGAGTGGCCATCGCAGTCACCAGACTTAAATCCGATTGAGAACCTCTGGTGGGACTTAAAGAAAGCAGTTGCAGCGCACAAGCCTAAGAATGTGACTGAACTGGAGGCTTTTGCCCATGAAGAATGGGCTAAGAAACCCGTAGATCGTAGACCTGCAAGACACTTGTTTCAAGCTATGCTTCACGTTTAAAAGCTGTTATAACTGGAAAAGGAAGTTGTACTAAGTACTAAGAATGAATGTCACTTGGGGGTTGAATAAAACTGAAAATGATGTGAGCACAGAAAAGACATTTGTGGTTATTTCATTATAAATGTTATGTTATATTTCTCTGACTTACAAGTGCCTCTTTGATTTAATTGTACACAAGATGACTGAAATGATCAAAATCAATGTCAAACTGGCCAAAACACTCAATTTCAGTGGGGGTTGAATCATTTTAAACACAACTGTAAATAACACAGAATGTTCAAAATGTGAAATAGCCTTCACATTGGAACAGGAAATCTACTGTACCCTGATGAGTCAAAACATTAAACCTCTGATATGTGGAACAAATAACATTCATTATCACATTACACTGGCAACTGTCAGGGGGTGGGATATACTGTACAGTATTATGGAACAAGTGATCAGTCAGTTTTCTAAATTTATGTGTTAGAAAAAAGAAAAATTGGCCATGTATGAAGAACTAAATGACCTTGAATATTGCCAAATTGTTATGACTAGTTGGCTGCGTCAGAGAAACCCCAAAACAGCAGGTGTTGTGGGGCGTTCCTGTTATGCAGTGGTCAATCCCACTACCGAAAGGCATCTCCAAAAGTCTGATCCATCGAAGCACCACCTTGCAACTTACAGGGCTTAAAGGATCTGCTGTCAATATCTTAGTGCCAGATACCACAGCACACTTTCAGAGGTCTTATGGAGTCCATGCCTCAATGGTGCAAGACAGTTTTGGCAGGACAAAAGGGACCCACACAATACAAGTGTTTTTAATGTTCTTGCTGATCAGCGTTCAAGGGGTAACAATTTCTTGTTTTTGATCAAAAAAAGCCTTAATTCAACTTTGTGATAACAGCTAACTGTTGAAACGAAAAAAAAAAAAATGTGACAGGGTTGAATGTGATGGAGGTTAAGGTTTTTGACTAATAGTGGCTATAACTCCATATTTAGCTAAAACAATGGCACCATGTGACATTGCGGAAATCATAAAATTGTAATATTCTGCAACACTATTCTTAAATGTTTTCTAAATAACCATTGTTCATTGTCACAAAGAAGATTCTCGTCTCTGATCTGTGTGTGTGGAGTTTGCATGTTCTCCCTGTGCTTGGTCAGTATATCCTTCTGGTACTGTGGTTTCCTCCCACAGTCCAAAAGACATGCAAATTAGGATTATTGACCTTTCCAAATTACCCTGAGTGTGTGTGCCCTGCGATGTATTGGCACCATGTCCTGGGATAGGAGAGTTCAATGGAAAAACAACTTTTTATTGATTGCTTTAAAATACAGTACATTTTGTGGTTTCCTTTAATCAAAAATATTTGACTAAATCTGGGGGACTAAAAGGACACCCAATTTTGAGAATCACTCAAAAAAACATCCCGAATGTCAATTTGCATCTACCAAAAAAAAAAAGGAACTTGTATTATTCCATTTAAAATCCTTGATGTCTTGTTGATACAATTCTACACTGATTTAGCAGCAGGGATTTTACTGCATAAATGATAAAACATCAATTTTGTTATAAATGAAAGTGATGGTTCATGCTTATTTGTGTGAAACGGGCAACTTATTATGTTTAGTACAAAGACAATTATTTTGAATTAGACTTTGAGTTATGGACTGTTGTTGAGCATGGACTCATGGGATCCTTGGTCATTATGTTTTAATATCCCATTATGATGAAATAATAGGAAACTTTTGGTGGTTCAATTCAAAATGATGTAGTGTGGCGGCAGAAAATGACTCAGAGTCAGATACAGACTTAATTTTGGAACAGAATGAATAGGAAAATTTCTGGTCTGTATCAAGTAAATTATTATTGTCAGCTAGGAATTAACAGCAGTATGAAAAAATATAAATGTTAAAATTCAGTGACATAAATGTTTTTTTTTTTTTTTACATTCCATTTTACCCGACGACCTCATTGGGTGCCCTCACTCGTGGAATAAGACCCTAGGGTCACTGTCTTCTTGGTTGTTTTCTTTGCTGAATGCAGACCACAAGAAGTGAGAAGCCACTCACCTGCATCATTCAGAGTTAAAAAAATTTATACCATCTGAAACATATTAATCACTGCAGTAATTATAAAATCCAAGGCTTATTATTATTATTATTATTATTTTATTTTAATCCAAATGGTGACCTTTTTTGGCCAGGCAGAGTACTTTTACTGCATCTCTTGAAAGCTAATTTATGGTAGTGAACTTTTAAAAAAAAACAAGCTACTAAAAAATTCCTTTTTTGGTTTTCTGTTTTTTGTTGATGTGAATGTAAATTGTATTTAGTACAGTTAAGAGGCTTTATGAGCAGACACCATTCCTTGCTGTCCACTGTCAATTTTTTTTGTTGGATTTTTCCTTCGATTTTCTCCCTAATTTAGTCGTGTCCAATTCCTTCCCGTCACCAGGGGGCTCCCACATTAAGGCTACTACCATTCAGTCGGGAGGGCCGAAGACCATCCCATGTTTTTTTCGAACCACGTGATGCCAGCCAATCGCATCTTTTCGAACTGCTCGCTCACACACTGTCGCCCCTGATTTTAGAGCCGTGATTAATGTGAGAGCACTAAGTACCTCTCACCCCTTCCCTCTGAGAGAGCTTAGCCAATCAGCTCTTTCTAGACCTCCGGCTGCGAGGAGTTACAGCATCACCCGGGAACCGAACCAGCGATCTCCGCTGTCGATAATCTTTTGTGCAACAATAGACATTTTAAATTAGACTGAGTTACGGACTGTTTTTAAGCATGCACTCATGGGATTCTTCCTCATTGTGTTTTAATATACCATTATGATGAAATTAACCTTCTGATTTCCATCAGTTTTGAAAGGAAAAAGCTGAAGGGGTAAATTGCTTTTGCCATCACTGCCTGATTTATGAAATGTGTAAAGGTATGTAAAAAATCCATTATCTGTTTTTCAGTAAATTTCTAGTGTTTTTTTAAGAGGCCTTTAATAAAATCATGAATATTTATAATCAGATAAAGCATTTCCAGCCATTGCACAAGTCAGTTTTACTCAATTACGAAAATGAGCTTTCAGTTAGTTCACAGTGAAAAACAGAGAAAATTCACCAATTTAATGCTTATTATGCTGGTTTGAAGTAAAGGGCATCCAGAAAGGCAGGATGTCCTTTGAAAAGGTCTTACAACTTTTTATCAATTCTACTGAAAATGGTAATACGTCAGATTGAAAATATCTCTAACAATAATAACTTATGCTCAGCAAATCTGTTTCAATTGTGTTCTATTGTATGTAACCATTAAAAGAAAACCTAAATTAAAAAACTAAATCTAATTGAACAAAAATATGTTTTATAGGAAAATGAGCAAAGAGGTGGCAGAGAGTTTTAAAGAATTGAACTATACAATATTATAAAAAAAAAATAATCAAAACTAAAAAAAAGAAAAATTAAAGACAACAATGATAATGATAACTCGATAATTGACTGTACATTTTGTGCTAACAATCATAATTGAATTAGGCGAGCTAAATAAACTGAAATAATGTGTCAAGTCACAGAGCTTCTACTTCATCTACTTTTAACTCCTTTTCAATTAGGATTGTCGCCGGACCTTTTCATGTGTATTTTTGTGTCCCCATGCGATGTTTGCAGCTCACACACACACACAAGTACTTTCTCAGTCCTTTATGGTACAGGTCTGCTTGACCTTTTCCATGATCATTAGCCTCAACCCCAGTTATAAAAGTAGATCTTCTGCCAAACGGGTAAATAGTCCATCAGTGGGCCTGAGCAGACAGAAGCAGAAATGATTATGCTATTGCAGAGGAGTGTGGACACAGTATTCTTAACCAACAAGATGCAGGAAATAAATCTTACTTACGTGCAACTAAGCCTACTCCAGGAATGTAATCAGCCAAAAACCGGAGAAGAAAGAGAATCTTCGCTCTGTGGTTGTAGAGAAATCAGATCAAACTAACAATGCCTTAATTCAGGTGCTACAGTTTTCAGTTCTTGGTACATTACTCTACCATAGGTGGAAAACCAAACATTTCTGATTATTAAAATGCCACACCCACAGTCAAGCGTAATTATGGTTCAAATTCAAATGAATATAAATAAATGATTAATAAAAAAAAATGGATGCTATTAATGTGTTAATAATTTTAGAAAACTCTACTGATATCCTTTACCTGAATATTACGTGCCATTTATTTACTACAACTCAAAAGCCTTCGTTAATACATTAATTTGCACAATTTATTTTTCATTCACCATATTTAACACATGCTATACATTTATATTCCATTCTGCTGTATGTAAATTTACTAATTTATTTTTAAGAATTTAATGTGATCACAACAAAGTTGTCAAGGAAGTACTGAAAAGAAATAGCTTTTCAATCAGCTAAACTTCTAGTGCTTCAATAAAAGTTCAAATACACTGACTGGCTGTTCAATGATTGGGCCTCATCAAGCAAAGAAAACTTTATAAGTACTGAAATTGGGTTAAAAACTGTTTGATGCATTATTAAAATGTGGAAGGATAGTGCTGAACTGTCAACTTTGTGGAAGAAATGTGAGTTGAGAAAAAGAAAAATCATTGATACTCATGATTGGAGATCATTTAAAGATTAATCCAGACTTTTATACAAGTACACAATAAATAAGTATATTCATAAAAATGACGAGTGATACTGTTAGTCTTCGCCTTGCAATTCTATCTATAAAAAAATATTTTTGAAAATTGTTTTGTGCAGCGTGTAATCTTGGTATGCTTATTAGGCCAAAGTTTTCTTTCATGGCAATGAGACCATGTGACCGGAGACCTCTTTATATTTTCTTTAAAACAACCGTCATGGCGGACACAAAGTTAACTCACAAAAAAAAAAAGACGCAAGCTTTTCACAGAATCTGCCAAGAAAATTCTTTACTCTTTGGGTTTCTGACATCTTATTTATTTTGAAACCTTGTCACGTGACATGTTGCATTTGCATACAGGATCAGCCTTGTCTGCATCCAATTATTTAAACTATATCATATTTATACAACACCTTATATTTGCTATAGTGACCTAACTGTATTTTTCTCTTCATTTTAACACTGAAACATTTGGTGAAGCTCAATTCACATTAATAGATAAAATATATATATATTATTATTATTTTTATTACTACCACGTTTTTATTGAAGGAATTGGACATTACAGTTGAAAACAAGACACCCTAAATTGCCTCCTTTGCTAACTTTTTGTTTTAAAAAAAAAAAAGAAAAAAAAATACTGCCCTTTCAAAACAACAACGTATGCAATGGATTTTTAATTTATTTTTTTTTACTTCCCTGATGGCACATTCCAAGACTTAAATTGTGAAAGAGTGATTCTGGGAGCATGAGGGTCATATTGTTTGCTTCAATTAAATAAAATATAACGGGGTGCAACATTTTTCAGGCCAGACAAGTGCAGGATCAGTTACTTATGGAAAAACAACAATCTACTAATCCCACGCACATCAGCTCTTGTTCCAGAGAGTACCTACGTAGTTAAAACAAGCTTAACAGTACAAACTAGAAACCTCAACATTTCGTTTTTTATTCACGTTAAAGAAATTATTTCTCCTCTTTGACTTATTTTGTTTTCTTCCAATAGGAGGAACTGTGAATGTAAGGGAGCATGTGCACTCCTTAAGGAAGGAAAAAGGAAAACTTCCTTTGACACGTCTCCCGCTTTACTGAGCATGGTTAAAATACTGCCACCTACTGGATGATTCATACAAGTAGGAAAAGCATCATTATAGAAGCATAGCAGACACACTTATCGTAACGAAGGTTTTGCTTTTAACTGGGGCATTATGTCTACACAAAAAAAAAATAAAAGCAATACCTATTTTTTTTTTCACCTTACTTTTTGCACCTTTTTTTATTGTAAGACTTGATAGTTACTGGAGTCTTCTTATTTTAAATGCTAAAACCACTGCATAGTCCATAATAAAAGATAATAAAGTGGTATACACTTAAAGCGGCCTACACTTCCATTCGGTGGTTAACTGGTAAACGATATTACACTTACTGAGAATATCGGTCATAGAAAGGTGAGCGGAGCAGGTAGTAGAGCAGGAGGAAGGCTCGTCTTCTCATCTCGGCCCTCTCTCTGCGGTTCAGCGTCTTTGCCGTATCAGACAACAAACTGAAACTGTCCATAAAAATATATATATTAGAAATTCACAAACATGATTATCTCTGTTTTAACAGACAGAAGGACAGACAGATAGGAATGCCATCTTTACCTTGTTATCTCCAGGATGCCTGAGATGAGCCATGGTTTCCAGGAACGTCTGCCACAAAGTCCCAGGGCAGTCACTGAGAGGGAACCGCATTTAGGAAAACTCACAGTCACATGCATACATGGGTAAAGAAGTAATCCTTGTGATGATTGATCAGTACAAAAATAAAAATACAAACTCTTAGGAACACCTGTATGTTTACTTTTTTATGAAATTATTCAATAAGCCAATCATGTGGCAGCAGTGCAACGGATAAAATCATCAAGATACAGACAACGGCTTTTGGTAATAGTGACATCAAAATGGAGGGGAAATGTGATCTCAGTGATTTTCTCTGTGGCATGATTGCTCATACCAGACAGACTGGTTTGGAAGGTTTTAGAACACTGAAGTGTTCTCTAAAGTCCTGAATTGTGCAATATTAAAAAAAAATTATTAAAAAATCCAGTTCATGAGAGAGGTCAACTGAGAACGGCCAAACTAGTTCGAGCTGACAGAAATGCCACAGTTGCTCAGATAACCATCAGATAACTATCTCAGAATGCCTATCGCGTTGAACCTTGAGACACACTGGCTACAACAGCAAAAGACAATGTCTGCCTTCACTTCTTTTAGCCTAAAACAGAAAGTAGAGGCTGCACGGACCAGGGCACAGAGCAACCAGAACTGGACCAGGCTCAATTTCTGCAGAGGCACATAGATGGTAGGGTCAGAATATGGCCCCATCAGCATGAATTCTTGGACCCTACGTGCCATGTGTCAACAGTGCAGCCTGGTGGAGGTGATGTATTGGTGTGGGGAATGTTTCTTGGCACACTTTGACTGTGGTAATACCAATTAATTATCACTTGAATGCCACAGACAATTCGAGTATTGTTTCTCACTAGGTATATCTCTTAATGGCTACAACTTGTCCATTTCCTATTAGCTTCTTCCAGTGTGATTTTGTACCAAGTCCCAAAGGAAAAGTCATCTTAAACTGTTTCATAAACTTGACAATGAGTTCAGTGTTCTTATGTGGCTTTCGCCGTTACCAGAACTGAATTCAACAGAACAGCCTCGGGATGTGGTTGAATGGAAGATTCACAACATGAAAATGTGTCTGACAATTTTGCAGGAAGTGCCTGATGCAGTCATGTTAGCATGGGCCAGAATATCAAAGGAGTGGTTTGTCTTTTGGAAGCAATGCCATAAAAGGCATGGAGAAAGGCCCCACCCAGTATTAGTATAGTGTTTATAATAAAGCTTTCTATGAGCGTATATTTTTCTTTTAAATGCACTAACGGGACATGGGAGAAGGGAAAAACAAGAATAGTAGGGGGGTTAAGTATACTCCTTCACTTGCTAGACACTAGTTATCCACAAACACATTTAAACACATTATGTCAGGGCAGCTCAGGGGTAGCTCAAGGCATTGGACTATGGTTCCCCCCCAAAAAAAACCAAACAAACAAACAAACAAAAAAAACCTTTTCCCAGTTGTGTTGGACTAATGGCACTTAGTTATTAACCTAGTTAACCCAGTGTAAGTATGTATCCAATGATGTAAACATTAAAGCACTTTTTTGTAAGTCGCTCTGGATAAGAGCGTCTGCCAAATGCCTAAATGTAAATGTTTGAAAGGGCTCAGGTTCGAACCCCACAACCACCAAGTTATAACTGTTGGGCCCTTTACCGTGGACTGCTCAGTTGTGTAATGAGATAAAAATGTCAGTCGCTTTGGAAAATAGTATTTACCAAATTCACGAAATGTGAAAAAATAAGTTATTTGTATATAAGTGATTGCTTCAATCGAACACTCACAGACCAAGTTACTAGCAATCCAATGTTTAAGATACTTAAAGCCTTTAAGTAACATTTAAATGCTAAGTAACTTCTTGTTGATTGTTAATCTATCATGATTGCTTATCTATCTTTCCTGCCAATCTTCTACTCCGCTCTCCAGTCTAGTAGATGGCGTTATTGCATTAACCACCCATGAACTGCAGAGAAGAAGTAGCTATAATCTTGCAAAAAACTTAAAAGTATTTTGCAAGTAATTCTGCCTTGTGGAAGATGCAAACGGTTAATATTCTCTGTTAAAGCTTAGTAGATGCTTCAGGAATTATAAAATTTTAGATTTCCGAACATTTGTTAAGTTTACCTAAACAATAATATAAGTGTAAATGTTGGTTTTTCGGCTGCTCCCAGCAAGGGGTCGCCACAGCGGAATATCCGGTCCGCACAACAACTTGGCACAGGTTTTACGCTGGATGCCCTCCCTAACGAAACCCTCCCATTTTATCTGGGCCTGCATCCAGTGGCTGGGGGGTTTGGACACTGGCTGGGAATCGAACCTGGGCCTTCCACATGGTAGGCAAAAGACCTACCCTTCAGCCACCAAGTGTAAAAAAACCTATTAATTCAGGAAATATTGACTGGACCAACAAACAATTGAATAAATTGCACAGTTGATTTAATCAAACAGCTCAAGTAATCAAACCCCCTATTTTTCTAGCTGTTCCTTGATTTGCTTTAATTAGGATACGGTGCACTATGGGCCGAGCGATGTACAGTGATTCTGCAATAGTCTCCTGCAGGCCCAGGGGGGTGGGACTTGCCTGTAGGTCCTCCTCTTGTTCCCTCCGCTTCCTCTCTCTGTGATGACCACCCCACAGCCGACTCTGCAGTGAAGATGCTGAAAGAAGAAAACAGAGGTTCTCCAATCAGTTCAGAGAACTAAAATAAACAGAGAAACAGACACTACCAGGTAGCATCACATACCACAGGTAACACAGATTGGGTAATCCTATTTAAGCAATATCACAGGAGAGGGACACACTTTCTCTTTATATTTTCACTTAATCCGCTTTATAATAGGTTCTGGGGTTAAATCCCACGTAGGGTTATATGAAAAGCTAGAGTGCAAGGATGCACAATCACTTGTTCCACACACCAAGTAGTCTCCTTAAATTAGGGGTTTTAAAGTACTGCCTGATCTCTACTGCACCTGACGACACACTGTAATGTAACATATTAATATGGAAAAATAATACATTGTACATATGTATGTTCAATGAGATCTCAATTACAGTGCAACATTTGTTTGCATTTTACTCATTTTGCTTTGTAATATTATGGCTCATATACACATATATACTGTATATGAGGGCGAGTCAAAAATGATCCGCACTCTGGCTGTAGAATTTATTTTAATTAACTTTTAGAAAAGACAATTACGTAGGTTTTTAACATAACGTCCTTTCTTTTCAATACACTTTGTTCATCTGTCAACAAGCTTTTGTATTTCCGTATATACACACAAGCGTTAGTACCAGTCGTTGACAGTTACAGAGTATTTAGAAATAGTTAAAAGGTTACAAATAAAAATAAAGTGATCAGGTTTAATGTAATCAGTGATATTATTATTCAAGGTTGAAGCCCACGTATACATCTCCTTACTTATTACATCCAGAACATGACTGTTCATAACATCAGATTTAACTTCAGGCAAATACCACAGGACCGGCAAAGTTTCCCCAATGTATGAAACAAAGATATCAATGGAAGAGTGAGTTTTGATCAGTGTACTTTCTTTTATATAACACACATAGTAGCATCATCAGTAATACCCAATCTGTGTCCCCTGCCTGATGTAGTGTCATGGATCTAATAATTAAGCAGATTAGCAGATTAAGCAGCATGCCTCATGTTGAAGCTTTGACAGAAACATTACCACTACTTACCACTTCTTAGAGGTCTCACCACTCGGCCTGAGCGCTGTCCAACGAATGTGACGTCTTCCTCACTGCTGCCCTGATCTAATTTAAGGAAAAATGTTTGTACTGTAAGTCACCAGCAATGATTTTCATTACCTCACCTTTACTAACTCCTTTATTATAGTAAATAAGTACCTTATCTGGGGAACACTGGTTTTAATCACACCTATGGGCAATTCACAGAACCAATGTCATCCACTGGTATAATTTTGGAAAGTGGGAGGAAACTGGAAATCCATGTCTTCACGAAAGAACATTGCTACCCCCTGCGCCACCATGCAGCCTAGGCAGGCACTGGCATTTGGAGACCACAAGACTTCTTTGACTATTTACCGATACACACTCTTACCTCTGTCGTACAGCTGTGTGTCTCTATCCAGAGGGATTATGGGAGGTGATGTCTGGATGCCCGATTTGTACCAGAAAAGTAGCAGGATGCGCAGGATAGCTCTGTGGATGTTGAGGAAGCGGGTAATGATGATTTCAGCAGTAGCGTTATCTATCGTACGATCCAGAGTGCTGCGCAAAGGGTCTTACTTTGCGATCTGAATCAGGACGACAACCAGCCAGCGCCCGGGTTCTTTCCACAGCTTGGCGGCTCCCATCTCAGTGAAGACCTCCACATACTCCAGGACAGAAAGCCAAGTTAGCAGCCTCTGCTGGGAGAGAGACTATCACAGGAGACACACACACACAGATCACGGTGAGCTGCTTTTGTGCAGGTCGAAAGCGCTGATACAGAGTATTTTCAAATGCCACCATAAACTCAATATAAGTTCAAGCTTCCTCTACGGAGCTCCATTAAGGCCAGTGTGAAAGAAGCCGAAGGTCATGAATTCCATCTCGTTTCCCTTGCGCCCCAGGCTGAGCGTCGCATTTATTGCACAGCTGAAAGTGCCTCAGTCTGTAAGTGTGTTTATTTCTGAACACTGAGGTTGGAAAACTCAAATGATAAATATGTCACCCTAGCACAAACGAAGAAATAAAGAGGTCTCGGGATACTCGGCTCTAGCGCACATTTTTCAGTATTAGACTCAATCAGTGTACAGAAATACATCGGGACTGAAACTTAAGCCAAAGACAGATAATATAGGAAGCAATACAATATAAGGCAAGTTAGAGCTCTTTCGAAGTGAGGTCTTATAAATGGTGATACGTGACAATGTTACTGCATTGCAATATCATTGTGCTGCTTTTAATTCTAGTATTTTCTTACAGAAAAAATAGTAGTAGGAAGGAATCATCAAACAATCAAGAAAAAGTCAGAGAAAAGAAAGGGGACAAAATGAAATAAGCTAACACAAGACATAATAGACCTTTTTGCAATTTGAATATTTTATTTGGAACTTCAAATATTACCATTTTTATGTACTTTTTGGTGGCAGATGATAAGAAAGAATGACAGGCACAAAAAGGCAAACCACGCCTGATTTACTGCGACTAACAGGAAGAAGTCAAACTGCCTTCAGCTCAACAATTTTATAAAAGATGTTCATTGAGGCCACAATCTTTTACTGGCCTTGACAGAAACAGAGGAAAATAATATGCAGTTATGCATGAGTCTCCTGTGGCTATTCATGTACTCAAAAATAATATATATATTTTTTTACATTTACTATTGAGATAACCTGGTTGATTTACAAATGAATGGAAAATCGGTTACTTTCCAACTTGATTAGTATGGGATGCTAATATCGAGTATCAGATACAACCAATTCTGTGGAGAGTGTACGAGTATTGCAACAGAAACACATTTTATAACGTTACGTTGCCAAAAGTCCCACATGTTTCTTTATAATCCTATAGGTGAAACAATCTAAACTATTCACACACTGACATCCCGTGTGATAGGGGTGAATTAATTGATAAGTTTGTTTATAAATAACATCTATGGTGCATGACATGACAGTGTTCGGAAAAAAGTATTTTCACTGATTTGTCACATTTAAAACAAATTTCAATATTATGCAAATATAACCAGAGTAAATACAAAATGTAGTTTTTAATTTATGATTTCATTTATTAGGGGAAAAAAAAATCTGTCAAAACCTACCTGGCCGTTTGTGAAACAATAATTGCCCCTTAAACCTAGGGGGTTGTGCCACCCTTGGCAACAACGACTGCAATCAAATGTTTGTGATAACAGGCACTGAGTCTTTCACATTGCTGTGAAGGGATTTTTGGCCAATGAATGAAACTGTCATTTAAACTAACTACAAAATAAAAAAAATCAGGAATAGTGCAAATAATTCACGGCACAACTATTAAAACACTAACTAACTCTTGTATTTGAAGATTGTATTGTTTAAATGCTGCTTTTGCTTTTAAAGTAAGAAAACTAAGGGATGGGCTACATATAATTATTCATGTTCAATTTAGTTAAGTTGTTGAAAAAAGCGAAGGTATAAAACTTTCGAGTTATGCAACTATTTTTTAAAGGTTTAACAATTTTTTTCTTTAGAATTAGGTCTTTCATAAAATTATGATACTTACAAAATGGCATTATAAAATTAATTAGCATTTGGGTATCGTTAAAATATTGTATCGGGCAGTGACATATGAGAAGACGCACCACTTTTACTGTAACTGACAGGCGAACAGGCCACACCCCCTTCCTGAGGCCAGACCTTGCACAACTGAACTGAGAGGTACATATACCACAATCTATTTTACTGTATATGACAGGCATGGAGGCCACACCTCTTTGCACCTCTCGAACCTCTTTGACTTTGCTTTGATTTACTATCTTTGCTGTTGTTTTTTCATTATTTAATGGATTGCCCAATCATATAGCAAACCCTACAATGTCTATACCACACAGGGCAAAATATGGTCAGTGATGCCCCTGATTGATTTTTCCTACTGTTCTTCTCCTTGAGCCGAGGACACACTGTTCCCTTTCAACTCTCACAATCTGACTCATCTCCAAACAACTTTATGTGCGTTACTATGCCAACAACACACAGGCCCACTGCTTTTTATCAGCGGCTTATATAAGTGGACTGACTGCAAGCTTGGAAAAAAAGAAATGGAGGACGACAGACAAAAAGTGGGATGAGGCTGAGCAAAAACATCTAAAGGAAATTACCACAGGCAGTGTCTTGGAGAGAGCTTTCCTAAGAATGTCATCATTCAGCAACACCAGCAGGTTTGATGCTGAATACACTGGAAAACAGAATGGGCAAAGACATCAGGACATTGACAGTTTCTAAATCCTTAACTAATTACATTCATCCTCTAACTGACATGCCTATAGGACTGCCATACTTAAAAAAAAAAAAAAAAAAAAAAAAAAAAAGGAAACTTTACAGTTGTAAATTGTGTCTGGCCTGGCTGCATTTAAGGAGCAGTTGTACTGGGTCACCTTTGTAATTGGCGGTTAATATTCAGGATACGTTAATCGCCACAAGTATGCACAAGAGCATGATTTCAGTTTGCGTCAGTTGTTCTGTAATTGTGACACTTGGCAACTTGATGTTTATCACCAAAGTCTACAAAATACAGCAAATGTTAACTCTTCATCCATATTGTGTGTCATGACTACACATAAGGCACAATTGTAGAGTTTATTATTTAACTATCTAGAAACTTTATTTAAAACTGAAGAACAAGGTCAATATATTGCACTGAAATGCATACAGATGGTGTGTCTCATTTCCGGGCTCATATCCTTCAAAGGATGCATTTGAAGGCTGATTATGTCATTGTGTCTCGACTAAGCCTGTCCCATTTCGAAGGTTCCTTTAAATGAGGCAGACAAATGCAGTTTTTTTTTTCAATTGAAAAAATAAAGGATGTTTTTTGGCTAAACCTATCCAAGATTCCTTGCCTGAGCGTCAGGTTTTTGTAAAACGTGGTTAGGTTTTCTTACACAACATTAACCAAGGGCAGCTGGAAACAATCCATCATTGATTCATTCATTTTTGTATTTATTTATTGACCATGATTATTGTGATTTGATAGATCATTTATACTTCATATTACTTTGACATAAAAGTCAAGTTGGAAATGGCTGGTTACATAAATAGGAAATCCTCCATAGACCAAACTGTCTCATTTTGGACTACTTTGGTCTATGCAGTCAGCAAAGGCAAAAAGCCTACAAAGCCCGGGTAGATCGCTGCCTTCGGTGGATGCAGGTCTTGAAATAAGACACCCCCACAGATCAGAGCATCAATAAAAGCTGATACTGTATAGAAATGCTGGAAAAATACTGGTTCATATTTGACACATGACTTTTAAAACCTGTCTCCATTTCAACTCTGATGTTAACAGCAAATGAGAAAGACAACCTGATTAAAAATAATACGGGATGGGTATCAGATATCAGCTGAGGCACATTGGTCTGGTCAAGAAGGAATAAAATGCATTGGTGCACTTATACTTGCAGTACATTTTGCTGAACCAGAGTGGTGGCCAACTTATTTAAGACAAAAATGCTTTTTGTTATAAACAGTTATCAATTATTATTTGCCACCTAAATGGCCAATATTTTGATAAGGAAAACTTTTAAAATGAACACCTATAAAAACTTAACATTTGACTCAAGTAGCTTGATCTTTCTTTTTAATGTTGTGGTAAAACATGTTTACTCAGGGTGGTTAAGATAAACTCAGTCTATTTTATTTTGGCTTGTAAACAGTATTATCTAGGACACGCCTATGTGATACAGTCCAGTTAAGTAGATATATAGAGAAATACTGTTAAGTCAAAAGCACCTTTAAGAACCTTGCAATTTAAACATCCCATATCTTTAACCAGTTCTTTAACCAGTTAATGTAGGTCTCAGAGCTTGCCCAAAATTGTAATGCTCCTGCTAAAATTACCCTCTCAGAATGGATTCTTCCGATGTTTCACTTCTCTTCTAATTGCACCTTTTCAATATCTCTTAAAAAGGGCTATAGCCAACTTTCGCCCAACCAGGGAACAGCAGAGCTGAGAGAAGCTGAGTAACAAAATGTTTTGTTTTTTTCCTGAGGTCATATTAGGGTTGAAATCTAGTTGCCTCATGTAGTTTTTTTTTCATCATGTTTTAATTTGCATATGTATGCTAAAGACCTGTCTAAATGTATAAAAATAACTTAAACTATGCATAATATGCCCCCTTTAAACTGGTTCGTTGTAAACAGGGATGTAAGAAAAAATTATCATTAAATCATCCCTAAAGGACAGAGTAAGGGGGGTAACAACATGATGTTGTTAAGAATGTTAAATTGTTTCTCATGGTTTTTTTTTTTTTGTTGTACTATTGATGGAAACCCCCCCACAAATAGCAGTGTTTACTTCTTAAGCCTCATTTAACCTGATTAAAAATATTTTATTTGTCAATTAACACACACAGATAATTAGCTATTAAAACACACACAAATAAAACATACAGAAACGCTCGCCTGGAGAATACTTTGGGTCAGGATGACAGTTGCATGCCATTTTCATTTACATAATTGGGCATTTTGCACTTTCTGAATATGGGCTTGCAGCATCACAATGGTCAATTAAGCAAAAAGGCTTAATTGTTCATGTTTTAATTATTTTATATTAACTACTATTAATAGTACTGATACAACAGTGTTTTAAATGGGTTGAACATGTGCATGAAAAAAGTCAAACACACTAAGATTTCATTCAGTGTGGTGGCCACTTTATGTCCTGCAATATCCTGGTGCCATTAGGGAAGAAACTGAATAGATATGATTACCTGGTTATTCAGTACATTCAGGTTGTCTGACTTGATTTTAGTTCCACATAAGCAACCCCAGATCATTACACTGCCTACAAAGGCTTGTACAAGGGTCACTATGCATGATGGGTGCATCACTTTATGTGCTTTCCTTCTTACCCTGACGGTATCATTCTGGAATTGGGTTTTTCAATTACTCCAAAGTCTAATCTTTATGCTCGCTAGCAAAGTGAAGCTTTTCTGATTAATCTCACTAACAAGTGGTTTTCTTATGGCCACACCGCTGTTTAGCCTCAATCCTGTGAGTTCTCATCACACTATGTGCATACAGAAATGCTCTTATTTTCACTATTAAACTAACTATGGTTTTTACTGTTAAGTTTTTCCCCATGAACTTTACAAAGTGTTTATATAAACTTCAGTCATGATTTTTTTTTTTTCTTCAACAAAATCGATGGTTCAAAGGGTTGTTCAAGGGTTCTTAACCCAGTTCCAGTCATTTCAAAATTAAAAAAAAAAAAAAAATTGTTTTCTTTGCTTGCTTGCTTAACTTTTTTTTTTTTCAGCGTAGATGGATGGGCACACACACACACACACGCTCGTTTAACCACTATGGGAACACCAATTAGATGAATGTTTTTGGAATGTCAGAGGACCCCGGAGTACATGGAAGAAAACCACCAGGCACAGGGAGAGCATGCAAACTCCCCACACACAGACTTGAGGAGGGAATTGAGCCCAGACCCTGGAGGTGCAAAGCGACAGTGCAGACCAGAATAAATTGTAATAATATATATATATAATCTGCGTTAAAGTAAATCTTACCCAACTCTGAAAGTTCATGAGAGTCTGAAAAGCGACCTGTAACAATAAAACAGGAGTTAAAAAAGGCATTTTTTAAATCCAAATCATTATTTTTTTTAAAGAAGTTATTGACTGTGTTTCTGATTACTGAGTCTAAAATAATAAGCCATGATGATCATATACTGCTGATAATAACTTTTGCCTTGTTGTTTAGGGCAGCCTACTACTACAACTACAGCTACTATGCTAAAATGATAACAAGTGCAGACTCTGCAAACAAGTTCATGCACTGAAACATAAAAAAAAAACAAAAAAAGTTGGTTTCACCACCAAACAGTCTGACAGCGTTTTTACTTTCACTTCTTCGAAGCCTCTGACCTGCTATGAGATACGACAGGGTCCGCACTGCGCTCTCCAGCTGCGCCGTAGCGCCCGGGTTCCGGGTCACAAAGTCCCGGTAGCGCTCACAAAGGCGCGCGATCTTCTCTAAATACACTCTAGACATCTGTGCAAGCTACAGCATCACATAAAACCACCTTAACTGAAACACGCGAGCGAGCGTGAGTGGCACTTCCGCAAAGCGAGACGCTTCCGGCAGCAGCGTGTCAACTTCCTGTTGAAGGCGGAGACGATTTTAAAAGGACCGCGCACCGCCGTATGACTCATCAGCCATTACATTAAAACCACCTGCCCAATAATACAAACTGGGGTTTTGAGAAGTCTGCAAAATAACACAAGTTATAAAAGTAAAAGCTTTTAATCTATTATATCCCCTGCTACACTAATGTATTTATCCCAGTGCTTGGATACCATCAAGGTGGAACGTTGTCTCAGTACACTGGAGTTATTAGCACACAACCTGGTTCATGTCTGAAACGCTGGCCTCCCAGGAACCCCTTTAATTGATGTGGTAATGACTCATATTGTGCAAGTGATGTGAATTCTGATGTGGACGGTTCCCACAGACATATGCGTCTCATCTGCAAGTTAGCAACAAGCTAATATCTGTCAATTTTCTAGGATCAGGCGCTGAATGTTCACAGAATCGACTACAGTATGACTTTCTTCAAATGCTTTACTGCTATTAGTGATGGGAAGTTTGAATCATTATAGTTTAATCATTTTCACCTTAAAACCAGAAATTTTGCAATGAAATTAATTCAGCATATTAATCCTTTTCGGCATACAAACAACAAATGGATCAGAACCGAATGCTGACTAAGTTGTGCGTACATCCGAGTGCTGTTTAAAACTAGTCTGCATTAGTGGAAAGCCATGAGAAGCAAGTTTGGAGATTTGTTTGTGGGACTCAGTGAACACATAACACCATGAGTCACAAGAATGTTTTCAAAAATGGTAGCAGGTAAAAAAGGGAGCCACTTTCAGTTGCTTTTTAAAGCTATTTATTTAATATTTAATGTCTATTTATTTAATATTTTACTTCATTTACATGTCTCTGAATGGTTTGATTGCTTTTATATGTACAGTAAATGGGTAATATTGGTAATATTTTTGGTTGGCTGAAACAGATTATCTGCATTTATATTACTGTATTTCCAAATGAAAAATTCATTTTGCAATATGAATTTTGCAATATGAAGAACTCGCTTCCCAAATGGATAAAATTTGAATTCCAAGGTACCAAGCAAAAACTACACAGAGAAAAACCCAAACACGATTAGTTAATTAATACTTAGCTATCTGTATTACTTTAGCCAAAATGTCATTGCAACTGGCTAAGGTTACAAATTCCACGACACAAATAAATTAGATGAGCATTATTTACTGTTCACAACTTCATTAGTGAAGAATCCATTGTTCGAATATTTAACTTATATATGACTCATTTTGACATTTCCTATTTTGACATGAACGCTGCTCATATGCAGGTCATTTTTTTTTAATGAACTCAACACCACAAGACCTCTGAGGGTGTGTGGTGGTATCTGGCGCTAGATCCTGTCATTTGCATCCTGTCATCAAATTGATAAGGGTTAGGTGTCTGTGACCCTGACACTGTTACACTGCTGTGCTTCTTTTTGTGGGTTTTAATCATTTAATAACAGGAGAACCGAACAAAACCTGTTGTTTTGGAGATGCTCTGAACCTGTAATCTAGCTATCTTTTATCCTTTAAACACACACTATTAAGAAATGACTGTTTATTTATTCTGTCCCTCGTCAGTTGTCAGTTTAATGAGAAAATCAGTGTTATTCATGTCACTTGTCACTGGGTTATGGATGATGCTTTCATATTTGTTTGAATCAGTAGTGCTGTTGCTCATATGCACTATTTTAGACTTTTTTGAGTGCACATAAAAAACACATAAACTGACTTGTGTGTTACCATTATGAAATATGAACAATTGTAATTCAATAAAGCTGGCACATTGGCTTAGTGCTTAGCACTTTGTCTTGCACCTCCAGGGTCCAGGTTTGATTCCCGCCTCGGGTCTGTGTGCATGTTTTCCCCATGCTTGGTGAGTTTCCTCTAGGCACTCTGGTTTCCTCCCATAGTACAAAGTAATGCAGATTAGGCTAATTGGCATTCCCAAATCGCCTGTTGTGTGTGAATGAGAGTGTGTGTGTATGTCAGATGTCTGAAGTACTTATACATTGTAGTAGAAGGTTAGAAAAAAGATTGAAGTGATCTAATGGAATCTCACAGAGACTCTGGAAATTGGGGAGCTAAATAAATTATAATATAACTAATGAATAATTACTAAAAAGTAGATCAGAAAAAGAAACGAGGAGCGACACAGTAGTTTTCAGCTACAGTAAAGAAACCAATGATGGTAAAGGAAACTGATTTATTCTTCACAGGCTCTTTTACTTTCTTCACAGAGTTTCTTCAAGAGCTTTGTGCACTCTTTTGCTTTTGTGCTTTCAGCTTTAGGACTTCTTAGGGCATTGACACATTTTTTTATGACTAGTTCGGATTTGTCTGTCTTGTGCAGTTCAATAAATGTTTAAAATTTCTTGGAGTCCTTGAAATTTGGTACAACAGTGTGCCCTGCAATGGATTGGCAACCCGTCCAGGGTGTACCCGGCCTAGTCCCTTACAGTAGGTCTCCACTGACCCTGTACACAGAATAAAGTGAGAGAGTGTAATACAATAAAAAAATTTATAGACTATTTGTTTTAGATTATTTTTTTTTATATTGGGTAAAAGGTGAGGCAAAAAACATCACAACTGACATTTGCATTAAGAAAAGTTTGACAAAATAGTATTAACATTATAGAATGCCAAGAGTCCTTCAGATTACTGTTTGTGTAGAGGTTTACATGCCCCCCCTGTATCTCTCTCTGTGAGTTTCCTCTGGGTTCTTCAGTTTCCTCCACTTCCCTAAACATGCCAGTAGGTGGATTGCCCCTATCTGTCAATTAATATACAACTGTGTGCATATGATGCCTTGTCATGGACTGGCACTCTATTCCGGTTGTGCCTTCACTTCACTCTTATTGTGCCTGGGATCAGGATCCACCATGACTCAGTCCTGATGAGAATGTTAATAAAGAAAAATAAATACATTTATAGTCACAGTGAGTATATTTTGTTTAATTCCTTCCCCTATAAATACTTAATTGTTCATTCATTCATTTATTTATTCATTTATTCATTCATTTTATATACCGCTTATCCTATATACAGTAGACTGGAGTACCCAAAGGGAAACTTGCCAATTATGGGAGAACATGAAAACTTCAAGCAAATAGACCGTGGGGAGGGTAATGAACCCTTGACCCTAATACCACTTTATCCTGTATACACGGTTGTGGGGGGCCTGGAGCCTATTCCAGTAGACTTAGGGCACGAGACGGGGTACACCCTGGACAGGGTCCTAGTCTATCATAGAGCACACACACGTACAGTGGGGCAAAAAAGTATTTAGTCAGCCACCAATTGTGCAAATTTTTCCACTTAAAAAGATGAGAGAGGGGCCTATAAATTTTATTGTAGGTATAACTCAACGATGAGAGACAAAAATAAAACGCATTGTAGGATTTTTAATTAATTAATTGGTAAATTCCTCGGTAAAATAAGTACAGTGAAACCGAGAATTGCGAGTAATGTGTTTTTTTTAAATAATATAAAAAAAAAATTTGACTTGGAAAACGAACAAGTCTTGGTTTATGAGAACCTAGTATCATGTATCACGCATGCGCTTCTTGTTTTGATGCCGAGCGTCATGTGATCACAACTGAGCCAATGTTTTCTTTTTCCTTGCACTGCGGAATTGTGTAATCAACATCTGTGCACGTAATTTGACACTGTGCCCCTTCACACACACACACTCTTGCCTTTACACCCCTCCCATACCCTCTCAGCTTCACACACACACACACACACACACACACACACTCTTTGCTCTACACAGAAACTGTGCTCTGTCGTGATTCTTTTCAAAGGTAAAGTGCAGGTTCATTTGTTTGTTTGTTTTACTTTACAGCAATGAGCAACAGCGAGTGTCATTATTGATGTTTCTTGCTAACTTTTACGACAAAACAGTCTATCCATTAAGGTGTGTATTCGTGTGTGTGTGTGTGCATGTCTTTGTGTGAAATTCAAGGAAGAGAGGAGAAAAGTTTACTGTGTAAGATGAGAAGGGGAAGATGGGAGGGACTGATTCCTCCTGTCCTCTTACTTTAGATTCACACACACACACACACACACACACACACACACACACACACACACACACACACACACACACACACATACAGCGTCTGCGTCCATAAACGAAAACGCTTATCTATCGGGATTTATTTTTACTTTTTTTAAAGGTAAAGTGCAGGTTAATTTTTTTTATTTTTACTTTATTTATTTATTTATTTATTTTATATTTTTTGGGGCTGTGGAACTAATAATATGAGTTTCTATTATTTCTTATGGGAAAATTCGCTTTGATTTATGAGTGTTTTGGAATACAAGCCCACTTCCAGAACAAATTATGCTTGTAATCCATGGTTCCACTGTACTTGGTCACCTACAAAGAAGCAAGATTTCTGGCTCTCACAGACTTGAAACTTCTTCTTTAAGAGACTCCTCTGTTCTCCACTTGCTACCTGTAATAATACCATCTGTTTAAGCTCGTTATCAGTATAAAAGACACCTGCCCACAACCTCAAACAGTCACACTCAAAACTCCACTATGGCCATGACCAAAAAGCTGTCAACAGACACCAGAAACAAAATTGTAGACCTGCACCAGGCTGTGAATTAGCATGTAAAGCATGGGGGCTTGGCTGTTTTCCCCCATGGCTGTTTTTCTCCAAAACTGACCAGGACGACTGATCTGTGTAAAGAAAAGAATGAATGGGGAAAACCTCCTTCTATCAGCAAGAAGATGAAACATACTGTAATGATCCCAAACACACCACCCGGGCAACGAAGGAGTTGCTTTGTAAAAAGAATTTCATGGTCCTGGAGTGGCCTAGCCAGTCTCTAGATCTCAACCCCATAGGAAATCTTTGGAGGGATTTGATAGTCCGTGTTGCCCAGCGACAGCCCCAAAACATCACTGCTCTAGAGGAGATCTGCATGGAGGAATGGGCCAAAATACCAGCAACAGTGTGTAAAACCTCTGTCATTGCCAACAAAGGGTATATAACAAAGTATTGAGATGAAATTTTGTTATTGACCAAATACTTATTTCCACCATAATTTGCAAATAAGTTCTTTAATGTGATTTTCTATGATGTGTATGAATGTGATTTTTTTTTCTTATTTTATCTCTCATAGTTGAGGTATACGTATGATGAAAATTACAGGCCTCTTTCATCTTTGTAAGTGGGAGAACTTGCACAATTGGTGGCTGGCTAAATACTTTTTTGCCCCACTCTACAGGCAATTTGGGAACAGAAATTGGCCTAGTCTGCATGTCATGACTGTGAGAGGAAACTGGAGCACCCGGAGGAAACCTTACAAGCATGGGGAGAACATGAAGACAGACCCTGAAACGGAAAACAAATCATCAACCCTGGAGGTGCGAGACCACAGTGCTAACCACTACACCACCTTGCCACCTTGATTTTACAAAATCATTTGTAAAAAAAAAAAAAAAAATGTGATTCAGGGGATCACTGATATAATGTCCATTTTCTATTGAGGTGAGGATTGTGGTGTACTGTTCTTTATATTGGCATACCTTATCCAATATACATACAGTTAGCGTTAGTGTGAAATATTTAAACTTTATAAAACATTATTTCAACATATAATTTTCTTTGTTTTAGAGCAGACATTTTGTTAAAACTAGCCAGGCTAGCCAGGCTGTATTCATTAAGCAGTATTTTGTAAAGGACCTAAACAGTGGGCTAATTCTTTTCAAATCTGCTTGTCAATAGGAGAGCTGAGTCTGGGATCAGGAATTGATTTCTCTAGGCTTAAAAACAAGTTGCTGCCGCTGTGGGTGCTTATATCCACCAAGACACAACAACTGTGCCTTTCCTTCTGGTCTTGCTTGACCAATTCATGGATTTCTCATGCTGTTTCTGCTTCTTCCCAATAAGCCTACTTTAATATTTAATGTAAAAGCTAATGAACACGAGGGGTTAGAACCTTAACCTTAATAACATGTCCTTTCCATGAGATGAATGTACTTGCTAATGGGGATTTTTAGGAAAATTTGCATTTAACTAGAGGCGCATTGGTGGGTTTTACATACTGTATGCTTGTTAAGGAAACACAACTATGGGCCTTAATAGCCTATTGTTCTCCATTCTCCAATCAGCTCACCGTGAACCTAAGTGAAAAATGAATTCAATTTGTGAATATTAACGTAAATAAAGTCGATACAGATTTCTAAACAGGTGCAGAATTGGAGACCTTCAATCTTGAGCCCATGGACTATAAACTGCAAACTTAAAGAATGGAGTAGTCATTCCCTGCGGTAAGTAATATAATGAAATAGGGATGTGACACAATGCCACTATCTGTATCTGTGTGCTTTAGTGCTTCTATTTAATTTATGTGCTTAGTGTATTTGTATGCATTGGGTGGTTGTGACCTAAGGATTTTTTTATTTGATTTGATTTGATTGTTTTCCCACCCACTAGTCAGGCTTCCCCTATTATGGGAGCTAACAAGTGGAAAAAGGGAGGGCTTCCTCCAAGACAGGGAAGTATGATCACAGGCCATTATAACACACTTGAAGGAGAATGTTATCTGACCTCTTCCACATTCATGAGCTGACAGATGACCACAATTAGCCAGTGTCACTCTGATCGACAGTGGCGAGAGATATGCTATGCCTCTGGCCTAGAAAGCAGGGACAGATTTTCTCCCTTGGCTCCTGGCCGTAGATGGCTGCACCAACACTGAGATGTGACTGTTTCTCAATCAATTCAATTCAATTTTATTTATATAGTGCTTTTAACAATGGTCATTGTCTCAAAGCAGCTTCATAAAAATGAAAAGAAAGAAATGACACTTATTTTGATTTCTAAACATAGGTCTAAACAAACTATGAGAGTAATTTAAACCTCCATAACACGGACTAGGCAATTACTACGGATAAATAGATTAATGGTGTAAATGTATAACCTTATTTGCACTGCTTGACTAGATGCAACACAAAGTGGTTTTTCACAAACATTTTAAAGCAATCAATAATACATTTTTTACTGATCTTTACTGTCATCACAGCCAAATACAGATACATGACAAAATACTTAAACGCAACCCTTTTTTGTGTCTGAACACATTATTTATTATTCATTCTTTATATTTGGTTGAATTCATATCATTGAAACATTTTGATGGCACGGTAAAGTAGTGGTTAACACTGTGGCCTCCAGGGTCCAGATTTGATTCCTGCCTCATGTCTGTGTGCATGGAGTTTGCATGTACTTCCCATGCTTGATGGGTTGCCTCCCACAGTCCAAAGACATGAAGATTAGGTTGATTGGCATTTCCAAATTGACTGTATTGTGTGTGTGCCCTGAAATAGATTGGCATATTATCCAGGGTGAACCCCCTAAGTCTCCCAGGATAGTCTTCAGTCTCCCCTACAACACGGTACACAGGATAAGCAGAAGCAAAGATAAATAAATGAATAAATTAAATATTGTGTAGTGCTCTTCTTAAATGTCACACAACTTGTTCGGCATACTTCTGGATGTTTCGGGAAAATCTTATTTGTCATGAGCACACAGTAACCTGTCCAAGTGGAAGATTTTTTTTTGAATCTGACACTTTGTTCGTGCCCTCTCAGTGACCTCTGAATCTGATTAGTGACCAGCATTAACCCACAGTGACCCTTGTAATATTAATCTGAAAAGGTCTAGAAACCCTATACATACATGCATGCCATACTGCTGGGAATGATTATACAGAAAGTACTTAATGTCCTATAATAAAAATACATTTAAGAACTCATCTCACACATAGTGACCTCTTTCCGTTTGGGAAAGCTTAGAAAGCAAAGAAATCCATAATGACACTGATGCCTTGGAATTTAGGGTGTTTTTTTATAGAAACATAGTCAAATATAACAGTCAAAAGGCAAAATAGCATCAAATTTAACCAGAGCTCTTCCTGAAAATATTATTACCAGTTGAGGATGGATTGTAAAGTATAGACAACGCATTATCCCAGTAGAGAAGATTAGAGTGGTCAGAAATCTCATTTTGTCAATTTAAACCCTTGAAGCTGTAAGACCAGGCCTTCCCCAATGGAGCTACAGTCATCCTCGAGTCTACAGATTTTAAAGTGAGGGATGACGCATACGATCTAATAGAGCAGTTTGATGACAACTCTGTCTCAAGAGCATTGCATTTCCTGTCATCCATCAGCTGCAAGTGATCATTAGGATGGGAAGGAAGTTTAGTTTCTACACTCCTGAATGCATCCTTTTTTCACATTTCTTTTCGCTCCTTTCATCTCCCGTTCTCTTCTCTTGTCTTCAGGGCTCTTGCAAACTTCCCTCAGACAATCCTCTGCTGTCACATAGGAAAAAAGAACCTGGCTGCAGTAAACAAGGGCTGCGCATTCACGTTCTATGACTGCCTGAGAGCCATTTATATGTAGTTAACTACATAGTTATATAAACTAAACAATGTAAACTAAGATTAGAGGGTGGCACTGCTGCCAAAGGTGCCTTAACCAAGAACTAAGTGATGGGTTGAATGCTTACGTAAATGGGTATGTATTTACTGTATTATAAATAAATTACCAACAAAAAAAAAGGATTTGATTCTGTTAAAGGATGTGTGTGTGTAACATAAAAAAAAATGGAAAATTTGAAAGGGTCTGAAAACTTCAGCACTGTATATATATCCTGTATGACTCAAGCAACAATGATCGGGTCCAAGCACCTGTGCCTGTGAGTGCACTACTTAACCTGTGTGCTTTTTGAACATGTTCAAATCTCCAAAAAAACATGGATGCCACTGTAATGAAGTTATTAGCCAATTCTGGGCACAAGTTTAACATATCGCCTGTCCTGAACTGTTTGAGATGTCTAAATCCTTTGTCAATTGTATCCTCAATGTTGTGAAATCATACTAGCCCAGTTTGGTGGCAATCGTATCAATCCCCTAGGTTTATCAAATACCATTGGGTGCATTTAGCAAGGAGTCCAAAATAACTGACTTCTTATCGCGTAGAGCCCATGACCTGTATAGCCAATGTTGTTTAGCTCAATGAGATCTAAATGTGTACCAGGTAATAGTTATGGCCAGTGGCCTGGAACCGACAGGATTAAGGGTTTGAATCCCATCTTGGGTCTGTGGGTATGGTGTTTACACATTTTGCGTGTGTGCTTGCATGCCCTACAATGGATTGTCACCCTGTCCGGGGTATACCCCGCCTTATGCCTAATGACTCCAGGCCTCATGACAATAAGCTATATAAGAGATGAATAAATACACACACACACAGTCCCCAGCCACTGCTGTACAGGTGCGAACGTGTTACATCAGTTCATCAAAAACAGATGCATAAAAGAAGAGCAGCATGCATTGATTAGTTTTTTTGTTTTTTTGTTGTACCTGGTGCTGTTGTTTTTTTAATGACTTAGTGTGCGGGAGTCGCAAAGAAGTGTGTATAAATGGCTAAAGAAGTTCAAGGAAGGTTGCACAAATTTTTACCCCCTTGCGGTCAAATGACCGCTGCTCAGCGCTTCTAGTGTTAACCATTATGAAGGAGCTGGACACCTATTCGTTTCCACGGCTCATGACAACATTGTGTCCTCCCTATAGTCCTGATCTCACTCCATCTGACTTTCAACTGTTAGGTCCCCTGATAGCAGCCTTATGAGGTCGAAGATTTACTTCTCATGAAGCACTGAAGGCAGTGGTGCATTTGTGGTTCACTGGGAATACGAAAGCTTGGTGACAGATGGACAAAGTGTATTGAAAAAAATCTAAATCTTAATTAAACTATAAACTACAGGAAGAATGAGGGTAATTTTTGACCTACCCTTGTATCTATTGTGCAAGTTCTATCTAGTGCAAACCTATGCCTTCCCTGTGTACTTGTGTTTACTGTAATAAAATGAGAGGTCAGTGCATCTGTAACCACCAAGTTGCCGCTGTTGGGCCCTTAAGAGAGGCCCTGAGGCCTCAACTGCTCAGATGTATGAGATTAGAATGTAAGTCGCTCTGGATAAGCGCATCTGCCAAATGCTGTAAATGTACTGGCTACATTTCAACCTATGATATCTTAATTATACAAATCAGGCATTAATTAATGACTCATACTACAAGAACAACTGCTCATACAGGAAAAAAGTAAACAATGTGTTTATTAAACAGAAGACAAATGCATGAAATATAGAAAGTAGGACGCTAGATGGGAGAGGTGTTGACATGTGATGTTAAATGCTACTGGCATTTAATTTTATTTAATATGTTGCATAGGATCCTGCATACATTTTTATATCCTCTGAAAATGTTTAAAGTACCACATGGTCAGGTTCTCATAAGGAATATAATCATCATAATAAGATGGACCCCCCTCCTGTAACCTAAAGTTTTATTCATGACGTTATCATATTGTGCACCATAAAATATGGATTAGATCGGTACTAAAAATGTCCTCAGAGACATGTTAGTTGCACAGTGTTTAGATCTTTATTGATCATTTTAATTTGACCAGTCCAACATTATCTGACTGCCTTCATGCATAAATCTTCTACACCCTCACCTCAAATGTATTTTTGCTGACATTTGCTAGAGTAAGAGAAACGAGTGTCTATCTAACCCACAATCATTACCATAAAACAAGCCTAGATCTTTATATAAGGATTTATATAACACCATAAGTGGCATAATCTCATTTTAAAAGCTGTAGTATATCATTTTTTTTTGTGTTAAACATTAATAAAAACATGATTACTGAGTCAGGGAACGGTATAATCTGATTTTCTGAGTTGGTGTGAGTCACTCTGAGCGTTCTATATTAGTAATTCACAATCAGCTCTGTGTCAAAGGTGATGTGTTGGACTTGGCTGGATATCTGTATGCATACGCGGTACACCATACTCTAGCACTGATACATAGAAAAAATCATCATGCCCCAGACTGTTCAATGTGAGGTAGTGCACATTCAACTGGGAATCAAATGATTAAAGTGCAGGCCTGTAGGCAGAGAGATATATATTATTTAAGAAAAAAAGAATGGAGCATGTTGCTAGAGCAAAATTATCAACAGTGGGGTAGCGAATGTGGATGACTCAACGTGAATAATTATTTTCTTATAACTGAACGTCTCATCGTGTCATCTAATACCACAGAAATGTGCCAATATTCAAGAATGGTCATTCCATAGACCTTTTTTTTTTATTTTTACTTGCATTGAACTTATATAACAATTGGTGTTCAAGTCAAACTGGGACTTGTAAAAAATATTTCTTATAAACAAAGACATAAAAAAGGTTGCCATTTACAGAAGACTTCAAGCACAGTTTGGTGAGTAGGAAAATATTTACATACAGTTAAACATTTGAATAGTTTAAATATTCTTTATTCAGGATCACGTGGGGGCCTGGAGCCTATCCCAGGAGACTTAGGGCACGAGGCGTGGTACACCCTGGACAGGGTGCCAATCCATCGCAGGGCACATACATGCACTCATTTACACACTATGGGAAATTTGGAAATGCCAAATAGCCTAATCTGCATGTATTTGGACCCCCATGCAAACTCCATGCACACAGAGGGGTATTGAACCTGGCCGGGGATCGAACCCGGACGCTGTAGGTGCAAAGTGACAGTGCTAACCACTACAGCACCATGCCACCTCACCACTTACACATTATAGGAAATCAGCTGGGAGCTATTGCCATATCCACAGTACAGTCCTGACCTCGCCTCAAGCCATTTTCACATGTTTGGGCCGTTATAGGAGTTCCTGGGAGGGCCAGGGTTTTAAACATAAAGCAAGCAATACAATCATGGCTAAAGCATACTGAGACAACTTGATGGTATCCATGCACTAGTGAAAAGGTGGGATAAGTGCATTACTGTAGTAGGGGACTATATACAGTAGAGAAATAAAGGGGGGAATTACTCTCACTTGAACAACCCTTGTATAAACCTTGTATCAGTGAATGTAAAAAGGGCTGATGCTGGAGATTCCTTAAACAAATCCCAGAAGGGAAAGCTTTAACAATTACACAAAATGTGATAATTTACATTTATGGCATTTGGCATACACTCGCATATGTATTTTTAATTAAACACCTGAGCATTTGAGGGCCTTCCTCATTGGCTCAACAGTGGCAGCTTGTTGGTGCTTGAGTTTAAATCTTTGACCTTCTGATCAGTAGCGCAACACCTCAACCACTGAGCTACAATGACTCGACCCATCATCATGACGTAGAACTGAGGAGACTGTGGTATAAGCTACAATAAACCACAGTACCTTGTTAAAAATACCTCTATTGTTTAATCTAAACCCATTTCCAGTTAAGCTTTTTTTGTTTTTTTAGACTGTGGCTGTCAATGTCTGAAAAATTCCAACAGCTTGCTCTAGGACATGCCTGAAACCCGAATGTCCTCTGTGTCTGTATGAGGATTAGATGTCACAGTGCTGCACACAGATGTCCTGCAATGCACTGACAGATTAAAATCTCCTTTGCCCTGCACTCAAAACACAGGAGACGCTTTTGAATGGCAGGAATCCAGCTGTTTATTCCTCCAGTCTAAATAATTAATCACAGTCTACAGTTAATAATTAATCATACGTCATTTTAATATTTTGTAAATTTGTGAGTCTCTGGATAAGAGACTGGAGATGAGAGAAGAGAAAGCAGTACAATATAACTTTTCACTTTTTTTTTATATTTAATGGATTTCATGTAAATTCTGTAAATGTCTTTCTTTTAAAAGATTTACTCATTCACACACTACAGGCAACTTGGGAACAGCAATTAGCCTAATCTGCAGGTCTTTGGACTGTGAGAGAAACTGGAGAACCTGGAGAAACCTCACCAAGCACGGAGAGAACATGCAAACTCCGTGCATACCAAACTTACTAGTATGTTTAGATGTGGTCTTCCCCACTCACATAGATCACTCAGGTTTGTTGACGGTGAAGTGATGGGTCGCTTTACATCTTAAGGAGCCCTCATGTTTGTGTTTCCTTCTGGCTCTCCCGTTTAGTTATGCTGTTACAGTTAGTCCTGCCAGAGTCCCTGCTTACACTCTGCACTAAATATACATTCACTTTATACATTATGTGACTGTGACCATACCTTACTGCAATCTCTCTTTCTCTTCTCCCTCTCCCTCCCTCTCTCTTTAACTCTCCCTGTCTCTCTGTCGAGCTACACATGTCACTCCTGGGCTGCTGGATGTGTGTGGTGACTGGGGACGGTTCCACTTTTCTGCGAAGACAGTCCTGGCCTCCGCTGATGCTGACAGCTGTTCTCGGAGGACTCGCGAGTGCAATCACTCGATGGTTTAGGGCTAGAGTTTCCTACAGTCTACCTGAACCGCCAATAACAGACTGGACTCCATATTAACTTCTCCTGTTATACTGAACTTCCAGCCTCCTAACACACAGTATGACTGCAGGTTAAGCCCCATTATCTGTTATATCCCAAAAGAGGTGAAATTCCTTTTGCCATTTCAGGGAGTTTTTCAAGGAGTTTTTCCTTGCCACTCTTGTCGTCGCCCAACGAAATTCTCCTATGGTTGTAAAAATAGGAATAATTATAATGGTAATTACCATTGGCCTCCATGGTCCCCACTTGGACGACAGAGGTTTATAGATGGTTGGATGCAATAATTATCCTCATATAAACCTCAACAGCACTGCTAAACGTAAAACATCAATAAAGACATAAACAGATGGACATACAGTAAGAAATAGGGCTGGATGTTCTTATTATGGTACTATTGCAAGAGCCTAGGGAAATTAAGTAGTTCAAGCATTGTGGTAATTTAATCGAAATGATATGCCAATCAGTTAGCATCTGTCCTTGTTATTCATATTTGACATAAAAACTCCAGGGCAAATTTTTTTTTCCACAGGCTGCCCTAAGTACTTGCAATACAGAGAGGGCTGAAACAAACCTGTATTTCACGTTTCTTTATTTTGACTGAGTGAAATTCCTCGGCTCTCTGTCTGAGCTTCTCTTCTCTCACAGACCGATGCGTTATGCAGATCTCTTCCTCAGTGGAAATGGAGATGGAAAAGCACGTCGGATTGAGGGGACAGCGCCAGCTGCACATTCCCCGTCCCTGGGTATTTGTGACATGCGGCTGAGAAAGCAATCTCACGGTAATGAAATCTCCCGTGCAAACGTGCACCTGGCCAATCTCGGCATAATGAAAGTTAGCCAACACAAACACCTGGGCCGAGGTGCAGTGAGATGGGCTGGAGTCCGAAGGGCTCCGACACACACCTCACTTCAGGCCACATTCTCGTTCGGATGGAGACAGAAGGGTCCGTGTGGGATCTGTCTGATTAGTTGAGTAGTCATTACGCTGCTGTGGCAAGTAGGACAGATTGAGGCAGAAAGGGAATAGACCATTTGGGTAATAGAGAGATTTGTAATAAGGATATGAAGGTAACTGAATGGAAAATGTGATGAGTTCTTTGTTTTAATTAAACTTTTTAGTTTTTAGAGCAAGAATAACGAACAGCATATTAATTAATGCCAACATAAAGCTCTAATCCTTGCCTAGACAAAAGTGCCTACTGAAAATGAATGAATGATTGAATGAATGAAACAAGGGCCAGAGTCTGTGAAAGCCAGCAATGTTTACTGCTTTTTGTCTTTTTTATGTCTGCCCCACAAATGTTCCATGCCTTCCTGCAAAATTCCATTGAAAATGCCACAATTAAATGTTTAACAGCATGACTATAATACTCATTACCCAAGCAGTGTTATTTCACTGCACTACTGTTTGTTTAGCATGCTTTATGCGGCACTAAGAGCACTAAGTACATTTGCATAAAAAAAAGAAAAAAAAAAACACCTGGATAAACTGGACAGAATATTTGTAGTATTATTATATTATAAACTACTGACTCAAAATGTATGGGGAATTGTTATATGTTTTGAGAGAAATTCAGTGTGTGGGTACTGTGGTACAGTTAAATGGATCAGACAATTATCCAGTGGTTATCTGACACGTTTCCATTGTACCCTACATGTTAGAGTTCTGCTTTTTGTCCTTTTTTTGGAAGGTATCTAGTAAAATAATTATGTTTTTTATCTACTGTATCATATAGCTGTTTAATGTCAAAAGTAAGTAAATGTAAAGTTTTCCCAAAAAAAAATGATAAGCACAGCTTATGATGTCTACTTACTGTATTTGTTGTGTGGTTTCCTGAATCTCTAACACATTGCATTGCCAAAAAAAATGTTTCAGAAGTGTCAAATTATAGGCCTGCATCGTGAAATGAAAAAAACAAAAAACAAACAAACAAAAAAAAAAAAACACACACACAAGGAGATTCCTGAAAATTGCTAGACTTGGGCTACACATTAAAATAATAGTGTCGAGCTGTCAACTTTGTGGATCAAATGTGGTTGGAAAAACATCTGCGATTAAAATGACTTAAAGGTTTATTGAAGTTACTTAATTAAAAGCTGAAAGGAGAAATAAAAGCTATATTTAATAGAGAAATTAACAGCATTTACCCATGAACATTGAGATAAAAACTCACAAGATTGGAACTAAACAGCTTTACTGCCATAGGAAAACCACTTGTTAGTGAAATTGTAATTGGAAAAATGCTTTAAGTTGCTAGTGAGCATAAAGATTGGACTTTAAAGCAATGGAAAAAGGTCATGGAGCCTAATGAGTCCAGATCGAACCTATTTCCAGGCAATGCGCGAGTCAGGATAAGATGAGAAGCGATGCACCCAACATGGATAGTGTCAGCTGTACAAGCTTCTGGAGGCAGTGCTATGATCTGGTGTTGCTTCAGTTGGTCAGGTTTAGGCTCAGCAATGTTATGTGGCAATAAAATGAAGGACCTGAATGTCCATAATGGTCCCTTCAACCGATTTTTTTTTCATCCCTGATGCCAAAGATTTATTCTACGACTCAAACTGTTAAAAAGAGTACACTAGATTGTGCCACTAGATTGTGCACCATAATAAAAGCTAAAGGTACTGTAGGTGAACAAAATGTTAAAGTGTGCAATTTTTTGAGGTAACACAGTGTAGTGTATTAACACATATAAAAAACATATAAAAAATCTTTTATCGTTATACTGTAGCTACAAAAACACACATTTTTTATTTATTTATTAGGTATATGAACAGGGCACAAGATGCACTTAAGTGCTTCAAATTTAGACAGTAAATGTGAGATCAGTGAGATTTGATTAATGGTTGTGGAACCGATAGCATCAAACTGGGAAAGACTTTCTGCAGTAATATTTAACCCCAGCCTACCCAACAGTGTCACTTATCGATCATCCTCACATCATGTCCGTACAACAAGTATATATATATATTTAATTATGTTTTGAGAATCCTTTTCTTTCTTGTTAATTCATTAATCAGTAAATGCTTTATCCTGATCAGGGCCAATTTCACCCAGGAATTTTACCCAATTTCAGGCCAGGAATACACCCGAGATAGGGTGCAACTTCATCCTGGGGCACCATACACAGACACATTTAAATAGTGTACCCACCCATTCTACAAACATGCTTTTGGGAGAGAAACCGGAGAATCACATTGATAGCTAGTGATGTGCTGGTTGCAAACGATACAGCTCCCTTTGAAGTGAACAACCGTAACCGGCTCCTGTCTGGAAGCCGCTTTTTTTTTCTCTCTTCTTTTTTTTTCACTCTTCTTCTTCTTTTTTTTTTCAAGCCACACATGATTGATCAACTACATGCCATGATGTGTGTTGGTATGTGTTTCTCTGCACTGAGCAGGTGGGGAGGGCGGGGTAACAGGCACAGCACATAGAGAGACAGAAAAACAGGAGGGAGGGAGACGAGACACAGATGAGATGCTAGAAAAGGTGCGACAATAAGTGACAAAAGAAAACGCAGTAAAATTTGAATGCATTTCATTGTAAATACTGTAGTTTATAAAATTTATAAATAAAGTATATACAGTACAATCCGAAATTGGACCTTTTTGTATACCTGAGCCGGGTCTTTGTTTTTGCACTCTGCTCCCTGTTGAGTATTATATATATATATATTATATAATTATATCATATAAATATATATAAAAGTATATATATTAATGATAAACATTTGAATTAATGTATGTAATGTATTTTACATTAGTAATTTATTTTACACATAATTTTGCATTATTTTGATTTAAAAAAGTTATTTAAGCAACAAAAAATTTGATACAATACATAAATAAAATACAAAACTACTGTTTTCCTGAACTGAACTATTTTCTTGCATCTTCATGCTTAATATTCTACTGTTTATATAACGGTGAAACAAACAAAAACATCATTCAGTGAATGGCAGTTCTTCAGGTGGAAATGCCTGGTTGATGTGTGAGAAAATGGCCAGATTAGTTTAAACTGATAAAAGCGAAATAACTCAAATAACCACCTTTATAACCATGATGAGCAGAAAAGTGTCTTTTACACAGTTCATAAAATTTTTAAATCAAGTGGATTGGCTTGAAAAAAAAAAAAAAAAAAAAGACCGTATCAAGTTCCACTCCTCTCAACCAAGAACAGGGATCTGAGGATGTACTGTACTAGGGACAGCCTCACTAAAACTGGATTGATGAATATATATATATATATATACAGTATATATAAAAATCCATCTCTCTTTTTGTCTTAGCAAAGTTTGCAATCATGTAGTTTTTTCAATATTAGGGATTTTGCATACTGTACATTCTAGTGCAATATAAATTTATAGCCAGTTTTGTATGGTGCTGTATTTTTTTATTCTGCACAAGAAAAAAATGTGGTCATGGTTTAGTTCATGTGTGTTTCTTATTTTAGGATTATGGATAATTAGATTCAGTGGGGCTTTTAAAACATATAAACATTAAAGTTGAAATAAGACTGATTCATGACTACTACAGAAGCATCTCAGAAGGTTAAACAGATTATAGTCGGGTCTGTGTACAGATAATGTATTGGGGAGTCCTTGCTTATGATGTTGCTCTCAGTCTGTATAGTGCCCTGTTTTATGCTGCCGTTTGGCTTGTGTAATAATTTTACATGATCTCTATTTCAAAGAGCAGAAATATGTGCCTGGAGTGCAGTTATGATCCCATATTCTCACCTCCAGATGTCTGAGGTCTGTGTTGCAAGATGCAATTGAATCTTCTTTATTGTTCTTGGGTGACACTTCTGGAGCGATAACCCTGCTATGCAGGCACTGTTGATTAGGTCAGCCTAATAATTTAATATCTACTTTCTTTTCACAGTTTAATTACTATCCTACGCACAAAATAGCTGTCTAGCTGGATAATTATCATTAAGATACTTTAAAGGTCATCCATATTAAGGATATCCATATAAATGTTTGAGCATAAATCTGATCACAAATTAAACAGATTTTTTCTTTCTCCTGAATTAGATTTCACCAATAAAATTAAAAAAAAAAAAAAAAAAAAAAAAAATCCTTTAAAAGTGAGCCAAATCGCTAAAGGTCTGACAGATCCATACTAAAAAGTTAGACACTATCTGTGATTATTTAATGCTGAAAATCAGTTCCACTATCACCTTGCAGCACCAGGGTCTGGGTTCGATTCCCACGTCGGGATCTGTGTGCAAGGAGTTTGCATGATCTCTCTGTGCTTGGTGGGTTTCCTACGGGGTTTCCTCCAGCGGTCCAAAAACATGCAGATTAGGCTAATTGGCATTTCCAAATTTCCCATAATGTGTGAGTGTGTGTACAGTATGTGTGTGCCCTGCGAAGGATTGTGCCCTAAGCCTCCTGGGATATGCTCCAGGCTCACTGCGACCCTGTATACAGGATAAAGCGGTATTGAAGATGAGTAAGTGAGTCAGTTTGTTCCTCACTATATTAAAAAAAATTAGAAGCTGTATGGATTAAGTGTAAATTCTGTTAAACTGGGTGGACAGATGTTCCAGTGAGATAAGAAGCAAGCCAGTTAAGACCGGTGCCTTAAAAAAGGCCTAAGCAGGTTTTAAGGCGTTTAAGAAGAATTACAGGTCAAGAAGCACCAGAATAGAAAGTGCATGGATGTCTGAGCTGATTTTACGATCATTACCAACTCGAATCAAAGATGTTTCTGTACTGTGGTTTACTTTAGGATCAAACTGGTAAACATCAGAAATACAGTATCTTTCTTCTATAATTCACACAAACAGATGGAACAAGATTGTTAACTACTAAACAGCTAAAATAATTTTGAACAACATGTTAGGCATCAAGTCAAGAGACATGAAGATTAGGCTAACTGGTGTTCTAATATTGCCCATAGTGTGTGAACAGGTTGTACCCCACCTCATACCCTAAGTTTCCTGACGTAGGCTCCAGGCCCCCTGTGACCCTGTATACGGGATAAAGCGGTATAGACAATGAGTGAGAAGGCAAAGTCATTATGTTTATCTTAATAATGGATCATAGCAATTATTGATCTAAGAGGATTAACCAGTTTATTAATTGAACTAAATAAGCTTAGAAGCTTAGAATTATTTTTTTATAATTGCTAGCAATATTTTGAGAGTGGTAAAGCTGTCTAGATTTTTCTTTTATATTTACTGGGAAGGTCCTTATAGACGTTGTAATCTTCATGCAATTTGGTCCTGCACCACCTGCGCTCGGCTTTGTGGCAAGCTCTTTTTAGTTCCCTCATTATTTCGACATTCCTCTAAGGTGCTTTTGTTTGACCAGAAATTAACTTAGACTTAATAGGTACAACATCGTGCATAACTTTAAGCACTGAAAACTTTAACCAAATTATCACACAAAGTCAGGGAAGACAAATTAAGATCAGCATTGCAATCAGAGTGTGACCGGGTGCATGTACTGTAGCAGAGCTGATAAAAAACATTATGTTTAGTTCTCCAAAGGTTCTGGTTAAGGCCTTGAGAAATAACCAGGTCAGGATTGTGACCCTGATTAGTTGTATTGTACTCAAACCTCAATTTAATGAATAAATTGGTTAGCAAAATAAGCTTGATGTATTTTTATTAAATGCAAATATCACATCAAAAATAAGGATTGAATTACACGCCAGTAATTTTAGAGAATGGTAAACTATGTCTATTAAATCGACATATACAGATCTATTTAAACATATAAATCTAAATACTCAAATGTAGCATAAGGAGCAAGAAAAAACACATTTACATTGTAAGCTTTAATCAGTTCTATGTCAGTCTCAGTAAGTCTGCTTACAATAAACAGTCAAGTTCTTTAAGTCAAGTTCTTATAATATCATTTACAATGAAAGTTTTATTAATAAGGGATTTGATGTTGAAAAGTGGCATCTTTAAGGAATTAATTACAGAATAAATACAAAATGAATTGTCAGTTATAGCACAGGCAGACTTAGGATGGCTGGAGTTTTTTCAGAATGTGTGTTTAAAGGTCAGAGTATACCGTTAAAGCTGGATGGAATAGTAGGAGACACAATGGTCTGGATTGGGTAATTGCCACTGTAAATACCAGGCCGAGTTCAAAGCTATAAACTGCTTGAATGCACATAAGGTGGGACTACCACCTGGCAGGGATGCCAGTCCGTTGCAGGGCATCACACACACACACACACACACACACACACACACACACACACACACACACACACACACACACACACACACACATACACACACTTTGACACGGTGGTGATCCAGTGTAGTTATTCACCTACTAGCATGTTGTTTTTTTTGTTTTGGAGGTGGGAGTGGATTAAATCTGGAGTAAACTGACTCACAGGGAGAACATGCAGAGGATATGGGCGGGCCATGTCTGCCCACAAATTTAGGGGTTATGTTTGGGCTTACTATAAAAAGCATTGGAAGAGATCTACTTTCTCACAGCTTCTAGTCAGTATGGTGCCAAGGAAATTTCCAAATATCCCTTCAGCTCTCAAAGACAATGAGAAATGACATTATTTTTAGCAGAGGCACCCACATAACAGCTATCACTGATAAATTTGTCACAACATACATATACAGAAATGATAACTATAACACCTTAACATTGACTATTAGATATATACCAGGAAACTGGTGACAGGATCATGAACAACCAAGGCTCCTCTATGTCTGTGAGAAGCAAAAACTAGCCTGTTAAGTCAGATTCCTCTAAAAAGCCAGTGCGGCACAACTGGACAATGCTGGGCATGATAGGAAAGCACCAGAACACCCAGTGCACCACAGCCCACCACAAACAGGGCCTGGCAGGCAAAAAGCCCAAGGTTGGAATTTGCAAGGCGTTCGAAGCTGTTCATATGACGAGGAACCACTGTAATTCCGCTTATTTTGCTATCCAATTTATTCATTAAACCACTGTAATCAAATGTCAGCTGCATTTGACACCGTGAACCACAAGATTCTATTATCTATTCTTACAAGCCTTGGAATTTGTGGAACAGCGTGGCAATGGTTTGCTTCTTACCTTAAAGATAGGTCATATGAGGTAACATGGAGGGGATCTACATCTGCCCCACGTAGACTCTCTACTGGTGTCCCGCAGGGCTCAGTACTTGGTCCTCTTCTGTTCTCCCTCTATACCCGGTCTCTTGGTAAGGTCATATCATCGCATGGATTCTCATACCACTGTTATGCAGACGACACCCAACTTGTCCTCTCCTTTCCTCCCTCTGACACTCAGGTTTCCACCCGGATCTCAGCATGTCTGGCAGACATCTCATTTTGGATGGCTGCTCATCAGCTGAAGCTCAATCTCAGTAAAACCGAACTGTTGTTTATCCCTTGTGACTCATCTCCAGGTCAAGACCTTGTGATATCCATGGACAACAACCAAATCACTCCCTCAACCACCGCCCGCAATCTTGGGGTAACCGTGGACAATCATCTGTCATTTTCCCCACACATCGCTAACCTTACTCGCTCTTGTCGATTTCTTCTTTACAATATCAGAAGAATTCGCCCATTTCTTTCTTCACAGGCTACTCAGGTGCTTGTTCAGTCCCTTGTTATTTCAAGACTGGACTACTGCAACTCACTCCTGGCAGGCCTGCCTCTGTCCACGATTCGTCCTCTGCAACTGATCCAGAATGCAGCAGCACGACTCGTTTTTAACCTTCCCAAGTTCTCCCACACCACCCCACTCCTCCGCTCCCTGCACTGGCTTCCTGTAGCTGCCCGCATCAAATTCAAAACACTGATGCTTGCCTACAAAGCCAAAAATGGCCCAGCACCCACTTACCTCTCTGCGCTAATTACACCACGCACTGCACCACGTTGCCTCCGATCCTCCAGCACTGCTCGCCTCATCCCACCATCTCTCAGGGATCGAGGGCGGCATTCATCCAGGCTCTTTTCTGTTCTGGCACCTAGATGGTGGAATGAACTTCCTCTAGATGTCCGTACATCAGAGACTTTGACTATCTTTAAACGACGACTCAAGACGCATCTGTTTCTCCAGTACTTGGACTAACCCCCCTCCCCCCGAAAAAAAGAAAAAAAGAAAAAAAAAAAAAAAAAAAAAAACTCAGTTGTGTTGGACTAATGGTATTTAGTTATTAACCTAGTTAACCCAGTGTAAGTATGTATCCAATGTTGTAAACATTAAAGCACTTTTTGTAAGTCGCTCTGGATAAGAGCGCCTGCCAAATGCCTAAATGTAAATGTAAATGTAAATGTAATTCTTTTGATTGTGTAAAGCTGCTTTGCGACAGTGACAATTGTTAAAAGCACTATACAAATAAATTTGAATTGAATTGAATTAATACAATGAAAAAATTGTTTTTAAAGCAGCTGGTTCCAGGAGAAATCATACATTAAAGTTAAGTGAAATTTAACGTCTTTTTTATTTCATACTTTACTTAATTATACATATTTTATCAAGGAAAAACTCCCTGAGATGGCAATAGGAAGGAATCATGAGAACATCCAGACTCAACAGGAAACCCATCCTCATTTGGGTGAAACAGAAAGCAGAAATTAATCTGGTTAGGTGTGTTAGCCAATTCAGCTATAACAGTTGATGTTACTTGATGTTAATATATAGTCCAGGTAGTTATTGGAGACTATCGAGCATCTACGGCCAAGTCAGGTCCTCAGAGAAACAGCTGTCAACACCAGTCCTGGCCAGAATCGTCTTTATGGTAGAGTGAAACTGTCCCCAGACACCAGACTCATCCCAAAGAGACACACGGAGCTTCCATGTGACGAGATCTTCAACCAAAAGCGGAGCACCAGGATGGGTCAGACAGGTCCGGAGGGCAGGGGGAGACTGGATCACTGGCAGCTCAGGATTGCTATTATTGCTGCCTTCCTTGATAACATGTAGTGCAACCACATAATGGGTTTTAAAAAGCCTTGGCCTTGTAAGCTTTTTAACCTGCTGCCAGGAATCCTAACGAAACAAGAAGCTCAGCTCACCATGTTTAAAGGAATACGCTGAGAGGCCAACGCTCCATTGTTGTTTTTACAGATACAACCTAGACGCTATTTTTTTCCCAGCACTGCATAAGACTGTAAATCCTTCTGTCTCTTTGCAGATACATCAAATTGGATTACTCCCCATTGGGACAGTATCACAGGAAAGCGTTTTTTTCATCATAGTACTCCTGGATTGACTCATGAAGCCAGTAAGGCTGATACAATATTCCCACACCCGAAACATGCACACTCACATAGTATACATGAGTTCTTAGGGCAAAAGAATATGGAAATTGCAAGGCGTTCGCAAACCGTTCATATGACGAGGTACCACTGTAATGTGTTAACATTATATATATAATACATTCAGTATAAATGTTCAGATGTCTGGTACTTAATAAACAGGCAAGTCAGAGAATTAAGCTACATTTTGCTCAGCAGTATCACTTTCTTCTGATACTTCCAAATAACCGCAGTGTTGGGAAGATGAACAGTCTCTAAACAAAAAAGCCAGCTATTTGATGAATTTATGTGTCTGGCAGGGCAGAGTGTGTGAAAGCTACTCTGTGAAAGTGATTGTGTGTAGTTTCTTTTAAAGAGAGAAAGCAAAAGAGGGAGACAAAGAAAGATATGGTGTATTAATCACCTTGATGAGTAGCTCTCACACATGCTTGATAACATTATTACTCTTTGGATAATTAACTGCTGAAGATGAGAACTGGCATGGCTGCTGTATCCAGAGACAGGAAGGTACTAGGGTACTGTTCAACTGTAATCACAACCTTCAGTGTTTTTGGTAATACATTCATCACTCTGTGGTGGCTCACTGGTTAGGGTTTTGTTATAGAAGGTCTGACAATTGTGTGTTCAAATCACTAGATATTTCAGCTGCTCTTCTGCATGTTTGGATGGTTGTCTGTAAAAGACTTTGATATTAATAAAATGCTACTCTGTAGTGCATACGTAAGTAACACTTATGCAAGACTATGGTGTTGATAAGGCTGGAAATTTATGAGAGATGTAACATAAAAGAGTATTTTCCGAGCGCCCATGCAGTTTTTACATTTTTTTAAAAACAAATTTTAAGGATCCAACAATTCACATTAATTTATAAGAAAAGATGTACTTACACCAAAAATGGGGGTGTTTAGGCATATTAGGATGACGTAGAGCAATGTAATGGATATTGTTGCCCGATAATTAAAAATTTATAAATACAGAGACAGCCAAAAAATTTAAAGAATAAAAATACACAGAAAACTAGTATGATCTATATAAGAGTAATATAATATTAATAATATTATCATATTATTGTCACTATACAGTGAAACTTTGGATTGCGAGCATACTTCGTTTTGGAAGCGTGCTCATATATCAAAACACTCAATTTCTCCATAAAAAATAATAAGAACTTACAATATTCGTTCCACAGTCCAAAAAAATAAATACATAAAAATAATTAATACAAAATCTAAGGTAAAAATAAAAGAAACTAACCTGCACTTTACTCTTGAAAAAAGTAAAAATAAATCCTGACATAAGTGTTTCTGTTAGTGTTTGAGTTTTTGAGTGCACGCGCTATGTGTGTGTGTGTGGGCAGGCCAGAACACAGACACAGGGAACATGAGGGTAAAAATTTTTCAGCGGTTTGGGGAAGTTCATTATGGAGCAGTTGAGAAGGTAGCCTGAGGGCCACTGGGAAAAGCAGCATCCGGTCTTGGATAGTCGTTTGGTATTTTTGACCGCATATCCTGTATATATATATATATATATATATATATATATATATATATAGATAGATAGATAGATAGATAGATAGATAGCAGGGGCAGGACAGAACACAGACACGGGGACATGAGAGCACTGTGCATGAGGTGGAGCTGACCATGGTGCTGAATATGTGCTGGGTTTTTCTCTGTTTCGTTGAGTGCAAGGGTGGCAGATAGGAAGAGGGGCTGGCTCTAGGCCTGCTGTCACAGAGCACATAACAATGTCTGTTTAAATATTTTACATGCCATGACCTCAAATTCATAACTCATGCCATCACCTCATAGTGACCCTTTACATGACTGCTTTAATTAGCACCACGGTTTCAAAACATATGAGACAAACTGGCATCTGTATTCATCAGCCTTAATTAACTGTTGTATATAGGTCAAATGAAGGTGGTAAATTTGTGACATTGGTAATGTTTGATATGGATGAGGATAGGGTTACCCGTGATGATAGTTCCTTTTGGTTTTTTTACTACATTACTTATATTAAACCCACTTAAACATCTTGAGTTTTACATGAGCTCCAGAGCCCTAGGTACCAAGACATCTGTCTTTGTTTGGCAAAAATCCTGAATTCTCCCCTCTTAATAACCCATCTCTAGTCGAAATGGTAAATGGATTAATGTCCATTTAAATGTTCTGGTGTTGGACTTTGGAAAAACCACTTTGACTTTCCCATGTTCCATGGACTGAGGGAGATTAAGGTATTACCACAGACAATTTTCTCTGAGCCTTTCTTTAACAGAAGTAATCAGAAGAAGAATGGTATGCAGTGGAATAGCAGATGAAGGTGTGTGTCTTATGCATACACCCAGTGACATGTTGGAAAAAAAAGGATTGATGGGGATATGCTTTGCTGGAGTAGCCTACGTGTGAAGCATATTTATTTAGCTTCTATATTAAAATCCTCTTCTTGGGGATTGGAATCTGTCTTTTGGTTCACCTTTACACCAGCTTCATTGTCAATTATTTTTGAACTGTGTGGTGGAGTATAAGGTGACAGTATCCTTTTGATCAAAATAAACTCCGGTTCTGTCTTGTTGGCACAAGCGAGTAAACAATTCCCTCCCTTGAGGATTGCACTTTCGTGAAAGTCTTCAGGTGCTCCTTTCCCTGTTTTTCTGAATCTGATCCTGCTTAGTCCTTGCAGCTTTCTTATTTGACATAAAATAGTTATCGCTGTTCCGTTAAACATACTCTTGCTTTTCTCTATGTTTTTTTATTTTTATTTTTTAGGACAATAGAATCATCAACCATTGGTCAGATGATGTTTTTCCTTTTGTACCCATTCTCTAGTAAATCAAAGTGCCATTATAGGCTATTGTGTCCTTAACAAAGTTCAAAGCGTAGCTTTGATTTCTGTAACAACAGGATAAATAATTTAAAACAGTGCAACGTATACATACTTCTTCTTATGCATTTTATATGTGAACAAAATGCTCCAGAGTATCCTCCATCTGCTTAACAAACTGGGCTGTACATGTATATTATGGAAGATCTTCCTCCATTCAAAATGTAAAGTACACATCACAAAATGGGTGAAACAAAACAGTAAACATGAAAAATGGAAAATCAATTTTCCGAAACAAATGGGAGGCAAAAGAAGAATAAAAGATTATCCATAAATCATAAAGTGCTTTAGCAGAGATCATATCAAAGGTAGACATCATCAATCTACGAAACTAAAAAACAAGACACATCTTTTACTAAATGAAGTTACTAAACTCCAGGCATAGAGAGATGGAATCTATCAGATTCTACTAATCTACTATTTGTTTTAATGTTTTGCTATAAAATGTAATTGTTTTTGCTTCATTATTATGGGTTATTGTGTGTAGATGGATGACCAAAAATAGTCATTAGAATAAAATTTTTATTTAATCATATTAAAATAAAATATGAAAAAACTCAAGGGGTCTGAATGTTTTCTGGAGCTGTTGTAAATAGTTATCAAGTTAATAGTGCTATAAACATTAAATATTAATAAAGCAAGTTGCCTAGCATGTATTAAAGTAGCTAAGCTTACCTATAAAAATGTCTAAATAGTTGGGAGCTGTGAATAACAATATTCTACTCATCTTTTTGGACAGGTGAAGAGTTGTTGGAAATAGTTAAAAAAAACTTTTATAACTTTTTTAATAGTTAAAAAAGTTAAAATTAAGCTTTTTTTTAATGTAATCAGTGATATTTTAGATAGATTTCAGTTCGAAGCCCACATACATGTCTGCCTGTCTTTCTGTACACCAGAACTCTCTGCTTAAATTTTTTAAACAAAGAAATTGAATTTTTTAAGTTTGATTATCTTACACCTTGTTAACATTAAGTTGTATTTTTTTCGTTGTCATCCAAATACACTCCCTGTTTAAATAGATTATTAAATTCAGCATGTAACTATTCATAACATCACTTTTATTCAACATTTAAATTTTAACGCAAAACAGTGCGCTCTCAGTTCGAGTAATTTACATATCCTCACCTCGGACTGCTGCTCACCTCCACTGTTTTGGAACATATAAGACACAGTGAATTCAAACTACCTGCAGGAAAAAAAACATACATTGATCTGATCAGGTTCAGTTTTCATGGTCTACTTGTCTTTTCCTTGGAGAAAGCCATTCTGTGTCGTACATTTATTTTTGTTCCTTATAGGTGCATTTCTGTCGTTTCTGTGTGTTCCGCATACCCTGTGTATATATGCGGTATAGTTAAGTGATGCTTATACAGTAGCCAGCTCTACCGTGAGAAAAAAGACGCTCATTTTCTTTCAAAAAAAGCACTGGATGCTGTAACGTAATCTTGCACCTAAATGCTCACAATGTCCCTTCTGCTTAACAGATTTAAGAACTGGCATAGTTTTATTAAATTCTGTTCAGCCAGTTTTGTGTGATGCTGTGACAAAATCGGTTGGACAGACATTCTTACATTCATTCATGCAGAATTTTTCTGATGCTGGTTTCTGGTCCTTCAATATATAAAACATAAAGATATCATTGAAAGAGTAAGGCCTGACCAATGCACAGACAAAACCTTTCTTTTACTTACATAGATTTTTTTTACACAATATCTTCAAGTTGAAATTATTTATGTACTTATTTGTTTTTTTTTGTTTTTGTTTTTTTAGATATTGAGGTTTGGAATAAATCCATTAAATTCGAGTGACATTTCAAACAGGCAAATAAACAGAAGAACTCAAAAGTGAAGAAAAGTCTAATAAAAAAGTAGGTGCCAACAATCACATCTAGTCACGAACTCAAACCCCAAATAGTGAATCAACATTTTTTTTTTCTTTTAATCTTAAAAATCATCTTTAATATCACATTCTGCACCTTTAGCTAGTGAAGGATCTGTTATAAAAAAGAGTGAAAATGAGGATCCTACGAACAAGGTCAATTTTCAGAACCAGCAGCCAGACGGAAGTGCAAACAAATTGCACCTGACGTCAATTACCTGCCACTCACGTAGAGAGGCATTGCTTGCTTTATGCTGAAGTGCTATTACTGTGTTTCTTGCTGTCACTACCTTTGATCAAACAATATAACCTACTTGTCCTCTGATTTGGCATTAATGTTTATTTTTTTTAAGTAAATTCATTTTTTTTTTACCTATTACATCAAGACAATTGAATCTCTGTAATTCTGTTCTGTGCCTTTCATTAAACCAACCCTGGAGGCAAGTCTATAAAAGGCAGAAAGTATAAATCAAGAATATAAAAACTTTAATGTAGGCTTTTTCAACTAATCCAACCTAGTCTTATGATTAAATGTTTAAAACTGCTCAGTGTAATAATTGCCCAATTTTGAGCTCCACTGAGAGAAGGAGACAACACTGTCACCCCAGCACCCTAAAACCTTCGGTGCACAGGCACCCGATGTACTGATCATGTACACCTGTTCCCGATCACACTAATGACATTTAGATTAACCTTTTGCCTGCAAGGTCATGACATCTGTCATGACACCGCCATGGTCCTGTCTGCTATTGGATGGAAAAAAAAAAGATTTTACATATTAGATGCCAAAACCCCAATACAAAACTAGTCACAGTGGAACTTGATACTTTTGATACTGGTATACACCTTATACTGTTATATCGTCTTATACACAACATTGTCTCTTTAGTTACTGCTTACAAGTTATTCCAACTTGCGCCTGAACTGGTCCATTTTGTGTTACAAGGATAACGAACATTATCAAATTCAGGGAGGTACTCCTGAAAATTAACATCCTCATTCATACATTGTCATAGGCTTGTTTTTGTTTTGAATAAGTCCACCACGACATGCTGCATATAAAAATAAGAGGAAAAAAAAGCTATCAATTACTCCTTATGTATGCAACAAAGCATCAAGTAATCGGTCAGGTCATCAGGTAATCATTAGATATTTTTTTGTTTTTTTTTTTGCCTCTAAGTTACACCTCAAATGTAATTATGATAAGAAATACAAGTAGCCTAATATCAGGTAATGATGCTTCTGCCATCCACTGTTGTGACTGACGTCAAGGGAGTCACGTGTCTGCAAAAGGTCAACATGGCCTCATTTCACAAGCTTCTTTGTGAAGTAATGATTAGTGTGCTCTACCATGAACCCCCTAAACATTGCATTCTGTTTTTGATATTCTGTTTTTTCGTATCTTTAAATTTGCAATATTTTCCGCTTATTATTTCCTCTTTTGCTCCACAACATTTCTTGGACAGCTTTAGTTGCTAGTTAGAAAAAAATATTTTTTTGGTCTTAGGTCTTGGGCAGGCTCTTATATTCATTTAAAAAATATATTGCCATCTGGCTTACAGCTCACTTCCACCCATTTGACAGAAGAGAAAATCTACCACTGCCATTTGTGCCCCTGGCCATAGGCCACCTCAAATACCAAGTAATGATCTTTGCATTGGCATAATTTATGCAGTGAAGTCACCTTCTGAACAGAAAATGCAGCCTGCCCACACACTTGATGGGCAGATAATCTTTCTCCACAATGCTTTACTTGGTTTCTCGCACTGAGAGCTTGTAGCTGGTGTACAGCATAAGGTGTTTCTTTCCTCTATTACTGTACCTGGGACACCATGGCTCCAAGCCCTGTCTCTGATGTGTCAATCTGCAAAACAAAGGACAAAGTCAGGAGAAAAGGGGCCCAACACAGCGTACAGGTTTTCCCTATACGAAGGCTCTGTTCAACCCTTGTTATTAAGGTCAGTCAGCAGACTGGTTATGTCCACAAAGTTTGGGACAAACCTGAAATAATAGCCAGTCTTACCTTCTATTGTGGTCTAAGGACTTGTGCAGGTGATCAGATATCAATGATATCTGGCCTTCACAGGGAACCAAGGTGAGTTGAGCCTCACTTTTAGACCTACCTTTGGGGAACGCTTCTCCTTATTTTGGGAACTACCATTGCTACAGACAGTTTTAGGAAATTGAGCTGGTCTATGTGTTTTAATTGCTTCTATTCTTTCACCTTATGTCACAGTCAACTTACCCAACTCATCATGTGACTTCAAAGGGCCCTTTCCAGTTGGTGAGTACTTGAGCTTGACATGGATAGTCATGCAAGCATTTTTGCCATGTGAAAGTCCCATATCCCCATAGGTGTACCCCTATTATATACGTAGTTAGGACTGACATTCTTGCACCTTTAACAAATTCTCCTGTGTAAGTTGACCCATTATGTGGAGTCAGAAGGTTAGAAGGTTTGTCCTCCCAATTATCCCTAAGGACATTGAGGATGTGGGACTTTCAACTGTATAATAAATCACATGGGGCATTTGAGACCTCTTATATTACAAATAACGAGTTTAATCCTCACCAAAATGTGTGAATTAAGTGCCCTGTTCAGTCAGGATATCTTTCAGGATTCTGACTGCGGCATGTAATAACATTTTCCTGTGGCTCTATGCTACCAATAACTAAGTTCTCTCCTCAATGTTTAAGAGTCTTGCATCACTTGGTATAGCCTATTTAATCATTGCAACAGGGGAAAGTGTGACATTCAGTTGGGTTTGCTGACTATACACTGCATTTCACTTGGTCAAATGGCATACCTCCCTAGCCAAAGCTGTGACTCCCACATAATCTTTCTTGTTTTGGGATGCGGCCAACCAATTACCCTTTTTAGGTTTGGGTACTCCAGCATGTTGGTGGCTGGCAGCTGTTGAGTGGTGAGCTGGGTCTGGCCTTTCAGCAGTGGCAGTAGGCAGGGCACCCAATGGGTTTTGGGCCAGTCCCACCATTCAGCAGCAAACTCAAACAGCTAGATGAAGGCCTTGTGCTTGTCCTTCTGCCCCATTCTTGCACTTTTCCTGCTCTGCCCACAGTTGGACATGTTTGGTGATTGGTGGATGCTGGCAAGGGACCTAATCATATAGGCAAGGACGGAAAAATCCATAGTAATGTTTCTCATTTAATCCCAGGTTTTGTCACCAGCGTAGCAAGGTTCAAGACAGTGAAGGAAAAAAAAGCAGGCTGGGAATTTCAAATGACTTTTATTGTCTGGTTTTTAATCTTCTGCTCTGTCTTGCTCAGCTTGGCTCTCTCTCCCCCACTTCTTGCCTCTGCCGTCTTTATCTCCTCAGAGGATCGCTGTAACACAGAACAATTATAAAACAAATTCCCCATAGGTGTAAACTCTTTGTTCCTCACATTTCCCAGTTCCCCCTCCCTTCACAGATCAGCGCTTGCCCTTGCCCCTGCAACCACATATGTCAACTAATAAATTATGATATATTAAGTGCTTATAATGAGCTCTACTTTCCCCAGCTGAAACATTAGTGCAGTTTACACATTAATGCATCAGTGTAATTAAATAATTTAAATAATTCTAAAATTAAATATCTATAATAATCAGTAATGAGTTAAAAAAAAACTTTTAGGATATTTTGATACTAGTACTTTTTGTATTTTAAGTTATTGATGCATAAATTACCTGTTCTACACTGTGGTAATTCTATTTTACTAAAGACAATGATCTGAGTACTTTTCCAGTCACTGATGTATAACACCATAAATATAAATATATAAAAATATTCAATATATGATTGGCCTCATGTATTGCTCTTAAATGTTCTCTTAATTCTTAACCATCCCAATTTGCTCTCATGTATGTAAGCTGAATGGTGAATCCCACTTAATCTTAAATTTTTAGGGCCGTGCTTGATTTGGGATAATTAGTCAACGTAAAACCCGCTTAACACCATATAAGGGTAGGTGCATGTTGTGCCCTTTGCACATTGAGCACAAGAATTGGAGAGATGCCACCAAAAAAGTTCTATATCTATATTAATAAAAATAAAGGTGTTGTATGTACTTTGGTCAGAAATTGCTCTTTCAATGATATCTTTATGTTTCAGGCATTGGAAGAGATGAAACCAGTATTAGAAAAAAGAATTGTCTCACAGCACCACCCAAAACTGGCTGGACAGAATTGAAAACTTTGCCAGTAGTCTTTGGTATTTGCCTAAAGTTAAATTTGCACCTAAATTGAAATTAAAATGTTGAGTTGAAGTGAAGTTATAAGCAGCTACAGTATGTTTCAGATTAAGTCACAGCATCTAGCGTATTTTTTTGGTGACTATAGTGCTATACACGTCACTCAACAGATCCAATCGATGTCATAGTTTATAGACAGAGTATATGCGAAAGACACGGAAATGACAGTAATGCATTTACAAGCCGCCACAATCCTCACCAAACACAAATGAACGGGTGACACAGCATGGCTTACTCCAAAAACAAAAGTAGACTATAAAAACTGAACCCTTGAAGTCTTATTCTTTTTGTTGAAAGTTTAAAACCAGTTCATCATATTTTAAGCAGTGATATAAAGCGCCGCTATGCAATAAAACATGAGTCGTTAGAAAAAACATATTTGCAGCAGGTCTGAGGTAGGGGTGTGTGAAATAGCCAAACTGAGAGCACACTGTTATGGTCTCAAATCAAAATGTTGAGTGGAAGTAAGCTTATGAGCAGTTATGCTCCACATTATTACATGACATCATGCAAGACTGGCTAGTTTAATGCAAATTTTGCAGTACCTATCTGACTGAAGTTTAACATAAGTAATGACTTTAAAATAAGCTACTGAGAAGCTACATGCTCAATGTAAACAATTACCTGTACCAATAGATCAGGTGTCTCCAAATCCAGTCCTGTGACCAGCACAGTTTGTAATTCACCAACACCTAAACCCACCCACTAAACCTAGTAATTAACAGATTAGTTAAATCAGTTGTGTTTAAGAAGAAGAATCACCAAACTGTGTTGGACACTGGCCTTTTAGGACTGGATTTGGAGACCCTTGCATTAGATATTAATTGAAAAAGCTAAACTAAAAAAATTGCGTTGGAGTCGTTTCGCGACAAAATTTAATCTTTGTTTTATCTCCAGTTCTCATCTGTGATTCACTCTCAGATTACCAAACATGGAGTGTACTGTATTTGGCTGATGATGAAACAATTACATATTCAAGGCGTAGGATATTCAACCTTATAAAATAATTATTTCTTTGTATTAATAGGTTAGACAGAGAGATCTTCTTTACAGAAAGACAGACAGACATGTATGTGGGATTCAACCTGAAATAATAATATCATTGATTACAATAAAGCTCACTCACTCACTCACTCATCGTCTACACCACTTTATCCTGTATTCAGGGTCGCGGAGAGCCTGCAGCCTATCCCAGGTGGGTTAGCGCACGAGGCGGGGTACACCCTGAACAGACACATACACTCACCCACACACTACGGGCAATTTGGGAACGCCAATTTGCCCAACCTGCAGGTCTTTGGACTGTGGGAGGAAACCGGAGTACCCAGAGGAAACCCACCAAGCACGAGGAGAACGACAAATTTCATGCACAGAGAGATGGGATTCGAGTCTGGCCGAGAATCGAGTTCGAACCCTGGAGGTGCAAGCCGACAGTGCTAACCACTACACCACTGTGCCACCACTTTATTAAATCTAACCAGGTTATTTTTAGCTTAAACCTTTTAATTATTTCTATAAACTCTTTTCCTGTCAATGATGGTTACTAACACTAGTCATAAGAATAAGGATAAGAATTAGAATAATAACTGCAGCAGTACCAAACTCATAGTACTTTAAATTAACCTTAAACAAAGTAAATGTGATCTTCCAGAGCCTGAGCACTGGCGTTACTGATAAATAAAAGAAGCAGCGATGGCAAGAGATCTATGATGCTGTGAACGCCGTGTCAGCCAAGGGACACACAGTTAAAAAAAAATTAAGTGACTTGATGGCACACGGATTAAAGTTTTCTTTTTTTTTTTAATAACAGTTGAACGGGATAGTAGTTTTAATAATTATGTGTTTCAGAGTGCTCTTGGCAATCTGAAATGGCTCTGCATCCATTTATCCATTTCATCAAATAGATCTGTTTGATCTCTAACAACATCTAACTGCAATCTGAAAGGCATTTAGAAGCAGAATGCACACAAGCATTTTTATAGTCTTAATTTGGATCAGTTGACCAATCGTATCTCGGTATCCTATGATTTAAATGATTAAATTATAATGATTTCTCAAAAAACATAATAATTTGAATTTGATTATATTTCTTTAATTTTTGTCAATTAGAAAAACTATTTGCGAACTGTGAAAAAGCGAGAGGATTTCTCTTATATTGGGAAAAGCACTATTGACCCTTCAGAAAAATTCTCTTACTTAAAAGAAGAGCAAAAAATAATTTAATTTGTTAATCCCCGAAATGAATGGGTACGATCAGAAATAAGGGAAACTTTGTTTGTATATTTATTCTTGCATGAGGCCCAGTATGTCAAATGTATAATTTTATACAGTAGGTGGCAAGGTGGCATAATAGTTAGCACAGTACATAGCATTGTGGCCTCACACACCCAGTTTTCAGGGTTTGATTCCTGCCGTGGGTGTGTGTGCATAAAGTTTGCATGTTCTCGCTGAGTTTCCTTCAGGTACTCTAGTTTCTTCCCACAATCCAGAGACATGCAGACTAGGTTAATTGGCGTTCCCAAATTGCTCGTAGTGTGTGTGTGTGTGTGTGTCCTATGATGAACAAGTTTTTTGGGATAGGCTCCGGGCCTATGCGACTCTGTTATATATTGTTTATTCATGAAGAAGTTATTGATGCTAAACAAAGTAGGTCTGTAGTGAACAGGTATGGTTGCCAAGTCCTGGGGTTCAAGCAAAGAAGAGCACGGCCAAAAGTAGTTCAGTTGAAAGTGGGCTTACATGACTCAGCAGGGAAAAGCTAGACAAATTGTATAAATATCGAAAAGAGGAAATGAAAGCCTTTGACAGACTGTTAAAGCTGGGTATGTGTGCCCCCTGTGCCAAAGCAGCTCTTGTTATGTCTTACCAGCTTATGCAACCACCTATCAATATGGAAGGTGAAGTTACTCCCAGACCAACTAATGGCTTACAACACAACCCACCTGTGTCATCCATACTACACAAATCTACAGCAGACTTTTATTATTTGCAAGTTATACTGTACTGTAGCTATTTTTTGTGGTAGTAGTGCTAACATTTATAGCTCATACTGATTACAGGCAAAAAACGCTCTATTACATATTCAAATAACTGATAACAATAATTAATTTGCCAAATAGTCTATACAGTAGTCCCTCAGCATATGAATTTAATCTGCTCCGGAGGCGGGTTCAAATGGTAAATGTACATTTTTCTATAGGTAATGATGTAAATGCAGATCATTCTTACCAGCCACCCCAAAATATTACCAATATAACCTATGTCTAATGCAATAATCATATTTTTGCTCATAAAAACAATCAAACATTTAGAACAAGACATGTAGTAAAATTCAAAATAAGAAGATATTAAACCTCACTTAAGCTTAATATAAGATTCCTCTTGGCACCAGCTACTTTAAAAATTAAACTGAAAGGGGCTCTGTTTTCTTCTTGCTATTGTCCTTGTTAACATTCCTGGACCCATTGCACGCAAGTATTGACTAAATCTTGCACAAAATGAAAAAAAAAAAAAAAAACACAAAATAAAATGCAGACTCACTTTGCTTGGCTTTCCACTAATGCAAAACATTTTGTTCTGCTTCTGGATGTTTGAGCAACTTAGCTGGTGTTCGGTTCAGCTCAGTTTGTTTGCTCGTATGCCGAAAATGCTTTGTTAGTCAAGGAATTTTTTTTGCAAAATTTCAGTTCTTAAGGCAAAAATTTTAAGGCAGAGTACCACTGTACTTTATTATTTTTTTTGAACACGTAAGGATTTCTTTTACTACTACTTTAATTTTATCGAAACATTTGCTAAACATTTTTTAATACAAAACACTGTTAATTCAGCAATTTATTACTGTTAGAATGTGTTAACATTTTTACATTTTAGTAATTATTCACCTCCTGTGTGTGACTGAATATTGGATACACATACTGTATATATAATTAGTTACTGTAGTAAGAATAATGACTGATCATAGCCAACACAACAGTGCAATAAAAAAGGGTTTCATGGTAGATTTATTCAACTACAATGGCAACAGTTTTCGGAAATGTTAACAATTAGTTAAAGACTTTAAAAGGCACATACGGTAGTACATTCTATTAAATATTAATACTTTATGGTCTGGCTAATTGAGGTGTTGATTGTGAGATTCTAGTGAGAAGTTATGAAGTATACAGCATGGAGAGATATGACTGCCTCTTGCTTCAAAGACACCTCACCTTCACTGACTTCCAACTGGCCAAAGCTTCTCTCTACAGTCATTCGTGCCTGACTATGCTGCTGAATAAAATTGAGTTACTGCCCCTCTAGATTCTGAAAATGGCTTCATAAGGCAACTGAGTAATTGGATAGGTCACCCAGTAAGATCAGTGGCACATCTATTCCCTCAAATGTTTCCGCCCAGCTCATAACAGTCTGTTGTCATGGTCTGGTTCAAAAAACGATGGGAGTCCAAGAACACACACATCATGACTTTGTCAGGCTGTCCAACATTTATATCTCAAAAATCCATGCTACTTTCTACTGCACCAAGCATCTGGACCCTTTCCAAACCTGATGGGCAGTGGTCTTTGCTTGATTTAACTTTACACTCTTCCACCAACACTTCCAAAAACACAAAAGCAGACTTTCTGTTCCGCATAAACCCTTTAAACTGTAAAGGCCTAAGTACTGAGCCAATACTGCTCCCTTCACGCTTTGTGATAGTTATTATCTTTGACATCATTAGAGATATCACTCATGCCCCTGTGCACCAAGGTCCCTCCGCATGCCCAACAGGTCCAATCATTGTGCCGTGCAGCTTTAGATTTATCACCTAGGCACATACAGAACCAAAGAACTCTCCTTACTGGTAAAATCATGCCTTTGTCCACATCACAGCAAATCCTGGTCACACCTTGCCATTGATGCCATCAAAAACCTCCCTGAATCCCAATGTAACACTTTAGACATGGTGGTCTGTGAGAGATTCTTAAAAATCCCCATCCCTTATCCCTCTACAAAGCTTAACACTTTCCTTGAAATTGACTCTTTTGTCCCATGTAACATTCATAGAGGCATCTCAAAAGTTGGTGATTGAGGCACAGAGTTCAACTCCAGGGTCTGAGCAAGCTTCATAAAGAAACTGGCAGCTACGGTAAGCCTCACACAAGCCAAAGGTAAGATTGTAAGGTCTGCTACCTCCTCAGAACATTTTGCTTAGAAAAACTGAGTTTAATTCTCTTTAACGTACATTGGCCCATTCATTAATGATGTAATGTTGAACCTGCTACAGCACAATCAACTTGTCAACCTCATTTTACATATCACACCTCAAACCTGTCATTCTTGGACCACCAACCTTTCATGTTCCACCCATCAACCTCTCGCACTGCTTGGAAAACTCTCTCAAGGGAAGTTCAAATATGGGACACAGTCCAGTGTAAGCAATGTTGGATTTCATCATGCAATGTTCTTGTATCTCTAATCTACCAGAAGTTCTTCTCAAAGCACCTTAAGCAGCCAGGTCCTCGTCCTACAGGTAGGCTTTCAAAGAGTCCACTTTATTTAATTTTTTGGACTTCAAATTTGCCCTGATGTTCTTTTTGTTGCTCATTTGACTTTTTTGATTTTTCCTAACCTAACCTACCCTTTTGCATCCATCTCAGCCTCTCTCTCTCTTGTGATACACTATATATGAGATGGCCTTTATGGTTTAAACTACATAGAAATATTACATTATATTATCTCCAATTTAATAACCAAGTCAAAAATGACCTCAAAGAGGTTTTATAACACATTATGATAACCTTAATGCATTAGACATTATCATATACTCTGGATTACAAGGCAAGTCCACTGGGTTCAGGGCAAAATCCTGGCCAGTGTCACCTAGTGCTGTCACATGAAATAGAAAAGCGGCTCTCTTTTTCTAATTCACCCATCGGAAAAGAGCAAAGATCGATGAGAAGGCTGCTGGTGTAATTGGGTAATACGCCTCTTATGGCCTGTGTGTTCATCAATCAGTGTGAGTGTATTACAGAAGCTATAAAGCTCAGCTCAGGCGATGGGTTGTAAATACTCAGAAATTGTGAAGTGTCCAGGTGGCTAGCTGATGAAACGCATTACTGTGATTCTGCTACAGCATCATGGACAAGCCAGTGGATTGCCTGTGATCACCGTTTCTTGGATTTGCCCATGCATTTGCGAGTGATAAGAAAAAGAGCTGCAGGCAGAATCAAGCGCCATGTCTCTGGGGCAATGTGTAAAAAGCTAATACTCACCCGAATTCTTCAGCAGCATCTGGAAAGAACCCAGAGGACTTGTGCCCAACCCTCTGCTCTTTGTTGAGTCTGCTCTGTCAAATTTAGTGCCTTCTATCTGTCAGCTGCCTCTAGGCTAGCACAGGGGATTCCCTTCAGCTCTTGGCCCTTGACGAAGACCCTGCTTTGGGAATTGAGGGCAAATCAATGAAGTCCAAAACATTTTGACTCCTGACAGTAAAAGAAGAAAAGTGTGTCAGGTAAAAACAAGCACAAATTTTGCACGAAGAAGGTATTTAAACAGGGGGCAGTTAAACACCTGATGTGCCCAGAGTCTGGATTCCCTAAATAAATAGATGCAATATAATCAAAATATATTTAGCTATATTCCATTTTTGAAAATGGTTTGTGTGTGCTGTCATAAGAAATGCCATAGATTTTGACCATGGCCGTCCACCTTACTCTTGATCCTTACATATTCCATAATCTTATCTTTTATAAGTCCTGTGAAACATGTGCACATCTGTTTTTATGACAAATAAAAAACGCAAACCGATAAGACAAAAAATAATATAACCAGCTAAGATAAACATTTACTTATATACGTGGCAAATTAGTGTCAAATGGATTGGTGTTAAACAGATCCCAATTATTTTTGAGCTTTCTAACTTGGATTACATGCAGTGAGTTTGAAATACAAAGAATCTGGCTGTGAAGAAGTCTGTGAAACTGATGCCTCGTTAGTGCTGATGCTGAGCCACTCAACTGAGGAAAAGACAGATTGCGTGCTGTGCGAATTTGAACAGGTGCAGCTGAATATCACGACATCATCATCCACTGCAGAGGAAATTCTAAATAGATTATTATGTTGATGGACAGATAAATCAGGGCTAATTTTTGGGTAACCCTCCTGTTGGTATATTCAATTGCTTTACATTTTTTTTTTTTTTTAAACATCTCCGTTTTAGAAATTATCTGCTGGTGATGATACCTGGTGTGAACAGACATAAGTAATGTTAAAATATATAAAGTTAACAAAGTAAAGGCTTGCGAATACAACAGGTACCAATAACCATAAGCAATTTTTTGAAGACAACACAGAAAGCACTTCCACCCCTAAATATTGACAGTAATAACTTATCAGATATCTCCCTGCAGAATATTACTTTTGCAAAAAGTTCTAGGTTCGATTCCTGCCTTGTGGTACAGTATGTGTGCATGTTTTCCCCGTGCTTGGTGGGTTTTTCCCCAGGTACTCCGGTCTGCCTCTAAAGTCCAAAGACATGCATATTAGGTCAAATGGCGTTACCAAATTGCCAGTAGTGTGTTAATGAGTGTGTGTGTGTGCCTTACAATGGATTGGTACCCCATCCAGGTTGTACCCCACCTCGAGCCCTAAATCTCCCGGCATAGGCTACATTCAGCCCGCGAATACTCTTGCTCATCCCAGGACTTTTATTCTCAAAAGCTCATACTGAACATTCTTTTGTTATGTATTTAAAACCCTGTGATTTCCGTAAATCTGCTTTGTGACAATGTCTCTCATACAAAAGTGCTTGTGCAAGCTTTTAGCAGCCAAATTAAGTGAGACTAGTCAATAACACTGGAATATAAAAACATCCCCAATCTAATAATGTTCATATTGAAATCACCAAGAAGACATTTTTTTTTGCTGGTATAAAGTCTGTGTTGATTTTTTTATTTTTTTTATTCTTGCCAAGGTTAACCTTGACCTGATGGGTTTAGAAATAGGAAGTACTTGACAACACATTGAGCTTGTCTGGAAAGATTTAGAAGTGCTCTGCAGTGATCAAAAAAGCAAGAAGGATCTAGTAAAAACAGATTTGGGACACAGCCAAAGCCAATGTTACAACCTTACCTCAAACATGTGACACTTACAGTACATGTAAGGACACTCATTATGCCTATGGAATTTCAGTATTCTTCCTTAACTCTTTTTCTGTGAACAGTGAAACAGATTGCCCTTGCGCATGTTAATCTAGACAATTCAACTTTTGATATTTTCCTTGACGTCTAAGCGAAAAGCAATACATTTTCACTTCTCTTATGGACTATGACATTTTAGAAACAGTCAGACAAATCCATAAAGCAATACACTAAATATGATTTCAGCCCTGCAGACCATTATTGGAGCCTGAGCTGACTGAACTTTTCATTCTTCCCCCTTTTTACAAACCTTGTATCTTGTAGTTTTTCAGTACAGAAAAAAAACACTCAACCTGTGTATTTCAGTTCAATAGGGCTGAATGTCTACAAATTGTTTTGTCCTCTTCTTCATCCTTTTTCCACCTTTCATTACCCACCGCTATATTAACCTCCATCTGCTCTGTTCAACATGTCTGCACGTGTCAGACTAAAGCTCTTCCTTTCTCTCTTGCCTCATTTGGTGAAATTACCTGAAATTGGCTCCTATCCTGACCATTTTCATGTTTGGTGCAGCTGCTTCCCTTTTTCCTGTTTTGCACCCAACTCCTTTTTACACCAGTTTCTGAAAGGTATTAATGAGAAGAAAAATTGATTTGTTCCTGTTCTCCCTCTAGTGCCCTAATATCGGCTTTCCATGTGGAGTGACTGGGATTATTTTTGTTGATGCGAGTTACCTTGACCTTAGAAAATGGATTGGACTGAATTGCAGTACTTTTACGCCTGTTTGATTGCTCCGGTTTATTGTCCTTCTTGACAGAGAGGTCAGCAACACTGCTGCTTCTTGGGCACTGAGCAATTTTCTTGTGTAACCCTGACCCTCTATATCTTCTCCCCACCTATTCTCAGTGACAGCTACAGTAGGCATGATATTAGATGTGAAATTTTTATAATAAATGAAAGCAAATAATAAAATCTCATATCTGTCAATAGATTGACACTGACACACTCATGGCATCATGCAATGTTCAGTCTACCTGTGTCAGTGTCAGTCTATGAGAGTTTATCAATGCAATAAGACAGCTACATTTATAATTTTAGTCCTTAATGCCCTAATTGTCTTAAAATCTTTTTAGTCTAATTATAAAATAAATCTAATTATTTTTTACTTAGGATGCAGATGTTATGACAGAAAAATAGTGAATAAATAAAAAAAAACCACCAGTGTGTGTCATGTGTAGTTTTGTTGAATGTTTGCTTTGAATATCTACTTTTAGTTAATCATGATAGGTATCGAGACCTCCATCAGCCAACTGCAGGGGACACCTCAATGCCAGGCTGGGCATATCACACTATGCTCCATTTACTAGCCAGCACTGTACCATGCAAATTATCCGAACTGGTTTTCCACTGATGCTTCAGTACCAGTTCTACTGAAAAAGCTTTTGTTCTGGCTCACCGACCCAGCACATGAGTGGGCAAAGCATAGGATCGCCTATGACCCCCAAGAACTGGCTGCCTGTTGGCATGGTAGTTCCCCATGATCTTAGAGGAGCTGGACTGAAAGATTGGATGGGTGAGGGAGCCCTGGTTGGCCTGACAAAGAGGCTCCATCCTGTTACGGTCTCAGGGTCAGAGGAAACACACCTCTGGATGGTAACATGTAGGTCTGGTGAGAGGCATGCCAAGAGGGGGTTACGTATATCAGGGTTTTTCCCCTTTCACTGTAGCTGCATTCATTGCCTCTTTGTCGTTATTATGACACCACAATTCAGACCCATCGGTTCTTATTTAAGCTTGATAACATCCTGTTTTTTTGTTTTGAAGTTGTGTATGTTTTACTGATTGTTAGTTGCCTTATAACCACTGAGCTACCCATACAGTAGCACTTATTTTTTTGTTGTGTTTTTTTTTTTCCCTAAAAAAAATTTTTTCTGGCCAGTCTTATTTGTCTTAATTTGTGGACTTTTTAGTTCACTAATGTGGTATAATAACCTTATTAAGTTTGTACAATTTGATTAGTCTAATTAATAATGAAATCATACAGAGATTTATAGAAACAATTTATACAAGCTCAAGAATGGTGTTTAAGAATGAATCAGATCTTTATAAATACCTTGTTTAATATTTAAATGCTCCTAAGAACATCTTATGAATACTTATACCTAGGTTTTGGCAAATGATCCAATGTTATTGTGTTAGTGTATTATTGTGTATTGACTTTGTCTTTAATATTTTAACGGTTACAGTTCGGTTACAGTGGAGGTGGTGCAAAACTTAAGCACTTGGCAGCATCTTACTAAAAAATAAGAAGACTAAATTATTTTCATTTAAATTCAACTTTTTTAAATTCTTTGCTATGTTTTAATTGCCTGTAACAGCACTCAAGGTGTAATTGTCCCAGGAGTATTAGAGCATCAGCCAGCTAATGGCAGTGCCAGCGTCCATCAGCATCCATGCTGCACTTTCAAGTCTTCGGTAATGTCTCCAGTAAACACACCAAGCCGTTTTAATCAGCTGTCAACATGTTGATGAATGATGGAGAAAGTTCGGAGAACAAATAAAGTTTCTTCTAGGGTTTGTCCCTGAAGCACCTTTATTTTCCTCCAAAGACTCTTGAAGTGCTGAAGGGACACAGGAATAAATGATCACAGGAAAAAAAAAAAGTTGAAGTGAACCAAAGCAAACAACCTCTAGTGAAAGAAGGCGCTTTAAGTATCCTGTGTGTTGTTTTACATTAAAGCAGACACGACTAACTTGTTGTGTTGTCAGGTCATTAGTAAATTGTGTTGTTATAACAGAGACATCTGAGCACCATTAACACTTGGCTCGGGCTTATTTAGAGGCAGGAGGGGACATTTGGAAGAAGCATTTGTCCTGCACTCAGGTTTATGTGGCACTAATCTCTGCAAATGGCCCCGGGTAATATTTTTATTTAAATTAGCACTTTTTTTTTTTTCACTGCTTGGATGTCTCACTGACTGAGGCAGACTCTTTACATTTTAATTAGGATGGCCTCTGACTTCATAGCACTGGTGTATACACTGAATACAAGAATGTTAAAGATTTTTTAATGTATCAGAGCCGATGTTATAATATGAAGGCGTGAGCTCCTTCTTTACAGCGAAGGACTTTATAGACTAATATAATAATGACATACTCTATATGTGAAGAACCCTGTTTTTTTTGTACAGGAAAATAAGATCTTCATAAAAAATGGCTATTTGAAAAATATTTAGTACAGTATTATGTATAATAATATTTGGACATCAGTAACACTCAAGGCAAAACCCACTCCTGTCAACATGTGAATAAAACATGATTCATCTGCCATGGACTTCCATATGTGCACTTCTACTGTCTTCGGTACACACACTGCTACTCACCGCAAATCGCAAAAGTAGCTCATGTGTATTGTACTAACAATTTTATTGAGCCGATAGTGAATAATCCTAATTTCAGAATAAATAAGCACACTAAACACCATGTACTGTAGCATTGTCCTTCCGCTGACTTTATCCCGGGTTCAGTTGATCTCACTGTGTTACCAGGATTTCTCTTGCGATTTAAAGGCACAGTGTCGCAAGAGTGTAATGCGGAACCAAAACATCAAACCTTTGTGTTTTGTTTTTGCTTTACATTGTATATTTGTGTCAAAGGTGTATAAGACTCACTTTGTCAGACTTACAAACTAAGGCGGGGACTCAAATCAAATTCAAATTTTATTTGTCACATACACAGTCATACACAGTACGATATGCAGTGAAATGCTTATACGACTGCTAGTGACCTTAAAGGAAAAGAATAGTAAAAGCTTATACATAAGAAATAATAGGAATGAAGGAAATACTTTAAAAAATAAAATTAACTAGTAAAATATGCTGTACAAAGTAAAATATACTGTAATAAGAGAAATACATTAGAAAATAAGATTAACTAGTGCAAATGTACTGTACACAGTAATAGTAAAATAAACTTTACGAATAAGAACAAGATATCTATAAAAAAGCTATATATATATATATATATATATATATATATATATATATATATATATATATACCAAGTATAAAAGTATAGAAAAGAAAATAGAAATTTGTCAACAGATTTAGAATATTTAAATGGCTGTGGTGTGCAAGTGTGCATAAAAAGTGACTTTGTAAAGTGTCTTATTTAAAGTGATTTGTGCATTACTTACTGTATCTGTATTTGTAATTCCTGTGGCAGTTACATACATACATACTGTACATACATAGGGATGATTTGATCTAAACTTTGCATGTGGTCTTTGTGTTTATGCAGTGGATTTTGTGTGTTTGTGTGCGTACACGCATGTGTAATTGTGTGTATGTGTGTTTGTGCGCACATGGGCTCATGTGTGTATGTGTGAAGACAAGAGGAGAGGAGGGAGGGAGCTACTGTGTAGAACAACTCTCTCCCTTCCTCCCTCGCCCCCTTCCTCTCTTTTTACGCAGTAGGCCTCTCCCTCCTCTCAGATAACGGAAACGCTGCTCTGTCGGAATCTCTGATTTCTGACAGAGACTCTGGATCTTTAAGAAAGATCCTCTCTTATGACACTTGCTTTTGTTTTACATGCGCACGTGTGATCACAATGTTATAATAAACAGTACACATGCGCTTGGATGTTGACTTTACGAGTGACGCACGCACACTGAGACTAAGCAAGGGAGACGATTACACACAATTCCACAGCATGGGAGAGAGAGAGAAGAACCATTGGCTCAGTTGTGATCATGTGACGCTTGGCAGAACCTCGGCATACGAATGCCCGTTTTTTAAATTTTCGCCTTAAGAGATTAAATTTTGCTTGCATTTAAAAAAAATGATGGACACATATAGAGTGTTACTACAGTATATCACTCCCAAGGCTTAATTATGCCTGTGAGAAACAAAGACTAGATTGTCTGGTCTGATTCCAGAGAATCAATGCAGTGCACCAAAGTCAAAGCAGTGCACCACACCACACCACAGCCTGCCATGCACAGGGCCTGGCAAGCAACAAGCCCAGGGCCTACCTGGCCTCCAAACTTCTCCAAGGATTCTGGTCTGATGGAGCAACCATGGGATGCACCAGACAAAGAAGTTTGATCCACCACCCCATTAACAACAGCACCAAAAGATCCGCTATTAATTACCTAGTGTCAAAACACACACCTAAAGTTCTTGTGGAATTATTTCCCTAGGGGCCAGAGCAGCCCGGGTAGAACAAGGAGTGCCTACACAATAACTCTATCCGGGACTTGTCATCTCAGGAGTAGAAAAAGAGATTTAAGTGCAACCTGATATTCAAGCTGGTAAGTCACATGTATCTCATATTATCTCTTTGTGGCACCACAAGAATTATCTGTTAAGCAAAGTGGTGTGCAACACTGGTAGTGCAAGCATGAAAGTGCATGTTGTGATGAAAGTTCTTGTGAGCTGATCAAGCTACTGAGCATTTAGCATCACCAGTATACTAATACTCGGCCTGATTTCCTATAGATACCCATGAAGCTGTTTCTTTATTTCCTTCATTCCTACTTTTTCCTACGTTCTCCAGGCAGCTCTGTTTGATACATACACAGTGATTAGCATTTGAAATGCTCTTAGTCAGTGCAAACCCAGCTGCCTACATGCACTTTGTGTGTGTGCACACATACCCACAGATGTTCACACATCCACATCACTAGCTCATCATTTCTCTTTGATTGACACATTTCCACGGTTTCTTGGACATTTATTCATGTATAATAAGGATTTGCATAATTCTGCTCTCTCTCTGTTTTTACGTGTGTGTGTGTGTGTGTGTGTGTGTGTGTATGTGTGTGTTTGTGTGTGTTAGAGTTGTAAAATGTACTGAACAACTTGCATAGAAAAAAGAAACTTTGTATCCTTTGGAAGACCTTTGTGTTTGATGTTAACTAAAAATAACCCACTTAATTGTATTGTTTGATGTATTTGTGGGTTTTACATTTTAAAGAGGACACCATTCACTATAAATATCATATAACAGAGTTACTGAGAGGCATTTCACTTTCTATAGTACTGTACTATTCACAATAATCTGTAAACTCTTGATATTGCCCCTTTCCACCAACAGGCTGTGCTCTCTTAAAGTTTAACAGGACACCAGGCATCAATCTCCTGGTGCAATTTTGTGCAAAGTGGAGTGACATTCAAGCCAAAGGGCTACACCTTATGATCAATAATGTGGTGTCATTTTTTATGTAGCGTGGTTGCGCATGTTTGCAGCGAAAAAAAAAACCATGGAAGGGGGGCTACTGTGCAGGAAGACATCCACAGAAATGTGACTTTGCATCATCGTTAAACAGATTCATCCCGCACTGCTACAGCCTTTTTATCCTTTTTTCCTCCAGAGGCCATTGTTGCAGTAAAGTCACTACACTTGGACAACGAATAAAAAAAATGCTTTACACGCGCACACACATGTGGTCACAATGTTATAGTAAACAGTGCGCATAGGTGTTGACTATATGAGTGATGCACACGCACTAAGCCTAAGCATGGGAGAGTGTGCACATGCGAGAGAAGAACTATTGGCTCAGGTGTGATCACGTGACGGTCGGCGGACAAAGTGCATGTGTCCTACTTGTATGTCAAGACCTCGCTCGTTTATCAAGTAAAATTTTATTGAAAAAATTTTGTCTTACAAAACTCTCGCAGACCAAGTTACTTACAGTCCAAGGTTCTACTGTAATTGGAAATGAATTCATTCTCTTTACATGTATTCCTTAGGAAAAACTGAATCGGTGTACGGCCACATTGGGTTACGAACAGAACTTAATTGTACAAATTTGTACACATTTACAACTTTACCTAGTCTTGTCAAACCTCTTGCGGTGAGTTTTTGTTAAAATAATTGCTGTGTTTTGAATTTAAGTAGTATGGTGTAATATTAAAGGAACGGTTTAATATATTTATCTACTGTCTGTAAGTAGACAAAAAAAAAAAATACAAATACTGTATTTTTCTTAACCACTCTCAGATAATCCTCTTTTGTCTAACTTACATTATGGGCCATGCAGCTCAGGTTTAATTGGGGTATAGTTTGGAGAAAGCAAAAACAAATTACAATTCAGAAAATAACAAGATTCCTTTACACACAATATTGATACTGTAATATTGTAATAAATAAGTGACTATTATTTTTCATGTAATATTGTCATTAATAATTAACTAACAAACTGTAACATTCTCACATGTATACATATAATAATAATAATAATAATAATAATAATAATGATAATAATAATAATATTAATAATAATGACAATAATAATAATTATTATTATTATAATTATAATATTAATAATAATAATAATAATTATTATTATTATTAATATAAAGACAAGTTGGCATCTTTCAGCATGATTTGGGGAATTTGAAAGAAACCCCCCATAAATGCTGGGGAAAAGGGGCAATATTTCAGACAGTAACCTGAGGTCAAGATCAAACCAGGGACCCTGAAGCTAAGGTAGCCATGCACGTGTGAATGCCAACATGCATGTCCTAGTGCTTCTGTGATGCCCCACAGTGTCCTCTTGTCTAGTTGTTTACTTGAACAAAACAAAATAAAACATACACAGACATTATTTACTTTAGGGGAAAAATGCCATGGCAGCTCCCTCAAATAACCGGGTCAAAAACCACAGCGGTGCCCATGATTTCCTCTCCACAATGTATGCCACGTGTGTGTAATGAAATGGTTCTGTCACATGTCCAGTGTTGTTGTTGGTGCTGAAGAGTTTCTGCAGCAACTGTCACTGATTATTTTCTCTAAAGGCTTTTCGAAATATGTACCTTTCTTTCTGTATTCAGTGCGGCCCTACTTCAGGTGCAGTAGGCTTTCTGAATTACTTATTTTTTCACCGTGTTTATACACCAACTGCATTGGAGTGAAAATCATTATGGGAACAATGATCATTTTCCCACGAGGGACCGGCATTGAAATGGAGAGATTGTAATTAGGAACGTCACACTCATTTTGGTTTCAGGTCATGAGGAGCAAACCAGTGTTTGTGTTTGTGTGTGTGTGTGTGTGTGTGTGTGTGTGTGTGTTTGTTTGTGTGTAAATTAGAGCTGTGCTTCTAAAAGTCGGGTCTAGACGTATGCACAATGATCCCATCTATACATCCATTGTCTTTACAACTTATCTTGTTTAGGGTCGTAGAGGGCCTTGGGATCTATCTCAGGGAACTTTGGACACTAGACAGGTTGCTCAACAGTTGCAAGGCTCAAATACACTCACGCATTCACCCACTTCCTCTCTCACCCACTCACCCACTTAGCCTCTCCTTCCATCCCCCACTCACTTGCTCACTTACTCCCTCCATCCCTCCCCCACTCACTTACTCATTCACTTATTTACTCGCTCCCTCCCTCTCTCCCCCACTCACTCACTCACTCACTCACTTACTTACTCACTCACTCACTCACTCACTCACTCACTCACTCACTCACTCACTCCCTTCCTTTTTCACCCACTTACCATCTCCCACCCTCACTCACTCACTTACCCACTCACCCACTCCCTCACCCACTTATCCCCTCCCTCCCTCCCTCCCTCCCTCACTTATTCACTCCCATTCACAAATTTACACTCTCTCTCCCTCCCTCCCTTTCTCACCCACTTATTCACTCCCTCACCCACTTACCCTCTCCCACCCTCACACACTCACTCACTCACTCACTCACTCCCTTCCTCACCCACTTTTTACCTCCCTCCCTCCCTCCCTCCCTCTCTTCCTCACTCACTTCCTCATCCACTCACTCATTCAGCCACTCCCTTATCTACTTACTCCCTTATCCACCCACTCCCTCCTTCACTCACCTATTTACTCACTCACTTACTGACTCACCCACCCACTCACACACACTCATTCACTCTCCCATTCACTCACTACCGTTCACTCCCTTCCTTCACTCACCCACTCACTTACCCACACAGACACTCACTCCCTCCCTCCCTCCATCCTTCTCTCACTCACTTACTCTCTCCCTCCCTCCATCCTTTTCTCACTCACTCCCTCACTCATTTACTTACTCACTCACTCACTCCCTCCCTCCCTCTCTCCCTCCCTCCATCCTTCTTCCACTCACTCTCTCCCTTAATCCATCCTTCTCTTACTCACTTACTCACTCCCTCCTTCCCTCCATCCTTCTACCACTCACTCCCTCCCTTCCTCAATCCTTCTCCCACTCACTCACTCACTCACTCACTCACTCACTCACTCACTCACTCACTCACTCACTCACTCACTCACTCACTCACTCACTCACTCACTCACTCCATCCTTCTCCCACTCACTCACTCACTCACTCACTCACTCACTCACTCACTTACTCACTCACTCACTCACTCACTCACTCACTCACTCACTCAAATAGCCATTTACGCAGGGGGGGATACATAAAGACACATATATCACGGGAAGAACATGAAAACTGCAGAGCTGGACTTGTCGGTATGATGTGACAACATGAAGGTCTGAAACATTGTTTTTACCTTGTAATATGACTAGATCTTGACTTGACTTGACTCTCCTGTAATTATACAGTAATTCCAATGAACTCTAAATGTGCTGATTAAATTTAATTGGGCAATTTTAAATATAATGATACTACTACAGTATATTTACATAATATTAAAATAAATATGTTAGTGTCTGTGATCATAAGGGGGTCGTTGAAATTTTATACTGTATATAATTAAAAAAATTTACAGGCAGTCCCTGACTACAAAAAAGGTCCTTTTGTCTGGACTATAAAAGCCAATGAATTACAATAACCATTACCGTACAAGTAATAAAACTATACATCAACATTTTTCTTTTCTGCATCTTGCTTTTTCATTTTACCCCTTCACACACACACACACACACACACACACACACACACACACACACACACACACACACACATTTTTAGAGGATATGATCGCATTCATATGACCAAGTTGCATATAATAGACTTTAGATTCAACCTCATTATTCTTCTCACCTCAAGGTCATCAGATATTGTTATTGATATTGAGGGTTATTGAGTCATGCTGTTTCATTTATGACAGATAAAAGAGCTGTACAGATATAGCTGAGTATGCATGGCAGTCTGGCATTTATTGGGCCATTGCTTCCCTTAGTCCTTGAACATTAATGCAGCTTGACAACCATCGTACAGTCGGGTCCCAAAGTCTCCTACCAAGAGCTGTTTATAATTTATAATTTCATTATATTAAAAAAAAAATTGCTCTCAGTTTGTACTTAAATTTTTCACAGTGACGACATTTACATTTATTTCTTTAGCCTATCCATATGTTGATGGGATTTACACCTAATGTAAAATTTAATACAAAATAAATGGCCTACCGAGAAAAAAGCTTTTGTTAAGAGATTGCGAATCAGATATTTCATGAATGCCAAAGCCATTTACTGCCTAGAGTGCAAAAGAGTATAATTGGTCCTCCTCTTAGTAGGGAAGGATGACATTACCCTCTCTATCACCTGTCGATATGTGCAACACTAGCCACCATCACAAATTGGTTGGCGGAAATTATCAGTGAGCAAACTAGGAAAAAAAAAACCTTCCTGTGGTTAAGTCCTAAGGTTTGCACTCACAACATTCTGATCACTGCTCAGCTGCCACCACCCATGTAGGGTTTTCCTGTGGGCTCAGAGCTCTTTTATACTGATGGAATGCTGAGTGTGATTTTTTTTCCCATGCCTGAACAAAAAGCGATCCATGTAAGCTTATAAAAAATTGATTGAGCTCAGAGAGAAAACTATGCAGAGAGGCTGAGGAAAAAGTGATTACTTCCAGGAAACTCAACGCTGATGAATCCACACACTTACCCCCCATCACCCCCCCAAGCCCCGCCCACCCCACTGTTCTCTCTCTCTCTCTCTAGGCTGTAGAGTGTGTTTGAAGTGTGTGATTACACAGTGATAAAGCCCTTAACCCACTACATGGGCAATAGAAGGTAGTGTACAGCATGCAAAGATAAAAGGGGAAGTTTATTTTTCACAGTATATGTACATTTTGTATCTATTATTATTATTATTATTATTATTATTATTATTATTATTACCACCTATTACAGGGAGCCTGGACCTTATCCCAGGTTGCTGATAGTGCATAGGGCGGGGTATTCCCTAGATGGGGTAGCAATGCTTTGTCTCAGTGTCGTGAGACACTGTACTGTATAAATGAAACAAATCACCCTACAACTGGGCTTCAGTTTAATGAAAACCTTTTTTCTAATACAGAATCAATCTATAAAGAAATTCAATACAAATCAAAAGAAAAATTAAATCCCAGAAATGATAAACAAGCTTTAGATCTAATCATAAGAGCAACGATGAAAGCCAAATACTGACGACCCAATGGCTCATATACTCTGTCAGTTCAGCCTTCATGAATCCTCCAGTATACATCAGCAGGCTCGGAATAAAATCTGAATCTTTACATCTCCAGGCAATGATTACAAAACCACAGTACATAGCTTTGAGTGTGTATACAGTATGTCAACACACTTTGACAAATCAGCCTATAGTCATCAGCGCCATTTCATTGAACAATATCTCCGTCTCTAACACGTTTGCTTCTTGCTGCAGGGTTTTCATCATCTCCTGCACCTCATTTTGTGCTTTCTGCAGTCCATCTTCTGAAGCTGTAGCTTTGTCCTGTTCCTCTTCATCAACCTTTTTAGATGCTTCTGTTTCTTTCTTTGTTGACTTTGTTTGGGCTTTCTTTTGATTGATGTGATGAAGTCAACCACAGTTTATGAGAAGGATTAAAAGTATAAAAAGCTATTAAAAATATTAGAAATCTAAAATGCAGCTGTATATCCAAGTGTGTTTTTTAAGTTACAGTATATTTTTAACACATTTTCCTTAAACGTAGTAGTTTAATTGTAGAGATATTGATAGAGAATAGATTTTAGACTTTTTCACTCATCAATCAGTCAATACATACAGTATATTAGGTTGGGCAGCTCTGGTTCCTTGGGGCGTGGCTCTGCAGGGCCTCTGGGGGTGTACTGTGGTGTCTGGCAACAGGAATTTCGTAGCAGATTTTTCTGTGTTTTGAGTGATGTGTGCTGTGGGTGGGGCCTCCAGGGATCAGATTTGTTCGTCCAGGGCAACCCCTGGGTGCTTGATGGAATAGACATCGGCAGACTAGTCTTTGGGTCCCTCAGGCATGGGTGAGCCTTGGGTGCCTTTGATCCTGTTACTGGTTTACTCACTCACTTACACATTCATTCACTCCCCGTCTATACCGCTTTATCCTGTGCTAAGGGTCGCAGGGGGCCTGGAGCCTGTCTCCGGAGACTTAGAGCACAAGACGGGGTACACCCTGGACAGGGTGCCAATCCCTTACAGGGCACACACACATACACACAGTTTCTCCTGAGACCTTTTTTAGTAAGTGCAAATCAGGTCATCTAAATGAAACCAAAATGCTGCTGTGGGGAAAAGCCTGTGTTTGTTTTAAACTGTTTATAAGCATAATACCCGTAGTGGCATGAGAGATTCAGAAAAGAATGGTAAAGTAGAACAAAATAGAAAAGTATGCTTACACGTTTAATTTAATCTCATTTCCTTGCTGATTCTCCATCCTTCCTCGCTCTTAGTTTATCTATCTCTCTGTCTCTTCCTCTTGTTTCCTGAAACAGAATGATGTTCATGAGTGTATAGATTCCAGAATATAGTAATCGATTTATATATAGCATTATAGCAGAGTTAATGTACACCATAGGGAGTTCGAGACCGGAGACTTACTTTCAAACAGTGCTCTAGCACTCATACACTGTCCTAATGTGCACACACACACACACACACACTCACACACACAGACTCACACACACACACACACACTTAACTCCTTACAGCACAAATTTATACTACGAGCTTAAAATAAGCTTTTTTGAGGAAGTGCATTTTACTTACCTAATAAGAACACAGGGAAAGGAAACGTCCTTGTCTCACCTGCATCTATGACAAACAAAATAAGGGATATAAATGTATGTAAGAGCATTAATTTACGATGACATCATCAATATTTAGCAACATAAAATGTAAAGCCTTGAGCAGGACAAACTGAACACACACACTTTTTATTTAAAACAAAGGTGCGGGGAACAAGGGGATGAGAGGTCAGAAGCAGGGGATGTTCCGAACTGGAGGACGGTCGCTGCTGATGGAGGCTGAAAATGAGAAACCAGAGGACTCAGTTGAAGCCTGGCGTTGACCCTTCTGGTGTGACCCATGTGCAAGAGTCTACTTACCCTAGGTTAGCCATTAGCAGTTGGCCTCTACCCAATAGCCTAACCTTTGCTACTGTAGGAAGAAGGATTTTTTTTCTCATGTTTTTGGAGACATATTTATACATCTAAAATAATAATAATAAAAAAAAGATATTTACACCATACATCCCCTTTAATGAACAGAGCAAGATGTGGTTGGAGAAAAGGGTGCTAGGGTATGTTAACGAAAGACATTATAAACACAGACAAGCAGTACAGCCATGCATAAACAATTTTCTACATATTTTCCAGGCAATTTGTAGTAAAACATTTAACCCCAACCTTAACCTCGGTTCAATACAAACACGTTAAAGACCCTGCTGGGGATTAAAAAGGACTCCAACAACAACAACAACACTAACAAACAACATACATGGTTTGGATGAATATTTTATCCTTTATAAAATAGTAATGCCCTTTAATAAAAAATATATATATTACTTGATGCGAATGGTTTTAGTCAGTGCTAATGCAGTTCATGTGTGTTTTAGTTCAGCAGTAATTTCTTTGGTCTTATAAAATTTGCAGCACTTTGATGGCTCATGGAAGACCACTAATTAGACAAGTTCGTTAAACACAATGACCAACTCCATCTGCTTTGATGGATGCGAAATTGATCTCAGGGCTACATCTGATCTAATGGTACAGCACAAGAGACACACATACTTAATGAACTGACTCAGGCAGACTACCTCCAAAACAAATGAGCATACCACAGATAGTCATGGCCACAGAAACCACACAAACAATTACACTTGTAGTACACTGTAGGAGACCAAAACTTGTAGTAATGCTTTCCAGAGCAGATGGGAGGAAAACCTGGTTTTATTTCTTCTGAATTAATGTTTTATCGAACAGCAGATTTTGGAGTATGTCAGATTTTGCCCTGAACAAACTGTTGTGGTTGTGATAGTGACAGTAGCTGTGGAAGATCAATGTGAAACGGTCTCCAGGGCCTCTCTTGTAATTATAGAAAAATCTGTTTTTCTCTCCAATGTATTTACAGAGGCAGTCATCTGCTTCTGCTCAGGCCTGAGATGAATAGAAGAGGAGTTTGTTTCCAACAAGGAGGAATGGCTGAAATGAGCCTTTCACTAGCATCTGAAAAATGTTGACTATTAACAAAAATATTTCAACAAAAGAATTTGTTCAACATACCTAAAAGTCTCCAAGTTTGGCTATTTTCCACTTATTAACGACTAGCAAGCTCATTGCTATTACAAAACACCTACTGAATGGCGATGAGCGGACAAACATGTACATCCTCAGAGATATGAAACCAATATCCCTATCTTTTCCAACTGCTGGTCAAGCTCCATCACAAGAGGAGACGCTATCAACCCTGCTTCACATGCATGAGCTCAGAGATGATCCATGATTGTCTACTGTCATTGTGAGTGACAGGGGAGGGAGAGAATATGCCATCTCCCCATCTCAGAGAGCATGACTGAATTTGCTTATGCATTACCTTGCTTACGAAAAAAAAAAACAGTGATAGGTCTGCATTCAACATTTTTTACTTTCAACACATGAAGTAATGAGCTCTGCCAACCTGCACAACAAATAATCTCTGATGTGCAAAATAAAAAAATAAAAAAATAAATAAAAATAAATAAATTTACTTATATATTAATATATATATATATAAATCCCCCCCCCCCCACACACACACACACATGTGCAATGTTTCAGAAGGTTGCAGGTTTTTATTTTATCATTATTACAATGCCTGTTCTGCTTATTGATTTGCAAAATAGGCATAGAAATGACTCCAGTTTGCTTCAGGGCAGAGATCTATTTGCACTAATGACAGAGTGTATATGAGTTGGCACGGCTCTGCCCTTTAACAATATGAGGTAAGGATGCTTTGGTCATGACTGCACCACAAATGGGTTCATGAAGATATTGTGAACACATTGCCCGCTGCATCTATATTTCATAGAAAAGAAGACAAACATTTCTTGGTCTTGTCAAGTTTACATTTCTTTTTTTTCCAGGAGGGGTCAGGAATGGTCGAATAATAATGATTGTGCTTGCCAGCCTGTGCTCAGGATGTGAGTGCTGATGCATGGTGTATATTTTTATTTCCCACTGCTTTCAGGTTGTCGATCTAATGGAGAACTCCCGTTCCAATTAAGGGCCATTACTGAAGAGCCTGACAACATTTCAGTCTGCCTCGGCCTTTGCTGCTTACTGCATTAATGGCCTAATGCTATTCCCTCTTTCTTGCTCGCTCTTTTCCCCCATGCAGGGTAGCATTGTTTTTTTTGTTTTTTTTTTGTCTGTGATCAGCGGTTAATTGGAGGCCTTTAAGCCAATCTCAGATCGAAATTTCTGATATGTTTATCGGTCATTGTCAGGATTTGCATGCACTACATCCTATGACTCCTAATAATGCTTCACCTGAGACAGCAATGGTAGGAAATGCAAAGACAAGCATTCTCGTTCACCTTAATGAGACAGAATCGAAGCTTTTAATACAGATGATGGAATGGTAATTTAAAGAACAATACACTTTGTAGTTTGAATAATTAGCAAGACAGAACTTTACATTTATTTACATACATTCCGAATTCATTACTCTTAGCGTGGTCTATATATATATATATATATATATAGAGAGAGAGAGACAACGAGAGAGAGAAAGAAAGAGAGAGGAACTTTGGATTGCGAGTAACGCTGTTTACGAGTCTTGCTTTACGAGTACCAAGTATCATGTATCATGCATGCGCTTCTTGTTTTGTCGCCGAGCGTCACATGATCAGCGGAAACGTGGGTAATTGTCTACCCTGTAGGAGACCAAAGGAGCTCTGGGATTTTGGGTCTTGTGCACGTCTCTCACTGGTATAAGCAAACATCCGTGCACGCATGTACTGTTTACTATAACACTGTGACCATGTGTGTGTAAAACATATTTTATTTTGTGTCTGTATGCGTGTGTACAGCGCACGTATACTGTTTATTATAACACGTGTGCGCGCGTGTAAAGCAAAAGAAAGTCTGCAGTTCAAAACAGTAAGTCTGCAGTTCAAGTCCTTCCGTTAAAGTCTAATTAGAGAGATTAAAGATCCCTTATCTCTCTCTCCCTGGGTCAGCATGCCGGAAAAAATGACAAGATGGCGCCGGTGAGGTCGGCTGCTGTCGCGACTGCTCCGACCACCTTTTCTTTGTTTTTATTTTTTAGGTTAGTTTTCAGCGTTTTAAAACGGGCAAACTCTTTACGCTAGCGATGCTAATGCAGGCTGCAGACAGGAAGACACTGCCAGCACCGGAAGTGCGTTCATCATCTCCGAGCATGACGTGAGGAGAGCCTTCAAGAGAGTGAACACCAGGAAAGCAGCAGGACCAGATGGCATCTCAGGTCTTATTCTCAGAGCCTGCGCAGATTAGCTAGCTCCTGTGTTCACAGAGATATTCAACCTCTCTTTATCTCAGTCGGTGATCCCCACATGCTTCAAAGAGTCCATCATTGTTCCTGTCCCAAAGAAACCTCATCCTGCTTCACTCAACGATTAACGCCCTGTAGCTCTCACCTCAGTAGTGATGAAGTGCTTTGAACGGCTGGTCAAAGACTTCAGAAGGAAGTCTCTTCTGAATCATTTCTTTACTACCCGACACACTGGACCCATTACTCTCTCATCTCGTCCATACATCACTCACTCACCTGGACACTAGGAAAGGGAATTATGTTAAAATTCTCTTCATCGTCTACAGCTCAGCATTTAATACCATAATTCCCTTCACACTCAGCACCAAGCTGGAGCACCTGAGACCCAGCTCATCTATGTGTCAGTGGATCTCCAACTTCCTAACTGGCAAACCAAAGGCAGTAAGGATGGGCGGACATCCTGTTGTACTCTTTGTACACCAACTGTACTCTTTGTACACCTACGACTGCGTGGCCACTACCAACTCCACCGCCGTCATCAAGTTTGCTGACAACACTGTCGTAGTGGGCTTGATCACGAACAACGATGAGACGGCCTACCTAGAGGAGATTGGGAATCTGGAGAACTGGTGCCAGAGAACAATCTCCTTCTGAAAGTCAGCAAGACAAAGGAGCTGATAGTGGACTTTAGTACAAAGCAGGAGAGGAACTACCAGACCCCAGTCATCAACAGGAGCCCAGTGGAGAAAGTGGACAGCTTCCGATACCTCGGTGTTCGCATCACGCAGGACCTGTCATGGACCTGTCACATCAACACCATGGTAAAAAAGGCCCGACAGCGTCTCTACCACCTCAGACGCTTGAGAGACTTCAGACTGCCCTCTAAGGTGCTCAGAAATTTCTACTCCTGCACCATAGAGAGCCTTCTGGCGGGAAACATCATCACCTGGTTTGGAAACAGCACCATGCAGGACAAACGAGCTCTACAGCAAGAAATTGCTGGGAAGCAATTTCGCTCCCTTAAGGCCAACCTAGAGAGACTGAGGAGGACCTTCCTTATCGCAGGTGATAAGGTCTCTCAACTACAACACAACCCATTGAATTTGTTATGCGTGTGTGTGCATGCGTAATTTGACACTGTGTCCCTTCACACACACACCCCTCCTCTCGCCTTTACACACCTCCCCCCCCCCCTCTTTGCGCCTTCACACACACACACACACACACACACACACACACACACACACACACACACAAACACACACACACACACAGTGCCTGCGCACATAAACGGAAACAATTTTTTTTAGACTGTGAAACAAATAATTAGAGTTTCTATTATTTCTTATGCGAACACTCGCTTTGGTTTATGAGTGTTTTGAAATACGAGCCCGTAATCCAAGGTTCCACTGTTTCAAGGTTTGGGGTTACTTGCAAATTTCTTTGTTTTTGTTTAGTGATTGATTTTCTACATTCTACAACAATACTGGGGATTTTAAAACTATAAAATAACACATAAAATAACACATTGGAATTAGGTAATTACGTAACAACAACAAAAACAACAGTTAGTTGTTATTTTAAGACACAGAAGTCAGCCTTTCTGTAATAGTTCTTGCAAGAACAGTATTGGCTCTCATGAAGGCCATCCCAGGAGGGCGAGACCAAAACCTACCTCTGCCGCAGACAAGAAGTTCATTTAGAGTTATCAGCCTAAAAAATGACAAATTAATAGCACCTTAGATTGAAGGGGTCATAAAGTCTTTACAGAGCATAAGTAGCAGACACATCTCAATATCAACTGTTTAAAGGAGATTAATGCATTTTTTGGAACTCCTTCAGCATTCCTTTACAATGTAGAAAGAAATAAAAGTCAGGAACAACCATGGAGTTAGAAAGTGACCCCAAACTTTTGAACGGTTGTGTGTGTGTGTGTGTATATATATCGGATTATGAGCACAACTTGTTCTGGAAGCAGATTGAATATATTTGTATAATATATTTACATTGATTGAGTGATGATTACAATATTACTATGGAGTTTGAACATTTACTGCAAATTAAGTTGTAATTTTGTGGACAGGAATATAATCCAATACAAAATGTGCACTAATAACATTAGAAATCATTGGTTTGTAAGTTCATTAAACGCTATTAGCCTGATCTGTTTTGAACTCCAGATAACAGAAAGAGGCATTGCCAGGGGTGTGTGTGTGTGAACAGCACAATTTTAACAAGCTGCTCTGTTTTAAAGTCTACTGAAAATGTGTGTAGGTGGAAAATGTGCATAAGTTCATAACTGCTTAGTCAGATATCACTGACTTTGCTCTGCCTGGCAGAGCTGCTCAGGCAAACGTTGCTTAATGCTTAACTGCTCCCTGTACTTCCCACAACATTATACCAAATATTCCCACAGTTTGTGTGTCGCTCTGCCAAAAAACTTAATAGAAGTGTTACATACTGAACATACTGAATGAATAGAAGAAAAGTTATGCAGAGGTATGCTTGGATAGGCAATTAGTGGAAGGTTTCTTACCTACCCCTGTCTCAATTATCCTTGATTACTGTGTCAGGCTGATGAAAGACATACAATCAACAATTCTCAATCAATGACCTCTAACAAGGGCGTTAAACACCTATGTTTTACAGACAAAATAAAGCGGGCCGAAAGTAATCATAAACCAAACCCCAAGAGAAGGCCTGATGAGCAGCCAATAACAAGTACTGAAGTGGATGAGTTCATTTGTTTGTCCGATTCCTCGTAATATTCTTTTTTTCAAATTGTGTTAAAGCATTGTTCTTGCCACTCCTGCTGCTGGCTTTCTCAGTTGTGATCAAAATATAGGTCTACATCTCAGTTCCTGTAAATTCACTAAATTCGAATAAATGACCCTTAACTATTCGGTTAACCTTAAATGCCATGGCTCAGTGGTTAGCCCAGTTGAACTGTACCTCCAGGGTTGTGGATTTAAATATTGCCTCTGGTCTCAGTGTGTGTAAAGTTAAGTGCTATTCCGTTGCTTGTTGGGTTTCTTCCAGTACTCTGATTTAATCCAGTGATGTTGTAGGTTGCTTGGTGGTTAGTAGTTTTTGATTTTGTGTATTTTGTGTCTGTGTGTTGTCCCTGAGATGGGTTAGCACCCCATCCAGGGTGTACCTTGCCTTATGCCCGAAGTTTCCTGGGATAGGCTCTAGGCCCTTATCATTATAAATAATGTGTGTTTAGTCACTAATCCGCTTAGCTACTAACTCGATCAGGCACTGATCTGTCCCGTCCCAGTCAGTCTCGTCCCCATCTGTTTATGCGCCCAGCCTGTGTTTCAGCTCCGAGCCTATTTAAATTCTTAGTCTGTTTAAGTTCTTAGCATGTATAGGCTCCTATTTTTGTTAAATGATTTGTTTAAAACTTACATTGGCGAGACAAGGAAAACCCAGTTGCGCCGTCGCCGCCCGGCTCTGAGGACAACCTAGTGCGCCTCTGCCGCCCGGCTCTTTGAACGAGCCAGTGCTGCCTCCGCCGCCTGGCTTCAGTGGCAATTCTGTCTCGCTTGCCCTGCCACCCTGCTCAGGAAACCGTCAGCATCACGTTCGGGTGACCAACCTAAGACTTTGGAAAGGGGGCCCGGGACCTCCGTTGGCGCTCCGGAGGAGCGTTTTTAGGGGAGGAATAATGTCAGGGATAACCCCTAGAGGCGCTGTGCGCCCAAAGACTGTTCATGTGTTTTGTAGTTTTATGTTTTTTTATTAAATTTTTTTACTCAAATTCCCAGAATGCACCTTGGTCAGGTGATGGGAGCGCTCACCTGAACTCAGGCAACTCATTAGTTTTAGTATAACTAGTCCTTTGTTCTGTCATTCGGGGTCTTGCATTTGTTATGTTAATTTGGCATTTGTCTTGTGGAGCTGTTTTTGTTTAGTGTGCATGGTTTTGATATGTTTGCATAGTTTGGTTAAGTTTTGCATTTTGTTTAGTTAATTTTGGTAGTAAGTGTGTCTCTTGTTCACTATTAAAAGAACTTGAACATGGCCAACACTCTGTGCATGGTAGTTCTTAGTGAATCATTGAAATTAAAAGGGAAAAGGGTGAGTTTCACTTAAATTAGATCACTAAAGAAGGTTACTTTTTTAATATACTAAATTTTTGTGATGCACTTAAAAAAAAAAAAAACACTGTCCTGTACTATACATAAATTAACCTGGACAGTTGACTTAAATGTGTATGAATTTACCTAATAAGAAATGCTAACTAGACTGCAATCTAATTTGGGAACACATATGTACATTGTCCTCATCTACATTATATTAAACTAGCAGATGTCAGGACGATCTTTTATTCTTCTTGAAACAACAGCAAGACAAAATCAAGTGAATTGAAAATCCAATTCAAAGTAAGGTACCATTACAACACCACCCACCTCTATTACTACTATGTGAAAGAAACAGTGAAAAGATGAGCAGACTAGACAGCATCAGAGAATGTAGGAGGGGAAAATTGTGCATTTTCTTTTATACTCTTGTGGCTGTGAGCGCTGATTAACACTGATTAAACTGATTAACATAGAAATGTGGTGCTCATGTGGTACTTGTGTTGATGTACTTAGGTCAGAGCTCTAACATAGCACACAGAAAACACACATTTTCTTTAAATATATGAATGCAACTGCATTCTTTGCATAACTAGTACATCGGTTCTGTGGGTTTGTTTTCAAAAACATTTTGTGCATGGCCGTTTTATTTCCAAAGAAGATAAGAAACCAAGGGTGCCGTCTGTGGTACAGTCATAACACCTAATAGTTGAATGAATGTTATGTAGCACGTTTTCCATTTTGCAGTTTTACTTTTGGTAGCCATTTCCCAGTTCCTAGCAAAGTTCTGGTTAGATATTCACCCATGCTTTATGGCAGAACTAAAAGGTTTGATTAAATTCGATGGTTTTCTGGAATGGACCTGACTTTTTATAGGTTTGATGCCTCAAATATTTTAAGTCAGCCTATTTTATCCATTTTACAACCAGCATAGTAAACAACTCAATTTGTCCACCTTTCAACAGTCTAGTGGATGATGTGAGGTTATGGTCAAAAATCCTAGTGTTGTCCTCTTTCATCATTATTCCATCCCCTTTGTGCAATGCACTAATTCCACTGGCAGCAGCACAGCCCCAAAGCATGATGATACCACCACAATGCTTAACAACAGTATTCATGAGGTTGAATGACTCTTCTCCCAACATCCCATCAAAACAGGAGTTTTTTTTTTCTTTGCTCGTGTGGTCAGCTGCAAATTTTAGTTCAGCTTGAAGGTGCGGATTTTGGATCAGGGGCAGCCTTTAAGTCCTTGGCCGATATAATAGACGCAGACAGTGACGGTGTATCAGCAGCTAATAGCTCATGGCAGGCCTGTGCCTTGGTGGCTCTTTGTCTGTACCTCACCATCCAAATCACAGAAAAGTGATACACTTCCCAGTAACTTGTACTTGCGTATAAATATTTAACATGCAGTACACGGTTTATTAGAAATGGCTCCTAGAGACATTCTTGACCTGGGTAACCATTATTCTCTCTCTCAGATCTACCCTGAGCTCCTTCCTATTGTATTGTGTGCTGGTCAAGCCAGTGAACGGTGTGAAACAAATCCTTTTTATGTTCGCGCAGAGAAGGTAAAAGCAGTAGTCAATTATTATCACTGACAGGAAAATGAGAGGCCTTGGGCTTGACAACTTCAGGACTTTCAACAAAAAAAAAGACTAATCAAAGTGGATATACTGTATCTGACAATGTACGTGTCATTTTTTGATTTTTGATTGTGATTTAATATGAGAAACCCAATTTAAATTAAACCTTGAGGTTTTCTTTTATTAAGAATTTCTGACTCAGAAAAAAGCCCAGTACAAAGAAACAATTGAAAGCCCAATATTACCATGACATTCATTCAACTTCTGACCACCACGTAATGATTACTCTAACAAAGGCCAAAAAAAAAAAAAATCCCAAAGCACATTGTGTCCTCAGTGAGTTACAATTCAGGTGCAAACGGTGGACAGATCCGTGTGCACTTCTCCACATGTATAGAACAAACGTTCATGGATCCCTTAAAATTACTTAATATTTTCCAAAGCACTCTATGGGCTTCAAACAGCGTCATAGATATAAGATGGTTTAACTTGATGTTTCTTCATGTGCCTATACTGTATATTTACTGTGTTTTTTGAGTGGTGTTACAGTTGACTGCAATGATGCATTGTTATAATTGGGCCAGTTGGCTCGATGTGTCATGGTACTATTTTGATATTAATGCACATACACATTTTTTACACCCTGGAAATTTGAACTTTGCACATTTTTCTGCACATTGTCTTGCTCATGACTGGACATGCTATTCCATATACAAATGTCATTTCAATTTAATTTAATTTAATTTAATTTAATTTATTATTTTTTCATATTGTTATTTTACAGCTAAAGTTTTTTATATTTTTTCTATATTTCTATATTTGTATAATTATTTTCTCCCAATTTCATACTTTATATTCTTTATTTAAAAACTCTATTTTTATTTTTTACTTCATCAGTGGACATACAAATATTTCATTTACATATTTACAGTAAATAACTGTGTATGTCATAAATAAAATTTGAATGTGATTTTAATGAAAATAGCACATTATGAAAGAAGAAAACATGCATTGTGTGTGAAGTATGAAGATTGTACTTTAAATCATTGTTTAATAATTCAGAGAGTTAAGGAAGTTGCTTTCATTTTCTTTTATATTAGAGACATGTTTTTATTTCTTATTCTTACAATATTTTCCACAGTATTGCAATTCGCTGCTGACTGCGTAAAGGATTCCCACTATGTAGCCACTATTAAATCATTATAAAATTATTGCTATGAAGCTTGTAAAGATGGCCGCAAATAGATCCCTGGAGTACACTGTGAATGAGGGAGCTGGAGGCAGACATGTGTTTCTGAATTGACATAAAATGTTCTCTGTCTGTAAGGTTGGAATTAAACCGGCCGAGAGCAAACTTGCAGGACCGGTGAAGAGTATATTATGACTGCCTGTGTCGAAGGTCAAGCTGAACTCGAGGAAAATAAGAGCAATGAGTGAAAATTAGATCGAAAGAATAGTAGTTATGATTGGAGATGAGGTGGACTTGCATCTGGAAAGCAATAATGTTTCCATGTAGTTCGCTATTTAGAGAGTAGAGATGGGTCTGTAGTCGTTTTAACACAGCGGGATCTAGTTCTGGCCTTTACGAGTGGAAGTAACAATTGCCTCCTTTAAATCCAACAGAATAGTGGCAGAGGCAATTGAACAATTGATGAGGTGGGAAACGGGAGAAGAAACATCAGACAACATTTTTGTAGCAATGGGTAAGATATAACTGGTGAAATGATGAGTTGATTCTCATAATTATTTTTTTTAACACAGGATGTGTCGGTAAGAGCAAGGCAAACAGGATAAAACTGATGAAAGGATGTCTGAAAGTTGCTGGTAGCAAAGAATTAATTACACAACTAATTAGATGCAGAAGCTGCATTTGTAAGGGGTAGGGCAGGTTTATTTATAGAAGCAGTGTTTTAAGCTTGCAGATGGATCTTCTAATAGCTGAAAACAAGTAGGAGTAGCGAGTGGCAGTAAGGGCAGCCCTGTATTTAAGCAGCTGGTGTTTATCTTCTACATGGTGAACATTAGGTCCATTTTAACACTCTAAGAATCCAAGAATTTACCAGTAACATTCATGGCCCAGAATTCAAAAGTGAACCACGGGGATGAGTAAAACCATCATTTTAGTCTAGTTATAATGGAAGCCTGTTCATTTAAGACTTCATGAATAAAGAGTTATTTGACAATAAATTAGAAGAGAAGGAAAGCATAGTAGGGGCTCAGATAGAATAAAAACAGAGAATGATCAACAGCGTTATCGCTGCAATAAGAAACAGTGGACTGAGCCCCATATATCAATGCCTAGAATCATAGGAATTATTTATAAACGCCTAGGCTATTATGTAGCACGTTAACATTCACAGACTCAGATGAATAAATATTTCATATTTTAACAAATTTGTAAAATACCATATTTCTTACAATATAGTGACAATGTTTATTCAAAATTAATGAGCCTTTTTAATAAAATAAGTGTAAACTCATTGCTTGAAATGAAGGAGCCTCATCAAGGGAAGTGTTTCAGTATGACATACAGACCTCATAACCCTGAAGAAGTACAACATGCAGTCTCATCGGTGTGTGTGTGTGTGTGTGAACACATGCAAGAAAGTGCAGTAAATTTTCTATACACTTAAGTGTGTGTGTGTGTGTGTGTGTGTGTGCGTGCAAAACAGCCCAGTAAAATTTCAATGTAGTTAGAAAGTGTAGAACACAAATACTGTATAAATGAATATAAATAATATGCAGACAATATTACGGCTTTGCAATATGCAGTCTACGGAACAGCCTGCCTTAAACTTTAGATTAAACTTCAAACTTAAACCAGAATTGGCTCTTGCTTTTTTTTTTTTTTGGAAAAACATTGTTCCAAAAACATCCTCAAGGAGAAAAACAGTAAAGTGCCTCAGTAATTCACTATAGCTCGCGATGACACCCTCCTTAACTTTTTCTCTCAGACTTTGAACCTGTGTAATAGGGTAACATTACATTTTAGCTTTATATAACGTTATTGTCAATTTTCAATATGTAGTCAGCATCCCCTCCTTTTTTACTAATGTGCCTTTCACATAGCAAAATATTAGTTTTTTTTATTTAAGGTTCAGTATTTTAAACTAGCTATTAAGCACATAAACTGGCCATGCTACAGTAGCTAATGCTAGCTTTTGGCCTGCTTGCTATTAGTCAACATTAAGTATGTAAGTAAGTTGTTTTAGGGTGATATTTAGGTTTAACTTAACCTGTACATACAACACAAAAGTTTTGAATCAGAATTTTCTCTTGTAATATTTTCACATACTTGTCCTGAACGCTTTAAAGAGGGATGGTGAAATTTTGCTAATTTTAGAACAATATAAGCTAAAAAGTCTGGTCTGATTCATGCAGCACTAGGAGGCAGCTTAGGGACTATACAAATTACATTTACTCACAACAAAAACATGGCAAATGAACGTATAGTCAATGCATGCTCTTAAATAAATAATTATAAACACTTTCTAAAATTCTATCAGTTTTTTCCAAATGGTGTGACAGCTAATTAATCCCACTGAGCCAAATACCACAGTACTACAGTATATAATTATTGTTTTCTCCCAGTTAGCCCAGTGAGTCCTCAAACCCCAGTGGAGCCGGAAACTGGCACAGAAGACACTTGTTAGGGCAGTGTCTTCTGTGTGCTGAATATATTCATACATTTATATGTATTATCAATGTAATAAAGCAATATAGCTTATGGAAAATAATATATAATAATACAGTATAGTAATATAATAAGTCTAATATGAATATATATATATTCATTTTTGTAATTTTTTTTTAAAAAGGCACCAAGAAAAAGAATGTCGATGCAGATAAACAGGTAAAACCTTTACTGTAACAGTTTGTGTAATTTACATATTATGTTTCTGTAATATGTATTTTAAGATGTGAAATGTCTATATGGTATATTACTGTAAACCGTATTATGTGGATTATGGGAAATACCTGTATAATACAGTAAAGCACTGTATTCCTCCTTACCTCAAGCCTGTTTACAGTAATATCTATGCCGGGGAAAAACTGACCACTCACCCACTCATCGTCTCTACTGCTTTATCCTGTTTACAGGGTCCTGGGTGGCCTGGAGCCTATCCCAGGAGACTTAGAGCACATGGCAGGATACACACTGGACAGAATGTCAATCCATTACAGGGCACACACACTCACATGCTCATTTGCACACCACAGGCAATTTGGGAACACCAATTACTCTAATCTGTTTAGGGAGGAAAGCGAGTTTGGGGAGGAAACCCACCAAGCACAGGGGTGACCATGCAAACTCCATGCACACAGAGGCAGAAATCAAAACTGGCCAGGAATTGAAGCTGGGACCTGGAGGCGCAAGGTGATAGTGCTAACCACTAGGCCACAATGCGCCAAAATCTGACCAATCAGGGAGAATTTAGTTTTTAATGGTTAAAAAACAGAAAGAACTGTTGGCTTGAAAGTAGTGCTTAAACAAACAAAAGAACACTCCAACATTAACTGCAAGTAAGTACTTAATGTTTTATACTTCATACAAAATTGAGACATATTTAAATAAAATCTATATTGCAAGAGGTATTTTTTACATAGAACAAAAGAAAAAAAAAGTAAGAAAGTTGATTCTGGCATTTACTATATAATTAGACGTAACTGACTTTGGGAATGTTAACAGTACAGTGGAACCTTGGATTGTGAGTAACTGTGAGATTGTGAGTAAACGTTTTGCAAGACCACTTTTTTAAATAAATTTTAACTTAAAAAACGTCTCCCATGCTCAGACTCAGTGCGCGTGTGTCACTCGTATAAACAACAGCCATGCACACGTGTACTGTTTATTATAATATTGTAATCATGTGTGTATGTGCTCACTTAAAGAGAAAGCAAGTGTCATTAGAGGGGGTCCTTGTTAAATATTCAGAGTCTCTCTGTCAGAGAGCAGTGTTTCCATTAGTGTGTGCGCACGAGTGTCATTAAAGTTTCCTTTGATATACGAATATTTTCATATACACGTATGCTTCCGGAATGAATTATGCTCGCAACCCATGATTTAACTGTACTTGACTTTAATATGAACAGGAAAATGTACAGTACAGTATATGATATATATTTTTTATTATTAGCAAACGACCATTGGAACTGACCTTGAGAAACAGATCAATGAGAATTTGGATTTTTTTTCCTGGTTCGGCCAAAGAACAAATGAGAAACAAAATGACCAATCACTGTTTAGTGTTTTTTTTTCTCTCCCCGCTTTCCACTCAACTTACCCGTTTGACACAGACAGTCTCCAGGCCTGGTTCGGTTTGAGGTTTCTTCTGTTAAAGTTAGCTTTTCCTCACCACTGTCATATTAGTGCTTGTTCAAAGTTTCTTTTTTTGTTTTGTTCACTATATAAAACACCTTGAGCTCATTTTGATTGTAATGCTATACAAGTAAAATTTAATACAATTTATTTAATTTTAAACTTAAAACATTTTCAAATGTAAAATAGCTTTACTCCACACTTTATCAAGTTATAACTTAATATCTGCAACTTTATTCTAGCATAAAATTAAATAGATGATGGTAAATTATAACAACTTGTTTAAGAAGTTAGAACTTATTTGTTAAGACGTTAACTACTTTAATACCCACACAATTGAATGAAAACATTGAACAAAATATATTTATTTATGGTGGTACGGTGGTGTAGTGGTTAGCACTTTCATCTCCAGCATTAGCGTTTGAGTTCCACCTCGAGTCTGTGTGCACGGAGTTTGCATGTTCTCCCCTGGCAGGTTGGCAGGTTTCCACTGGATACTCTGGTTTCCTCCCACAGTCCAAAGCCATACAGAGCAGACCTATTGGCATTTCCAAATTGCGCATAGTGTGTATTATTGAGTATCCTGTGATGGACTGGCACCGCATCTAGGTTGTACCTTGTCTCATGTCCCCTGGTATAGGCTCAAGACCTCCCCTGACCCTGTAAGGGAAAAGTGGTATAATGAATTATGATGAACAAAATGTTGAATTGCAGTTTTAACGTAGTGTGGGATCTATCTGATTATTGTTAATGTATATAGTGCATGTGGATGCTATATAGCGAGGATTGAATAAGGGGTACATAGAGAAGGTTTGTGCATAAAACTGCCCGAGCGTTTTGTGGGCATCTGGAGTTAAATGGCTTGCACTAGTGTTTTGAAGGATTACATAACATGTTAACACTGGTGTTTCTGCAATTACAAGCGTTGTAAGCTTAGGCATGTTCCCTCTAATTGCATATAATTTGCTGACATGCAAATGAATGTGTAGCAGTTCATTAGTGGTTAATTGGCTGTTATGATAAAACTCTGTTTTTTTTCATAAATGTATTATGTTATGTAAGGCTTTCTTCAATTTCCTGAGACCAGTGAGATGTCCAGAATGCTCATAAGATTAGGACAGGTGCTGATGGACCATATTTCCACACACACACACACACACACACACACACACACACACACACACACACACACAAAAAAAAAAAAAAAAGCTTAAAAGATAAATAAAGAAAAAGCTTATTTAGATAGGCATATTTAGGGCATTCACATCAAACCGGGACTTTTGATAATTTGAAAATAAAAGAGTTAATATACACTATGCACTTACATATACTGTATATATAAATCAAATAAAAAAGAATCAACATTTGAGTGGTGTGATGTGGCCAGATGCAAAGTAGAAATACTGTTACCACCTGGATTATTTTCTTAACCTGCATCTTCCCACTTTGTATTCATCTTATAATACAATAAGTGTTAAATGTTAATATCAACAATGATAAAATCTAACTGTAAACTCTAATGCGTGACTTTTTTTGCGATCGTTTAAATGATTATGGTGAATGTAGTTAAATTAACACTAGACAGATTGTGCTGTTATACGAAAACACTTCACTTTGGAGCGAAGCAGCACAACACAAGTACACAAGACCCCTGGTGTGCATTATTTCCTTACATCAGCACAATCTGTCATGTGTTATTCCTTATATAGCATATTACAGGGCTTACATGGCCAAGATAGTACAGCAGCAACGCGTGAGATTCTGTCAATTATGAAAACTAATAGCAATGTTATATATGTTAATGTTTCTGTTTATTACAGATATGCAGAGCCTGTTGGTTTGGTGTTTAAAACCCCCGAAGATGTGGTGCTGTGATTAATAGTCAACATGATGAGATAACTAGTGAATGTAGGTGTAGGATAGGTGTACAATTATGCTGTATATGTAAACACACACTGTAGAAGTAAGAAGCGAGACCATCATTCTCAGAAAAACTCAATTCAGCTCTTTTTGTCTAGTTTTAATTTTGGGCCGTATGGGAAATGACTTGAATTCCCTTCTGGGCAGTGAGGAGGAGGTGATATTTCTCAATCAGCACACTAATTAAAGTGTTATGTGCTGTCAGCTAAAAGCAGGAAACTGTAGGCTGGACATTAGAAAATAGGGAAAGAGAGAGGGAAAGAGCTAGAGCGAGTGAGAGAGGGAGAGAGAGAGAGAGAGAGAGAAAGAAGCGAGGGTGTTTGCAGTGCTCGCGTTGCACTCTGAGTGGTCTCTGATGACGAAGGACCTTGCTCAGCACCAATCTGGACCCGTAATCACGCCGATTTGTTAACTAAATGAATCGTGTCCAGGCCAGCCTCTCAGGGGGGACATTTATATAAGGAGGAACAGAAAGGCTGGTGGGAAGGGAAACGAAAAGCAGCCAGCAGTCGCTTATTGATGAGCGCGCTGCAGACTTCAGCTTGGATGGCTGTGCTTCCTGTTCTAAAATCTGTAAACATCACAGCAGGAACAGGTGGAAGGGCCGTGCCGACCTAAGGAGCACCCGTTATGAGAAAATCTGCCACTTCCAGGGAGAAGCAGACATTAAACACTGTAACAATTATTATTATTATTATTATTATTATATATATATTTTTTTCTAAAATCCCCTCAAAATAAATCATATCACATAGAAATTTACTCAAAATTAAATAATGCAATAGAATTGAAACATCTCCATGCTTGTTGCAGATTTTAAATGAGAAACATTGGGACAATACATTTTTCTTAGTCACTTTAGTGCATGTCTCGGATAAGAACTGAATTTCTGAAAACAACTTGATCATCCTCCACATCATTTAGCCACTTTTGCACATCAAAAAAGCAACGTCTCATTCTGTTGAACAAACTGAAAATGCGTTGGCACATTCATTCAAATGATTATGTGGAACTGCCTGATGTTTCCTACATCTTCAATTGCTTATGTCATATTGATCAAAATATATTATACTGATTCTCTGTCAAATATTCTTACCCCTAATAAATTGAGCTATTAACATAAATCATATCATGCAAAATGGTTAAACCAGTTGTCAAAATCTGTCAAGCAGTTTTTCTAGACATTTCTATTAGACATTTTCTCTAAATGTGTCTCGAATTAATGAAGTGCGCTCAAGTGAATCTTCACTTTTATCGATGTAGAATAAGTTGAAAAAATTTAATCGTCTATTGATCAACCAGGTTTCTAAAATAGCTTCATGCCATTGATGTAGTATGTGAGCACATAACAGCAGACGTCTGCAGAGGATGGATAAGACATCCCAAAAGATTATTTCCGTTCTGCATTGTGATGTGGAAGAGGGTCTGTGGCCAGACAGATAGGAACGTCGGTAGGTGTACTGTAGATAGACTAGTGTAAGTATGAGCCCTGTAAATCCAGTCTTGTGCAATCAGTCTCCCACATACATTGCAAACAATGACACAGGGACTTGTTATTCTGATGACACTGACATGTTTGCTGACATAAATATTCATTTTTGGGCATAAACTGAGGATTTTGAGCAAGTACAAGGGCTTGTGCAGGTAATACATTATGTGCTTCTGGATTGAGAAATGCACTATATTGCAAATGTTGAATGTGATTCAAGAAATACTTCCAAGTGACTGAAAAAACTTATATAAAAATAAATATAGATGTGAGTCTTCCATGAACACTTGAGGCGCTGCCCTCTTCTTTTTCAAAAAATAAAATAAATAAATAATTTTTAAATATCTAGTGTACATCTTTGCTCTTTAATAAAAGTTCTGTAAAGGTTTACTCAATTTCCAGAATTGGTTTAGTAAAAGTTGTGCATAGAACAAAAGTGGAACAATGATGGGTGCTGGATGATGCCGACCACAACAATGCTGACGCGAGATGATGGACGGTGATCCTTATGTATCACGTATACTTGAAAGGCAGGATACAAAATGACTTTTCTGACACTTAATGTTACTGTATTTGCTGTACTGTGTTTGATTCTGTTTCTCTAATAGGCATGAATGGTTATTACCAACATCATAACAACTGACACCAACTGTAGGCTTATTTCTACCTAGGAATAGAGCCGTTGGCTTTATTTAAACAATTTTACAGTAAAATGCATTAGATGCCAATTTCTGACTCATTTAGGTGAATTACCTGTTTTTTTCAGTTGCTTTGGAGCACTTCCCAAATCATCTTTAACATTTGCAAAACTGTAAATGCGTTTCTTAAAACTACAGTATTAGTACAGTACAAACACAATGGATTACTTGATAATGTCTGTACAGTAACTTGTATCAATAAACATGCCAGTGCCATCAGAATCATGAGTCTTTATGGCAAACCTGTGGCAAAGATTTGATTACAATAATTGAAAATTCACAAACCTATTGAGGATTTATTACAAGAGACAGTATTCGTTTTTATGCTTGCCATTGACTGTGTTGACTAAATACTGTAATTTGTGCAAAACACAACCAAAAAGAAATACTTAATTAGAAATGTAAACAAAAAGATGGAAAACATTCTTACTGTACTTGCAGTGCAGTGTGGGGAATTACAGTGCAATTTCACAGATTCTCTTTCACATCGCAGGTCTGAAAAAACAACAACAACTTTTGAACGTCTTATCCAACTCCTGCAGTCATCTTCTGTTACGTCCACACATACGCATCCATGGCACCCAGGTATTTTAGAGAACAGGTTGATCACTGGTGAAGTCACCTGGTGAAGCTTTACCCCAGAGCATCTCATCAGAGTATTACACATGTGTACTGTACATACTGTACAGTGTGCTTGCCAGATTATGTACCTCTCACATCATTGTGGATGAATTTTGGCCCATTCAACCTTGCAACATTACTTCAGTTTATTGAGGTTTTTGGGCATTTTCTCTTGCACAGCTCACTTCACACACCACACCATTTCAGTTGGTTGAGGTTGGATTCTTTTATTTTTCAGCCATTGTAACATAGATTTACTGGTGTGCCTTGGATCATTGTCCTGTTGCATGACCCAATTACAGTGGTGTGAAAAACTATTTGCCCCCTTCCTGATTTCTTATTCTTTTGCATGTTTGTCACACTTAAATGTTTCTGCTCATCAAAAACTGTTAACTATTAGTCAAAGATAACATAATTTAACACAAAATGCAGTTTTTAAATGAAGATTATGTTATTAAGGGAGAAAAAAAACTCCAAATCTACATGGCCCTGTGTGAAAAAGTAATTGCCCCCCTTGTTAAAAAATAACTTAACTGTGGTTTATCACAGTTAAAAGTTCTATTTCTGTAGTCACCCCCAGGCCTGATTACTGCCACACCTGTTTCAATCAAAAAATCACTTAAATAGGAGCTACCTGACACAGAGAAGTAGACCAAAAGCACCTCAAAAGCTAGACATTATGCCAAGATCCAAAGAAATTCAGAAAAAAATGAGAACAAAAGTAATTGAGATCTATCAGGCTGGTAAAGGTTATAAAGCCATTTCCAAAGCCTTGGGACTCCAGCGAACCACAGTGAGAGCCATCATCCACAAATGGCAAAAACATGGAACAGTGGTGAACCTTCCCAGGAGTGGCCAGCCGACCAAAATTACCCCAAGAGCGCAGAGACAACTCATCCGAGAGGCCACAAAAGACCCCAGGACAACAACTAAAGAACTGCAGGCCTCACTTGCCTCAATTAAGGTCAGTGTTCACGACTCCACCAAAAGAAAGAGACTGGGCAAAAACGGCCTGCATGGCAGATTTCCAAGGCGCAAACCACTTAAGCAAAAAGAACATCAAGGCTCGTCTCAATTTTGCTAAAAAACATCTCAATGATTGCCAAGACTTTTGGGAAAATACCTTGTGGACCGACGAGACAAAAGTTGAACTTTTTGGAAGGTGCTTGTCCCGTTACATCTGGCGTAAAAGTAACACAGCATTTCAGAAAAAGAACACCATACCAACAGTAAAATATGGGGGTGGTAGTGTGATGGTCTGGGGTTGTTTTGCTGCTTCAGGACCTGGAAGGCTTGCTGTGATAGATGGAACCATGAATTCTACTGTCTACCAAAAAATCCTGAAGGAGAATGTCCGGCCATCTGTTCGTCAACTCAAGCTGAAGCGATCTTGGGTGCTGCAGCAGGACAATGACCCAAAACACACCAGCAAATCCATCTCTGAATGGCTGAAGAAAAACAAAATGAAGACTTTGGAGTGGCCCAGTCAAAGTCCTGACCTGAATCCTATTGAGATGTTGTGGCATGACCTTAAAAAGGCGGTTCATGCTAGAAAACCCTCAAATAAAGCTGAATTACAACAATTCTGCAAAGATGAGTGGGCCAAAATTCCTCCAGAGCGCTGTAAAAGACTTGTTGCAAGTTATCGCAAATGCTTGATTGCAGTTATTGCTGCTAAGGGTGGCCCAACCAGTTATTAGGTTCAGGGGGCAATTACTTTTTCACACAGGGCCATGTAGGTTTGGATTTTTTTCTCCCTAAATAATAAAAACCATCATTTAAAAACTGCATTTTGTGTTTACTTGTGTTATCTTTGACTAATAGTTAAATGTGTTTGATGATCAGAAAAATTTTTGTGTGACAAATAGGCAAAAGAATAAGAAATCAAGAAGGGGGCAAATAGTTTTTCACACCACTGTAAGTGTAAGCTTTAGCTGTCAGACACACATACGCAGACGTACTTTTAGAACACTATACAGAGTTAATGGTATACAGAGTTAATGGTTGACTTAATGACTGCAAGGTTTCCAGATCCTGTGCCTTCAAAACAAGCTCAAATCATCACCCCTCTACTGCTGTGCTTGACAGTGGGTATGAGGTGTTTCTGATGAAATGCTGTTTGGTTTTAGCCAAAAAATGGCACTAGCCATTAAAGCCAAACAACTCCACTTTGATCTCATTTGTCCATAGGACATTATTCCAGCAGTAGTGTGTTTCGTTCAGTTTTGTGGACCTCACTCGTGCTTCCATGTTCGTTTTAGACAGAAGAGGCTTTCTCCTGGCATCCCTTCCAAACAAACGGTACTTGTTAAATCTACTGGACATTTATGTTGTTGTTTATCTAGGATTATATTGGCCTAATACTTCTTTGATCAGACGATTTTTATAATGTTTTTTATGCAAAAACAGAATTAAAATATAATAACTTTTGAACATGACTGTATAGGAAGTTGGACGATGCACAAAAATATGTTCTCTAGTGAATACTTGTTCTATGAAAAGCACTGTAGTCAACTACAGAGATAAAACTGAAACTGGTATAAGGGAAGTTTGCTATAAACCTTAGTTTTGGTATTGTTTTAATGTTTTTCATGATTTTCAACAATCGTTGTAATTAAAGAGTTTTCAACAGTTTTTTTTACTTGTTCCAATTTGCTGCCAGAGGCTCACTACTTTAATTTATATTAAAACTCAACCAACATATTACTGATATTAAAATCCATACATAAATTACATATAACACAATTGCAGACTGCTGTATGCATTATGATAAAACTAAGAGAGATGGTGTTGTACTGTTTGGCAAAATCACAAAATTTACACGGATATAACCAAAATAGTTTTTATATATTTTGGTGTTTATGACATTTTTGACACCTTTATAAGATAAAGAAATCATTCACAAAAAATTCTCTAATTTGCAAAAAAATCAGCAGTAGAGCAGGCTCATTTTGCTGTCAAACTGTTGCTTTACTGTACATCAGGCTGTTTATGTTATTACTATGTGACATGAACCAATTACCTGTTTTGCCTAAAATTAAAAGAATTATTTTGACCAATGAATATGCTGATCCAGTGCTACTTGGTAAACAGAAAATGATTGTGGTCCAGCATGTTCATAACTGCACCGCCTGTTATTTCACTTATATCCCCAGCTATTCTGAATCGTTCCTACCTTTCTGATTCTGTTTTTTTTTTTTTTTTGTAGTTCACCGGTGTGCTGTTATGAGAGAAGGTGTTTAGGGTATATGTGGTATTTACTGCTTTTTCTGTGCCGTATAACAGCGGGCCTAGAGCCTATCTGATGGAACTTGGAAAGCCAACCAATTGCAGGGCACAAACTCACACAACCAATCACTCACTGTGGGCAATTTGGAAAATGCCAGCATTACCAGCAATACACTGCATGCCTTTGGACTCTGGAAGAAAATGCCCCAAACTCAGCAAGCATAAGAAGAACACACTATATATATCTATACAAATTCCATGCACATACTGTAGGACCAGGTGACTGGATTCAAACACCCAACCATGTAGATGTGACAGGTGACAGTGCTAACCACTGATGCCACCCATACATGACGAAAGCAAGGACAAAAGAAAGACAAATGCTTTAAATGAATATTAATTAATTTATTAATTCTTTACCATTTACATACTTTGTAACACAAGTTTTGACCATACAATAATATGCTTGATTATCACGCCAATGAAGCACTCCGAAACTTATTGAGAGAGAGAACTAGTGAGCAACAAAAAGAGAGTGAGAGACATCTCCTATAAAGCCACCAATACACTTAAAGTACCATTGGCACTCATTATAGCCTAATGAGTAGATTGCGCTGTCACCACTGATTTGATGTAGAGTTTCTCCCTGACCCTTAGAGCACAGCTACACTGCTTGGGTCACGGGTTTAAAATCTCTCCTTGATGAACAAACCCTATCCAATCAAATCTGCACACACTGCTGCCTCACTCCAGTAATTAAACCATCCTATCAAATAATATGTCTACCTTTCTCAGAAAGAGTGCTTTCTTTTTCAGGTACATAATCAGGTACATAATCCCAAGTTCACTTAAAGGCCTCATTTTCCCAGAGCTGCTCTCCAGGGTTGTGTCCTCAACCAGTTCAAAAGTAAAAGGTATAGAATTAAAATGCAATAGGCTTAGCAGGTTTTAGGAATAATGGGACAAATCCCATGTTGCCCTTTACATGGATAGATGGTGAGTGTGTAATGCTCTAAACCCTGCAAATGGATCCCAAGAGTAACATTTAAGAAGGCGGCTTGCTGCCACTGTAAGAACCATGCTTTTTCTAATGCAAGTTGTAAAGTGTTGAGTCACATGTTGGCTAGGGTAGATATTGTCCAAGTGGGATTTTGTTTATTTTAATTTGCCTCTAAAATGTCTATTACGAGACTGCGATGTCTACCTTTGTGCCATATTTGTACATACTTTTCCCCGAAAGATGGTGTTTATAATACTACCCAGCAGGAACCTTAGTTGGATGACTGTTGTATTTCGGTTGTAACAATGGTGCAATAGTATTACATTGTTTTTTCAAATGTTTTAGAATGACTTTAATTTAATGTCTTTGTTTTAGAATGACTTTGATTTAAAAATTTAAGTGTCTATGTGTCTTGGGAAAGGCTACATACCCATCCCCCATCTCATATTATGCATATCTTAATGTTGTAGAGTTACTTCTTTGTTTAAATTTCTTTCAGAAATATTATGGTGAGATGAATCTAATCTTATTATATCTAATATAGTATTTGTTGGGCTTTTTGTTATGTACTGTATGTTAGTGATGGGCGGGTCGGGTATTTTTTCCAACCCGTGGGTCCCGCTTTTATGAAATTATTCGGCCCGCCCCAGCCTGCACCACTGTATCTATTTTTACAGCCTGCCCCGCCCTTCACCCGCGACCATTAAATAGACATACTAGGCATTGTAATTCAAAAGAAAACAGCCTTTATTTCAGCCTGAAAGTGCTTGGAAACATCGTCCTGTAAACTGGCAACAACATATGATTATGAATATGAACAATAAATCAGGTCATATTAATAATAAGATAGTGATACACATTTTAAACATTTACAAAGCAGCCTTTGTTATCTAGGCTAAACAATTTTTTTATTTTAGATTTGTATAGGGCAGGCGTACAGTTTACAGCCTACGCTAAATAACCACTGACATTTTTTTTTTTCATTTATCACACGGAAATGTTCATTTAGCGTTTTTACGTTCGCTGTGCAAAAAAGAATGCTAAAACATTAGATTTAGCAGCCTGACCTTTTTTCTTTTAATGATGTAAATTCCTGGCCTCGATTTCTCCCGCACCTCGTCTTCCATCTTTTATTTCTTTGTTTTTGTTGTGACTGGCAGCAGTAGCTGCCTGGCTCTTTCGTGACTTGTCACGTGACGTAACCTTATTAAAGAACTAAATAAAATATAAAAATAGGTATTCCCAAATATTTAATATAGGCTATAGGGAATTGCACGCAACATACATGGATTTTTAAATTTAATTTAGTTTTTAATGGCCCACCTCAACCCGCTCTGCAAATAAAGTGACAATTTCTTTACCCGGCCCAACCCGACCCGCGAGGTTCGCGGATTTCCAGACGACCCGCGCATCACTACTGTATGTGTATTTAGGAGCCGTTGTTTTGAAGTCATTTTAGCATTATTGTATTGGGGCAAAATTAATTTTATTTACATGTAGTCAACATTGTTTCAGTGTTATTTTACCCAGCGTCTTTGATGTTGCCAATATAATGTCACTACAACCAAACATTCATGCTGAGTTAATGAGATGCACAAATACTACAGTCTTCAATATTATGGTATTTGTATGTTTAATCTTTCACATGATTTTTAAATGCTTGTTGACAGTTAAAATGGTAAAATGTTTGTTACATTGCTGCATGGAAAAAAATCTATTACAAATTTTAAATGAGGCAAAAATACCAAAATAAACTTTGACAGTGGGGCTCAAACTTAAATATTCAGTTTCAAAAATCAACAACCTAGAGGCTGTGCCACTTGAGCCACCACTCCTAATTGGTCCCAAGTCTTAATTTTTATGTATTCTTCTAAAAAAGGTTCCCTTGAAGGTAGCTCGAGCTTTGGTTTTATCTAAGCTTTTTATAATGAAACTTGCCGTTTAGCACACCTGGTAATGTTTGCATACACAGCTGGGTAACCAAGTAATGGCAAGTCATTAGGGTCGTATGATTAATTTGTAAAAAAAAAAAAAATATGAACACTTTAAAATTTCTAGAGTAATCCTGTATATTAATATTAAAATTATTTTTTACACAAGCATTAGCTACAAACTTTAGCTTAAGTTTAACAAACTTCAGTTAGTTTGCCAAAATATGTCTTTTAAAACCTATAAAGGTTTAAATGACCCAATAAGATGACATAAATATGACCAGTTTAACCTTAATGGCTTTCCAGAAAATAAGACAACAAAACAGAATTAACTGAATAAATCAGCAATCATTTTTTTATCACCAGTGATAGCATAAACTAAGTTGATTGAAGTGACAAGATGATCTGTGATTCTTTTCCTCACATACAGTGTAATCATAAAAGTAAAATATCTATATAAACAAAAGAAAGTTTTGCCTGTACACTGGTTAGAACTGGCTCTTTCAATGATATATTTACATTTCATACACTGGAGAACAGAAACCAGTCTCAGAAAAAATTCTGTCTGTATGTATGTTTGTCCAGATGAATTTGTCACAGGATCACACAAAACTGGCTCGACAGAATTTAATTAAACTTTTCCAGTCATTCTGTATTTGCTGATAGTTAAATCTGTGCCATAAATGAAATTAAAATTTTAAATAGATCGACGTTATAAGGAGCAAAGTGTCAGACTACATCACAGCAGCCATTGCTTGTTTGGACGAATATAAGGCTTCTCCCTCGGGGTGAGTATGGCTATATGCGTCACTCAACAGAGCCAATCAATGCAGTAGTGTACCACAAATACACAGAGTATGGAAATTGTTCACAAGTATCCAACAAAAACAGATATTGTTTTATTTAGATTAATAACTGAAAAAGCATCAGGATACAGTATATGTATTACATCTTGCCCGCTGGTTTCTGAACAAATCTGTTCCATCTGTAAAGTATTTCAATCATTTATAAATAATACTTGTGTGCATAGATTACACATGAAAATGTTTTTAGAAAGCTGAGCTCCACGGCTCTAGGACAGTCCCTGGTTGAAGATGCAGCCCTCAGGAACAGTCTGGAAAGTAGAAGGATTATAAAACTTGCTTTTTTTTGGATCTCAGATTGTCCCTTAGCAATCATGAATCAGTGAGGCATGTCAGAATCAGGAGTTGAACACACACTCAGCAGTTAGTGTCACTGGTGTCCAAAATGAAGTGCCATTTGAAGACTAGATGATGTATAACATCATGTGACAGTGAGTATGTGCCTCAGAGACTCTTGTGTAAGAATGCATCTTTCGAGCTGGTGTTTTCTGGTCTTTGCTGGTTTTCCAAGTACTCAACAAGTTTAGCGATAGAGACACGAAGTGTGTAAATAATTGTAAAAAAAAATGGCTGGACAAAATTTGTAATGAATATGTAATGAAATTTACATATTTTATATACTTTATATATTATATTGCAACCCTGACAATAAACATTAATATTACCCCAAAATTCTTTTTTTTTTACATAATTGTGTCTTAGGTAGGTTAATTGCAAATGAATTGTGGTTATGGAGCTCTCTTTGAAAAGAAAAAAATATATATAATTGCTTCGAGAATTAGATGAAATTACAATATTCAAGATTCAAGATTCAAAGAACTTTATTAATCCCAGAGGGAAATTGCTTTGTCTTGGTTATACAGTTGCTTTGATTAATTTACCAGGAAGAAAGGAAAAAATTTGATTAGACAAGGAAAAAAAATGAAAGAAAAAAATGAAAGAAAAAAAATCCTTATCCTTATGAATCAAATGAATGCATATAAATACGTATGCCAGGAACTTGCAAAAAGTTTATGAAAACCCAAGGCTCAACTGTAGGGACCAATGAAGAGCCTGTCTGGTCTGATATCACAGAAAGGCCAATGCAGCACAAACTGCTAAAATGCAGCTTGCAAATAGTTCAAGGTTGTTGATCAGGCCCCCAATTTCCCAGATCACAGTCCAACCATGCATGCACCTATGGGATGTGCCAGACAAACAAGTCAGATCCAGAGAGACTAGACCCACTCTGCAATCCATAGTATCCAAAGGATCTGATGCTTACCTCCTGGTGCCAGATGCAAAAGAACCGACCCAGATGTTTTATGAAGTCATGCCCCAAGGGGCCAGAGCTGCTGTGATGGCACAAGAATTACCTGCACAATACTGGGCATAATATTTAGTTTTAATTTATGAGTTTAATTATGTTATGGCTGATTGGTGTATATACATAGGTAGTGTGCATTCATAGTACTGATTAATATTGGAAACCTTAATTTCCTGTATCTGGGTGCCCCGAACTGTTAGGTGTAGGACTGTGGGCATGGTGTGGCATAGGCATAGACGCAGAGGGGGATGATGGCAAACAAAGTCTTTTAATAATAAACAAACCAAACAGAACATAACCAGACAAAACAAAACCCACTTAACAGAACAGAAATTAATGCTTGACCCAGTTTCCCAGAACAACCAGCTATCTATTACTTGACTAATGAGCTACCTCGTTCAGGTGAGCACCCGCATCACCTGACCGAGGTGCCTTCTGGGAAACTGAGTCTACCAACAAAAACTACAAAATAAACACAGTGCCCTCTAGTGGGCAAACCTCACACCTGGGTATGTGTATAACTGGTATAACTGGTTTAAAGGAAAATAAAGGGGGATTTGTTTGCTGTGATTTGTTGGGACAGACTGTATATTAAATAGATGTCAATATAAATCCATTTAATATACAGTCTGTCCTAAAAACAATTGACATTTAACAACATAGCCAATACTTACTCAAATTATCTAAAATTTTAACGAGTTGTGTTAAAACTAATTAAGTTTAATGTTTTACTTTTGGATCAGGCCTGCCAGTGATAATGTGCATGACAATGTGCTGTTGGAATGGCCACCACGTTTACCTGACATGACACCTTGTCATTTTTTTCTATGGGGCTATGTGAAAGGACTGCTTTTAATCCACCCTCTTCTTACAAGCCTAGAGGTACTCAAGCAAAGAATCACTGAGGCCTTGGAAATGAAATCGATTAAAAAATCTATATCTATTTATATATGGTGTTGGGATTTTGATAAAAATATCTTTTATTTTTTTAACATGGAGCCTATTTAATTTTTGTTTGCCCGGGACATGTATTTACCCAGATATTCATATTTCAAACGATTGGGCCACCCTGTATAACAATTGACCTAATTTCAACGTAAATGTGTCTATTTATTTATTTATTTTGGATGTAATTTGTATATTTTTTCCCCTTATTTGTGTAGAGAGTTACATTTTTTTTTTGTAAATGTTTATTTATTGGTGATAATATTTAATGATTAACTAAAATAGTCCTTGATTTGCCTTCGATGATTGGGGGGGGGGGGGGGGGGGGAAAACCCTTTAATTGGCCCCATCATGTCTGTCATAAATTTATATTTGGTTAAGTTAGAAGATGTAGAGTAGATCTCTCTCTTTTTTAGCTATTATTGTAGTTGTCATTACTTTTATGTGACATAAATGCTATACATCCACTTATGTCTGGCACACATTAAGCAAAGGTACTGAAGTGCAGGGATTGATAGGTAGATAAGGATATATTTTGGATAAGTTGCAGGTCATAAGTATGCTATTTATACACAGACTGTAGATAGGTTCAATCAACATATGTGGTCGAAAAGATTGGTTTTGTATAGTGATGCTTTTAAATGTAAAAATAAATAAATCAGATTACAGAATTTCAAGTTATAGTTTACAATTGCATTTACATTTAATAAATTTGGCAGACTTTTCAGACAAATTTATCTCTTAATAGTTATTTAACTTTTTCACAGCTTGTTAATACTGCGATTTGGACCGGTGACTTTTCAAGTAGTCCAATGAGCTTCCCCTGACTCCATCAAAGTGACGGATAACAGTAAAAATATTCACTTTTATTAATTACATTTTTTTTCCTCACAAATAAGGGCATACAATGAGATTGACATAACAGTGGAAGTAATCAAGGGAAAAATAAGAAAATGGTTTATATAGCCCTTTTTGCAATTACTGAAACTGAAAGTTAGTTATTAGGGGGGGTGGGGGGTGGGAGGGAAGAGAAGTTGGGTGGGGTGTATTGATTTGGCATTTAATGTTTATAGAATTACAGACTGATGACTATTTTGTCATCACCAAAGATGATACAGGAAGATTGCAGTGAGAGTACTACTGAAATACCACCGAGCATGAAAATGTTGCATTAGATGCAGTAGCAGCAGCAGCCTCCCCCAGGTTCTAGCAAACAGCCACGTAGGTACATTCTAAATTCAGGGACAAGATTGTATGCTTTGATTGATTTTAATAAAAAAATGAATATGGGGATTGAAAGAGAATTTGGGGGGATTTTTGATTTCATGGGCTGTAGGTGGTAATCATTGAAATTAAAACAAAAAAGACTTGAAATGTTTGACTTTACATGTAATATAGGTAGAGGAAAGAGGGGATATAGGAAAATGATTGGTGAGGGACCATAACCCATAAACAAAAGGATGAATAGAAAGGAGCGGAAGAAAAGAGAAAGTGGAAAATGGTGGGGGCTGATTGGTGAGAGATCATAAATCACACAAAAAGCTCTGAACAGCTGGGCTCATCTACTTCCTGGGTATGTTTTAACTTGTGCCCTTATGTGCATATGTGCGGAGGAGTGTGTAGGAGAGAGACAGAGAAGAGAGTATGTGTGTGAACAGGGAATATGATGACTTTGTTGAATATGTAGTTAATGAAATAGCAGAAGCAAAGATTCCTTGTAAGCCGCGGATCATAGATCATTTTACACTGTTTATTTGGTTGGTCTGAAACACACAGCAATGTTAAAATCAAACAGATTTTGAAACCTCTCTAAGCAGGATTTCATTACACCCACATTCCAACATAATAAAAAGCTATTTAGGCTTTCATGTGTCTTTACTTAAACATAGTATTCTAGTTACAGGAGTGCTGGTTTAATCCATGCTGCATATTTTACTGCTTTCCTGCTTTAACACACCTCAATAGCTGTCAATGAGGCTAAAATAATTTATTTGGTAAGAAACTGAATGAAATCCGGCTTTGTTTGAATTCTCAAAATATCAGGCTGATTTGATATCAAATAAAAATATATTAAAGGAGAACACGGAGAACAGCTAGGGCTGAAAAAAAATCGATAAAACTAAGAGATACTGTATGTGGTGGCCTTAGAATACCATTGAAATGGTCGAATGGTATATCTATTCATCCATCCATCCATCCATCCATCCATATACTGTAGATACCTCTCTAATGGTTGGAGACAGATGAAATTGCCCAAGGTAATTATGTAACTGTCAGTTTTTTTTTTTTACTTTTTTTTGTAAAAGTTCTTGCAAGAACAGTATTGTGTCAAGTGCATTTCTAAAAACCTACCAAGCACCATGATGAAACTGTCTTTTATGAAGACCATCTCAGAAGAGCAAGACCAAAACTAATCTCTACTGCAGAGGAGAAGTTCATTTGGAGTTACCAGCCTAAAAAAAAATCATCAATTAACAGCACCTCAGATTAAGCTGTTATGAAGGCTTTACAGACCATGCATAGCAGATACTGTACATCTCAATATCAACTGTTCAAGGGAGATTATTGTATATATGGATGCTTTCAACATTGTTTTACAATGTAAAGTAGAAAGGAATAAAAATCAGGAACGCCATGGAGTTAGAAAGTGATCCCAAACTTCCCAAACTTATATAACACTTGTATATGCTATATTGCCAAACGCATTCGATTACCTGCCTTCACATGTAGGCTATATGAACTTGAGTAGTATCCGATGGTGGCCCACCCTTTACAATTTCCATTAATTAATGCTGGCTTTCCAGAAGGTTTAGGAAGGTGTTAATGGGAATTTTTGACCGTTCTTCCAGACGCGCATATGTGATTTGCTCTAATTAATCCCAAAGGTGTTCTTTTGGGTTGAGGTTGGGCCTCTGTGCAGGCCAGTCAAGTTTCACACCTTACTCGCTCATCCATGTCTTTGTGCACTGGTGAATAATCATGTTGAAACAGAAAGGGATCTCAATATGTTTATTAATATTTATATTAAATATAAATAAATATTTCCAAAAGTATTAATTTTATATATTGTATATATAGTTCTAATGATGAATACATTTGGAATATTGGCAATTGCTGCAAATTGTTTATACTATAAGTGCAAAGTTATGGGAACTATGTGATTGTGTTTTAAAGTACGTTTATTCATTTGACAAATGCATTCAGCCAAAACAGTATAAAGTTAAGAGAGAACACAAAGCAAGCTATTGATTTTTCGAAGATGAACTCAGCATTAGTCAGAAAATGACTCATTAGACAGTCATCATGAGGCAAAGTATTCTGCTTTATTCATTGCTGGTAAATTCCATTCAAGGATTTTTAAAGCATGTTGCTCAGTTGATTATTTTACCATCAGATCTCACAAGTGTGCTCATGCATGGTTAGGAGTAGACTTTTCCACTTAAATGTTTTAAGTGAGCCTGTTTTTTTAAGTATGCAGTTCAAATAGAGGCAGATCCACAATACATTTAAAAAATAAACTATAAAATCCTAAGGATCCCATCTTTAGAGGAATCAATGAAAACACTTCTCAAGTCGCCTATTGGGCTGCCTCTGTCACGCGTTAAAAAAAATTGCTATTCCAGGCTGCAGCTCCAGTGTAGATTATTAGATCCTCTTACAGAAGTCTCTAATAATTTCTCCGGTAAGTTAGGAAAATGACATTTTAACCTAATTTGCATTTTAACCAAGGGGCACTGATGAACTTATTAGAGACTCAGGAGTTAATAAGAAGTTCATTTCTGGTGGATTCTTCCACCTTGTAACTTGTCTGTCTATCTAGTCATTTATTGGTCTACTATAGTAGGTCTACAGTAAATAATTAGACAAATAGCTAGCAAGGTGGATAAATGGATGGATGGAGTGATGCTACAAATGATCAGTTATCTGAAAAAGTTTAATTACAAAATGTACTAAATTGTGCATCATTGTGACATAAGACATTAAGTAGACATTCGGAATGAAATCAAGATTTAAGCACAAGCAAAGCTAGGCGGGTTTGTCTGACAAAAGCAAACCAATAGGCAGGTCAAAACCAGCTCAAGACCCGGCTAAAACCAAATCATTAAATACTGTATGTTTGTGACATCCTGGTTGGTGTGTGGAGAATAAAACATGGAGGCAGCCTCAGAGAGAGAGAGAGAGAGAGATACGATATTTAAGCTTTATTCAATATACTTAACTGAAATGACATCAAAGGTGTTTTGCTCTTGGGATGTACAAAAAAAAAACAACAACAACAATAATATAACATATTATATGTGTACTGCAAGAAACCTGATAATTAATAGTATGTTCTGCTGTGTTATGTACCGCATGAAACCTGACACTTGTGTTTGGGATCAAGAACATTCTGTGTGGGATCAAGGCATGCACCACTGAAAGTCCTTGTAATTATTTAAAGGACGTGAAACTATGGTAGGCTAATTGCAGCATGACAGGTCACAATCTATTTTCAGCAACCTCTAGTCAGAGGCATATGCAAGCAGCAGAATCCCATCAAAGGCCAGTCACTTTCTTTAACTGGCCGCTCTGGGAGATATCCAAAATAAGCAACTACTGTATGAAACAAGGCATGATAATGTCACATGGATAGCTGGGAATTGAGCTAAAGTTGGAGTTTGTGTGTGTATACTTCTTCAGAGAGGATACGCACATATTTTGACAGACTCCACTGACTCCACTTTGCCGGATCCTCTTTTCGACTGATGGTATGTGTTAGTGTGTAATGCATTTTATGCTGATTTCTCAAATGATTCGAGCCGTATAATTTGCCAGTGGGACATCATCCTCCATAACGATATGTGCTAATGGGATTATGAAGGTTGTGTGAAATTAGCATAAGCAGCTAATTGGTTCTTGATTTATAATAAGCTTAAAAAAAGAAGACGCAATCTAAGAAAAATGGCACATTTCTTTGACACTGAGTTGGTACCTATGGTGTTTATCTGTTAGCTGGAAAAGGTGTAGTGGACGTTTAAATTGTTTTAAAATGTTCTTAAATGATTTGTGCAAGCGAGTACGAAGAGACACAATGAGCATTTGTTTTCCCCTTGTTATTTATCACCACACTCATACAGCAAATCCATATTCATGAGTAATTCTGCAATTTTTCAGGTTTGTGTTTTTAACAAAGATTTTTTGTGAGTATTAAGTGGCTTACTTGAACGTAGAAACTCCTAGAAACATTTTTTGTTCAAATATTTATTTGTAAATATTCATTTGTCAATCAATGAAATCTAATTAAATAAATCAAATATTTGTTGGTAAAATAAATATATACATATGGGCCTTTATATACATATAGGCTTTGAAATACTAATTATATTTATTTTCGCTACATTTGATGTACTTGATTCTATTTAATAATTGCCAATATTTGCCATTATTTACCATAGTGTATTTTAGTTTAACTTACATGTTGTTCCTGAGTGCTGAGTTTTTGCATATCTGTGCATTTGTAAATCAAGTGACCCTACATGGGGTTGCGACTCATACAGTAGTTTGGGACCCCTAGTCTGGGAAAGCTTATTTGAGGTACATGTATTGCCCTCAAGGGCTGATTCTGGTATGCTACAATTACATACCCCTGTAATTAATAATTACTAAATGTACTGTAGGAAAGAAGCCCCTTTTGAAGACACCTCTTAAGCAGTAAGGGATGGTACATATAATTTACTGCCCTTACTTTTAAGAATATGACGATTGACAATTTGCGTTTTTATAAAGAATGTTAAATTGCATGGTATGTCCTGTTGGATGTTGTGTTGAGGACAGAAAGGGCATCCAGAAATAAAAGCTATTCACATTCATTCATATTTATCTCTCCTGTTTATTAGATGGTGGAAAAGGATTAATTCTTGCTTTAATAGTCTATCTATATGAAATGACAGTGTTGTCTGTCTGCAGTATAACATGGGCTGCTCTGTGCTTTGGTTGCAAGACTAGGCTTAGGTTTTCTTAGCACAGCAAGTTGTAAAGTGTATAAGGAATCACAAAGCAGCTGCAGTTTTGCTAATGGTATTTATATATCATTTACTGCCCATGTGATTTTCACTATATGGGTTGGACTTGGACAGAGTCACTGCATTCTACTTTACAATACTTCAGCCAATCACACTTTTTCTATTTCACTAGAATTAATTGAGCATTTCCTAGCATGGCTAAAAATGATAACGCTGAACACATTTTCTAATGACATCTTATAACTCATTAATATATTTTTTATATTTTTAAATGACTATTGATACAACAGACTTCAATTTCGTACTACTTACTTGATTTGGCAAAGTTCCTCTGAGCATTTCTTATTATGGACGTATAATAGGACATTAGTATAGGATAATAGACTCTAAGATACCTTTGACTGTATATTAATTTCAATTTTCGTTATCACACACTTTATTATTACTTTACTGTATTATCTACTGTATAATTCTAGAGTACATTTATTTTTTAATTAGTCAACTGCATTAGCTATTTATTATCAAATAATATTGCGCGAACAAAAGTAAAAGCACAAACATTACGGAAATGTGCAGTAAAATCAAAAGACACATACAAAAGTGAGAGCACACGTAAAAGGAAAAATACTGCAATAGACTTTCTACATGGCAGTGTTCCAGGATGGTAGGGGGAATGATGAGCTTGACTGAGTAGACAATAACAGCAATGTAAATACTTTATGACCTATTTATACAGTCTATACCATATACATACCACATATATACCTCCATGTTGAATGAAGGTATACACAGATTTATTTTTCTAGCATGATCACTGGATGCAGATGTAGCTTTCAAACATTACTTATAGCCATATAGCTTATACAGTGGTGTGAAAAACTATTTGCCCCCTTCCTGATTTCTTTTGCATGTTTGTCACACTTAAATGTTTCTGCTCATCAAAAACCTTTAACTATTAGTCAAAGATAACATAATTGAACACAAAATGCAGTTTTTAAATGAAGGTTTACATTATTAAGGGAGAAAAAAAAACTCCAAATCTACATGGCCCTGTGTGAAAAAGTGATTGCCCCCCATGTTAAAAAATAACTTAACTGTGGTTTATCACACCTGAGTTCAATTTCTGTAGTCACCCCCAGGCCTGATTACTGCCACACCTGTTTCAATCAAGAAATCACTTAAATAGGAGCTACCTGACACAAAGAAGTAGACCAAAAGCACCTCAAAAGCTAGACATCATGCCAAGATCTAAAGAAATTCAGGAACAAATGAGAACAAAAGTAATTGAGATCTATCAGGCTGGTAAAGGTTATAAAGCCATTTCTAAAGCTTTGGGACTCCAGCGAACCACAGTGAGAGCCATTATCCACAAATGGCAAAAACATGGAACAGTGGTGAACCTTCCCAGGAGTGGCCGACCGACCAAAATTACCCCAAGAGCGCAGAGACAACTCATCTGAGAGGCCACAAAAGACCCCAGGACAACATCTAAAGAACTGCAGGCCTCACTTGCCTCAATTAAGGTCAGTGTTCACGACTCCACCATAAGAAAGAGACTGGGCAAAAACGGCCTGCATGGCAGATTTCCAGAGCGCAAACCACTTAAGCAAAAAGAACATTAAGGCTCGTCTCAATTTTGCTAAAAAAAATCTCAATGATTGCCAAGACTTTTGGGAAAATAACTTGTGGACCGACGAGACAAAAGTTGAACTTTTTGGAAGGTGCGTGTCCCGTTACATCTGGCGTAAAAGTAACACAGCATTTCAGAAAAAGAACATCATACCAACAGTAAAATATGGTGGTGGTAGTGTGATGGTCTGGGGTTGTTTTGCTGCTTCAGGACCTGGAAGGCTTGCTGTGATAGATGGAACCATGAATTCTACTGTCTACCAAAAAATCCTGAAGGAGAATGTCCGGCCATCTGTTCGTCAACTTAAGCTGAAGCGATCTTGGGTGCTGCAGCAGGACAATGACCCAAAACACACCGGCAAATTTACCTCTGAATGGCTGAAGAAAAACAAAATGAAGACTTTGGAGTGGCCTAGTCAAAGTCCTGACCTGAATCCTATTGAGATGTTGTGGCATGACCTTAAAAAAGCGGTTTATGCTAGAAAACCCTCAAATAAAGCTGAATTACAACAATTCTGCAAAGATAAGTGGGCCAAAATTCCTCCAGAGCGCTGTAAAAGACTCGTTGCAAGTTATCGCAAACACTTGATTGCAGTTTTTGCTGCTAAGGGTGGCCCAGCCAGTTATTAGGTTCAGGGGGCAATTACTTTTTCACACAGAGCCATGTAGGTTTGGATTTTTTTCTCCCTAAATAATAAAAACCATCATTTAAAAACTACATTTTGTGTTTACTTGTGTTATCTTTGACTAATAGTTAAATGTGTTTGATGATCAGAAACATTTTGTGTGACAAACATGCAAAAGAATAAGAAATCAGGAAGGGGGCAAATAGTTTTTCACACCACTGTATGTAGGATTTGTTACATATTTATTTAGACCTTCAAAGTACTTATTAGAAATCTCAAAGGCACCATTAACAGTTATTTTAAAACATCATTTATATTTGACTTACATTTCAGTTTAGATCATCCTAATGCAATGATATATTAAAATACATGATAATTTCATCACTTATAGCCATCACTTTTTTCTGTTTTAACACATGAGTACATTTAAAAGTACTGTATCAACTTTTTAATTATATACCTTTAAGTAAATTTTTCCGCTTATTTGACCCCTGACAAAAAATATACATCACCTTAAATAGCTCAGGGTTGCTCGGATAATTGTGTTTCAGATTGTGATAGAAACTAATAGCTAATTTGCTGAGTTAATTTTTTTGTTCACTGTATGGCTGGCTCAAGGTCAGGCAGCTCTATTTGTAAAGAAAATGAAATGACTAAAATTACGCTATTTTATATTTTATTTATCTCAGGGAGTTTTTTCTTGTCACCGTCGCCGTCACCCTTGGCTTGCTCATCAGAGACATTTCATTCATCATTCATTCATCTAATTATTATCTAGACACATTTTTCTCACACATACACACTTCCAAATATTTTCTTTTCTAAAAAAAAAATAATAAAAAAAATTTGTGAAGCTGCTTTGAGACAATGACCATTGTTAAGAGCGCTATATAAATAAAATTGAATTGAATTGAATTGAATTTATGTTTATGTGTGTTTTATTTTGCGCTTTTTTTTTTCAGCCAGTCAGCTTAACAAGATATCAATATTTTAGCACATTTAAATTTTATTTCTCACCAGACCACTGAGGTTATAAATAAATATGGCCTTTGATGTGCAAAAAAAAACCCTGTATCTGGAAAGTTAATTTTGCACAATGTACTGCCCTTTACATATAAACTTCAACCAGATAATTAGTTATAGGATGCAAATACGTTCTGAAGTCCATGACCCGAAAACGACCAAGTCGCACTGTTTTAATTGCTGATTGTGAAAATCTCCAAAATATTTCATTAGTGTAGCTTGTTGTTCTCCGGCAAGGTGAAACAGCTCATCAAGTGAGTTTTCAAGCAGACATTTAATTTATGATTTCTCCAAGCAAAAAACAAAAACAACAATCACCCACAGTTGACACTGTCCAATTCCTTATTTTCAGCAGAAAAGATATTGTGTGTGTTTACTGGCATACTTTACTTTTGTGTTTGTGAAGCTTTTTGAAGCCATATGTAACAAATTCACATGAACAGAGAAACCAGGGCATGTTCCAATTCAAGAGACAAAACAAAAGGAATTGATTGAACAAAAATACATGATTGAAAAAGAATAAAATATATTCTAAACCATAAAACTAAAATAAAATGAAAGAAGGTGTTTTCAGTTGAGTTGCTTAGTTTTCAGTTTTGAATCTCAATTTTCGTTTGCACTTCTAAAAGAATATAATGTAACCAGCGTCGCAAATGCATTGCAAGTCTAAAAGAATTTTAAATTAGCTAGTAAATGAGAATGCATCCTGGTAATACCTGCCTAAAAGCAGCTGGTCAATAAAGAAGCAACACAAGTTAGTGCAGACGAAAAAAAAACTGTGGAGTGAAAGTAAAAAAACTTAATTAAACAGAAATACTGTTTTTTTTTACAATTAATGTAATTTTATTTGCATTTATTTATTTATTTATTTATTTATTATTTACTTTCAATTCATTTATGACAAATCATAAACAATTCAGAAGATAAAGAGATGATTCATAGTACTGACCGATTCTGTTCAGTGAGGCGTGCATCTTTTAAGATGCATGATTCGCCTGCTCAGAGACATCTGACTTGACTCATCCATGTGTAATCAGATGATGCAAACTGAAGCAGTGTGGAAAATACCTGAATTTTTTAAAGGAATAATGGTGCTTGCATTTGATCTGAAAACTGGTGTTTTAGACCAGGGTTCAAAAACTGGTCTCAATGTAGATCTTGTGAAGTATTGCAGCAGATCGATCTGGATGCAACAAACAAACAAACAAACAAACAAAATGTAGCAGAGCAGACCAATATTTATGAAAACAGCAACAACAACAACCTCTTCTAACTCTAATATGAACCATGAAACGAAAATAGTTTTTGCAGCAAATCCTTAGTTTTGAGCAAACAGACTTACATGCATTCATGCAAATTATTTCCCCGAAAAAAGCTTATTGAGAATTTAATTTTATTTTATTTAATGTAATTGAATTTAACATTACAGATTTATTTAAAGATTTCATAATTTTTTTCCCTCTCTGGTATGTTTAGTGAACTCACAAGCTGTTTAAAAAAACATGAGAAAAACAGATGTCAAAAAAAGCTAAATCATTTCAAATAAATGTTTATGTATTTTATTTTAATTTTGGTATATTAGTTAACACTAAAGGTAAAGCACTGAGATAACTGTTATTAAAATGAATGTGTATGTTAGACAGAAAAGAAGTTCTAGTTGAATATGACTGGATATTAAAAAGAGAATATTGAGAATATATTGTCTTAATGGAGCTATTTTAATGTTATTTAATATCTGTTAGTGATGCAAAGAGTAACTTATTATGGATTTATTAAATAAAAAAATCCATACACAATGTGAATTATTAAAATTATTTTTTTTGTTTAAACATTTGAATCTCCACCAAAGCAAAAGGTCTCGACATGAAAATATTGTTTGACTGGCGTTTTCACGATTTACGTTAAACATGAAGGACAGCTGTGTCAAGTGAATGTTTCCTAATGGTACCTTTTCTGTTTCACCCTGAGTGCATACAGACATTGTTTACCCTTGAGATACGACTACCCACAGTCAGCTTTAGGTTATAAAAGCGGTGCAGTTCTCTTGCCGATCTTTTACCCATGCTTCTTGGTCATGAGATGATGATAAAGAAATATCACACATGGCATGTGGTAGACTAATACATTCAGTAGCCGCAGCTCTGAGAAGTGTAAAACTGCTTTTACTCATTGATGAAGGAATTTCGATCCTGCAAGCATTTTTGTTTATACCCAACCACAATATTTTTGCAGGAACTAAGACAGCAATTAATATAGATGAATGAGTAATCTGATCACTGATCACAAGTGGCATTGTAAGTGTATTTCAATTGTACCCTTAAGAAAGGATTTCGTACATTACTTTCTGCTGGAGGAACGGTGTTGGTCATGTTTATTACATCAGCCTTGGAGTGTATTTGTTTAAAGGCATGGGTGCGGTATTGTCTGGTACTGTGTACCACTAAAAGATTACTACAGTAGTACTTTAAAGAGGGGAGAGCAGGTGCCTGCCAAAACCAGTTACACTAGTTCATTTGGCCAATCTAACTTCTAGAAAAACTTATCATAGTTGTATACTGTATGACTAACTTCCCTACAGCTAACTTCCCATCTTAAACAACATGTTGTCTCTTTTGCAATCGCTTCTAAGTCATCCTGAATTGCCTCTGAACAACGCATGTTGTGTTTCATTCTTTCATTGCTGATAGTTAATGCGAGTGCAAGCTTCTGCCAACATGCTGACAGGTTCATGACCCACCTCACAGCTGTTCGTGGCTGTTCAATGTGAGCTACAATGCTTATTAGGTTCTGATCCCAGGCTTTCTAGTTTATGAATTTTTGGATTTTGGATTCAACCCCAGAACAGGGTTATATGTACTCAGTTTCCCAGGAACATAAACAGGTTTTGTCAACTTAGAGGTGTTGCAAAGAATATGCTCTCATGTTGTTTTTTTTTTTTTTCAGATATAACCAAGCCTTGATTTTTGTGATTGCCCTAAAGTATATGATTTCGTTATTCTGGTTTGCCCTAGTATGCGTGATTTGCCGATCGAACGAGTTCTGTCTTTTTAACCCTTATTATAGTAACAACTTACCTGTGTTTAATTTCTTGCTTTTTTGGGGTAAAACAAATCCAACCTTTCTTACCTGCGATTGCATCTGTATTACAGTGTTCATGACAACGAGTAATAATTTAAAACCACTTTCACCCCATCCCCATTTACCCATTTAGGTAACTTCAAACATTTTGATCGTATGGTCTGCTAAAAAAAGTGTGAAAATAACTGGAAGCTGAAATGAAGCCAGGTTCCAGTCACAGGACTCATTTTTAGCAGCTTAGTGTAAAGTAAACGCCAAACTCTAATTCTTAAGGATGATTTCATATTTTCCGGCTAGTGCAATGACACAATCGATTATGCAGTCCTTCATTGGTTTTTGGGACATATAGGGACACTTTTGAAGTCACTTTACAATTGTTATCTGGTTATGTGAGTCCCTGACCAGGTTTGAAGGTTAAATATCCACTTACAATTACTTAGCACACGAATGAAAGAAGGAATCCTGATTTAAATGTCCTACATCAGTGTGCCCAAATAAGCTTCCAAATTAATCAATGTGGCCTTTCTTTCTCCTGCAATATCTCACTATAAACCACCCACTTACTGCAACTATATCACTATAATTATGTCTAATAGTTCTAAAATAGATTCAAAATAATATATAAATTAATAAAGCAATGCAAAAATATGAAAAATAATAAATCGGTATTTATTATTTTTCATATTTTTGCATTGCTTTATTAATTTAAGTGTTTATTCATGCTGCCCAAAAGAGCACTTAATTGTTTTTGCTTTAACTAAAAAATATGATTTTTTTTTTGCTTTTTGCTTTTGTTTTTTGTTTTTGCTTTAACTAAAAAATATGAATAGCCAACCTTTTTAATAAAAAAAACATTACAACACTTTGTATTTACTTCCTTAATATGTATGCTCTAAGTTACCAGAATATGTATTTAAAAGGTCTATATCCATTTCAGTTGTCCTTTTGTAGGGAACATTTAAAGGTAGCATATTTTATTATTTCTTTAACAGTTAGAAGTTAAGTTAACACCGGTCTCAGAGGTCTCCGAAAGTGTCTGTGTGTGTTAAGCTTCAGCCGAAATTACCCTTCAAACATAATAAACCTATACAAACGTAATACAAATATTCAACTTTTAATGTAATAGTCCTATAAACATGAACGCCATGCAAATGTAATAGCTATTAGATTTTCAGGGGTTTGTTAAGTTTGTGGAAGTTGTGTAGTGGGATTTGACCTAATGAAGTGCAATGCTCAGCCAGAGAACAGCAGAACCAAGCAACAGGCTGGGGGAGGGTCACAATAGGGGGAAGAATAGGGGAAATATAAAAAGGAGGGAAATATAGAGTATGTAGTTAGTTTAAGCCCCAGCCAATACAGAAATGAAAAATAAATAAATAAATAAAAAATAAAAGCCGGGAATGTTTTTCTATCATGTTTTTCGGTTTGTACAGGCACTGGAGACCCATCAACCATCTGCGTGTCTTACAGTAAAAGTGAATTTTGCCTAATAGGACCCATTTAATAGTTTTTTGTTTTTTTAACTCTGTAAAAGATGGGTTTCCTTTCATTTAACAAAAAAATCCCTTTGGAACTTTTAAACATACAGGGAACCCTTAAGGACCCCTTTTGTCTAAAAGTGTAGATGAAACAGAATCACATAGGATGCTTAAGAGAGTTCTGAGAAATCACAGAGGACAGAATTTTATCATATTGTTTAATACTCACTTTTCGAATTCAACTTTCTTTTAGCAGGAAAAACACAATGTTGGTTTTTACAGATTATTTACAGGGTGGTGTGATGCAGACCAAGCCGAGTTACTATTATGCTGATTATTTTCCTTTACACTATTACAATAACAGGTCGCATGGTAGCGTAGTGGTTTTATCATTGTGGCCATGCACCTCTAGCATTGAGGGTTCAAGTCCAGCCTTGGGTATGTGTGCATGGAGTGTGTTTCCTCCCACAGTCCAAAAAAAAAAAATGCAGATAGGCTTATTGGTGTTTCCAAATTATCCATAGTTTGTGAGTGTATGTGCATGACTGTGTGTGTCCTACTATGGACTGGCACCTGTGCCTAAAGTCTCTGGTGTTGGCTATGGACTTCCTGTGACCCTTTACAGAATAAGCAAAATAGAAAATGAATGAATGGTTACTGCAATATTTTAATAAATTAATTCATGGCTTGTAATTCATTATTTAATAAGTACTATATGCTAGATTGGCAGCAAGGTGACTTAGTGGTTAGCACTATCCTCTGGCACCTCCAGGGTCTGGGTTCGATTCCTGGCCAAGTTCGATTCCTGCCTCTGTGTGCATGGAGTTTGCATTTTTTTTCTCATCCTCCCACAATTGTGAGTTTCCTCTGGATACTCTGTCTTCCTCCCACAGTCCAAAGACATGCAGATTAGGCTAATTGTCATTCTTCAGGGTCTAGAGAATGCCAATTGGTAAGTCTCCACCCAAGTGAAAAGAAAAGTATATTAAATCCAAGCATATTTAAGTATGCTTGCAGCAGACTAATGACTAGTATACTTGAAGTTTGCTCTTTTGGAACAACTAATTTTGTACTAAGTGTATTTAAGTTGTAATTAAATTGTACAAAAGCACAATTTTAAGTGTATTATAAGTACACTGTATTAAGTATACTTTTGTGTGCTAAAGTGGAACAACTTTAAATATACTTGGTACACTTAAAGCATCTGTCTGTGTGTGTACTAACGTACATACCTGGCAGTAATTAATACAATTTTAGTATATATTTAATGTATTATAAATACATTACAGCTATTTTTACTGTGTTACAAATTAATGATTAATATACTCTTATTGCAGTACATTCTTATATTCTTATAAGCATGCTGTTATACTTCTGGTCAATTACAAATATAAGAAAAAAATACTTTGTGGTTCATATACAGTAAATATACTTTATTATATCATATAGTACACACAACCTTCTATACTACAGTATTGCTAATGTGTTACCAGTACACTAAAGGTGTTTAGGGTAAGTTACAAATGCTAAATGCATTTTCTACACTATACGATGTTTCTGAAACACATTGCATCAGTAATTATTAGGCAGATTTTATTCATGAGTTCAACAGAGTTAATTTGCACAAGGTCACAAAAAAGCACGACTATAGTTTGTGTTCAACAAAACGTGTTCACAAACACACAAACTTTTCAGCGCACAAAAACGAGTTCGAGAGCGCGCGTGGGAGAGGGAGATTCAGCGTGCAAATATAAGTGCATATTAAAGTAATAAGCATATAAGTACATTTAAAGTAAGCATATAAGTACATTTAAATTTAACTGATAATATACTGAGACTACTGTATATTAAAATTTGTATTCTAATGTATACTTTCTGTACATTTGTACAATGATTATTTTAAGCATATTTTTTTTAAATATACCAAAAATACATAAAAAAATTTGGTAAAAGCATGATGTTAGTATACTTTTTATATACAGTATTAACTGATGGTACAACTTTTTGTAAGTATATTTGCAATGTACTTTTAAGGATTTCAATATATTTGTAATACACTAAATTGTATTTTTTTTTCTGACTGGGGCAGGCCCAGGCCCCCCATGACCCTATAAAGCGGTATATATGATGAGTGAGTGAGTATATGTTAGCATTTTTTTGTTGTGTTTATGCTGGAATCGGCATCCCACTACCAACAACACGGCTTTCGGCTTACAAACATGGCCAATAATTCCCTTCAAAAACATTTAATCTGACCTAATCTGATCACGCCCACCTGGACTTATCCGCAAAATATATAAGGATCATTGCATTGGATACAGTATGTTCAATGATTTTGTTCCAGTTGTTACCAAACATACTCATAGTCCCTTCTGATTTGGTAACAACTGGAACAAAATGGTAGTTGAGGAGAAAACATCTCATCTAAGAAACAGGTTAGTTTCTGATATATATATATATATATATATATATATATATATATATATATATATATATATATATATATATATATATATATATAATAACTAGAAAGTTCCTCTGTCCTGAACATTTTGTCCCTGTAGAATTAAAAGCCTACATCTTTTTTTTTCATCCACAATATCACATTTTTTTATTCTGCAAAAATTATTATTATTATTTGATGCATTTTTGGATTCCCTATTTGGGACTATCTTTTATGCTATCTGGAGTGCAAAAACTTTGAAGCTCAATATCTCAAAACCACTCAGAAGAACCTTATCATTCCAAGGGGATGATTTCTTGTGAAGGAAAACATACAAACTAACCACACGTTCCATAAATGATAAATACACTTCTTTCAAGACAGCTTCCCCAACACCAATGATTATATGTTTTTCTTTATAAATGTTGTTCTCTCAGCTGCTCCTATTAAAGGGGTTGCCATGCCTTCTTATTTTTTTTCCGGTCTTGGGACTGGCATAAAGGATGCCCCACGACTGTGGTGCTTAGTTCAGGCATTGATGAAGAATATAACCTGAGGCATCTTCATTATATTTGAGAAGCCTGCCACTGAACCACCAATGCCTGTTTTTAAAAGATAAGTTTATTATTAGTTAAAATCTGCAATGCAAACCTCACCATCATAGAAGTGCTGTCATAAAAATACAATTATCAACACGTTATAACTAATCTGAGACTTTAACAGTGCTCTGGTATATTAAATATATTTGTACACAATGCTCAAGTTGCCCCGAGGCATTAGGGTCGGTCAGAGATGTTAGATGATAGAGAGATTTGTTTTACCCACTGGCACTGGAAGACCATTTCACAGAGATGGACAGTGATGGTTTGGTCCTTAAGGTTCAACATCAGCTATTTATTTTCATGCACTGGGAACTTTGCACTCATTCTGAGCATCCCTGTGTTTATTGCGTTAAAAAGCATGCAGTTGTGTGTGTGTGTTTGTGTGTGTGTGTGTGTGTGTGTGTGTGTCTTCTGGACATTAGTATAAAGTGCTCTAAAATCAGGTGTGAAGCAAAGTTTTTGATCTCCTCTGCGCAACGTAAATAGGTGTGAATGGAGAAGATAGTGGAGGGAGCGAGCTGTTTGTGATCCAGAGCTTGACCTTTCAGAAGCTTCAAAGTGCAGATTTGATGCATTTCCTGGACATCAGTGGATCAGTGGACACACGTCTTTTTGTATTAACTTGATTCAGGTGATGCAAAAGTGTAAATCCACAGGGATTTTCAGTGATCGTTGGCTTTTGTGTTCATCCCAAGTCAGTAGTCTATCAGAACAGTTGTTGCACTAAAGGAAGAAAATGTGTCTGCATGCTACCAATGTTTTTGATGTTCTTGTATTCAGAGTTTACAGAAGTGATGCGATGAAACAGGCCATCATTTTCATCCATCTGTTGTAATTTGTACTTTTAAATACATTTTTATCCACGGAGTCAGACAGAGATGAAGTGCTTAAAAACCAGGTTGTCAATCACAATTTCTTAGGCTTTGGGAAAAAAAGGGCAGAAAGTAAAGATATTTCTGTGTGTAGTGGCACAAAGTTGCTATTAATGATGCATTTCATAACTGCTATGGCTTCCTGTGTGGGTGATTTTGTTGGGTAGAAGAAAAAAAGAGTGACCTTGAAATGATAATAATCAGAGATATTACACAAGTAAGCAGTTATGTTTTTTCTCATATTTAACCATGCTTCACACTTTTGAAGCATGTGTGTGTGTGTGTGTGTGTGTGTGTTGGGGGGGTGTTTGTAATGGACTGTGTAGCCGTTTAACACAGTAAGCGGTAAACAGCATGGATTATTATAAATGAACAGGAGGAAAGCTGATATCAGCTACGTCTCGCTGTGGAAATCCACAAGGATCAAATTTAAGTGTGAAAATCATGTAGGATAAATGATTAATTGCTAAAGGCGTTCTAGTACAGAGACATTTACACATGTTTGTTCAAGCCAAGAAACAACATACTGTAGGAGAAGTAGCTTAAAATTGCTGTTTTATTTGTGACATGAAGAGTATGTGCCATACCATCATTGCATTGCTCATTACAACTTTTTATCTCTCAGTGCATAACTGAATCTGCTGTGGAGAAATATAAGAAATTGCAGCAAGGGATCATTTTTTAAGATGGTGACTTCGGTCAGAAGTGTAATGCCCCGTTGCATTGCATTACACTGTCATGACTGCATTGCACTAAAATTCAGTCAATGTCCAATCACAGCTCTAAGACTTATTTTAGGGGCATAGCTGCAATGAGAGAAGTAGATAGAGTAGACATCTGAATGTGTCATTTGTCAAAAGAAGTTTCTTATGTGCACTTTGTTTCTTTAATTGCTACACTTCTTGGTATCGCATACATACAAATACACTGCACTTTAATATTTAGTTTGACCGCCTTTAGCTTTGACCGCGGCATGCAATGTTGTTTTTTGTAATAGAACACATCAAGATGGTTTTTGGTTGTTTGTTTGTGCATCACATACTGTAAAAACTACTGAAGGAATATCAATGGAGTTTTCACGGGTGTATTTGGCCGAACTCGAGGTAACATACTGTATAAGCTTTGGCTCATTGTAATTGGCCCACAGAAAGATGAAGATATGCTAATTTAAATGAAAAATGGACCTTGGAAAAAATCATTGGGTTATCTTTAAAATTCAACAGATGCGCTGAACATTTTTAAATATGTGCTTATGAGTGTGCAATTAAAATCTACTGAATAAACGCGACACTCATGGACGTAATTACCTGACGAGCACATCCCAAACAAACACTGGACATATTGGACACAGCAATGTGTATCAGACATACTGTAGCAAACCCTTGTTTCATGTTTGCTATTTCTGCTTATAGCCCATGTTCGCTTCCCTGGTTTGTAATTACACTCGGTATCCTGTTGGTATATTGCCTGACCTTTTGCCTGTTTGTATATTCTGATATTTTGGATGTGTTTGTACCTGCCAGCTCCTTTTAATAAATGCATTCACCACCTCTGCTTCCTGGTACCACAGCAAAATGGACATAAACCTACTCAACACAGTTTGTAATCATTCATCAGCTGGTATTTATGTCTGTGATACTACATCATTTTTCACTTAGCAACCAGACCTTAAAAGGCTCGGATTTTACTAGTGGTACTCTTGAGCTTAAAAAAAAAAAGAGAAGAGATTCATGCAAGACAGAACACATATATAAGGAGCTATAATACTGTATATTATTAAATTATATATTATATATAATAATATATAATAAAGGAATCAAATTTCATATAAATGAGAACTACAGAATAGGATGCTTTTAACCTACGCAGTCCGTGGGTTACTATTAAACATGGCAATAGACTCATAATATAGGTAGCCTCCTTGTGGGAGTCATTAGGGCTGATGCTTGCTCCGCATGGTTGTATAACAGCTGAGGGATATAAAGCCATTTTATAGAACCAGGCGTATGTTGTGTTCCCTTGTGATCTTTGAAAAAAAAAATCTAAGATAATAATACTTCCCATAACCGCTATTAAATTAATACAAAGTTGGTTTAAAGTCCAACACCTCCACTGTATCAGGGTAAGTCGAAAATTATCCGCACTCTGGCTGTAGAATTTATTTTAATTAACTGATAGAAAAGACAAATACAGCATTTCTCGACATAATCTCCTTGCTCTTCATGACACTTTGTTAGTCTGTCAACAATTCATATTTCCTCGTGTAAAAAGATGGCTGAGCTGCAAGCCACGAATGCATCACTGTCTTCACTTCTTTATCAGAAGAAAAAAAAAATCTTCATCCTCCTAGGGCTGATTTCAGTGACCAAACATGTGAAAGTCCAATGGAGCAAGATCAGGGCCTGTATTCCCAAAGCTTCTTAAGCCTAAAAGTTGCTCCTAGTGATCAAATTCTAAGAAAATTCTTTGGTCATAACATTTTCTCAAAATTTCTCCTTAAATTTAGGACTAAATCTTAGTAAAGATAAAAATTCATGGAATATCTTAGACCTTAAAGCACCTCTTAAGGTAAAAATTGTTAAGAGTAGAAAAGAGAACATTTAAGAGGATTAAGAGTTTCTATAGCAGAGGACAAAATGGCAGAAAGAAGAAATATTCTCCAAACACTGAACATAAAAAATAAGCACTGCTCTTCTGTCCAATTTGGTTTTCCTGTTCTTTTACTTCCCTCCATCTCACTTAGATTGTTAGCTATACCATCCAAAAGTGCAACTTAAACATCCCTAGCAATGGGGTCAACCACACCTCCTCACTAAGATAAAGGTTTTTGTACTTTCCTTACTCAGAGTTGCTCTAAGAAGTTTTCTAAATTACTTTAAGGGTAGGACTTCAAGCTAGGACTTTTTAAGATAGGAGCTCTCTGAGAGAATATGGGTCCAGGACTATAGGGAGGATGCTTTAATACCTCAAATTAAAGGCTTCAGCTTTTCAAAAAACATCTCACTAAGCAATTGTTGAACCTTTTTTCTGGCCCTTGAGAATCCCAGAAAACTGTAAGCACTTTTTTTTGGTCTTTTTATTGTCAATGATTGAGGATGATTCCATGACTTGTACTCTACAAGAACCAGGAAACGGGCAAAAAAAAATCTCCACAGACCCCTCACACCCAGGACACAACCTCTTTCACCTCCTATCTTCTGGCAGGCGCTACAGAAATCTGCACACCAAAACTGCCAGATACAAGAACCTGTTTTTTTCCGCAAGCAATCACCCTCATAAACAGTTAAACTGGATTTTACAACCGTCTTTAAATCGTTATTTGCACAACCGTCTTACAACCGTCTTTAAATAATTGTGATTTGCACAAATTGAACATCCAGTATTATACTGCATATTGTGTAAAAGCACCACCATGCCTCCATCAAACTCCCTACATGCATATTACCACTTATACCACATATGATGCACACAGGGCTACCTGCCCTACTTTACCATTTCTTTATGTACACTATACTGCACATCCTCCTTCCTTAATCCTATTTAATCACAAGCAAAATGTTGTGTAATTACTGTGTACAAAAGTTTTTTTTTTGTGCAGTGTTTAATGTCTGTCTGTACTCCGAGAGCTATAAACAGTCGGAACCAAATTCCTTGTATGTCTCAACATACTTGGCGAATAAAACCTGATTCTGATACTGATGTTTCCGTTTCATACTCTGCCATTTACTCTTAGACTCGTAGTGATAAATCCATGTCTCATCACTAATAAAGAATTTTTTTTTTTAAATGTTCACCTTACTTTTAGTAATGGTCTAAATGTTTCTGCGGATATCCAAACGCTTCTGTTTATACTCTTCCATGAGTTATTTTGGTACTGACTGGGGAGACAATAGCCATGAATGGAAAAAAAATGATAAGACAGATAACAAAACATACCATTAGATGAATAACAGAACATTAACATACTGTAAGTTCTTAACCCCAAGAACTGATGGTAGAAGGTATATATTCCTTCATTACAGCATTACTACATGTAGCAGCCTAAATGCTGAATGTGTGAAAGACAGGGACACTCTGAAACCTGAACATGGATAGCAGAGCTCTGTGAGGACATCCCCGTCTTCTCAGTTACATGTCTCACACACTGCTCCATAGTGTCTCCCAGCTTAGAGCCTGAAATACACAAGCTCCTATTGCTGTACAACAGAATGAGAGCATTTACATCTCATGTTTAAAGATTCCCCTGCTCTATATGGTATATAATGTAGAGATGAGTCTAGACTATATGGGGCCTCCATTAAATTATGATCTACAGCTCAGCTGGCTGTAAGAGTTTCCAGTTGCTTCACTGCTGTTTTTAGACAGCCCTTTTACTGCTTAGCTTCTATTTATTATTAAATGAACACTGATCTTTTGGACAGTGTCTGTACAGCACTAAGCAATAAACACATGGATTTCCTTTTAGTGTGAAGGATAGCTAAAATATATATGTACTTAAATCATTGTGGAATTGTTAATGTCTTACTTTAAATCTTGATGTTAATTAGAAGGTATACAGTAGCATTTTGTGAATTTCATGAATCATTTTTTTGCTTGGGCTTTTTCCCTTTCTTGAGCTCGCCACACATCAAATCATTCAATACATCCATACTTACACAACCCACCCATTTCCCCAGGCCTGGGCACTGTGTATGCCCTGCATCTCAATGGTTGAGTATTATATAGGCATGTTTGCCAGGACTTGAACCCCATCTCATCAGCAACCCAGCACCTCAACTGCTTGAGACACTACTGCCCTCATCTATGACTAATGCAGGTGTACAATACTTCAGCTTTCAGTATTGACTTTGCTAAAACACTCACACAAATAGCATCTGATATATTTGTGAATACTTGTATAAGGTTTGTTCTTGTGCAACAAAGTTTTAAAGCAACTAAAGTATAGCTGTGTTTTTCCGGGCAGTGCTGGCTCAGTGTGTTAAGGTTCTGAGTTACAGATCGGAAGATTGGCGGTTTGAGCCCCAGCTTCGCCAGGTTGCTGCTGTTGGGCCCTTGAACAAGGCCCTTAACCCTGTCTGCTCCAGGGGTGGTGTAAAATGGCTGACTCTGTGCACTGACCCCTGCCTACTAATAAGAATCTAGAATATGCAAAGAATAAAGAATTTTACTGTGCAGTAATGTATGTGTGACGAATAAAGGCTGAACTTAACATTAACGAAAAGACACATGAGTGCATACTAACGGAATCACTGCTGTAAAGTAAAAATAAAACAAAGTAACCTGCACTTTACCTTTGAAAGGATAGCGACAGAGCAGTGTTTCCATTAGAGAGAAAGAGAAGGTGTGTGTGTGTGTGTGTGTGTGTGTGTAGGTAAAGGGGAAGAGCGGAGGAAGTGTGTGTGTGTGTGTGTGTGTGTGTGTGTGTGAAGGGGCGCATGCAGACAAAGTGCAACCTGATACAGAAAGAGAGAAAATAGATCTTTAACCTTTCAAACAAGACTTTTGCTTTACACGCGTGCACACACGTGTGTTATAATAAACAGTACACACGCAATGTACACACACAAGCATACAAACACAAAATAAAAGATGCTTTACGCGCACACACGTGTCACAGTGTTATACACACATGCACGGATGTTCAAGTCAAAATGTATTGTAAAGTGTAATTTTTTGCTCGTCTTGCGTAACACTCGCAAACCGAGTTACTCGCAATCCGAGGTTTCACTGTCCTTGTATTCACCCCAATTGTAAGGGGTGACCCACCAACCTGAAGCTTAACTGTGAAAAATATGGTCATTTCCTGATTTTGATTTCTTTCTACACTGTTAAACCACACTGTAGGCATCCAAAAAATGCAATAATCTTTTCTGAACATTTACAGCGTTTGGCAGACAACCTTACCCAGAGAAACTTTTATTTTTATCTCGTTACACATCTGAGCAGTTGAGAGTCAAGGGCCTTGTTCAAGGGCCCACCAGCGGCAAGTTGGCGGTGGTGCTGGTGTTTGACTCTGACATCTTCTGACCAGTAGTCCAATACCTTAATCACTGAGCTCTGCCTGCCCTCTCAAGATGTTCTACGTATTCAATTAAATTCAATTCAATTTTATTTGTATAGCGCTTTTAACGATTTACATCATCACAAAGCAGCTTTACACAATCAAAAGAATTAGGTTTGTATGAAATGTCAATGTGTATGAATCAAAATAATATGATTGTCTTATTTTTGCAAGAACTATTCCAGAACAGTTGACCTTCATGTCTCAAATAACAACTGACTGTTGATGTTGTTGATGTTAGATAATAAACTAAAGCCATCTGTGTCATTTCAAAGTTTAGAAATAAATCTAGTATTCTGTTGTTGGTCTTTCGGCTGCTCCCAGCAAGGGGTCGCCACAGCGGAATACCCAGTCCGCACTACAACTTGGCACAGGTTTTACGCCGGATGCCCTAGATTTTAGAAAATAAATCCCGACTTGTGTCAAAACTTTCAACTTGTGTGTCTGCTTTTGACTGGTACTGTAAATGAAATTAAATACAGAAATTTGAACAGATGTTTTTCTGTGACTAATTCCAACAGCATTAGGATACAATTTAAAAATCGGTTGTTTATATAACATCCAAGCTCTCAGGGGGGTGGCTCAAGATCTCTACAGCACAATACTGTATATATAAGGAATTATTCCACAATTCAAACATGACAAGCTTGTTGGGAACATTCACTGTGTATACAATATAGTTCAATTCAACATTAATTAGTTCCGCAATATCAAAAGACTCACCCGTAACCCTCACAACACATCAGCGTCAAGTTTGGATGCTCCAGTTTGATGTTGCATGATACCCTTTTTCATTCATATTCATGACTTCACTATTAAAAATATTGATGGTTTGATTGGAATTTTAATTTGGTTTATCTTTCGCAGTTATGGACTTGTAATTATACTGCAACGAAAATAAAAAAGACTTTTGTTTTCACAAATCAGAAGATGCCCGAGCAACTTTGGCCATTCTTTGTACTTGCTTGCACTTGTAACAGTGTTCCACTTGATGCCAAGCTGTCTGATAGACTTGCGAACCTGTTTAACACTGAACTATCACTCAGGCTCTTAACTAGTTAACTAGACAGAGATCAAAGCGAGCCTATTTCGAGCTGTTTTTTTTGAAGATAACCCATTATATAATGCAATAAAAAAAAATAAAAATTTTGTATGAAATCCCTTACCTGAATTTTCTTCCCTGTATTAGTATAAGTCGTCTACACATTGCTCACAAAGTCTCCAGTAAATGCAATATAAACTTTGTTATCATATTTTTTACTTTCCACTTTGTTCCTAATTGGATTTGTGTGATATCGTGGTTACTCTCCATGGAAACCTGTCACGGCAACTTGCCAGGGAAACTGTTCAACAGGGAAACATAACTATGTAGAGAAATAGACTTCCTTTTTTTGTTTTTTTAGTGAATCTAATAAGTTGGTGATTTTTTGGTGATGTTATTAAAATGAATAAATTCATGTAATCAGTAATCTTGGATTTAATATAGTCAGAGGCAATAATGTTTGATGGATATTTGGAGATAATAAAGCCTGTCAATCCATATTTGAAATTTGCCATATTGGTCTTTTCAAACGTCAAAATAGGGATTAAAATATCATCAAGGTGAATTTCTAAACTGTGAGGTTCCCCAAAAACACACACACACATGCACACGCACACACACACACACACACACACTTGTGATGTTCATTCCCTTAATTTCAGCAATTTCTCTCTTTCTCTCTCTCACTCATTTCTCTTTACTTTATTTCTCTATATGATCCGCTACTACACTAAGGCACTTATTCCAGCGTTTGAATAGTATTTGGATACCATCAAGGTACAACGTTTTCTTAGCATGCCGGAGCCATTATTCGATTGGCTGCTTCACTTCTGAAATGCTCTTCTTCTTTAATGGCCCAAACATGTGAAAATGGCTTGAACGTGGCAATAACTCTAGTGTGGGCAGTATGAGGTCGTGCAAAAACAGAACGCCTTTGGTGATCAAACCAGACCATTTTTTCATGAGAGCGTTCACACTCACTGAATGTGCACGGGAATGACTGCAGTGGGCTCTGAGGCACTTTAGCCAGGATCATTATTTACGGATGTATGGGCTTCTTTAAAATGTTTTCCTCATTCAAAAGTTTTTATGTACCTAGGAGTCTTATCATTGTACTGTGCTTGAAGTCCTCTGTAAATGTCTATTGGCGTTCACACCTTCATTTACAACAAATGTCATCACAAGTCCCAGTTTGACTTAAACATTCCTAGCACAAGACATTATGTCTGTAAATTTAAGGTTAACATATGCACTGGAAATGTGCTGTAATAAAAAAATGTATATGTAATAAACATAATAAATACATGTATAATACATACATAATATAACAACATACTGTACACAAAACAACAACATATAAATTTTTATTTATAGCATTGTTTTGGATATAAAATGTGTTCCTCTTGGATTTGATATTAACGTGTTAACTCTCCCACCCTATCTCTCTTTCTACCATCAGTTAACATTTCCTGGCTCGTCTCCAAACAGACATCTACAGTATACCGCTTCCACATTTTACAAACCTTTTTATGGATTTAATTTTTTTATGTTATTGAGTTAGTACAAAAACATTTCTGATTTTCAAACATCTGTATACCAACAGAAAAGCAAAAGTTAAGGAAAAGAATATTTGTATGCCAGAAAAAAAGGTAGCGACCACACACACAAAAAAAAAAACCTGAAGCTTGCATGCAAAAATGAACAGGTGCAACAATCAAAGTCCTCAGAAGAACTGTGGGTGGTTCTGCAGGACGCGCAATAAAACTTAGTAGCTACTTTTATTATAAAACTGCACTAAAGTTGTATGTGAGATTAAAGGGTCCGCGAAACATTGACACACCAAATACTGCATAAGGTCCGTTTTACAGTATGGATTTTAGCCATTAAAAGTGTTTTAATGATTAAATGGTTTGCTAAGTTACAGTTGTCGGATTTTCTTTTTTTATTATTATTATTTTTTTTTACTAGGATCCATTATTTTGTGGAACTTGCTGTTTGCCAAAAGAATACATGTACTTTAACTAGATTCAGCAACAAGTTCTTTAGTGGACCAGTGGCTAGCACTCATAGACAATACATAGACATGAAAAGAAAAAAGCTACCAGAAGCATAATAACGTTTTCTGGTATGTTTTTTATGAAGACATAAAAATAATTGCAATATTTAGCCATAATATTAGCTTTAGGATTAATAATAATTATTATTACTAGCTGTGCCTGCGACTTTGTTCGTGTAAAATTTAATTGCAATATCAAGTATCTTAAGTCTCAACCCTAATCCTCATCAGCGTCGAGTTTGGATGCTCCAGTTTTATATTACATGATCCCTTTTTTATTCATATTCATGAATGGCTTTAAAAAAATAATAATGGTTTGATTGAAATTTTTAATATAATAATTTAGTTAATCTTTAGCAGTTATGAGCGCCTCAGAGTGGCGCAGTGGTAAAGTGCTCGCCCTATCGTCTGGAGATCGCTAGTTCGGTTCTTTGGTGATGCTTTAACCTCTCAGCTGGAGGCCTAAGAGCCATATTTCATTTTTATAAACTTGTTGTGTTTATTTCTATTTCGTTAGTTAAGCATTACGCATTACGTTTATTAGTTAAGCATTTAGTTTATTAGCTAAGCACTTAGTATGATACTCGTAAGTTGTACTGTGACATCACTTTATAATATGTTCTGTGACATCATTCCATAGTTGTGTAGCTGTATGTCTATCACGCACGTTAGTTGTTGTTAAGATACGAAAGTGTGGAGAACACAAGCTTTTGACCGTAATACCTTAGGCTGAAAGATAAAACAAACAAGTTGTTGTAATGATAATTCAAGACCGTAAGCTACAGGAGACAGTAAACGACTTGTCGTGACCACAGTGGATTTATGCAAGAAACTGTAAGAACTGTTGAACTTTGATGTTGAAAATAAAACAAGAGACAAAGAATTAAACGGACTGGAGTCATGAGTAACTAAGTGTAACAAGAAAGAACGCGTCAGAGCGAGCAGTTCGAAAAGATGCGGTCTGCTGGCGTCACATGGTTCAGAGGTAACACGTGATAGTCTTTGGCCTGAGTGGTAGTAGCTTAATGTGAGAGCCCCCTAGTGGCAGGGAGGAACTAGACTTAACTAGACTTCGCTCTAACTTAGGGCGAAAATTGGGGGATTTTTTTTTTATAAAAATAAATAAATCTTTAGCAGTTATGGACTACTTGTTATTATTATACAACACGTATTTTTTTGTATGATTCAAGGGCATTTCTATTTAAATTTCAAGTAACATATCTTTTCTTCTAGTGAGCCAAATTCAATGAAACAAAGCCTATATGTTACCTTAAGCTCGGCCGATGTTTTAAAGAACAAACAAGCAGACAAACAGACAGAAAAAAATTCTAAAATCCATCTTAATGTGTTCTATTACTCATCTTACGTCCCCACAAATTATTTATTATATCACTTTACCGTTCTATTGTATCATTGTATGCATATGTATAGATTATGAGCAGCTCAGTGGCGTAATGAGTATAGTATGAGCTTTTGCCAGGGTCGAGGTTGCATTCCTGCCTTGGGTCTGTGTGCGTGGAGTTTGCATGTTCTCCCCATGCTTGGTGGGTTTCCTCTTCAAAGACATGCAGAGTAGGCTAATTAGCTTTTCCAAATTGCCTGTAGTGAGTGTGTGTGTGTGAGCTTGTGGCCTGCGATGGCCACCCGTCCAGGGTGTATATTCTCTCTAGTGCTCCGAGATCACTGAGATAGGCTCAAGTTTTCATGCAACCCAATACATGATAAGCCTAGTGAGTCAGTGTTATTATTAATGCTTAATGCTATTATTATGTTTTGACAACCAAAAATTCCTGCTGGGCTGGCATTAGTCTCTTCAAAACATGATCCTTTCACCCATCTGATGTAGTAATTATAAGAGGAGAATGGCTTGGCTTTGGCAGTGGAAAATAGTACTGTGTGTGTATGTGTGTGTGTGTGTGTGTGAGAAAGAGAGAGAGAGAGAGAGTGTTCCTCACAGTGGCCTCCTAAACAGATGGCTCAGAAGCTCCCGGAAAGCTATTATATTTGCTGGTCTGAAATTATTCCTCCGTGCCTGTCCATAAAGTCTTACCTCTCACCAAAACATTGCTATCTTCACAAACTGGCCTTGTTTCATCACTGGTCGTCATGGGAACACTGCGGTGTGTACTCTGCCCCATGGATGAGAATTATAGAGAGGCCAGGCAGAGTGCACTTAGTGGTGTTAGATCTGTCTTTGGTACAAATGCGTTATGCTTTCAGTAACACACAATTTTATTGCATTTTTGGTGCAAAAGGAAAAATCATTCATAAAATACTACAAACAATCATGCTGAGAAATGATAACCATCTCAAATGCCAGTACAGGAAGATATTCCACCTCGAGCATATGCATGTGTCACAAGCAGAGGGTTAAAGATGACAGCTGGCATGGTATTTGTTTTTTTACGGTCAGCCATGAACACGTCAAAAAGTTGTCAGTCACAGCAGTGTCACACAGTGGTAGTCAAACACTCCAGACTGTTCAGCTCTTTGTGAAGATTTGGAACTAAAATACTGGAACCAAAATCAAAACTCAGTGAAACTTGATTTTTGAGCTAATTAACATGATCTTTAAGCTAATGGCTAATGGTGTTAATAGTAACACCTGAAACAATGGACAAAGGAAGACATAAGCTAGACAATAGTTGCTGCAAAAGGGGGTGGGGTGCACTGGCTGATTCCCAGTAATGCAGAAGGCGAGAATTTAGTGATGGCCCATGCAAAGCAAAGCTCAAGGCAGAGCCAGTGGACAGACTAATGAAAAAAAAAGTTGAGCTGAGTTATCTGTTGATTGTCAAGGATCAGGCTGAATGTTCATAGAAAAGACTGCAATTGGCTCCAAGTCATCTCGGCTGGGATCGTCATTAAAATGTCATTAAACATTAAAACGTTTGCACCATTCAAATGTTTTACTGCAGCTAAGAGTCTCATCGTTGTACTGTACTTGAAGTATTTTATTAATGTCAAATCGTTTTTTACTCCTTCATCCATTAGAACTTTATCATATGTCCTGGTTTGAATTGAGCGCCTCTTGGATATGTGGTATGAATTAATGGATCTACTAAAATATACCAACACTCAAAGGTTTAGACACACTTTCTTATTCCATGGTCTTTCTTGATTTTCATTTATTTTCTACATTGTAAAACAATGGCGTCCAAAATATGCAATAATCTCTTATAAACTTGGTGATATTGAGTTGTGTCTTCTGCTTATGCTCTGTAACGCCTTCATAACAGCATGATCTGCATGATCTTAAATAACCGTGTTGTAAATTTGACTGATTTTACCTCTGCAGCAGAGGTAAGTTTTGGTCTTGCTTTCCTGGGATGGTCTTCATAAGGTCCAGTTTCATCAGGGTGCTTGATGAGTTTTGCAAATACAGTTAACAATACTGTTCTTACAAGAACTATAATAATTACTAATGTAACTATTATAACTGACTATTATACAAATTATAGCATGTCACAGTTTTGAAATAAATCCAGTACTGTTGTAGAATGTAGAAAACAAATCCTTAACTTGTGTCCAAACTTTTGACCGGTACTGTACTGTATGTATCCAGCCCTCTATATAGCTTTTAGGCAATTCGAAATGTTATGGGGAAAAGTAACAGAAATAACTAAGCATTTGCATTTTGTAATCTTAAGACATATTCCATATTTTATTAATATTTCTAAAGTACCACAAGTAGGTTTGATTGAGGCCATTGATTGATACACGCGACGCTTTTTAGAACATAATCACATTAGCATCTAAATGAAATCCCATTGCAGGATCATATAATGGAGGAAACCTGATTTGTATTCGACATCTCTCACTACGCTGCCATTCAGTTATTCACTCACATATGTGTTTGGTTTTGTTTATAAAAGCAGGTTTTACATACATTTAGTAGCAAGAAAAAATGACAGAATTTTTACATAGAGATATAAGAGCAATGCTGAGCAATACAAATAGGAATTTGTGTCAGAGGCTGAGACAAGAGGATAGAGTTACCTCTATTTAAAGCTCAATAAATCAAATAAGAGGGATTATATCTAAAATACCAAGTTAAAAAAGCTTGCAAGTAATATACATTTGCACGAGTCTGAGCTATTCACATTTCCGGCAGTATTCCAGTGCGAAGATTAAACTCATGTGCTGGGGAGAGATGTGAATCAGTTAATCGGGTTGTTGGGTAGGAGAGATGAGGACCAGGAGCTCATTCGTCTGTGCCATGTTACAGAGCTCAAGACATGCTCTTTCAATTTGGCAGACTTTTTCTGTTTGATATGTAGCAGTGTCATACCTAGAGCAGTCTCCTATTTAAACTACTGCTCACCTGTCACTTCCAGAAAATGCCGTCAGCCTTTAAGGAGTCAAGTGCATTCTGAACATACATGAGAAAGCATGTCATTGTACATAGGGTCATTTGTCTGCTCCGTGTGGTTTCAGGAATAAAACTAGTCTGTTCATTTAAAGAATTAACTTGCTTTTGATCAAGGAAATTCTGACTAGTACCCCCTATGGCAATATGAGTGTGATCATTTGCTCTCATTACATATATGAAAGCAGACATTGCTCTGATTTACCATTTCATACTGGACTCTTTATGTATAACGGACTTTGCTTTACAGTACCAACTTTTCAATTTAATTATACTAACCATTATGGCTCTTGAGCAGACTGTTGCTCTGAACTCAGTACACCCAGTCATCATGGGAAGATAACTTTTTTGGTGCCTAAAACATATTCTTGCTTTATTGTTTATGTGGTGTTTTTTTATTTTATTAAATTAAATTGCCATTATGCAGCCTATTAATAGATTTGTATATGGTTTAAATAATTTCACATCTGTTTGCAGCCTGTAATTACCCATAATTAATGTCAATGCATAGTGATTTACTATTTTCTTTGAGTAAGGAATTAAACTGTATTTATTAAACAGAATAGTTAATTGAGGCAATAAATATAAATGCATAGAAGCCAAAATACACCATTCGGTCATAGCATTAACAACACCACCAGGTTAACACTAAGGTTTAGGTTTCTCACCTGCCATGTGGACGGCCTGGGTTCAATTCCCTCCCAATGCCCAAACCCCAGACACAGAATATAGTGCTGGTCCTGATAAAATGGAAGGGTTGCATCAGAAAGGGCATCTGGCATAAAAACCTAAAAAAGTTGTGTGTGGACCATGTGGTCCACTGTGGTGACCCCTTGACTGAAGCAGCCGAAAGACCACCAAGATCAGTGGTTTAATCCCTGGCCCCACCAGGTAGCCGTTGTCACAAGTCTGATCCATTAAGGCCCCACCTTACAATTTATAGGATTAAGATGTCTTGTGGAATCATGAGCTGTTTTGGTGGCACATGCTGGAGTACTTATCCATAACCAATCTTTGTAAGGTTCTTATCCAATAATGGCACATCCATTGGCCCCTCAATGCAGCCTTGTACCTGCACCATAGTCAGCATTTTTCTTTGTAAAACATGGCGAGTCGAGTTGATGCCAAAGTTGATGGTCTCATCTGACCACAGCACTTTCTCCCAATCTGTCTCTGTTCATTGGCAAACATTAGACATGTGTCTTCTTGAGGAGGGGGACCTTGCAAGCGCTGAATGATTTCGATTCAATTCACATGTATTTTATTTGCAAAGCACTTTTAACAATTCAAATTGTTGCAAAGCAGCTTTACACAATCAAAAGAATTATTGAAGTTAGTATGAAATGTGACTATGTATGAATCAAAATGATAAGATTTTCCCTGATGAGCAAGCCGAGGATGACGGCAACAGTGGCAAGGAAAACTCTCAGATGGCAGTAGGAAGAAACCGAGATGGCAGTAGGAAGAAACCTTGAGAGGAACCAGACTCAACAGGGAACCCATCCTCATTTGGGTGATAACGGATAGCAGGGTTTACGTACTCGATCCATGGTGAGGTATTGTTACTCATGGTTTATTTGGTGCTGGTGGTCCCAAATGCCTTGAGATTATTCACAAGCTCCTCATGTATTTCTTCCATTTGCAAATAACTACTCCAACAGTTGTCTCCTTCTCACCAAGCTTCTTGCTGATGGAGCCCATTCCAGCCTCGTGCAGGTCTACAGTCTTGTCCCTGATGTCCTCTGGTAGCTGTTTGGTGCTGTCCATGGTGGTGAGATTTGAGTGGACAGATGGCTTTTCTATACAGAACTAGTTAGTTGTTGTTACAAGCACTGTTACGTTCCCTATTTTTTTGGCATCTAGGGTTTCGGGAGGTAACAAATTAAATAATAAGAATAATAATGATAAAAATAAATAAAAATGAATGCACTTTTCTCTGCTTTGGAAGTGTGAGTGTATGTAACAATAGAAAAAAAATGAACAAAGACACTTGGATTCAGGAAATTAGGTTTAGTGGGATTTGGCTGTTATTTACATAGCTCTCTATAAAAATGATGTTATAGACAATTAACCCAAGATTCCATCAAAACCAACAATTTTCCATTTTTACAAATTATATACAAAAGAAGACAACAAAAGTGAGGGACAAGAGCGGTGCTAAAGAAAAGAAAACAATAAAACATAAGTCCTCTATCTAACCCCCAAATCAAGGCTAACTGAACAAACAAATGAATAAATAAGTAAATAAATAAACAAACATCTTCAGCGGATCACGCCCCTAACTACTCTGACTCACAAACATAAATACAAAGGTCGGCACCCGCTCGATAACTAGTGTGTCTAGACAACATTACCCTGCGTGAAGAAAGATGTAAGTCACGTGACATGCTGAACTAGTCCCATCACCATGTGTCGAGGTAGGACTTTGGATAGGTGAAGCGATAATCGAGTCACGATACAAACGCATCCAAATGATCAACTACGAGCAAAGTTCTCCCAAGAGAAAATTCGAGCATACGGTAATTCAGGTCTGACACACAACAACCAAAACAAGAGCAAAAAAAGAACAAGCAAACATGGGAGAGCAAAGAGAAAAAAATGGAAGGCAATCGTTTTGTTTTTGTCCCGATTTCATGTCACGTCTGGGTCTTTATACGCGCCCTCTCACGTCTGATTGGTCCTTCGGGTGATATGCAGGATTGAGATTGACAGCACCGTCATCCAACCACAGGGCCTGTGAGGTAATTAGGGAGAGAACAGGAAAGAAAGAAAAAAAACCCTTCCCAAAACAATACCAAACGTAACAAGCACCTTCTTAAATTAATCTGACTACCACATGAGCACATCACCAGTCTGAGGGAGCCAGAATTATTGTTGGTTGGTTGGGGGTCAAATTTATTTATTTATTTTTTCTGATTTTTGAATTTTCTGTCTTTATCTACCTTTGATAAACCTATGATAAAAATTTAGTTAGCTTCATTTATTTGTAAGTGGGTACCTTACAAAATCTATGGGTGATCAATAAATGGTTTTCTCCACTGCATACCTGTTTTTCTACATACTGTATAACTCTAGGTAGTTTATTAGATATATTTAAGTAAACCCATTACCAATGGGACAATAGTGTTGCTCTAAAGATCAGCTGTAAGGTGTTGCATTGCCGATTATATCCATATTTTCATGCACTGCACTATTATTTCTTGCCACATTACTTTTTAGAGCTCTCTCTCTCTCTCTCTCTCACCACCCCCCCCCCCCCCCCACACACACACAGAGTTAAAAAATCACATAATTAAGATCCTCTATTGAAGACAGTGTGCTTAACCTACTGTATGTACTTGTGGATCATGTAAACATTAGACAAAACAGTCCTGATCACTTTCATCAAGTGTTTTACCTGCAAATGTTCCTTAAAAGATCTCTCTTTGCATCCTGACCCTACTGCATTACTGTACTATTAACTTTAAGTAATAAAAATGTTCCAGGACAGCACTGTCATTTTCTATCTCACTGTCTATTACTTCCTGCGTTCAGACTTGCCTGAGTGTGTGTTGACCGCTCTGACCCCTCTCCAGTCTGTAATCCGAAACCCCCTTGGACAACACTTCACTGCTTGTTAGGCATGTGTGTACAGGCCAGATTAAAGAAGCTCAAGGGTAATTCCGGTTATTTGAAACTGTTCTACCTGCAATGTGCAGTTTACAGCAGTGGCTAGTGTGGAAGGAAAAAAAGGATGTTTATGGAATTAAAAAGACATCTGAGCACTCGTGACCTCATATAACTCCAGATTACTATGAGAGTTACTGCAGCAGTAATCTTAGGTGATTGTAGAGAGAAAAAGGTTAATTAGAAAAAGGGAAGAGAAATAAATCATTGAAGAGAATAGTGCTTAAGAAAATCTGTACAGTTAGATTGCATGTTTGCATTACTAGGTTTTATTTATTAAGTAAATAAATATAATAGTAAAATTATAATTGTATATTAATAGCAAATAATATTAATTAAATTTATATATATATATATATATATATATATATATATATATATATATTTTTTTTTTTTTTTTAGGTGGCATGCTGGGAAAAAAAGGGAAAAATATAAAATATAGGCAGAATTGTACCAATGTTAATTATAACTATTAATATTAATGACTTATACACGTGTTTGTGTAAGCCTAAGTGAACTACAGAAATGCTGATTTTCTTCATACCTGTCGATAAATGCCAGTAACCTGTAAAGTGCAAGCATGTTCATACACAGCTCGTTTACATTTAGTGCTTTCGTTCGGCTGCTCCTGTCAAGGTGTCGCCACAGCGGACCATCAGACCCCACCGCAACCCTCCTATTTTTCTAACCAGAATTAAAACCGGCACTGCATGCAGCAGCTGGATAGTATGGGGCGTGGCAAACCACTGGCGGCAGAGCTCGATCCCAATCGCTCAGATGCCCACATCAACAACCTAGAACCTTAGCCAGTTGAGCCACCATTCCCCGAGCTAGCTCGTTTAAATTTATTGATGCCCACATAATCTAAAGTGCATAGTAGGCTGGAAGCATGAAATGGTGACCAAAGCTTGAAAAAGGAAAGTATTACTGTGCAAAAGTACGAGTTGACTTATGCCTTCACCTATTTTGACTTACACCTACACAAATAAAAAAATTGTGTTCAACAGAATCCAAAAAGGCCAGAATATAGGCCTAGAGAAAAAAAAAATGAATTAGTTATAAATTACGGACAATTAAAAGAACATGAGAATGGAAGAAGGGAGAAAAATCCACTATGTCTAGGTCAAGGACACCAAGCACAAGGAAACTGCTACAGTATGTTCATGTATATTGACAGAAGTATCTCATCTCCCACACTCCAACTGAATACTTATCTCTTTTCGAACCATATCAATAACAAGATAAAGAAAAACGCTGATAAACCTGCACAAGAATGGCATAGGTTGTATGAAGGTATTAAACAGCTTTCACTACCCTCAAAAAGCATCATAACTGTTTTAAAATATTCATTCTCTTATGAGTGCAGCATGAACTAGATCTACTGTACACATCAACTTCAGCGTTTGCTCTTTGTGTGTCTATAGCTATGAACAGATCAGTATGTCATTCCTTTATATGTTGTATTTACAGTATTTTGATTTAATTAAACTGGGGTCCGTTCTTCGTACGTCGCTAACTCAGTTAGCTGGATTTGATTGTTGTGGATTTGTCCTGATCTTGGATTGTTTCGTTCTTCGAAGCGCTTCTAGCATTTGTTGTCATAGCAACATATCCGTAAGCTTGAACCTGCTCGGGAGCAGGTTTATTTCATGTAAACAGGATTTAGCCTGCGCTCCTGGCGGGTTATGATTGGTTGAAATGGCGAGGTCACATCTGATTGGTTAAAGAGCACGACTGACTCACGTGGAAAAAGAAAAGTATATGCCCCCTGCCATGGACTCCCCCCCACTCACACACACACACACACACACACACACACACACACAATCGCTATCAAATATTATATATGAACATAAATTCATAGGTTTAGTATTATCAAATATGATATTACTATTATAATAAACCCTAGGCATGAGACAGCCGTCGAGACCATTATTACAAACTCTTGTATAATGTTTATTTTGTAACATTTATTTTTCAGGGGTTTGTCATAAAAATATGCTAATAAATATTTATATATGTTAAAAATTAATCTTTTATAATGATGAATTGGACGAAAACTAATTTTATTATAAAATAAACAATATAAAAGTATACATAATATTTTTATTTTTTCATATACGACATATTTATTTTCATATTGCTTATTTTATTTTATTGTCTCATGTAATTTGTAATTTGTAAACCATTAACCTATGAATTTATGTTCTAATATAATATTTGATAGCGATTATGTAGGGGGGGCAATCCATGGCAGAGGGGCATTTCAGCATATAACAGGTGTTACAAAAAAAAGTTGAGCCGCTCTTTTTCCATTTCGTCAACCAATCAAAGGGCTTGTGATCAGTGTTTCTACTGTCGATGCATATCGCCTTTTAAACCAACGCACGAGCGCGCAATAATCCTAGACAACTCAGTCCAGCTATACTAATCATCAACAACAGGTGAGCTCGAAGAACCAACTTAGCCAGATCGTAATTAGCACGATGATCTCATCTTAGATGTGTCCTTTCATCTCGGATGTGTCAAGCGACGTACGAAGAACGGACCCCTGGTCTTACTTAATCTTTATTTACATATATGGACTTGTGTTGCATTGCTTTTTTGATTTATTTAGTAGGCATACCCTTATTGTTATTTTTAAAACACAAGAAATTGGCAAATAATGCATATTATTTTTAAGGAATCAACTGACAGTTTCCCCAAAATTTCTGTTATTCTCTAATTTGAGAATGGAAGCCACATAGCCTTTTATTTTGCACACCCCCACACGAAACTTATAGTGAAATGTTTGGCTGGGTTTCCCAGTACAATGTACAGTACAATGGAATAAAAATAACCCCAGAGGACTCGTTTGATATACCTGTGCCAAACCTCTTTGATCGCCTGACTCCTAGCTTGCCTGTTTTTAGTCTGATTGAAAAATGATACATGGCACCTCAAAGGGCTCAAAAAACTCTAATACTTATGGAAAAATCACGTCAATCAAATATAATTCATCGCTTCACGATTGGCCTGAATTCATTGTTAAACTACAGTAATTCAATTGACAATAGTGGGAACCTGAACCTGACTTGACCAACAGAGTCCACTTGCAGTTTTTGAAATCCACATATGAAACTTGACATCCCTCCAGACTACTTAGGGAAAGAATCCTTCCTCAAACAATTCAAGAACCAAAGCTCTTTGATGTAAGTAAATGTATCACAGCAGTACCGCTGGCTTTGAAGTTTATGCTGGATATGTTCTCTGTGTCTGTGAGTTCTCTGTGGCTGCAGCCAGTGGGCCAAGGCACACCTCCTCGACTTACAAACACTCCCTGATATCACAAGCAGCATACTCATTGTAACTACTGTAGATGGGCTGCAAACGAACTTAAAAAGGAGAGCTTAAAATCTGGATTTTCGTTTCCTTGAACACATCACAAGATCAGACACAGGTTATATGTTAGATGCCCTTCCTAGTGCAACTCTCTCATTTCCTAATCAGGCTTTTACTGCATGCAGTTGCCGGGCTGTATGTGGCACAGGGTTAAGGGTCATGTCCAAAAACCTAACAATGGCAACTAGATGGCAACTTCGATCAGCAGACCACATATACAGTAGATCACCCTAAAAACATGCACCACGTAGAGCAAAACATTATTTTCCATAATCAATGTATTATACATTTTATGGACAGACAGAGATGATTTGGGATTTGCCTGTATCCCATACCTCCTGTAAAGTTGATCTAGTCCAGGTTTTATAGTTTATTTTAATTGCACTTTAAAAATATTAATCATTTATAAGGTAAAGTATATGACACACTCCTTATTATCAATTTATACTTACATTTAATATTATGGAACATTCCTGTGTGCATTCTGTTGCTCTGAGGTTATTACACTGTATTGAATTGAAATTTATGTTAAATTGTTGCTACAGAATAATGCATAAAACTGTCAAATGCTTGAACTTTTATATGTAACAGTATTATACAGCAGAGCTTATTTCCAATGTTTCCACTGAAGACTCAGCTTAGGAGACACTAAAGAGCAGCTTTGAATAAATGTTATAAATTACCTTATTTGTCAAACAATTTCGCATTATTATTTCACAATATTATTCTTATGTGATGCTGATATACAAAAATTCAAGTTGGCATGACATTTTAACATAACTCATGCCGGAAAGTGTTATTGCACAAGCTTATCTCAAGAAAAATATGCCACTTGACTCCTGTATTCTGTCAAAGTACTATGAAAATTGAAGAAAGAAGTCGGAAGCAGGTCAAATATCACTTGTCAGGTTTCATATATCATTTTCATGAGGGTAACTTTTCCGACATTGTTGTCACTGTCCCACACACATTATGTCCCCTTTTATTGGATCTAGTTATTCAGATGCACAAGCCTTCACTCTGCTGTGCAGTATTCAGTGCTGGCTTTACAGGATGCCCCGGATTGTATGATGCAATATGGAACTGCTTCACTCATATTCAGTAGCTTCTTCATTTGGAAAATGAAAAAAAAGAAGCTCTCTGTTCAATCGATTGTAGTGGAAACACTGTGTACGGCAAAGGCGCTGATTTGGATCGAAGTCACACAGCTGGACAAGCTGAGCTGAATCCATGGCTTTTTATTCCCGCTCCATCTCAGCACGCACTCCGGCTTTGTGTGGTCTGCGGGAGTGACAGAGCTGACCTTTAGACTTGTTTGTTCAACACATGGGTCCTCTCTTTGCTCATGACGCACCATCACACACAAGGTAGCTATGGTTTGGGTAATGATGGGGTGATGAAGGTTTGACAAGTAGAAAATGGGGACTAGTTCTTTTTTTTTTTAACCTTTTTGTTCAGTTCAGGTCAACATGACTCAGCTGAAGTTGCTCCTGAATGTGTAGCTATATGAGAAATATATATATATACATATATATCACAAATATATGTGAAATAATGCTGTGATTGGTTCAATTTTATAAATTAATTCAAGTTCCATTAAATTTTATTTATATAGTGGTTTAACAATAGACATTTAAACAGCATCTATGCAGAAATAAAAAATAGTTGTTTTAATACTCCTTAAAAGTTCCTTATGTTATTTCATTAAGTTTTTTTTTTTGATAAGGAAGAAACCTTAGGAAGATACAGTAAAAAATGACAGACTGTCCCGACACAAATTCCACACTTGAATAAGTTTGATGTTTATCTTCAAATTGGTTCAATTCTTATAAAGGCAACCCATTCAGATTGTGATAAGATGTGAATCTTACTAGTAGAGTGTTAGTCTATCATCTACAGCTGAGTAAGACATTAGAAACCATAGAAACCATTCCCATATTTAAAGGATGACCTGATTAGACACCTGGTCTCAGTAATACAGTATGTAAATCATTTCACTTAGATGGCGCAGTATGACCTACAGTATATATATGAATATCCTGGTATGCCTAGTATCATGAACTTTATTCATTTACTTTAAAGAAAAGAAACCATTTTTACACGTTTTGGTGAATTCCTTGAGAAGAAACAGTGTAATATATATATATATATATATATATATATATATATATATATATATAGAGAGAGAGAGAGAGAGAGAGAGAGAGAGAGAGAGAGAAAGAGAGAGAGAGTTAGCATGTTAATATCAGATCCAAGAGGAGACAGGAAAGTAGTAGCATGGAAGATTTAACACGTTAATATCGGATTTAAGAGGAAGAAAGAAGAATTAACACATTTTATATAAAAAAAAACACTGACAATAAACTTTAAATTTGCTATTATGAGACTGTTGATCCCATCCAGATGGGGTGAAAATTAAACCAATCACATTTTATTCGCATTGATTCGCCTCAAGATTGAGGGTTTTATTAGATTTCTCTGAAGAGAGGAGATAGGACACCCTTGAGAAACTTTGACTCAGTTTCTTTATGATCTTATCCAGGTAAAGCTCACAGTACTGTGTATGTGTGGATAAGAGGAACTGTTCACATAAGCTATAACAATAGAAATGTAACAGATACAGTATAAGACCATGTTTAGAGAGAGGATAAGTGAGCACACTACGGATTTACTATTGAAATTGCACACACTCTTTTTCAGACATTAGACGTAACCACAAACTAAAAGAATTCAGAAGTTGCATAAGTGTTTAGTGTATAAATATGACCTTGGGCTTAAGGGCTTTTTTGCATTATATTGGCTAAGAGAGTGGAATAATAATAATTAATAGAACAATAGAACTGTTCTATTGAACTAATAGAACTAGTTCAATACAACTATATATATATATATATATATATATATATATATATATATATATATATATATATATATATATATTACAAATTTAAAGTAAGCTGCTCTTGTAGTATATTAGTATTTATTCAGATCAACCTTCAAACCAAGGACAATTTCTATAGAGGAGAGTACAGTCACAAAAACATGAAAAACAAAACATTGAAAAAGAACATGTGAAATGATGTGCTTAGTTCTTAACCACTCACTCACTCACTCACTCACTCACTCACTCACTCACTCACTCACTATTTATAACACTTATCCTGTATAGGCCTTCACACTCAAACACCCACTCTCACACTGAGGGCAATTTGGAAATAGCAATTAGCCCTATCTGCATGTCTGACTGTAATGACTGTTGGAGGAAACCAGAATACCCAGAGGAAACCCACCACGCATGGGGAGAACATGCAAACTCCACTATAACATGACCTTTTATAAAGTGGAACAAGTTCTAAAAGTAGCATATTTCAATTTAATTTCCTTGCACAGCAATATCTCATCTCAATCACACATACCTTCTTGATTAAAGTTTCCTCACCAGTGAGCCTCATTGCTCTCTATTCTGTTCACTGTAGATGCACCGATAAAGAAGTCTCTCTCTCTCTCTCTCTCTCTCTCTCTCTCTCTCTCTCTCTATGCTCCATGATAAATTAATCTGAATGTCTTTTCTCTCCCAAGATAATAACTTGTGTTTTAGAATTACATAATAAGCCTGCAGTATTTTTCCTCAATTGTTTTAGTCTGAAAAAGTGTTTTTTTTTATACATATGTTTGGCATTTACATTTCAAAGACTACATAGACTCTGCCTCTTTTCCCTTTTTTATGCACTCAGAATAACCTTTTGTGATGAACAGATACAGCATATTTAAAAGCATGTATGAAAATATATCAGATTATAAAATTTCCCTGGAAAAGTCCATTAAAGTCAAAATTGCTTCATCAATATCACATTATGGTTGCAAATTGCCCCCTTTTTTATTGCACTTTCCATTTTTCATGAAAACATATCAAAGTTCTCACGAATGTTTAATGAAGTCAGTACGGTTCAATCGTGTCTTTTCCTTTACTTTAACCCAGAAACCTCAATATAAGGGATTTTGGAAGTGAAAAATAATAAGACAATTATGAATACCCCAATACTTAAATACTTCAAGAGCCACAAAGCGAGTCATATTTGACACATCTTGAATCCAAATTGCTACTACATTTCAGCATGATTTGTTTTTATTCCGACAAAATGACTGAAGTTCGGTTGTTTCAATTCACAGCACACATGGGGCATGATATATTAAGCTCTTTGTGCCATCTTCAGGTGCAATAAGTCTATATTCTGCACCACAAACTTTGTGTAGAGGTGAAAGTAGTTTGAAATTCTTGTTGGCACTACACTCTTGAGTCAAAAAACTAAAAGACACACACTCTAATATCTCTTTGACTTTTTTCTATCCAAAATCTTGCATGTATGATGAGAGTCGGACCACAGTGTAAAGCCTTTTCCAGAACATCCCAAAGATTCTCAGTGGGGTTAAGATCTGGACCACACCAATACACATTATGTATAAAATTATGTTTGTGAGCCCAATGAATCCTGGCCTTGGCACAGGTTTTACAACGGATGCCCTTCCCGACACAACCCTTGGATTTTATCTGGGCTTGGGACCGGCACTTCATCCAGTGGCTGGGGTTTGGGGTTTGAGCAGTGGCTTGGAATCAAACCCAGGCCTTCCGCATGACATGAGAATCACCTACCACTGAGCCACTAGATATCATTCAGATTAATCTTACTGAAAGTATAGTTTTCTATAGGCTTGACAACTGTTTAGTCCCAATCCCTGTTTAGTCTCAAATCCTTTTTAGTCCTAATCCCTCACTTACTTTATTCTATAACACTTAACCAATTGGCATGTTTCAGGAGAACCTGGAGAAAACCTATGCACAGACATCAACAGACATTTTAATGGAATATTCAACAAGCATACAGTATATGGATGAGATGGTCATAGACTTAGGTCAGGTCACATATTGTACATTAAATTCCATTAAAACAGGTTCAACACATTTAATTAACTAGAAGAAAACGCAATGTTTTAAAAGAACTCTTCTGTATATTCTGTGCTTTACACATCTAGTATAATTAACACCACCCACACTTTTTACTTGTACTGGTCTAATATTACTGTTCTTTTTAAACTCATTATCATTACAGTATTCACATTTCCCCTTTAGTCCTGAGCTTTGTCACATCTCTGTGTTTGACTGTTGCAGCTTTTAAAATGAAAATTTTTCTACATGCAGTACATTTTCAGATGGTCACCAGGTGCAGTTTGCATAATTAGATTAAATTGGTAAATTTAACCTTAATTTTGTCTTGCTGAGCTCAACCATGGCATTAAAATATTTTGAAAACCTCCATAATAATGCACTGTTCCACCAAAACATCTCTGAACCTTAGAGGCGTGACCTCCACAAGACTTCTGAAGGTGTGCTGTGGTTTCTGCCACTAATACATTAACAACAGATGCTTTAAATCCTGCCAGTTGCAGGTTGGGTCCACCATGAGTCAGATTTCTTTGTTCAGCACATTCCAGAGATGCTCAATCAGATTGATATCTGGGGAATTTGGAGGCCAAGTCAACACCTCAAACAATTCCTGAACAATTTTTGCAGGGTGGCAGGTGTATTATTCTGCTGAAAGACCCCACTGTTGTTCGGAAATAGCATGGCCATGAAGGAGTGAACTTGATCTATGACAATGTGTAGAGTGGGTGGAACATGTCAAATGCAAGGACTCAAGGTTTTCCAGCAGAATATTGGCCAGAGCATCACACGGTCTCTGCCGTCTTAACTTTTGGCCATAGGTAAAGACACAAACCCAGGTAACGCACGCACACACACACACACACACACACACACACACACACACACACACACACACACACACACACACATGATGCAAAGGAAAACAATTCATTCAAACCTTAGGAAACATGCCAATTTCTTTCTTGCTCAACACTGTCTTCATGTCAAAATGTCAAAAGTAAATGTAAATCACCACTGCATGGCATTTCACTTCCACCCATGTGTTGCAGCAGACATGCTACGATGCAAAATGCATTCACAGCCCTAGGTCATACTTGGGGGAATAGCTGTAATCGGAGAAGGGCCTGAAAGTGTTACTGGAAAGGAAGTGTTTCCTGTAATGTACATCCATGTAAAGGAACACCATGTTGGTGCTTTTATTGGGGTCAGCATGGACACTCTGATCCCTTTCTGTAGCTATATTCTGTTTCCAGACACCTTTCTATCATAACCAGAATCAACAGCATCAACTTTTTCCTGCAATTTGTGTTACAGTAGCTCTTCTGTACTGTAGATTTGGCGCATGTCAGCCATAAGTAGCCATGACTCTGTTGCCAGTTCACTGATTAGTCTATTTGCTCTTTGGGCTCCACAATTTGGCCACTGTCAAATTCGCTATATGATCCTTCATTTTTCCTGATTCCACACATCAGCTTCACCCTCTGCCCAATGCATTCCACTACATGATTGCTATTGACTTATTCTGTAAATGGTTTTAATGCTAAGGCTGATAAGTGCACATCTGATGTCAGCTCGCAGTGAATTGACAGCCGTTTCATGTTATCATGTTGCAGCTCCATTGCAAAACTAAAGAAGCAAAAAACAGACACTAAGCATGTCTTGGCTGAATGACTTCATTTAAGGAAAGTTGAAAATTGGGGTGAATTTTATTTGTGTGTGTGTGTGTGTGTGTGTGTGTGCTTGCATTAGTGACGGAGACATAGATTTGGTTTAAAAATATTCCCTATCCTCTTTCTCTTCTCCTCCAGGGCTCTGATATTATTAGACTTCAACAGGCAGTGTAAAGGATTGCTCAGTTTCTTTATTATATTAGAAAGTCAGCAGTTTCTCCGGTTACTTCTGCTCTGCTGTATCTGTCTGCATTTAGCTAAGACTTTTTCTCTTCCCTTTAGCCATCTGGATATTGACTTTGCTTTCTTAAAAAGGAAAAGGTACAACCGGGACTGAATTCCTAAACTCAGCTGATATATGACTAGATACCTTCCTATGATGTTTGCCATTGTCTGAAATGATTCTGCAAAAGAAAAATCACTTTAATAAACCACTGGGTTCGAAACCTAGACAGATCAAACTGTTTGAGTCTCGCCATTTGAATGCTCCTGCCAGGCAAAGCTCCTGTTTCACAACAGATCGAAATCAGAATAAATGATGTAAAAATTTCATGAAAAGCAACATAATGATGACAATGCAGCCTCCCTCTGTCTTTTTATATTTTATGTCCTAAATGAGAAATATCGATTCAATCCAGTGTTTGAAATGCGTGACAAAGTCAAGCAGGACTGTTAAAAAAAACACTAAAGAATCCAATGAGAAGTTGATCATGTTGGTACTTAAGCTTCTTTGGAGCCAAACTAATCCATCAAGAACTACATTAAAAGTCTAATTAAATTTTTGTCAAATCATTAGTTGAATTAGTAATGATTGTTTTTAGTAGGGGTGGCATGGTGGTGTAGTGGATAGACCTGACGCCTTGCACCTCCAGGGTATGGGTTCGGCTCCTGGCCAGGGTAGATTTCCGTCTCTGTGTGCGTTGAGTTTGCATGTTCTCCCCGTGCTTGGTGGGTTTTCTCCTTGTTCTCCAGTTACCAGTCTGGTCTCCAGTCCAAAGATTAGGCTAATTGGCGATCCCAAATGGCTTGTAGTGTGAGTGGGTGGGTGTCCCCTGGGATGGATTGGCACCCTGTCCAGGGTGTACCCAGGTACTAATTGTGTACAAGTCACCCATTTCACACTTCCACAGCCACACTATGAAAGGACTTTCACACCATTTGTTTATTGTGAAGTATGCACTCTGTGTCAGTTTTTCCAACTGTTACCAAGCCTCGTATTTCTGTTAACAGATTTTATCCTGTACTTGATTTCTTGGTTCGCTCTTGTCTTGCCTGGTTCACAGTGTTTGTTAATCAAATGGTTGATTTTGTTCGCTAAGGCGAATAAAGTTTAGCCGAATTGCACCTGCGTCCTCACCTCTACCTCTGTTTCAGACAATTAATATTTTTCTTGACATTCTTCACAGTGAAATAAATAGTTCAGCTTTCAATAACCTTAAAAGATCTATCCAGCAGGAACCCTAATATTGGATGACCATTGTAATTTCGTGGTAACGATGTTGCGATGAGTTTTAACGTCAAGATATCAGCATATAGCTTTTAAAAGTTACCATGAATTTGAGATCATGTTGGAAAACAAAATTTCGAAAGCAAACACAAAACAACATTTGAACCTTTATTTGGAGCATTGCTGATTAACATCCATTTGCATAATGTCCATCCAAATCAAAGGTTCCTTAAATTTCTTTAGAATTCTGGTCAGATATTGGGACGGACACAACAGCTTACTGCACAGAGTGTGTGTATCTCATGTCACACATATCTTATGTTGTAAGGTTACCGCTCTGGTTCTTTTGTTCTTTTGGGGAGATTTACAATGAGATGCCTATTAGCTCCAAAATTCAGAAGTTATTTTTGCAACATTGTATTAGGGATCTTCGTTATCCCATCATCATGTAGTGTTTTGATGTCATTTCATCATAGTAATTCTATTATGTGAAAACAACCCTATACATAATTCCCACTTCTGGCAGAATCTTTAATTTTATAGAGGCAGTTGTAACTCAGAGTGTTAAGGCACTAAGTTACTGATTGGAAGCTTGGCGGTTCAACACATGATGGTGAAGTGGTTAGTATTGTTGCCTCGCAGCTCCAGGGTCACAGGTTTGATTCATGCCTCAAGTCTATGAATGTGAAGTTTGCATTTTGCCCCGTGCTTGGTGGGTTTCCTCTGGGTACTCTGGTTTCCTCCCACAGTCCAAAGACATGCATATTAGGCTAATTGTCGGTCCCAAATTGTGTGTGTGTGTGTATGTGTGTGGGCCATGAATGGATTAGCACCCTGTCCAGGGTAACCCCGCCTCATGCCCTAAGAGTTCTGGGAAAGCCTCAGGCCCCTCTTGACCCTGTAAAGGAAGTGGTATAAAAGTGGTATAAAAGATAAATGAATAAATGAAAGTTCCAATAAAAAATACTTTAAAACAATAGTAGTCATATTGTATGATACCCATAACTTCGGTTAAATCCTATTAGTTTCATATATTTCTTTTAGTAGAGATAGGGAGAGAGATGACAAATGGAAACCAGACTCTTATCACTTTCAAAAGTAGAAAATATGTCAGCAGGCTATGTGTTAAACCCATGCAAAAAACATGATCCAGACCCCTCACATCACTTATCAGCACTTTCTGAATCACTGCCATGATCCAATGAAATGTTCCTTTGGGTCAATCAGTTAGTGTGTTTAATCTTCTAGGTGATATGGTGGTTTTATCACATCGCTCCTTTCTGAGTTATGTGGCTATAAAAGAAAAAGTCTGGTTACAGTGCATTATTTTATATGACATGTTTTCCAATTATTTAGTACCATATTAATATACTGTATGAGTACACTAAATGTAGATGTATTATTCTAAAAGAAAACCTGTCTTGCCAGTTAGTCATTTTATGGTTAATATAATAATAATAATAATAATAATAATAATAATCATCTTATATATTTTATTAACAAAAAAGACAAATACCTCGGATTATAAAAATTTCTTTAAACTTTATTTTAAAAAATTTTGAATCACTGCAAAAAGTGTTATAACACCATCCAAAACATTAGGGCAGGTCATAAACAAAAAAATGGAAATAGGAATCCAAAGATGAATTATGGGCAAGGGATCTTCATCTTTACATGTAATCTTGCACATTACACATTAATGCACATTTGCACATTTTGCACACCCAGGAACTTTGCACATTATTCTGCACATCTTTTTGCTCATGACAGACATGTTTTTCTATATCGCAATACCATTTGAATTTTATTTTATTGAATTATTTAAACATATTGTAAATTTTTACAGCTAAAAATTTCCTATTTATATATTCATTATTTGAAAACTCTATTTTTAAATTCTAGGTCATCTGCGGTAATACAGTACAAGCATTGTACTGCATATCATACTGTGTATGTGACTAAAATTTTGATTTGATACATATTAAAATAATCATAAATATGGAACTTACTTAAAATGCAGGCAATGGCAAGACTTTGCAATGAATAAATGTTTATATACCCTAAAGTGGTTCTCCATCCTTGCACAGGACCACCTGTCCTGTGCATTATATTGTCTTTTCTGCTCTATACCTGCTTATACCCTTCAATTAAGGAAAGACTGCTAATTAGCTGATTAGTAAAATCATAGGTTCTGAAAGCTGAGAAAACACTCAGATATGTAGGACAGGAGGTCCTCCAGGTCTGGAGTTAAGAACCATGGCTTTACAATCAGAAAGTTACTAGGAAATGAAAATTAGAGACCCTGATAGGGTTTTGCTGGTGAGGAAGGCAAATGTCCCGAGTTCTTGTTATATAGCCACATATTATCTAAATTTGGGGTCATCAGTAACTCTGTTTAAATCAGTTAAGTTTAATATTATGCTGAGCTGACAGGCTTAAAAAAAGCAAATGTCCTGCCAATCTCTCATTAATAACCTACTCTGTTTATAAAAATAAGAATGGTGACACTTTATCAAAGACTATAAATTTATAGTGAAAAACAAGTCACCACTGTGATGATAAGTGCTATCCACATCAGTCTCTCTAGTCTCATTCCCTGCTTTAAAAGTCACTTACAGATTATGATGAGCCTCATCATTGGTTTTGACTTGACTGATCATTTTACGTAAATGCATGACATAATAATTCATTTATTTATTTATTATTTTAAGCATTTTTACTTTTTGATCAGCATTCACACATTACAATGCATGAATCCTACAGTTTAATTAAAGATGTATATGCATTATCGAGACATTTAGAACTAGAGTTTAGATTTTACAAACTGAATCAATTCGAATTGTGTCCAATCCACAATCCATTTTATTGAGGTACTTAAAGTTTCAGTCATTTTAGCTAGTTCTGGTTCACCGTACAGCTAGTTCTTTTGGAAAAGAAAGGGTTGAATTTGTACTAAATACCGAATGCTGTTTTGCACAGAATGAGGTTTGTGGAATTGGAGATGCATGTTCTGCCCGTGCTTAGTGGATTTCCTCCTGGTACTCAAGTTTTCTTCCACAGTCCAAAGATTAGGCTAATTGGCGTTCTCGAATTGCTTGTAGTGTGTATGTGTGTGTGCCCTGCGATAGATTGACACCCTATCCAGGGTGGATGATTGAGGAAAATACCTTGTAAGGTACTTATATGCACCACAATTTTGTGGTGTAATGTTTACTGCCTTAGGAAAGCACATTTAGTTAACACTAAAATATCTTTAAGAAGAGTGTGTGTTAACATTCTTTTCATTTTTGTGAAGCTGCTTTGAGACAATGACCATTGTTAAAAGTGCTATATAAGTAAAATTGAATTGAATTAACTGTATATAGTGAACTCTGAAAGAAGATATAATAGGTAACAAAAACATTCCTATGTCTCTAAGTAGAAGTATTTAGATTGTAGACTGTATTAAGTATTATGATACAGTACTGTATGATGAAACTCTACCAGCCAACATAAATGTTGTCATATATATATATTTTTTACACAGCTCTTCATCTAGACAGAACTTTACGCTATACATAAAGCAGTCTGAAGAGAAATCTCTGAGAGAGCGACTGGTTATTCTGTGACAGAAGAAAAGGTGTTACATCATAGGCTTATGGATTTCATGAGAGCTTTGACAAAAACAGGAATATCTGCGTATCTCATGGTTTTGAGAAGGGTGAGAATTGTGGAGTGCTTGCATGGAAACGAGGGGATGCAAGGAATGCTTGAAGAGAGGCTCACAACTGTCAGGAAAGCTTGGGAAAAGCATCATGAGCAAGGTCAGAGAGAATGACTAGCTCTACATGTGTCCTGTGGTTCCTGGCAGGCATTCTTGTCAACATTCTCCTTGATCCCTTCAACTCTTTCCTGGATTATGCAGATTACTTGAAAATGTTCTTCTCATTCTCCTCCATCTTGTCAGACCTTCCACCAAGTAGAAAACTCATAGCACTTCTCCTTGATTACTCCTCGATCTCCTCAGTCTCTTCCTAATCTCGCTGTTGCTGTCCTGGGTTCTGAGTTTTGATGAAAGCCTGACAAGAGCCCAGGAGTTCCAAGAAATCTCCAAGAGTAAACTAATTGTCTGACTCCTGTAGCTATGTAAAGGAACATTTGAACACTAAGGACTGGCATTGGCCAGGGGTAGCTTAGTGGTTAAGGCATTGGACTACAGTTAGGAAGATCCCAGGTTCAAACCTCACAACCACCAAGTTGCCACTGTTGGGCCCTTGAGCAAGGCCCTTAAACCTCAACTGCTCAGATGTATAATGAGATAAAAATGTAAGTCGCTCTGGATAAGAGCGTCTGCCAAACGCCTAAATGTAAATGAATTGGTGCTGGGAACACTGATCCCATTGTATTATATTTATATATAATTTCAGTATCAGAACTCTAAGTTATAGTAATCACTGATCTAATCCTAGAGGTTACTCAGCCCAGTATTGGTGAGCAAGTTGTAAGACATTTAATAAAATTTAGACCTGCCATTATGCTTGGACCCAGATACCTGGAGTAATTTCGAATGAGGTTGTGTAGCATTAATTTGGAGCATAAAGATATAATGGGTTTTGAAGCCGTCCATAAACTTGCTAAACCTTGCCATGACCATTTTAGACATCTATCTTATGGTTTTGGGGTTAATTATAATAAATTACTCATACCGAGCCATACACAATCAACAGGTTTTAAGGAGGCTTGTGTACCATCACAGAAGCAGTAATAAGGAAAGATACCATAAGAGGAGAAGAATTTTAAGTGTCCTTTTCATGTCATTAATGATACTTAGAGTTGGCTGAAATACTGACACTTTAAAATTAGTAGCCAAACAATGAAACAACAATTAGCCAAAATTCAGGATAAAAAGGAAGCGGAAACTACTTCTAATCACTGTGATTTACACAAGTGCTCTGCTTCATCTGTGTGCCAGACTTCAGCTCCTGGGGGCTTTGAAGGTTTTGCTTTTCTAACCAGCTTTTCTTTGATCGTAAATGATTTCTGTGTAACTCTGTCACGCTGGAGCCTGAGGTATGTAGCAGCATCTGCGATGGCACTTCCTCATAGGTAATTAAACAACCATAACAAACATGAAAGATGTTATGGCTTTTTTTATGGCCCTCAGGACAGACGATTGCCAAAAAAGATTGCCAAGGCAGGAGCATGAACACGGAAACTGATTATGACGAAAATGTCTGGGTAACATTTTAGGGTAGTCTACATAGGGCTAGATGACAGGCATAAAAGTACATAAACATTTAAAAAGATGTATTCCAACAACCATCAGGTCTTATGGAAAAGGAACAATAGTGCAGTGATCAAATTGTACCATTTTTCTTTTTATGTATTCATTTTTCATGACATGAGGTACTTCCTGTATTACTACTACATTACTTCCTGTTTACTAATAAACATTTGCTGCTAGAAAATAAATATGCATTTCACTGGATTATTTAAAAATAATACATGCTGTTAGTTTAGCACTCGCCCATACTGGTTTGTGGGTTTGATTCCCACCTCGGGTTTAAATGATCCCCCGTGTACAGGATAAAAGAAAATGTATGAATGAATAAATAAATTAATGGGTATTTAGACCAAGACCAGTGAATTACATGCTTCTGACTTTTCCAAAATTTTTAAATGATATATTTAAAAAATGTTTACACACTTAGTATCACAGCATTGCTAGTTAGCACCATATAATTCTTTGATCTTGCATATAAAGGTACATGTTAGGACCTTAAAGACCACAATTGAACTTTACATTTGGATTTTTCATAACTTATACTGTCACCTAAATAAACTTCATAATATTAAGTTATTTTGTCAGAAAAGTCAGACCAAACTCTTAAGCTCCAGAATTTTGAATTAGATTCTTTCAAATTAAACCTATATAAATCATACCCTTGAGGTACCACTAAAGGTACTAGTGTTTAGGATTTTTCTTCTTTTTCCCTGAATTTTAATCTGATTTGGTTAAAATCTAAAAAAATAAATAAATATCAAGGTGTCTGTAAATGTAAGTGCTGAGTATTTTCTCTGTGCAAGTATTTCCAGTTTTTCTTATTACAGCAAGGATTGATTGAACTCAGATCAGTGCCTGGGACACTCAGATATTATGGCTTGGTCTGCTTAGCTCTGCTTTCTCTGTACAGCTATAGGCTTTTACATTTGAAAGCTATGAAGCATGAAATTGGTTGTATATATGTGGGTTTAATTGTATTGATATGTGCATTGATTAGGCTAGGTCGATGCAGTGTTACTTTTAGATGATTACAACCATAACGTTTACCAACCAGTTACTCTTCCAGGTTCTCTATAAACACAGTTATTAAAGACATGGGAATTTGTAGCTGCACTTTTGACATGAAGATGTTGTAGACGTATTGATTAGACTGAACGCAGCAAAATCCCCAGTGTTGTATTAACACCCGGGTGTTAAGAAACAGCCTATGGTTTATACGTACACCGACCAGTCATAACAATAACACTACTGCCAGGTAAACTGAACAACATTGATCACCAACTATACATGAGCAAACTGGGGACAGGATCATGGGCACTCAAGAGTCACCCATGTCACTGGGAAACAATGGCCAGTCTATCTGGTGCAGTCACATATAAAAGCCAATACAGCACAAATTGGCAATGCTGAAAATAAATGACCTCTGAAAATGTCAAATCAGTACTACACTCATTACCGTTCAAACGTTTGGGGTCACTTGCAAATTTCTTTGTTTTTGTTTAGTGATTTATTTTTCTACATTCTACAACAATACTGGGGATTTCAAAACTATAAAATAACACATATGAAATTAGGTAATTACATAACAACAACAAAAACAACAGTTAGTTGTTATTATAAGACACAGAGGTCAGCCTTTCTGTAATAGTTCTTGCAAGAACAGTATTGTCAAGTGCATTTGCAAAATCCGTCAAGCACCATAATGAAACTGGCTCTCATGAAGACCATCCCAGGAGGGCGAGACCAAAACCTACCTCTGCCGCAGACGAGAAGTTCATTTAGAGTTATCAGCCTGAAAAATGACCAATTAACAGCACCTCAGATTAGAGGTGTTATGAAGTCTTTACAGAGCATAAGTAGCAGACACATCTCACCATTAACTGTTTAAAGGAGATTAATGCATTTTTTGGACGCCTTCAGCATTCCTTTACAATGTAGAAAGGAATAAAAATCAGGAACGATCATGGAGTTAGAACGTGACCCCAAACTTTTGAATGGTAGTGTATGTCACTAAGTACATAAATCATAATGTAGTACTTTAGAGCTATCAGTAGTTTTCCTTCGAGCTTGCAGAGACACTGCATATTGCTTTGGTATTAGATTGCTGTTCATCTGTTTTACTATTAGTCTGACAAGCATGCACGTACACACATCCTTGCAGAGGTCAAGACTCCTGTTAGCAAGAAGGGAAAGTAATTAAAGCATAACCTCATTATGATTTGATAGCTCTCCATACCCTGTTCATCATTAGAGATGAGATATTAGATGCATTAAAGCAACCAAAAAAAAGAGTTTATTACAGAAAGTTCTAACATATTTCTAATTAAATGAAAAATTAAAAAACATGCCTAATCACAAAAAATTATGGGGTTTTAGTTTTTACCATTTGCATGGTAATTAATATATCAAGAGCATCACATGACCATCAGATGAATAATAAAATATGTCACATGCGCTAACAACATTTTGCCTTACACCAGATGTGGCTAAATTGTATAAGTGTGCACTTTTGTAAATTTTTGGGCAGCACTGATATGAAATCCTATTGTGCTCTAAAGCCTACGAGTCCCTAGTAGTGTTCTGCTTGACCATGAAGGTGACGAGTACCTTCAGCTTCACATAGCTTGTTAACCAGGATTCTCATGAAACTGATTGATTATATTATTTTTTCTAGGATTTGGGTAAAAAAAAAAAAAAGCTTCCACTTGTTTGAGCTTCCCAAATGTAATTGGGTTTTTCATGAAAGACCATGAGCACAAAAGCCAAAAAAAAAAAAAAAAAGGAGATTAACAAATTCTCTGTCAGTCACGCAGGCTGAACTCCTGGTGCGTGATTAGCGGGACTGTAATCCCTCTCCATTTAGAGGAAAATGTTCTCTAGACCGATCAGGACCAGTGGACTGAATCCGGTCCGGGAATAACAACAACAACGGAGACTGGGTAGGAAAAAAAGATTGGGGGAACATTCAGAGAGATTAATGAGGGACATAGAGACAGAGAGGAAAGCAAGAGAATGGCAAATAGAGGCATAGGAGGGAAAAGCTAGAAAGAAAGAAAAGGAACAGATTAGAGGTTGGAAGAAATTAGTTTAATATGAAATAAAAAGAATCGAATAAAGAATAAAGAACTCTACATAGCAGAAAGTGTGTGAAGTGCTCTGGTATGAAAAGCAATAAAAACATTTAAGGACATGCTGGAGTTACTGTTGCCACAAGAAAATAGATTATTTTCTTATAACAGCATGTTCCCAAATCTTGTCTTACTTTTATACCAGAGCATTTTGTAAAACTCTAGCATTTTACATAATTTTTTTTAACAAACAAGTCAAAGTTTTGATCTATTTATAGTTATGTAAAACATATCTTTTGACATATCTGTAAAAATATTCAGTTAAGATTTTCTAATTAATACCTGTTGGTGTTTGTTTACATTAGGCAAGTAGTTTATTAATAGTTTATTTTAAAGTAAATTATTTAAATCACTTAAATCAAACATCACTTGTTAAACTGTTGTGGGTTAAACTTCAGGCAGATGTCTATAAGGACTGCAAAAGTTTCAATAAATTCTATCTATATGTCGATTTAAGATGTTCCTACAGTTTGACGCCGATGGGACAGACAGTAAATCAGACTGGCGTGGTGGTAAATTGCTCACCCTATCATCCAGGGATCGCTAGTTTGGTTCCCGGGTCATGCTGTAAACCTTTGCAGCCGGAGGCCTCGAGAGAGCTGATTGGCCGAGCTCTCTCAGAGGGGAGGGATGAGAGGTACTTTGCGCTATCGCATCAATCACGCCTCTACATCCAGTCATGGGCGTCTGTGAGCTCATGCAAGCAGAAGAGATAGCGCTGTCCTCTGAATGTGTTACCTTGTGCATGAGCGAGCATCTCTAAAAGATGTGCTGCACATGACGATGGGGAAATGCACCTATTATGGGTTTGAATTGGATACGAAATTAGGGCCACAAAAACAGGGAAAATCCAGAAAAATTTTATTTTTGGGAATGGTTTTGTGTGCTCCAATGTATGAAACGTAAAGATATCATTAAAAGCACCAGACAAAATCTTTCTTTGATTTACATAATGTGATTTGGACAATATTTATTAACTGTTAGGTAAATTAGTTAATCCTATTTTTGGCACTGGTATATTACTGCACAGAGAAATTCTTTGTTCACATATCCCAGAGTAGGTGGGGTAAGAGTGCAGGGTCAGTGTATCCATGATACAGCACCCTTGGAGAGTTAAGGTGACAATGGCACAAACAGTAATTCAACAGCCCTTGGCATCCTCTTCTTCCTTCTCTAGCGGTTAATAAGAAGCATTATAAAAACAATAATAATTAAATAAAAAAAACTTAAAGCTTTTAACAAATGAATGCAAAGTAATGACACTGGAGACTCCAACAAATAAAACAAATAATTTTACAATTTTTATAATTCTCATACTGTATGTGGAGAATCTGCCATATACAGTACACCGATCAGCCCTAACATTACAATGCAAACATTAAGCCCAATAGTGTGTAGGGTACCTTGTACTGCCTGGACGGCTCCTGGACGGCTTATTCTAGTCTTTTTTTAGTTTATTATTTGAAATAATGTTAATTGGATGCTAGACAATGTTTTTAATTTGAATACACTGTACCTGGTGTGGTTTCTGTCTGTCGAAATTTTAGAAATATAAATCAGTTTTATTCATCAGATACAGTACTGTATGTGATGCCTAATATGTATCTAATTTACCTGGGCTGCTATCATAATGGAATCTGTGGAAAAACTATTACTTTATTTGAAAAAGTTGTATTTCATTTGGAAAAGGTTTAAGTACAGTATGTTAACGCCTGTCTATTAATTTATTTTAAATGAAAAGATTTAATCAGTACTTTTCACTTAAAACCAGTAGTTTTTTTTTTAAAACTTCCACATACTGATACTTTGCATTGCAAAATAATGAGGAGCTTTGCTTAAATGGGAAATTAAGGAAAGTCTCTTGAGTAAAGCTCCCTCATGAAGTTGGTTTACATGATGAAGAGTTTACAGCTGTTAAAACACAAAGGCATTCAGTTCAATTGCTTTGATTGCTTAATTTAATTTCATGTGTTTCATAATGTATTTCATATTCTCTTTGTTATCATTTCAAAATTGTTTTGGAAAAAACACATGCCTATGAGTAGCAGTGATGGGCAAAGTCTACAAATCCCGTATCTGGGGAAAATTTTGAAAAACAAAGTCCTTATACAGTACTGTGCAAATGTCTTAAACCACCCCTCATTTCTTCACAATAAATAAAACAATGGCAATTAAATCAATGAAATCAGAACATAAAGTCTGTCTGTGACAGGCTACAAAGCGACTAAAGATACATTTTAGAAATCAGCTGTTTATACAGTATAACACTCTCAGCAGCAACCTCATTTCCCCTCTCATCTGTTCCAACCACTCAGTATTCAGCATCAGCGGTATCACCAGCCTGATCATCTGTCTTCATCTGCACCTGTTTCTTACTGGTTCATGCATTAAGTTAGATGTTTTTAAAATGATTCATAGGACACTGCGTGGCTTAACAAACAGAACATTTTTTTGAAATTGCATTAAAATACAAGAAAATCTGGAAACAAAATGTGAAGAAATACCTGAGCTTGCAGCTCACTGTAGCCTTTAAGTCAAATTAAAACAGACTCTCTCTCTCTCTCTCTCTCTCTCTCTCTCTCTCTCTCTGTCTGCTTCCAGACTGTGTACATGCTGTTTTGTCATTGCTTAAAACAACACCATTTCTGGTTTCAAATACCCGCTTCATGATTAGGCATAATCAGTGTAATAATCAGTTGTGATTGGTAATAAACACACTGTTGTGCAGAAATTTAGTGATGTAGAAAGTACAAATACTTGTGGTATAATGTACTCATTCATCGTCTATACTGCTCCATCCTGTATTCAGGGTCGCAGGGGGCCTGGAGCCTATCCCAGGAGGCTTAGGGCACGAGGCGGTGTACACTCCGGACAGGGTGCCAATCCATCGCAGGGCACACACACATACACTCAATCACACACTTGGGGAACGCCAATTATCCTAATCTGTCTTTGGACATGTGGGAGGACCGGAGGACCCAGAGGAAACCCACCAAGCATGGGAAGAGCATGCAAACTTAGTGCACACAGAGACAGGAATTGATTCTGGCTGGGAATTGAAACCGGACCTGGTGGTCCATGGCAACAGTGCTAACCACTACACCACTGTGCCGCCCTAGTACTGTATGATGTAGTAAAGTAAAAAAAATAATAATCCACTAATAAAACTACTCAAGTAAAGTACAGGTACAGGGACTGGACATATAAAATGGACTTAGTCCACCTCTAAAAAGAGATATGATCAAGCGTTTAACTGTGCAGTTTGCAAGCATAAAAAACCCCAAATGTTAATATTCCACAATTAAGCAGGTATTGTGTATCGTCACCATATATAGGCGAGCGAATAGAACTTAAATCATATCCATTCCACTGCCATCCAAAACTGGCTGTGCTTTTTGGGTGGGAGGAATCTCTAACTGTCTCCCTTTCTCTCTCTCTCTCTTTCTTTCTTGAAAACACGAGAAGGTTTGTTTTAATAAAAAAGGGACATGGCTGGTGACCAAATTAAAGAGAAAGTAATGGGAAAGAAGCCCAAATATAAAAGTTGCAGTCATGCACTTACAGTAGTATCATTTGCTGCCCCATACTGTAGTTCCAGGGTTCAATCCTGAGCTTGAGTGAGTATTTGTGTGTTATTTCTCTGAATATTTTCATTTCCACACCAACTGGTTGGCACACACAACACACACAAATAAACATTAAATAACAAACAAAGACACCTCATCAACAAAATGTGATGATAATTTTATTTTGAAATATTCTCTTAAAATATTTATTTTAGCATTCCATATTGGTCTGTTACCATATCTAAGGAAATACGTGATTAGATAGTGATTCGTTTTATAAAAAGTTAACTACAAATGATATGTGTCTAGTGTTGTAAAAGTGATCCCAAAAATGATAAAAGAAGATGGAACAGCATATGGTGAAAACATACATTTGCATATAAACACACATATCTGATAGATGTTTACTGAAAGAATATTGAGTGGTCTAAAAAGAAAAACAGACTTTACAGTTTAAAAAAATAAGTCCAGTCTTACAAATCTTTTTTTGCAGTACATAAAGATTTTAAGGATTTGAATTCGCTCACACAATATTACCATTTATCTAATAAGGATAAATTATAGAAATATAGTTAATAAACTATATTCATCAATAACACTATGTAATTTGCTGGTGGTTTATAATGATTTGACAATTTTGTTATAAATCAAGTCAATATGTTTTTTTTTCTAATTTATTATTAATATTAAATATTATAAATAAAATATTATTATTATTAAACCTGGGAGATCTTCATTCTATTCTCTAACACCTTAGCACAATTCCCACTATATTTTCTTCCCTTTCCTACAAATATCATGAAATTTGACTTTTTATAATATTTAATGTATGCTATTTATGTTCAAAACATCTTGCTCTTCTCACCATTCTTCATCTGTTTCTTTTATAACTAATGGCACAATAACAAATTGGTGTTATTAGAAAAATCTTTGACGTAAATAGGAAATAAAAAAAGGACCTAAAATACATGCTTGTGTTATGCCACTGGTTATTTAAACTTTATGACAAACCAGGCCACGACTTACTTCTTTCTCTCACTCATATACTATTAACCATGTCAGTGTATAACCACGAAAACTGAATTGTTTTAGGTTATCTAGCAAAACATCATGATTAACCATATTAAATGCTTTTGAATGATTTAAAAATACCAAGTGCAAATCTATTGTGATTTATTGCTACCTGCATTTTATCAACTAGCTGTAAGCCATTGAATGCCATATCCATAGAATATCCTTTAGATAATCTCACGATCAGGAGCAGTGCCTGCTGAAAGATAGATCAATGGTTTATTGTATTGCAATAAATCTGATGTGTTTCATTTCAGTAGTACCTACACGCAGACAGGATTTGTGGACAATACACATGAACACATTAAAAATCCATGCAACCTTGATTTGCTCAAGGTGAAATTATTTAGTATTTCTGAAAGCAGTATCCAATATGAGTGCTTTGTAAAGCTGTTGTCCTCTTTTGTTTAATTCATTGTGTAATGAGTAATGTCCACATTGTAAACAATTGAGAAAGGTTTGCACCCTTTTGGGAACAGTGACTTCTGAGTTAGTGAATGTGCGAATGCATAATAAATCCTATTAGTGATTGGTTTATGTAGTCAAGTTTGATTATGCAAATATGCATATTATGTACGCAGATGATTTAGCCAAATTTTAATAGAAGACTTTTACTACATTTAAAACCTGCTTTTGAATCTAGTGTTAAAAAGAAAACAAAGACAAATCAAAAGTTAAAAAAAAGCTTTGTTCTGCTCCAGAAAATGTTATGTGTTTTAATTTATAATCCCAAGTGCACGGCTATAAGTGTGCAATTATGGATGAATCTACAGCATGCCTGTGGTGGCCAGCTTTTTTTTTTTCTCACTCTCACAGCAGGAGTCTCTTACTGCTATCCGCTTTGAATTCCTGAGCATCTTGCCATCGTGCTTGCTGTGAGCCGATCCCTCCCGCTGAGTTCTTGCACGTCTCCCATCATGCAGATGGCACACTGTAGACTACTGTAGAAAAAGTGCTATAAATGCGATTCCTGATATCTTAGCCTCAAAGGATATGTTTATTAAAGAGTCAGAAAACAACTTTTACATTACTTGCTGCATTATTCAGAGTGACTTCTCAATGCACTAGATAGTCTCCAGTATTTGGTCATTACAAATTACCAACAATAGAACTTTGTTGCAAAGTGACTGTTGGCAGTTACAACTGTGAGACACCTTTGGCATGAAGTAATTAAATTTTTGTCGGATGTCTGGGCTAAGTCTCTTGGCAAATCATCTTCAATTTCACAAGCATACAGAAGGCATCCTTGGTTTGGCTCCATCAGTGGTTTGGCTCGGCCACACAAGGCCTTCTTGAGTTATTTTGGCTATAACCTTAGGATCATTGTCTTAAAACCACAAAATGTTGCCTTATTTTCTTGAGATTACATTTTCCTCTAATATATCCCAGTATATAGCTCCATTCATCTTTTGATGATGTGTAATGCCCGGTATTATTTACAGAGAAATGTGATGTGGTGAATTATTGACAAGGTCTTATTTTCGTTTCATCTGACCAGATTATACTGTTCTATATTTTTAGAAATATAAATGTGGAGCTTGTGGTGCAGTTCATAACACACTGTGATACCTTGCATGGTGCACATATCCAGTGAAGATTAGTCGTTCCCTTTCGAAAGCTACACTTGATGCTGCGTGAAAACGCTATGGAAACATCTTTCTGTGTTCTCAAGCTCATGTCATATGCCGGTTGTGGAGCATGTGTGTATCAAACACGCCAAATTTTGGCATATATAACCTCGGTCCGGTGACGTCATCTGATGAATAGGGATGCGAATTGATAAGATTTTTACGATTCCAATTCCATTTTTGATTCTGCTTAACGATTCGATTCTTTATCGATTCCCTTATCGATTCTCATTTGGAAGAAAAGAGACAACAAATTGTTGATTAGCAACGTTGTTGCTGCTGGGTTGAGAACTGTTAGTCCGGAGCGGATCGAAAACGCAACATTCTTTTATAGTTATTGCATGCTGTGTGTGCAAATGTTTTAGCATGTTAGTGGTATTTTCACCCTTTGAGGAAATATCTACGCTGCAAGTATTGCAAGTTGGCCTATTTTCATGTTTTTTGGTGAAATACAACCAGACATTTGAGCGTTTGTTCCGCTTAGGCGCCATGCTTACTATTGACTGAGCGTAAGCTACGCAACGTGCGTAAGTTACGCAATGCGCATGTTGACATCATTCGTGCCCACTGGAATTGTTAAGGGAATCGTTCTCCACACTTTCTGTTTCGAGTGTTTGGGAGAAAATCACGCTTTCCTCGGGCTTCAAGGAGAGTGTGAGCACTGTGACCTCCTACCGAATAAAGTGCTTCGCGCGGCTCGCCTTCTTTAAAGTGGAGCTGCAGCACATTCCTGGAAGAGAATGTGGAAGAGGCGCACAAGACGGAGTCTTTTCTCCTTTCTTTCGCGCTCTCACCGGATCAGGAATTTTCTGAGTGTTCAGGAGAGACTCCCTCCCTTGCTTCTGCGGATATGAAAATAGCCCCCTTGGAACCCTCCTCTGTCCAAGACAGAGAGTTTGAGGAGCTCCTTGAAGTAATAACACATGCAGTCGAGCGGCTGCATATTGACTGGTCGCAGCAGCAAGCTCTCCCCAAGCACTCTAAACTAGACGACAGATTTCTGTCAGGTGGCCGGGGGGTGGAGCCTCAATGACGCTCTCTCCCTTTCTTTAATGATCTCCATAGTGAATTATCTTACTCTTGGAGCAAGACCTACTCATTCTGTGTTTTCGTGCCATCGATTTCAATTTATTCGAATATTGTTGATGCGCAGGGTAATAAGATGATGCCGCAGATAGAAGAGACACTTGAGGCTATCTCTCTCCTGGGACATCATCCTCCCTGAAAAAGCCAACACTTCCCTCCAAACCGTGCAGACTCTCCTTTGCCATGGTGGGAAAAGCTTTTCAGGCAGCAGGTCAGGCTGGTGCTTCACTGCACACCATGGAGGTCAGTGTCTATGCTCCGACGCCACTGGTGTTTCAGGCAACACCGGCCTCCAACATGAGGTTACAACACTACGGGGGTCTCTTACATAAATCGCCAGGGTGGACTGCGCTCGCGCCGCTTGAACAAGCTAGCGCACCAGGTTCTGCTTTGGGCACAGGACAAGTTTCTGTCCCTCAGGGCGATTTAAATTCCTGGGCATATGAATGTGGGAGCAGACTTGCTATCTAGACAAGCTGTGACACACAGACAATGGAAACTCCACCCCGAAGTAGTCGAAATCTGGGAAAGATTTTGCGAAGCAAAGGTGGACTTCTTTGCCTCCCGAGGGTCAGCACAATGTCCCCTCTACTACTCTCTGACTCCTCCAGCTCCTCTGGATCTGGATGCGTTGGCCCATACGTGGCCCAGATTACGCCTTTACTCCAAAAGCTCTGCTCCCGGGAGTCCTGACGAGGGTCCGTCAACAGGGTTTGCGCCTCTTATTGATAGCGCCCCGTTGGCCGACCAGAGTGTGGTTCTCGGACCTAATTTCTCTCCCTGACGGCTCACCCTGGGTGATTCCAGTGAGGAGGGATCTTCCAGTGAGGGGATATTTCATCCCCGACCCGAACTTTGGAAGCTTCACGTCTGGCCCCTGAAGGGGACCAACTAAGAGATGCTGGTCTTCCAGCCAGAGTAATTAAAACTATTCTAAGTGCTAGGGCTCCCTCCACTAGAAGAACTTATGCTCTCAAATGGAATGTATAAAGATTGGTGCATGGCAAAACATGTAGACCCAATCCACTGCCGAATTGTTTCAGTGCTGGAGTTTCTGCAAAAAAAGTTGTCCTCGGACTTCTGCTCTAGTACTCTCAGAACATATGTAGCCGCTATTTTAGCTTGCCATGTTCCGATTAATGGGGTTTCCGTGGGTAAGCACCCTTTAGTTGCCCATTTTATTCGTGGAGCTAAACGGTTGAGGCCGCCCACTAGAGCCGTTGTCCCTTCCTGGGACTTATCTATCATGCTCAAGGTCTGATTGACACCCCTTTTAAACCACTAGAGTCAGCACCTGCTATGTTTCTGACTCTGAAAATGGTTCTTCTCATGGCCGTTACTTCACTGAAGAGAATTGGAGATTTGCAGGCTTCGTCAGTCTCCCCATCCTGCCTAGACTTTGCCCCTGGGCTAGTCAAAGCTATTCTGCATCCTCACAAGAACTATCTTCCAAAAGTTCCGTTCTCAACCAGTTCCCAGTTGTTCTTGAAGAATTCTGTCCTCCGCCTTTTACTGCTACAGAGCAGGAAAGACTTCACTTACTGTGTCCAGTACATGCTCTTCAGATTTATGTCCACCGCACTAGCCAGTGGCGTATGTCAGAGCAGCTTTTCATATGCTACGGGGGCCGCAACCGGGGACCAGCCGCCACTACATAAACGTTGTCATGTTGGGTAAGAGATGCTATTGCCATGCTATGAGGCGTGTGGTCTCACTTCGCCTCTTGAAATCAGGGCTTATTCAAACAGGGGGATTGCCTCATCTATTGCGCTGGCAAGAGGTGTTCCACTGCAGCAAGTAGTTGATGCGGCAGGATGGTCCTCTCCGCACACATTTGTCAGATTCTATAGTCTGGATGTTCATGCAACTCCAGGTCTTATGGGACCTCCAGTCAGCCTCCCAGAGCTAGCTCTGAGACCTCCCTGGCCCTTGTGCGCACACGTTATACAACCTTGGGGGTCCAGACACTTGCAGTGCGGCAGCCTTGGTATTCTCGTTCCCATAGTGTTTTCATGCAGCATCGAGTGTAGCTTTTGAAAAAGAATGTCTCGGGCTACTTTAGCAAAATCTGTCTGCGCTTTTACAGTGCCTTTTGTGCGTGGTGATTGGCACTAATATACAATGTCGAAAACATGAAAGCCAATTATATCAGTTTTACACTGACAAAAAGAAAAGAGATTTGTAATTTAAAAAAATGTAATCTTAGATTTAATCAAATATAAGCGCCTGTTGGTGATCACTGGTGCTTTTGCACTGACCATTTTCAGACAAAGTCCATCTTAGGCAGCATATTCATGGAATTAATTTTCAATATATTTACCACAATAAATGTCCAATATATATGATGTACTTTACCTGAGTATTTTCCATAAGTGATTCTTACTTCTTCACTTCTACTCACTAAATTTTTTAATGAAAACACTATACTTTTACAAGTCAAGTTCTTCCACACCAAACCCATCAAACCATGTCTTTATAGTGCTTGCTTTGTGCACTGGGACACAGTCATATTGGAAAAGGAATGGCCAACAGGGAAACTGTTGCCAACAAGGAAAAGTTGAAGGCAGAGAATTGTCCAAGATGTCTTGAGATGCGGAAGCATTAAAATTAGGGGCCTGATTAAAACACCTGAAGCCAATAATTAACAGGTTTGGCCAAATACCTTTCTCCATATAGTGTATTTTCTTCTGTCCATCACTCCAGTTACTGATAAAACTGTTAATTACATCAGTGTGATTGCACTCACAGTGACCTCAGTCACTCACACAGCAGATACAGTAGAGTGTCAGGTGGATCGCATGATAGGAAGAAAGATCAATCAGAAACTGACAAGTTTGATAAAAATATCAATTATCTTGATATTTTGCCTAAATAATGTTTCAGATGTACTAAATGATTACTCAGCATTTAATGCTACTTGCTTAGCATAGTCGCTTTGTACCTCCAGGGTCTGGGTTCGATTCCCGGCCAGGTTCCTGCCCCTGTGTGCATGGAGATGGCATTTTCTTCCCGTGTTTGGTGGGTTTCCTCTGGGTATTCCGGTTTCCTCCCACAGTCCAAAGACATGCAGATTAGGCTAATTGATGTTCCCAAATTGCCCATAGTGTGTGAATGAAAATGTGAGTGAGTGTGTGTGTGTGCCCTGCGATGGATTGGCGCACTGTGCAGGGTGTACCCAGCCTCATGCCCTAAGTCTCCTGAGATAGGCTCCAGGCCCCTGTATACAGGATTAAGCGGTATAGATGTTGAGTGAGAGAGTGAGTGTAAATGTTATCTAATGAGGTAGCGGGATATAACACCCTACTGTAAAACTGCCAGTGCACTGTACTGTTACAATCACTATAGGCGATTCCCCTCAGAATTTCTACACTCCTATATTCTTATTCTAACTATTATAATCTTATGGGACCAACGGAAAAACTATATTACAGTGCAAAAGTTTTGAGCTACTGTACCTGTCCTTTCATAATATTTTGCTTGGGAGACACAGAATTTAATGTATTTATTTTTATGTAGTCTTGAGGAATAGTTCTCTAGGCTTCCTGAAGGTTTTAGCAAGTTTTTGGCTCTCATTTTTAGTCCAATCCTTGTACATTTAGGCATTTGGCAGACACTCTTATCCAGAACGACTTACAGGTTAAGGGCCTTGCTCAAGGGCCCAACAGTGGCAACTATGAAGGTAAAACAGTAGCAAAACCCGAGAGCTTGCAAATTCGAATGTGAGAACTTGTAAAATGAATATTTGTATTTGTAAGTTGAAATTTGTACTCACAGCTCTGATGTGAAAAGCTGCATCTATCGATTTGCACACCTGTGTTTTGAATTCGAAGTTGCAGATTAACAGGCACAATTGTGTACTACACATTTATCTTTGCGCTTTACTTCAGTTTCGGTGTACAACCACAAGTCGGCGCTCACAACCTCTCAGATCTGGCAGTACAACCTCAAATCCCGGCGCTCTGACTTTTGCTACTCATTTTGCGATATTCCTGTAGCAAAACTGACTTGTGCACTTGTAAACGCGGGGCTGGGGTGGAAATGAAGTCATTTTACTCACATTCGAATTTGCAAGCTCTGGGGTTTTGCTACTGTTTTACCTTCATAGGCAACTTGGTGGTTGTGGGGTTTGAACCTGGGATCTTCCGAACCGTAGTCCAATGCCTTAACCACTGAGCTACCCCTGTACCTATATCTACTCACTTTGCAGCCTGTTGCAGTAAAAGATTTGCTCATTGAAACATTTTTTCTTATACATTTACTTTAATGTGAAGAAATGATGAGTAGCTTAGGACTTTTGCACATAACTGTATGATGTCTAAACAGACATTGTATGGTGCATACCTGTACTACAATGAGGTGCTATTGTCACTTTAGTGAAACTAAAACAGATAGAGGAGAAGACTGATTATACATTGCTGATGATGACAATGCTGATGATGCATTGCTTTGTATTCATTGGTTCTCATAATCTTCAACAACATTTGTAATTCAAAAGATTTTGTATGCAAATACTTTTCCCCTTGTTCCAATTTGCTGCCAGTGACTCACTACAAAAAGACAATCAAAGCATAAAGTTGCTATATTTTTTATTACAACCAAATCAACATATTATTCATACTAAACTGTATATTTAAATAGACAAAATGACAGTTACAGGATGATTTATCTTTTGTGAATAACCTGTTTGTTGTCGATTTATAGCATTACATACAGTAGATACAACTAAACTAAATTTTTTATATTATTTTTAAGCATTTATGATTGTTATCACCTTTGTAACTCAAAGAAAGTGTTGATAGAATATTATACATCAGCTTGTAATAGTTTTTATAATAATATAAAATAAAGTAATAGTTTTCTAAAGATTTAAATATTAGGTACTTAAGGTAGTACCTAATAATCTAATTAGGTACAGATTTTTAAGAAATTATGATAAGAAAATTCTTTCTAGGTTATTATTATTTAGATGCCATCAACACTGACTGGACAGATTTTTATAATTTCTTTCTGTTTGTAACAGCTGTTGTAAGTTTTTTTATGGCAAGTTTCTAATTTTGTTGAGAGATTAAACCCGTGCAGAGAGAATCGATCTATCTATACATATAATAAAACTGTAAAGTGGGCGTGTCTATACATTGAAAATATTTGCGAAAAGGTAATTAGCATGGGGGGGGGGGGTGCTGTAAGATTAGTAATAGAACACATGAACATGGTTTTGGGCATTTTTGTTTATTTGTCTGTTTGTTTGTGCATACATCATGTAAAGACTACTTAACTAATATTTGTGAGGTTTTCATGAGTGTATTTGACCGAACTAGAGGTAACATATAGGCTTTGCTTCATCACAATCCACCCATGGGAAGAGAAGATATTCTACTTTAAAATGTAAAGAATCCACCTTGAAAAAGAGTCATTAGTTCATCACCAAATTCAACAGATGGCAATGTAAATTTTAAAAACATGCATTTATGAGTACAAATTTCTGGACAAAGTCGTTGGCACATCTAGTATAACCATTTTGTGTTACTGTTGTAAATGGTTGATGCTGTCAAGGGACTCTGATGTGTAAAAAAAAAAAACATGAAATCCAGGCAGTGTTAGAACTGCTAAAATCAATGTTATATACAGTAAGTTATATGTGGTAAGATACCAATGTAAAATATTATATTATTAGCTGTAGGTACATGTAGCATTTAATAATTCATTAGCAATCCATATCTGAGAAAATATAGAATGAACATTCAAAACATTACAGCACAAAGCATTATGCCCTATTTGCGTAGGTTGCCCTAAAGCCACCTGGACATCTCTGGCTCTGGTGTCAGGTACCGGGTTGTTGCTGTGGGTTCATGGATCAGGCTTGTTTGTCTGGCATATCATACAGTATGTGTGCCTAACTGGATTGGGATCCAGGGAACTTGGAGGCAGGGTTGGTGGCCTTGGGGTTTTGCCTGCTGGGCTCCGTCCATGGTGAGCTCTGGTGTGGTGCATGTTTTGGTGTTTTGGTCTATTATGGGCAGGATTGCCCTTTTTTTAATAGCAATTTGTGCAGCATTGATTGTCTGTGAAACTAGACTAGCCCTGGAAGCCCCACGATCCTATCACCAGTTTACTGGTATATAATTAATGATCAGTGATAATATATTAATGTTATGCAGTGTTAAAGTCATAGCTGATCTGTGTACTGTATTTGTCCTGTAAATGGTTCAAAGGTTACGAGCAAGCAATATAATACATTGTTCCATGGCATGGTCAGAGTAGAAGGTGACTGATTACTGTTGAGGATTTTATTAGCTTTCCAGCATACACACATCAGAGTGACATAAACACTGTTACTTTTGAAACAGTAATGAAATTGTCTATAAATAGTCCTTTAAAATTAAATCATGGGCAATGTCTAAAAAAGATGTGGTTGTGTTGTTTTTTTTTATGATTAAATGTAGGGAAGTTGGTAAAAGAAAAAATAATAATAAAAATGTGGATCCTTGCCTACCCCAAGGGATTTTGATTTTATTTTACATTTTTGCAACATGAAACAGCTGGAATAAAAAGAAGAACTAATTTTCAAGACGACTGACAGGGATCATTGAAAAAAAGTATTTTCTTCTTAATAAAGCCTTTTTGTTTTAAACAGAAATTATGGTGTGACATGACGTCTACAGAGCTCTTAAATTTTGGAGGATATGTTAATTCTTTGGGATTTTAATAAATAAAGCAGGTTGGTTTAAAGGGCAAATCTGCAGAACCATTATCCTTTCCAGTGGGGTCAGAACAATGATTGGTTTTCCTATTGATAAAACAGTTAGACACTTTGCTGTATCTGTTAATCAGATCATGGACTGGTAGTTCATGATGAATTTGTCTTATATAATAATTTGCCGTCTACATAAAGTTTTATTTAAGGTTGCTTTTTAATTAATCAGGCCAAACGACGAGAGCCATGTGGGTATTTGGTAAATAGGTGTCGTTTCTATGCCTGCTCTCTCAGGGGTGGAGAAATCACAACCACACGCATATTTTCTGTCCAGGCAATTTGTTTTCTATCTACAGTTGCCTGGAGGACAAGTAGAAACAACCAATTCGCAGGTGTTTTCATTAGCTTGGCAAGAATGACAGATGCATTTTCTGAACCAGGATCAGAACTCATCGCAGTAAGATTTAGTACATTATATACAGTAAGTCTTCTGCTACAACTTCATGGTTGAACTAAAAAAAATGTAAATAATGTGTTTTTAAGTGCAACACAAGGACATGGCACAGATCATTAGCCTGACTCTTTGTGACAGGTGCAAACACAATGTGCTATACTGAAAAAGAATAATTAGCTTATGCTCATTCTTTTTCCTTAGTCTATACTACACTTCAAAAAGTGCACAATATACTTAATACTCTTAATGTAAACTAGATAGCTACACAGAACACAGTTATGAGAGTATAAAAATCCCTTTATTTATCAATATATAATAATGCTATAATAATGCACTTTTCCCAGTGTTTTTACTTGTACTTGGATACCATTAAGGTAAAAAAATTTCTCAGTGTGCCGGAGCCATGATCGGACTGCCTGCTTCAAGTCTGAAACACTGGCCTCCAAAGGACTTATTTAATGGCCGAAACATGTGGAATTGGGCATGGAGCCAGGTCAAGAACGACCAGGAATAACTCCCAACTGAGTTCCTGTAATGTGCAAATGGTGTTGGTGAATGATTGGTGACAAGATATTCATCAATCTTCATGGATCAGGCATCTAAACAGTTGATTGTTCATGGGAAAGACTGCAGTAGGTCACCATACGATGTTCTGTAGGTAGGATATTTTAAATGTTTTACTGCGACTAAGAGCCTCTTCGCCATCGAGCTTAAGGCCCTAGGTAAATTTCTATCAATTTTATACCTTTTTAAAAAATATATTTCATCAAAAGTCTCAGTTTGACTTGAACATGTAGTTCACATCAACTTCCTGAGACCCAGACTCTACTGTTGTGTTTATTGCAAATTCTTCCCATTGTTTTTCTTTATTAAACCGTATAACTATAGAAATGGAAATCTTTAAACAGGATGAGGTTTGGCAAAAGACTCATACCTAACAATCCTTATATGATGATCTTACCTGGATATATAGATACGGTAGTTGTAGAAAAATGTCCTAATATGAGGACATTTGGATCTCATATGGTTAACGTATTCCATTATGATTCTCAATGAGATTTACAAGCAGGTATAACATTGGTCTGAACAGCATATTGGGATGATGTATGTGCCTAAGGTCCGGTTAAAATGTGTCTCTTTCTAGCAGGATTAGCCCATAATAAGTTTTTTTGACAATGATGGCCCATAAAAATATTCTTGAACTAATGAGCCATGCAAATCAAAGTCTTTCAGCCTTTAACTATCGAACACATTTCACAAAAACCTTATGGAAGATTCATTTTAAGAAATAATCCCACTGCATTAGGTTTATCAAGTTAATGTGTACAATATTATTTCAGATATTTACTGAAGCTATAGAATTTTGCACTGGCAGAGCACATTAAGTCCGAGTTGTTTTTGAGATATTGAGGTTTAAATAAAACTTATTTCATTCAAATGACTAGTCAAATAGAGTAATAGCTACATGAGCAGCTTGCATCATGGTGGGGTGTGACTTCCACCACTGTAATAAACTAAAATAATGGACCTCCTTGCTATGCTTCACAGACCTTACTGATGTAAACTATCCTCTTTGGTCCGATTTGAATTCAGCGCTCCTGAGCAAGGAGCTGAATCCAAGCGGTTCCAGATGCTACATTATGGGCCGGGAAAAAAAGGGAAAAAAAAGATTGCAACCCAACAGTTTGTAAAATAGAAACAGTGCATTATTTTTATTTCCCCAGTGTGCGCCAAAATGGCAAGACCATAAATGCGGTAAACACAAAATGGCCTCCACACATCAAATGAAGCTTGAGGTACATTCATAGCCACAAGCACTAAACAGCCCTCTAAATCTCGGCTTTATAAAACAAGGAGTGAATGGAGTGAATGTTTAATGCCTTTTGTTTTCGACATTAGCACATTTGGTAAGGTGCTAACAGTTCACAGAACTCACTTTTATAGGTATGTTTTTTTTTATGGGGAAGGCAATAGATGGATTTTATTTTGCAATAGTTTTGAAAGAACACCAAAAAGCAGGTTTACTTCACAACCACTTCATAACATGTACTGTATATGAACATGGAATAATATTTGTTTAGAATAATAAAAGTATATAATGTTTATTAATTTAATAATATTTGGGATTCAACCCTGGGAGTTAGCTGTAAAAGTGGAATAAGTGGAAATATAAAGTACGTTTCCCAGAACTGTCCGCCACCTCCATGGTTTATTCTCCTTACGTTTTGTCTACATACCTTTTACCCCTGTTTATTCAACAAATTTTCGGCCGCCAGCTCCTTCAGTTTTGGAATAATATGTACTGATATATAATTAAAATATCTGATTAAGTTAAGAAATCATAAGGTGTTAAAAAAATGCTGTTTATTGAACCGTTGTATAAAAGCAATATCACACTCGAGACTGTGCTGTTGTGCTGAATATCAGCATGGCTGTGATGCACTCAGCACTTGCGCTACAACAGCGCTCCCTCTCACGATATTGCTTAAATAATTTAACTACAGTTGACTATTTTGGACTTGTTTGATTGTGGAACCAACAAAGTATCGTCAATGGTTGTAGAACCAGTACAAAAGTATGGTCTAAGAAATGTGAGGCTGGGACCGATTTCTTTCTAGCTCAGACTGTAGATTTTTGCATCTTGTCAAGTAATTGCTCAGAGATAAATGTCCCTGTGATTTGAGTCCATTTTGAAGACTCAACTGAAACACAATCATCATCATTAATTGAGAAGGTGTGTTTAAAACTAAGTTAAAGATGTTTTGAATATACTGTATACATGGCAGATTATGCTGGAAAGCAAATTATGCTAGAAAAACTAATAGTACAAAGACTAAGCACTCATTGTCAATCAAAGTATAGATTACAAAAAATGACACAACATAACTATTTCAATGCTTTTCTGTGTGGCAACATGAAAAGAGTAGAAGATTACAGACTTGATACAATAACTGTTTCAATACTTTGCTTAACAATAACAGTTTGACTGTCAAACTATTCATAAATATTAGCCTTGGTCATCACCTGTAGCACCAAGCATCAGTAGCTTGTTTCCCTTCACTTATGCAGTCATGCAATTTAACTGTCACAGGCAGAAAGCACTACTGTAGCTGTCAACAGTGAGATTTTTGTTTTGTGACAGTTCATTCTGAAAGACTGATTAATTGCATATATCAGATTCTCTGTCTTATTTGGAGTGATGAAACCAAAATCATGTTATTCCAGTTCCATTTGCAAAAGGAAAAAGCAAATGTTTAAGACATAAAAAAATACTTTAAGCACTTAGCTATTATTTAAAATAATATCACATGTAGTTTGCCATATAAGGCCATTTCTATCTATAGTTATTTGTTTGGTTTTTCCGCAGCACCAGAAAATGTAAGTTTAGATAAGCTGTTTTGCTCTAATGATTAAACATACATTTCTCTCAGCCAGTCCAATTAATAATTTTTTTTATGTGCATTTTTTAAATCGGCCCTGAAGTCTTGTAAGTAATGACTTTTCTATTCTTATTAAGGATTTTATTTCAATGGTTGTCTCACTGTCTATACTGCTTTATTCTGTATACAGAGTTGCAGGGGGCCTGGAACCTCCCAAGAGACTTACAGTAGTTGTGTCACTAAACAAGGAAATTTATCAAGCCAAGCCAATTTATCGCAGGGTACACACACATACACATACTCACTTCCACACTGCACAGCAATTTGGGAACACCAATTAGCCTAATCAGCATGTCTTTGGACTTTGAGAAGAAACAGGAGCATTGTGAGGAAACCTACCAAGCACAGGGAAAACATGCAACCTCCAGTTACCCAAGGTAGGAATCGAACCCGAATGTGCAAGGTGACAGTGCTAACCACTTAGCCACAGTGCTGCCTATTGCAATGGTCTATTGTTATATGTATAAGGCTATTGCTGCCTTTCTATACGTTGGAACATTTATGGGCATACTGTGTTCCGTCTATCCATCCAACAATGCAACATTTTGCCATGTTTGTCTTTCTAACCCCTATTTTAAACTATTATCCATCTATCTACCTTTCTGTCCATCATTAGTCAACCATTCAGTCAGTCATGTCCATCCGTTGGTCAAGGTTACCCTTCCACCCATCATTCAATCTATTGTCAACCATTTATCAACAAAATCACAGTCTTTTTAGTTATATATTCATTTCCTACATATCCATCCATCCATCTGTCTATCCATTTATTCATCCATCCACCCATTTGTCAAGGTGTTCAGCAACATACCAGGGTTTTCTTTCTTAATTGACAGTCATTTAGTCCACAATTATATAAAACTTGCTTGAGTGTAGACAGTGACACTAGTAATGGAGCTTTCAGTTCATTGCAGGCCTGGTAGATTCTGGGTTTTTTTGACTATCCTAACCAATTTTATCACTTTCCATTAAGGGTACCTGTTTGGGTCTTCCTCCAGAGTTTGACAAAATGGCTACACCTTATAGCTTGTACTATTCCCTTTAAATAAGCTACACTCGATGCTGAGTGAAAACGCTATGGAAACATCTTTTTGTGTTGCCGGTTGAAAAGCATGTGTGTATCAAACATGCCAAATTTTTGGCTTATATAACCTCGGTCAGGTGACTTTGGCTTATATAACCTCGGTCATCTGATGAAGTGCACCTGCAGGTTATAAATAGGAGTAAACCAGAAACATTTCTCAGATCTTTTTGTCTTCAAGACTGACTTTGTGCATTGGGTGTGTGTGTTTACAAAGCAAATTAAGTGTTTAACTCACCGATATGGCAGAGTTTCAAGCGATTTCCACACTTTTTGTTTCGAGTGTTTGGGGGAAAATCACGCTCTCCTCGGGCTTCAGGGAGAGTGTGAGCACTGTGACCTCCTACCGATTAAAGTGCTTCGCGCGCGGCTCGCCTTCTTTAAAGTGAAGCTGCGAGCCGGATCATGCACAGATCTGGCAGACATGCACGAGACGTTATCTCCCCTCCTTTCTCTCGCGCTCTCGCTGGATCGGAAAAATTTTCCGTTCACTTCTCAAGGGCGCTCAGGCGCTTCTTGTGAATGGACAGGAGAAACATCCTCTCTCGCTTCCGCAGAGATGGAAATAGCCACCTCAGAGCGCTCGTCTAGTGACGACAGAGCGTATAAGGAGTTACTTGAAGTAGTACCGCAAGCGGTCGAGCGGCTGCATATTGACTGGCCGCGAGAGCGAGCTTCCCCAAGCGCTCAAAATTAGATGACAAGTTTCTGGCGGGTGGCCGGGTGGTAGAGCCTCAACGACGCTCGGTCCCCTTCTTTAGCGACCTGGTTAGGGTTAGGCGATGCCGTTAGGAGTGGACCTCCGGAGCTGTAGCGCTGTTAACTCTGTCACCACTAGGTTTCGGGGGGCAAAATTATATGAGCAAGCCTACAGGAAATTCCTTCCCCGCCGTGCTCAAGAGTCGGGGCTGTCGCCCACCCGGTCCTGACTAGGTCTGACTCTCACGGGACGGGAAGCGCAGAAGGAGAATGTGATAAGCCGAGCACGGATTGGGGTACGGCTCGCCACGCTTCACGATCCGCCTCAAAGAGGTCGAACCAGCGCACTGTCTTCTTTACAAAGAAGAAGCTCTGAGGTTCATGCGCCCAGTACCGTGGGGGTGGCTCCCCCCGGGGAGGGGCACGTAGAATTCCTTTTTATGAATAAAGTCCCTGGCACCCCCAGGAGGTCGGTGGTCATGCTCCGCCACCACTGATGTTTCGGGCAACACCCGTCTCCAATGAAATGTTAGTTCTTCGGTCTTTTCCTGCCATGTTTTAGGATGCCGAACATCTAACCGACCTGCCAAGACTTCTGCCCCTTTTGGAGAAACTGGCAGCGTGAAAGTATATCTCCTTGGGTAGTAAGCACTGTAGAGAGAGCCTACGGGATTCAGTTCTCACATCGCCCTCCGCATTTCAACGGCATGGTCTCCACTTCCGTGAAACGGGAAAGGGCGCATCTGCTGACTCTGGGCTTACAGACATTGGTGGGAAAAGGGGCCATAGAAAATGTTCCCCTACCAGACAGAGAGTCATGCTACTACAGTTGGTATTTCTTGGTTGCCAAGAAGAATGGGGGGCTGCGTCCAATTTTAGATCTTCGCTGGCTGAACCGCTATCTGAAAAAATACAGGTTCAAAATGTTGACTGATTGAATGTTAAATGTTGATTAATTTGATTGTTTCTCAAATCCAACCAAGGGATTGGTTTGTAACAATCGATCGCGCCTCTTACTGATAGCCCCCCTTTGGCCGACCAGAGTGTGGTTTTTAGATGTAATATTTATCCTCGAGGGCTCACCGTGGGCGATTCCAGTGAGGAGGGATCTTCTGTCTCAGGCGCAGGGGACAATATTTTATCCCCGGCCCGAGCTCTGGAACTTTTACGTCTCTACCAATTAGGAGATGCTGGTTTTCCAGCCAGTGTAATCGAAACTATTTTAAGTGCTAGGGCTCCCTCCACTAGAAGAACTAATGCCCTCAAATCGATTGTATTTGAAAGTTGGTGCATGGCAAAACATGTAGACCCAGTCCACTGCCGAATTGTTTCAGTGCCTGAGTTCCTGCAAAAAAAGTTTAACCTCTGGCTTATGCCCTAGTACTCTCAGAACATAAGTAGCTAGGGAAAGCACCCTTAAGTTGCCCGTTTTATTTGTGAAGCTAAATGGTTGAGGCCGCCCACCAGAGTGACGGTCCCTTTTTGGGACTTAGCTCTTGTGCTCGAAAGTCTGATCAACACCCCTTTTGAAGCACAAGAGTCAGTACCTGCCAGGCTTCTGACTCTTAAGATGGCTTTTCTTCTGGCCATTACTTCCTTAAAAAGAATTTGAGATCTGCAGGCTTTGTCAGTCTCCCCATCCTGCCCAGACTTTGCCCCTGGGCTAGTCAAAGCTATTCTGCATTCTCACCCGAACTATCTTCCGAAAGTTAAATTCTCAACCATGCACCCATTTGTTCCCGAATCATTCTGTCCTCCACATTTTACAGCTCCGGAGCAGGAAAGACTTCACTTATTCTGTCCAGTTTGGGCTCTTTAGATTTACATCCACCGCACTAGCCAGTGGCGTAAGTCAGAGCAGCTTTTCATATGCTACAGGGGCCGCAACCGGGGTCGGCTGCCACTAGACAAACGCTGTAACATTGGGTGAGAGATGCTATTGCCCTAGCCTATGAGGCGCGTGGTCACACTTCTTCTCTAGGAATCAGGGCTCATTCGACCAGGGGGACTGCGTCATCCATTGTGCTGACAAGAGGAGTCCTCTTACAGCAAGTGTGTGATGCGGCAGGTTGGTCCTCTCTGCACACATTTGTTAGATTTTATAGTTTGGATATTCATGCTACTCCAGGCTCACAGACAAAATTGATCTGAGAAATGTTTCCGGTTAGCTCCTATTTATAACCTGCAGGCACACTTCATCAGATGACGTCACCTGGCCAAAGAAATTTGACGTGTTTGATACACACATGCTTCACAACAGTAACACAAAAAGATGTTCCCATGCGTTTTCACGCAGCATCTTGTTACCACTTTTTCAGGGAACAGGATTACCGCAAAGTAACCAAAAACGTACTCACTTACACTTGTTTGAACTGATCTTAGAATCTGCAGTCCTGCAGATTATCTAACCAAATAATATCTAACCAAACTTCTCATATTTGGCACAGAGAAGCTACCAGCTGTAGTCAATCAAGATCCCTAACAGGAAGTTGAGGGGCTTTGGAAACTCAAATATATTTCAGGACATTCAGCGCTTAACTGAATTAATAAATAAGTGGATATACCAATATGCTTGCCCCGTTAAGTATCTTTTTGACTGCCAATATTTATTTAACAAAATGGAGCCAAAAAAAATAACATGTGGACAATATTAACTACTCCTGTCCTGCTTCCACAGAATTTAAGAGGCTAAGTTGCAGCCAGGTGCTGTTAATCATCAGCCCTTGATTAACTGATCATCAGCAGGTGTGCAGACCTCTATAAATATGAAAGTTTTGGCAGTTTGCTCGTCTGGTGCATTCACTTGTGTGTTAATCAATGTTTTTAGTAAAGCAATAGTTGCTGCACTTTAATTTTAAAAGGGTTATAAAACCATTTACAAACAATTTGGAGTTCAACATTCTACAGTGTGAAAAAATATTCATTCAAGACAGTTTCCAATCTTCCCAGGAGTGGACATCCTAGCACATTCACCCCAAGGTCAGAACATGCAATGCTTGAGGAAATACAAAGACATCCGAGAACTACAATACATCTTAGACCCTACAGGCTTAACTAAGTATGTTAAATGTTAAAGTCTATGACAGCACAATTAGATGAAAACTAAACAAAAGTTTGTTTGGAAGGGTTGCCAGGAGAAAACCTGTTCTGTCTTAAAATATCACACAAGCATGATTGAAGTTTAAAAAAAACTGCATCTGAACAAACCAAAAGGGTTCAATATGTTGTATGGACAAATGAGACCAGCATCATGTTTGCTAAAAACCAAACAGCATTTCAGCAGAAACATCTCAAACCCACTGGTCAACATGGCGGTGGAGGGTTGATGATTTGGGCTTGTAAACTTTTGACCACAACTGTAATGTAGTTGCCAGATTGAGCGAATGTCCGGAAATGGTGTTTATCACATTTTTTAAATTTAAAATCAGCATGTGTGTACGCATGTTTAACGTGTATTATGTCTATATATCTATAAATATTGAAAGGAGCATGCAATAAGTGGAGGCACGAGACACATCTATCACCTTCTTGGTCAGTAAAAAGCCCTTGCCAGCCTGAATAGACTGTGCTTCGATGGACTGATGCATCTGTTTGGAGTTTTTATTTGTGATCATATGAAACTTGGTGAGATGGTAATGAGATTCAGGAATATGAATAGCCATCTGCCTCTCTCTGCAGAGCTCCAAAACACCTCTCCCAGGTGGTGGATGGCAAGAAACTTACACCCACCTTTCAAACTACTCATATTACATATACACATACTCACCCACCAATACTCTGTATGCCATCTACTTGTGTGTGTGTGTGTGTGTGTGTGTGTGTACAGTCATGTTGAAATGTTAGTTCCCCCTATTTTAATTCTATGTGTTTTTCTGTAAAACATAACAAAAATCATCTGATCATAGCTTGTTGATATTGCTTAGCAGCAATAACTTGAAGTGATGATTTCCTTTATGACTTTATCAGTCTTTCACATTGTTGTGGAGGAATTTTGGCCCATTCTTCTTCCAAAATTGCCTTAGTTTATTGAGGTTTTTGGAAATATGCACAGCGGTGGTACGGTGCCTTTTTGGTTAGCACAGTCGCCTTGCACCTCTGGATTTAATTCCCGGCCATGTTCGATTCTCGCCTCTATGTGCATGGAGTCTGCATGTTGTTGTTTTTTTTGTTTTTTAACTAGACTGTTTATCCATTTTTCAGCTATTCTGATGTAGATTTACTGGTGTGATATGGATAATTGTCCTGTTGCATGACCTAATTTTGGCCGAACTTTAGCTGTTGAACAGATGGCTTCATATTTGCCTCTGGAATAGTCTGTTATACAGAGGAGCTTATGCTGTTTTTTCCCCAAACATGGTTCTAGGCGTTAAGACCAAACAACTCAACTTTGGTCTCATCTCTCCATCTCTCTGTCTCTTTTTTAGAAGCCTTGAGCTTTATTCATATTTGTTTAGCCTTAAACCTTGTTTATAGCATTGTTCAACCCTTCCAAACTAACTGTAATTGTTAGATAGTCTTCTTCTAATTGCGTTGTCCTTAAACCTTAAAATGCTAAGTGAGGGTAGTATTGTCTAAGATGCAACTCTTTGCTTTTTTTTTTATTTCTTTGAGCATTGTATGGTCTAACCTTGGGTGAATGTGCTGGAAAATCCACTCCTGGGCAACTGTCTTGAATGCTTTCCACTTGTAAATAATCTTTCACACTCTATTATGTTTAACTCCAAATTGATAGAAAATGGTTTTATAACCCTTTTCCAGATTGATGTGCAGCAGAAATAGACCACTGCTTATGTTGTTCCCTCTTGGCATTGTGGTAGCACACACCTGAATGCTCCAGACCAGCAAATTGCCAAAGCTTCTGCTTTTATGGATGTCCTGTGGAAAAATCCTGTTGAAGCAGTAAGGGGTACATAATATTGACATTTTTATTAAATAAATAATAGCACAGTTTACATATTGTTAATCATCTGAGGTTGTATTTGCATAATATTAAGACTTATTACAGATGCTTTTGCTCCTGTTTATATATATATATATAATGCTCGGCAGACCAGGCGCATACATACTACAGTACTCATAAATCAAGACTTTGCGTGTTTATTAAAAACTTTTGCCCATATTGAATAACGATCGCAGACCAAGTTATCGCAATCCAAGGTTATAGATTTGAGAGAGAGAGAGAGAGAGAGAGAGAGAGAGAGATACACAGTGAATATAAAACGTCCACATTCCCTGGTTAAAATGCCAGCTGATGGGAAAAAAATGTGACCCTATAACCGGACCTATAACCAGTACAACTTAGTTGAGCAAAATTTAAAACAAAAAAATTTAATAGTGGTTGCGAAAATATGCAAACCCTTAAACTAATATTTAGTTGAAGCACATTTTGATTTTTTGACAACAATCAGTCTTTTTCGGTAGGAGTCCATCAGCATGGCACATTTTCACTTGGCAATACTTTTCTTTGCAAAATTGCTCCAAATCTGTCAGATTGCGAGGCCTTCTCCTGTGCACAGCCCTTCTTAGATCACCCCACAGATTTTCTTTCAGATTCAGGACTGGGCTCTGGCTGAGCCATTCCAAAACACTAATCTTCTTCTGGTGAAGCTATTCTCTTGTTGATTTGGATGTATCCTGAAAATTTTCTGCCAGCATTGACTGGTATTTCCAACTGTTCATAATTCACTCCACCTTGACTAAAGCCCCAGTTCCAGCTGAAGAACAACAGCCCCAAAGAATGATGCTGCCACCACCATTCCTCTCTGGGGGGAAAGTGTTGTATTTTTGGTGATGTGCATTGTTGTCGGGCAAAGTTTTACTGGGCTTGGATGTTTTTCTTTACCCTAGCCCATAGCCTAGACATATGAAGAATACAGGAGATTGCTGCCACATCTACTACACAGCCAGCACTTGCCAGAATTTCCTGCAGCTTATCTATCAGCTTAAAGTTGCTGTTGGCCTCTCGGCAGCTTCCCTGACCAGTTTTCTTCTTCTTGTCTTCTCATCAATTTTGGAAGGATGTCCAGTTTTTGATAATGTCTTGATAATGCGCCATATCTTCTTCACTTGAAGATCACTAACTTCACTGTGTTCCACAGTATATCTATCGTATATATCGTTGGAAATTCTTTTGTAGCCCTCTCCTGAGTAAGACCTTTTAACAATGAGGTCCTTCTGATGCTTTGGATACTCTTGGCCTTCTGATGCTTTGGATACTCTTGGCCTCATGGCTTTTGCTGTAAAATGCACCTGAGAAGATGTCTGGAAAAGCCTACTAGAACAGCTGAACTTTACTTGGGGTTAATCAGAGGCGTCTCTTTAAATGATGGCAGGTGTGTACTGACTTCTATTTAACATGGTTTAAATGTGATTGCTTAATTCTGAATATAGCCAGTTATAAGAGGGTGTGCACATCCATGCAACCACAATATTACTTCTTTTTTATTCTTACTCCCCCACTAAAAGTTTCAGTTTGTTTTTTCAATTGAGTTGTACAAGTTTTACAGTAGGTAACATTAAAAGGTAGAAAAAGTTCTGAAATTATTTATCTTGGTAATTTTTTTTTACACCACAAAACCCTGACATTTTAACAGGAGTGTATAGACGCTTTATATCCACTTATAGTATAGTATCGTTTGGAACTGACACAATTTTTTCAAAAATTCATATTTTACTTGTCACATACACAGTACAATATGCAGTGAAATGCTTAGACAACCTCCGTGACCTTAAAATAAAAGACTATGAATAGGAAATAAATATGAAAAATTAAATAAAAGGTAAATTTAACTAAGAAAGAATAAAATAAAATATAAAAGTAAAATTAAATAAGTCTACAGTAAAGTTAGATATAAATGGTAATAAAAATGGTAATGTCCAGGGGCTGTGCAATCCACATATTTAAAGTGTCTTGTGCGTGCAAATATGCTCAAAAGTGATTTATTTAAAGTGGCTTGTGATAGAGTGATTTAACTAATAACCACAAAAGTGCAGTTGTGCAGTGGCCACTAGTGTAAATTAATGTCCAGAATGATACATTAAGTGTTGTATTGTATCTATAAATGTATTGCATGTTCTCAAAGGTTCACCACAATGCCAAGGCTCTGTCCTTTTATGTCCTAAAATGCAAAGATGGTGAAAGGTTGAAAGAGAAGTGCAACTTTTTAGATGCCCTTGGCCACATACTGTGCTGTCAGTTCCAAGACACTATGCTAATTGAGGTGTGTGATGTCATGGCCAAGGCAAACTTGCTTACTCTAATGCCCTCATACCTACCTGTGCCCATATGCATGCCCTTTTTCTTACCTTTGCCCCCGATTGAAACATGACAAAAGTGTTTATTTAACATAGCTTGACACAAAATATACATCATTAGCTCTTTCTTTGTACTTTCTTGTACTTGTAGACACTTTCTTTTCTCTGTGACCTTTCTTGACAGCAGACATGCTCCTTTTATACCCTTGCAGAATTTATACTTTTTAAACATGCTTGAGTTTGTGCCCAGCCTTTAATTAAGTTTTCTAATTCAAATATGTATATTATAATATTATAATAATTAATATTTATACATTTTATATATATATATATATATATATATCGAGCCAGGCTCGATTCCCGTCTCTGTGTGCATAGAGTTTGCATGTTCTCCCCGTGCTTGTTGGGTTTCCTCCGGGTAGTCAAGTTCCCTCCCACAGTCTGAAGACATGTAGGTTAGGTTGATAGGCGTTCACAAATTGCCTATAGTGTGTGAATGAGTGTGTGATTGAGTGTATGTATGTGTGCCATGCGATGGATTGGCACTCTGTCCAGGGTGTACCCCGCCTCGTCCCCTAAGCCTCCTGGAATAGGCTCCAGGCCTCCGTTATCCTGAATACAGGATAAAGCGGTATAGAAGATGAGTGAGTGAGTGTATGAGAAGGAACTACCACTAGTCTCACCTCTAAAACTGGACACTTCCAATCCATTTATTAGTTTAATAGTATTGAATTAACTGACATAACATAATTCATAACATAATTCGTTTATCGTCTATACCACTTATCCTGTACACAGGGTCACAGGGGCCTGGAGTCTATCCCAGGGGACTTTGGACACAATGTGGGGTACATCCTAGACGAGATGTCGATTTAACACAGTTCACAAAATTATTATTATTATTATTATTTACTTTTTTTAATTGTTCTTGTTAGTTAAGACACAAAAGTTAGGGGTAAAAATTTTAAAGAGACAGAGGATAAAGAAATGCCAAGTGAGAGACAGAGAAAAAGAGTGTGGAGTGAATTTCTAAATTTTGCCTGCAATCACAGATATTTCAGGCGACTCAGTGTTAGTTTCTCCTCCCTGTTCCTAAGTTTAACTGATTCACATTTGTCTTTTTGATATTCACATTTTGACTGATTTACAGAGAGGAGCTACTGTATACGGCTATGGCTCATGTGCTGTATATCTACTGCTCTCTCTCTCTCTCTCTCTCTCTCTCTCTCTCTCTGAAATCAGAGCACTGACTACTTAAATCATGAAAAGGTCGGGTGTGATTACACACCTGGTAGTTTCGTGTTTAACTTTTTGCCTCTGGACACATCAACCTCCTGTTTAGTCAACATTACACCTTCTCGACAATGATCACGCAGCAGCTGTGTGTGTGCGCTTACGCAGCACCTTTCGGCAGCTTGACGTGCGTGCACATGAAAGGGACATTTCCAATTTAAACGAGGTCCTTACAGAGACACTGCGTCATGAATATGCAGGGTGGGGGAGGGGGGGGGAAACAGGGGAGTGAGAGGGTTAATCAGTAGATGTGTATAGATTCCAAAATCAAAGCTGCAAGACGGTATGTGTGAGACTTCTTATTATTTTTTTTATTTGAGTCCTGCTATTTATGTAAAAATCATGCACTAATTTTTTTCTCCGCCAGTATGCACACATTTGTGTGTGTGTAAGCATTGCTGTGGAAATTAGAATCTTTGTTCACACATGACTGAATGTCCACATGTCTGGATTTGTGAGCGACAGGCTCTTGATCTCAGGGTTTGCATGTTAAAGATGGTTGTTAACAGTCTTTTGGAGTGCCACTAGTGATGCATATCACAAAAAAAAGGAGGTGGCTGAGAGAATGACAGATGAGATGAGAGGAAAGAGACCGAGGTGGAGAGGAAGACGAAAGACAGCCCTGTGCAGCCCTGAAACAGATAATCGATACACTCCAGCATGGCAAACAGTTGTCAACAAATAGACTCGTTTCACAGCCCACAGGCGATGGGATTGTGTGTATGTGTGTCTGTATGTGTGTGTGTGTGTGTGTGTGTGCGTGTGTGTAGGCTGTCTGGGTTTGACCTGGGCTTTGTAGCATTGAGGGACAAGTCTCAGTTTTTTGAAGCGTAAAGTGTCTTGATGCAATGACCGACGTCTGGATGCACTGCTGCAGGAAAACACACACACATGGTGAGGAGGAGGAAGGATAGACAGGTTGAAGGGGCGAGAAAGAAGAAGGAAATAGGAGGAAAGAAATCCCTTTCTTGGGAAGATGGAAGGGGAGGACAGAAAGAGGAGAAAAGAGGACAATAAGCTAGAAAGAGAATAAGGTGAAAAGAAGTGGAAGACAGGCAGAGGAGAAAGTGAGGAAGACACCAAAAGAGGAGAAAAAGATGGATGACTGAAGATTGCGAGGCGAGAGTGATTTTTTTAAAGGAGGTCCTGGAGGACAGGATGGAAGATAAATAGGGGGCCGAACAGATAAGGAGAAATGACTGAGTAGAGAGGGAGGAGGAGACAAGACGATGAAGAGAGCAAGCGAATGAGGCATGGTGGAAAATTGAGAGGGAGGAGACATGAATTAAGAGAGTGTGAGAGGAGAGCAGAGGAGAAAAGACAGAAGGAGAGGTATATAAGAAAAATAAAGGGAGAAGAAAGGTAGGAAAAGGGATTGATCGATAAGAGAGGGGAATAGGAAGGGGTGAGAAGGAAAGAAAGAGAAGAATGACAGGGATCTAAGTGAGGTGAATGCTTGTAGAGAAAGCATAGGGGACGAGATAAGGGGAAATGAAAGAAGAGTGATAGAACGAGGCATAAGAAACTAGAATAGGGAGCACAGAGACGAAATAGAGGTTATGAGGACGAGAATAAAGAGGGAAGAGAATAAGAAATGAGAAGGTGACGGCATGAGAAATTATGAGGATTGAAAGAGGAGAAAAACAAGGTGTAACTCAAGAAGGAGGAAGAACTTCTATAACTTTATACGAAGTCACCATCTCTCTCTCTCTCTGTCTATCTCTTCCTCTCTCTACCTCTCACACACCACACACACACAGTGACAGAGGGTTCCTTCTCTCCTGCACAGTGTAATGACAGGCCCATATGGACCGTCTCTTTTTTCCTCTCACCCTCTGCCTCATCGCCTCTTCAGCTGACAGAGAGGTTAAAGGGATTTTTTTCCACCTTTTTGCATAGACAGAGGGAAAATTTACATTTAATGCAAAACAGGTAGTTCTAATAGCCCCAGAAACTATAAGTGTCCTCTCCTCATTCAGAGACAGGCTAGTCCCAGAGCAGGAACTTTTTCATGGCTGGACTTCCACAAATGTCTCCTACGTGCTCCAGACTCATTTTTTCCGACATAAACACTGCTTTCTAAATAATCACAATTGCTCTAGTATCTCTCATAGTGTCTCTGTGCTGGCTGCCTGTATTTTCACCCATGTTTTGGTTTTTAATTATGATTATGATAATCATTTTGAGTATACACACTTGCATTATTCCTCTGACACCAAAAAGCAAACTTTTCAGAATGCTCAATTTAGTTCCCACTATCTAAAAAATACTGTGTCGAGCTAGGAGGTGATTATTAAAGCTTGTTTCATATAACATGCCATTCTTGACCGAACATTTTATTCTTGTCTGAAAATTATTTAGTTAACCAGATTTAATTATTGTCAAGAAACTTATGATGAAGGATAATAAGTTTTAGAAACTATAACAGCATGGTAAAATGATACTGCACTGCTATACAATTATTTGGTTCTATTTTAAGCCCATACTGATAAAAAAAAGACAAGACAACAACAATAAAAACTACTTTCAGGTTTAGTGCATTAGGAACTTCTCTTTAGTTATGGTATAATTTATTACATTTCATTACAATTTAGTAATAAAAGAAATAAAGTTTTTCATAAAATACCAATTTTATTAAATTTTAATTTTTTAAAAAGAATTGTTAAGGTTCTAATAGGACCTCAAAACAGTGCTTTTTACTCACAAAAAAGTGCACTTTTTGGGCTGGAAAACTCCAAACTTTAGAATTTAAGATTTGTTTTAGAGTTACATTTTAAATGGTAAACAAATATCCTGTAAGACATTTAAGTCAAACCAGGTGTTTATTTGTGCAGAATAACAGAACACACTTATGAGAAAAAAAAATCCCTTTATTTTACTATATAATCTCCTGCTACACTAATGCACTTATCTCAGTATTTCGCTAGGGCTTGGATACCATCAAGGTAGAAAGTTTTCTTTCAGACTACCTGCTTTGCCTCTGAAATACCGGCCTCTTAGGAACTCTCAAACATGTCTCAAATTGGAACAAGGGCAGGACTGTACAGGGGATGTGGCAATAACCCCCCAGCTGAGTTCCAGTAAATGTGAAAGTGGTGTTGGTGAATGATTGTGTGCACAGTTCACACAGACAGATGCGTCTCTTCCACAAGTTGGTGACAAGTTATCCATCGATTTCTAAGGATCAGGCGTTCTGCTTGTTGAATGTTCACAGGGTCGTCTACAGTGCAGTGCCGGGATTGTCATTAAATCAATATTAAAACGGTTTATGTGGCTAAGAGTCTTGTCATGGTAATGTGCTTGAAGTCTTCTGTAAATGTCATTTGACCTTACACCTTTAATCACAATAAATTTCATACAAGTCCTGGTTTTACTTGAACGCGCTTTGTAGCTGGGTCAGGATTGTTGCTCCAATCATGTAAAGTGTTATAAAAATTGATCTGTTCACCAAATCTTATTTATTTTATAGCTTATATTCGAACTCTATAACATTTCATTTATTACATGAGGTTATGGTACTAGAAATACTAACAGGGTGTTCAAATACCTTTCATGCACATTAGGTATGTTCTATGAAAAAACATCAAATAAGTTTTAACACTAAAAGTGTAACATTTTAGTGAGTTACATGCATATATTGATTTAAAAATCAATTAAAATGAATGAATGAAACAATAATAAATTCGCTATTATATACAAAAAATAATTCATATCCCTACACAGATTTGTGATATTACAAAAGTATCATGAAAAGTATCTTTTGTACACTACAACTGTAACTCATTGATAAACACTTGTGTCATGGTTTGCTTAACATGAATGCTTGATCGCTCCAGGATATTTAAAAGTGCCTAATTACACTAATAAACAAAGCCCTTAAAGAACACTGATTAAAACTTAAACGAATGCTGTGTTTAGACTCTATAAAGACTTTTGCTTGGGGTAGTTTGGTTTCTTGGTTGCTCACAGCCAGCTGTCTGGGCGGTATGATGCAAAAAGAACTGTGAACAATCTGAAGTTCAGAAAACCTTGTGTAAGAGCACTCTAGTCCAAGACAGCCAGCATTTTCAGAGCATGTGCAGAAAGTGCACGGTTTTTGTCAGGGTACAGAGAGAACTTACAATACTAAGGACTATGAACTTGAAGGGTTTTGACTCATTTCCACTTATCACTGTGTCAGCTGATTTGCACTATTTAATTGTTTTGGTTCACCCCAGGTGGCATGGTGGCTTAGTGGTTGGCAATGTCGCCTTGCACCCCCAGGGTCAGGGTAAATGACTAGTGCATGTGTGAGTGTGTGTGTGTGTGTGTCTGCGATGGATTGTTAGCCATTCAGGGTGTATCCCGCCTCGTGCCCTAAGTGTCCTGGGATAGGCTCCCCTCCCGACCCTGTATACAGAATAAAGTGTTATAGACAATAAGTGAGTGAGTGAGTGAGTCCCAATTGCTGCTAGAGTAAAGATTTTTAAACATCTTTATTATTTTGTGTTTAGTTATGAAGTGAGTGACAATAGAAGCCTGTATGTGGAATATGTGATGTTTTTTTTGCTTCAGTAAAATTTAAGCTATGAAGGTGGTTTGCATGTAATGTAATGCTGATACTTTTAACCCTTAAAGCCCAGTCATTTTATTTTGCATTAATATGTTTTAATGAATATATACAGGCATCAGGATTGTGCAGTAGTTGATTGTAAGCAGCTGATGGTCTCCCACTGTGCTACAGAAATGGTACAGAGATGTACACAAATGGTTGAAGAATTTGTAAGAATGGCAAACCACCCAGTGGGAAACCATCAACTGTGACAAAGGGGATTTTCATGAGTTCAACGATGGTGCAAATGCATCATTTGTGATTGGAGTGAAGACTGTGTTAAGTAATCCTATTTATATAGAGTTACTCTACCTTCATGTGCAATATAAACAACCTATGTCAATTAATCAAAAAAGTTGGGAAGAAGTATCCAGAAAAGACCCAGCAAACATGTGGAGAACATGCAAACTACATTGACACAGCCTCGAGATAGGAATCGAACCCGGACCTTTGAGGTACAAGGCGACTGTGTTGCCATTATTATTATTGTCTCCACTCACTTAATTATTAGGCTGATGTCTGGGGCCTATCCCAGGCAACTCAGGCACTAGCCGGGATACACCCTGGACAAAGTGCCAGTCCAGCGCAGGACACACACACACACACACACACACACACACACACACACACACACACTATGGGCATTGGAAAAACAGTTTAGTTTAATCTTTATGTCTTTACACTGTGGGAGGAAACCGGAGTACCCAGAGGAAACCCACCAAACATGGGGAGAACATGCAAACTCCACACACACAGACCCGAGACGGGAATCGAACCCTCAACCATGGAGGTGCATGTCTACAAAAGGACCAATTTGGCTGATAGAGTTGTAAGGAAAGGTGTAGAGTTTTGGGAGATTACAGATTTTATGTTTGTGTGTGTGTGTGTGTGTGTGTGTGTGTGTGTGTGTGTGTGTGTGTGTGTGTGTGTGTGTTTGAGAAAGAGAGAAAGAGAGCGATATGCTTTATACCTGATATTTTTTGTTGTTGTTAATATTGATGTTTTTTTTTATTGTTTACCTACTATGTTATTCTTTCCTATCTAATATGTTTATAATGTTTATATATGTTTATACATTCACATTGATGTTATTTATAATGTTATTAATCTTTTTTAATTGCTTTGGCAACAATGTAATTTTTTTAAACATTTGTGCCAATAAAGCCCTTCTGAACTGAACTGGGAGAGAGAGAGAGAGAAAGGGAGAGAGAGAGAAAGGGAGAGAGAGATATGTTGTGATTGGCTAAGATAAAAGGGGCGGGCAGAGAGGGGGATGGGTTAGGACTGAGGCTTTAGTGAGCAGCAGATCTGCACAAAACAGAGAGCTAGAGACACTGAACCGCTGATCGCACCGCCTGCACCAGAGAACTGAACTAAAGAGCTGAGAGAGAGAGAAAGAGAGAGAGAACACAAGACGAGATTTAGGAGTGCTTGCTTCTCAGTAGTGTTTTGCATGAATGAATGTCTCTTGATGTGCTGTGTGCATGTACATAGCACATGACACAGGATCTCTGATCGATCCCTCTCACGTGCCTGAAGTCCACTTTTGTTAACCTGGAACTTTACTCTTTTAAGAGATCACACTTTCTTCCTTGCTCTAAAGATAGAGATAGAGCATGATCACTGATTGAGAAAAGATATTTATTGTATCCTCATCCTGTCCTCCTGATGCAGTAACACCTGGACGGAAAGACACCTGTCATCTCAACACCTGGATCTAGCAGCATTTTTGAAAAAAATATTTTAAGGATTGCTTTTTTTCTTGGGATTTCTTTTATTGTTTTGAATCAGAGTTTGCACTGGATATTGAGGTAAGAGTTTTGCCTTGCATCTGCGTGCATTACTGGATCATAACTTTTCAGACTAATTATAGGCACAAGGCTTGCAGGTTTATACCAAAAGTTAAGAAGTTAAGAATCAGGGCTGAGGTTAGCACCCTTTTGCAACTTTATTATCATAAAATCTTTTCTAACCTGTAAAAAAATGTAAAAAAATTATTTACTATAATGATTTGGCATGGTACCACTATACGTATATTTTATTGCACCAATTAATATGTTTTTTTTTTCTTTTTGAATTGTGCATGTGGTGTACCATAACTTCTATATCAAAGCTTTACGTAGTCCTGGGAGTCTTTAGGGAGACGATTATTTAGCAATAATGGAAGGAGTCTCCAGTGTAAGTGCTTTGTAACAGACATAACTAAAGCTATAGGATGGATGGTTTCTGTAACATGACAAGGTGTGTGTGTGTGTGTGTGTGTGTGTGTGTGTGTGTGTGTGTGTGTTTGTTTGTTTTTTCTAAGAGTGATAAGGACCCATGGTTACTGTATAAAGTCAGATTTTGCCTGCATGTGTATTAAAAGCCAAATGAGAGACAGGTCTCTGGATACAAGGAAGGTTACTGCTAATTAAACCACATTCTTCTTCACTGGAGCGCAAAACGCCGAGCACCCCAAGCGATCCAGTAGCAGCTGTTACTCTCCAAACACCTCTGAACTCACTCTGCTTTTCGCACCCGGTGTTTGTGTGTGTGTTTGTGTGTGTGTGTGTGTGTGTGTGTGTGTGTGCTGAATTTGAGCCCTGCTGTTCTCAATGAAGAAGGTGTGAACTCGAGCTCGCGAGAGAGAGTCTTGGTTCTCCGTCGCTGCTGTGTGTTTTGTCTGTTGTCTGCTAGGGAAAGATTATCCTATGGGGAGCTGGTCCTCCAAACCTTGTCAGGTATTTTATGCCCTCGCCTCACCTCTTGCGCTCTCTCTATCTCTCTCTCTGGTAAACATCACGTTAACCAGCTCTGATTTACATGCCCATCCCTTTGTCACAGAGCTCCTTTTCCCAGGAAGCACCTCTCAGATACAGGGAGTAGGAGTATATCGGGAGTTTCGAGCACTGATAGTGTTTCATATGATATAATATAGTTCATGTACAATATCAATTCATGGTTCCACTTATTCATCGTTTTAGGAAAAGAATATTTGGGTGCCTTAACTCTAGGAAATATCAGATACATGAGTGAAAACGGTTGTAGATTTCATCCCGGGAGTTCGACTTGCTTTAGTTCAGCTAGTGGTCACCTGCTGTGGACACACACACACACACACACACACTTTTCAGTTTTGGGTGGCCAGATGCCTGCTTACCTTCACTCTGACACACGGTGAATGGGAGATGGCTCTACCTAGATAAGACAGAGAAAGATAAGGACTGGATGAAGAAGCCTAACAGAATGTTTGTTCTGATTTGAAGTGAGGATCTCTCAACACACTAATCTGCGTGCTCTTACATTTATCATTCCACCACATTTGCGTATTTTTCCGCCGTCAAAATTACAGAATAGTCATGCCGTAAAGGGACGCAGGCAATAGTGTTGAACATAAGGGAGCATAAAAAGACAGCTGTCCATTTGTTGCTTGGAACCGAACCATATCTCACAAATGCTGCTTACCAAGACAGGCTACTTTTTCGATCGATTGTAGGCTTACTGGAGATATTTTAAAATGGATTCTACAGCATTTTTAATGGAATGTGTCTTTAGTGTATTTTTAATTAGAGGTATTAGTGTACAGAGGAAACTTCCATTCATTTTTAATGCAAGCTTGTAAGACAATTTCTTTTTTTTCAGGAACAAACTTTAGCTTATTGTTATTTTTCAGCTTAAAACATAATGTCAAGTGTTACAAATAATCAAGTAGCTACCAAGAAACTAATAGCTTTATGATTAATCTTTCAAGAATTGAAATTGACTAACAGAAAAATAATAATTAAAAAAAACTTTATATTAATGTTAAAGCCCATATCTATTTTCCAAGGTAAATTTGATACTTTTCATTTAGTTGCTGTTTGGTTTGTTTTTTTTTAGAATTTGTTTAGCCTAATTAAAGAGCATCTATTATGCATATTTTGTAATTTTTTTTGTTACTCCTGTTGTGTCTCCAATGAGGATTTACAAGCAAAAAAATTATATATTAACTTGCTTTTGTAACCCCCCCCCCCCCCCCACTGTGACATCACAATACTCTCTGGTAAGTCGGGGCTTGGAAATAGATGGTTTACATAGACACTGAAATGGCATTTTTGGATTTTTGAAGGAGTGAAACAGAAGACGTTTATGGTATAAATGCATTATGAGGCCTACTGTATTTCAGGGCCTACAATTTCAGAGTATTGGCACACTTTGGGGGAACTCTATGTTAACCTGTTAACACATGGGACCTTTGAATGAACCAAAAACAGCAATACAGCAAATTCTTCTTGTTGGTATAAAATTGTACTTATCACTAGTTATAAAAAATTTTATTACAAATATTGTGTTAAGCTTCCATTTTCTCCTTTTGTTTGTCAGTCCAAATATTCAGAATAACTTGAGTGGTCTCCCCAAACCTCTACTGCACTGAAATTCTTTTGGAATTGGAATGCCAACTGCACCCAAGGAGTCCTTCCTCAACATGAGCACTCGACCTCATTCTTTTGTGGCTAAATGAGCACAAATCCCCCACAAGCCACTAGGGATGGGAATTACCAGGGATCACCGCATGCGATATATTACGATACCTAGGTGCCAGTTTGATTTGTATCACAATTCTATCAAATATAAATATAAATATATATATATCAATGCATCATGATATAGTTTCTAAAAATCTGACTCTAAATATATAAATATAATAAAGAAATCAGATTTGAATTTTTTTTTTCATGCGATTTTGTTACAATTCTAAACAAACATAGCAAATCATTTGCTCCTACATGGAACGCCGTGCTGCCTGGCAATGTGTAAATAGTTTGGAGTGCACGTCCTGTAGAAATATGGAGGAGCATTTTACCCCCTCAAATGCAAATCTATATACTTTAAAAGCTAAATTATAAAAAATTTATGTTGGAGTCAGTGTAATGATACACAAGTTGCCACATAAAATAATCAGAATACATAACTAAACTAATCAATTTTCTTCAGAATCTCTACAATCTACATTACAAATTTGATAGAAAATCCTTTTGGAAGAGTGGAAGTTATTATAAGAGCTAAGAGGAGACTAAACCTGGAATGGGGTTCTCAAAAAATGTTAGGTATACAGGTGTCCACATAGTTATATTTTGGTAAGCTCGCACAACCAATTTAACCAATCAATGTATGACCAAATAGCTGTAGTTATAAGGGAATAAAACATTTTGGGATGTACTATTATTGAAAATGGATAGTCTTTTACATTGCATCGTGCTACCTCATTACTTATTCATTTTGATGAGTTTTGTTCTTTACTTTAATGATCAATCTACTATTTTATAATCTAGTTAAATGATCATGAACAGATCTTGTCATCTTTTGTTGCAAAAACAAACATTCAGACTTCAATTATTAGTGAGTTTCATGTCAATGTCTTTTTCTCAAAAAAGGAAACAGGTCAACACACTGCGTGTGATTAATATTGCAAAATACCCAGCGAGAGACGGTTACCAGAGCCTGAGATGCTTCTGATTCAAATCATATTTCTTATTTTAAAATCACACCGCTTCCCTGACTCATTAGGTTTCTGTTCTTTCTTTGTTACATCTTTCTTTTTTCCATGGCTTAAATGTTATACGTGTTCTGAGTAACACTCATGTAAAAGACTTGAGTTACTGGCTGAGTTATGGCCAAAAGATTCCTTCTTGCTTGTATGACATCTGAATCTATTAATAAACCGTGCTTGGATGGAGTGACTGGGATGAATAGTCTCACACAATAGTGCGAAATACCTTGCTCCTTCTGGCAGGTAAGCAGTCATAGCTTTGCTTTTCTGTCCTAATGGAAAAGCTCACCACGGCCCTTGTGTCATTAGTTTAGAGAGGAATTATGCACTGTTGGGTTGCACTAAGCCTCTTTTTGGTCCGCGCGGAGGTCACCCGGGAACTTTAAGCTCCTATCAGTTTTTTAAAAACCCATTTTCAAGCATTCAGCTGCGTAATAATTCACTCGCCTGTGTTTATGAGGGAAAATCTGCTTTAGGGCTGATGTGTAAGGGCTTTGGCGTCAGAGTGGTGTTACACAACGTGACACTCAGAGAGGAAAATCAATACACGTAGAACTTAGACTTGCTTTAGTTCTGTATCGCCCACGTCTATACAACTCGGTGCATGTGTTGATCGCCGGGTTTGGTCTCTCGGTGATGATGCAAGAGTTACTGAATAAAAGGATAGGGTCAGTGTTACTTTTAACCAATGTTACTTTTAGTATATGATCCTCATAGATTCACAAAAAGTTCCCAGACAAAACGGCAGAGTATAATATATAATAATTGGTATAAGATATATACTAATTATATTGGGTAATTTTAGGATTGCATTTTCCCTTTAACTTGCATTCATATATATATATATATGGACACTAACTACATTTAGCTTTCCAGTTTTTTTAGCTGTGAATTTGCAAGTATACCAATGGTGTCGAGTCCTTAAGGCGAGCAGCTTCTCATTTTTTTTGTCTTATTTAATTAAAACTAGAGAGATTAAAAGAAAGTCTAGTGATGGAAGGATTAACTTAGCCTTCTGCAACTTAAGTAAAAATAGGAAATGGCTAGTCCTAGGGACATTACACAATATTACATATAACTTTAATTGGATAAAATTACGACGTGTCATTTATTAATATGTAAGTTGTGTTTAGTTTTAAAATAAGTGTTTAGTTTAAAAAAACGGGATTTTTTATTTTTTGTAATGACAGAACACAAATAACTTGTGAAAGTAATAACTACCTTTAATTCTTTATATAATCCGCTGCTACACTAATGCACTTATCCCAGCATTTCACTTGTGCTTTCATACCGTCAAGATAGAAAGTTTTCTCAGTATGGCAGATCCATGATCATATTGCCACCTTCACACCTGAAACATTGGTCTCAGAGGAACTCTGGAAATGTCTTGGAGCAGGTCAGGATTGTATGAGGGATGCGGCAATAACTCCTAGTCGAGTTGCTGAAATGTGCAAGTGATGTCCCTGCATGATTGTGTGTACAGTTCCCACAGGCGGATGCGTCTCTTTCGCACCACAGCCAGGATAGCTATTCACAAACACGCAGCCTTCTTTAAAACCTTTGCACTGTTCAAATGTTTTACTGTTTCTAGAAGTACCTTCACTGTACTGTGCTTAAAGTCTTCTGTAAATGTCAATCTGTTTTTATACCTTCATTCATGAGACATTTCATCACAAGTCCCAGGTCACCCTAAACGCCCATTGTAAAATTATGTAATGTGAAAGAGATATAAAACACTTCACAGCAATAAAACAGCTGATTTTCTTTACATCAGAAAATAATCCATAAGCACAAATTTTTCACTTTTCTTTTTATACTTATACCTTGCCTTTTTGAAAAACCATAGCAAAACTACAATTATTAACAACACTTGGCTTATCAACGAGCAGACATATTCAGTATAGATGACAAGCGATAATAAGTGTGCGTCAATCAGGCTGGGAAGATATAACTCGCAGTTTCTTCAGTGAGAGGGTTGGGAGATTTATACGGAGCTGTGAAAAGGCTTTTCGCCACTGTATAATGCTCAGTTATTCCATTAGACACTTGCGCTCCTTATGTCGACGTACTCTGCCGAGTAGGGGAAAAGGAGCAGAATGGTGCTGCATGTTAAAAATTCATACAAATCTTTCCTCCAATTAAATATTTAGCCTTCTGTTCCTTTGATGTATAAGACAGAAACATCGAGCCCTGTCACTACAACGTGTTCGTCCAACGTTGACAAGATGACAGACACGCTTATTTAATACTATTACGAAGGAACGGCACAGTTGTGCTCCATCAGTATCATGAAGCTCTAAACACTTTATCGTATGTTAGTTTGTGTTTGTTCTCCTGCAGAAGAGCATGCTGAGCTATCAAGCGCCAAAGCAGATGATAAATGAGTTCGACGCTCATTTTCCCCCCATTGTCAATAGCCTCCTACGGCATGTGATTGCGATCACTCTAATCATCCCTGCATTAGCTGTGCTTCTTGCTGTCTCACACACATACACACACACACACTCTCAGTCTCACTCTCAGCCAGTCAGCATGAAGGAACATGAAATCTGACCTGCTGGCTCTGCTCTATTCACATGCGCATTGCCTGCTACTGTTTCTTTGCATTAGAAATTAGCATTACGGTACCAACAGTCATCAGACAAACAAAAGATACTTACAAAGTGAATTAAGACACGTTGACCCTGTGGGGCGTGGTGGTGGTGGAGATGGCTTAGTGGGTACTGGGGTGCCAAAGTGAAGGGTCAAAACCTTTGTCTGGAATAACAGGGAGCTGATTTGCGCAGGAAAAGAGGCCTGTTGTGAGGTGGACATCGGCAGAGGAGTGGCAAAATGGAAACACACACGCTCTTATCAGTGCCTGGAGAGTGGGAGAGTGTACAGCGCTGATAAGGTGAAGGAGAAAGGGAGAATATTGCTGATCTGAAAACAGATTGGTGCAATCTGAAGCATTTAAATGAGCTTTCTGCAACACCAGCAGCTAAAAGTGTTATATTAAGTAAGTAAAAGCTCTCTGCAAACACAATTTTCGATATATGTACATGCCATTTTTTATGTTATGTTTTCACGCTTGAAAAACATGTGCAATGTGTTTCCACATAACATATTGTGGGATTTAGCAGATGCTGCATTCTGTTAACAAAGCTGTTTATGTTGTTACAATGTATTTGCATAGTAGTAAGCTTATTTCTTAGTGTTTTTTTTTATTGTATGATGGTGTACAATCATCAAATGTTGAATTATTACATTATTACCTCAAGTTCAATTAATATATACGAATAGGTTGTAAAAGTGTCAGTTATTGATGATATGCAATTAGAAGTTTGCATAAACTTTCACTTGCATCATTTATTGTTGTTATTTTTATTTATTTATTTTGTTTGTTTTTTACTTTAAACACTGAAATGTACAACATTTTAAGCAGGGAAATGCAACATTCTGTAAAATAATACTAGCATGAATATAAATTTACAAGGCAGAAAGGACACTCACTCAAAGATGTTCACCTGAGGTAAAGTTGATGCTAACGAAAGCTAATTTGTTTGTGCTACTGCATTTCTTTCAACTTTAAGTAAACGGTACAAACAAATGAGCTTTCAACTTTACCTCAGGTGAATATTAACCTTTCAGAGTAAAAAAAAAAAAAAAAAAAAACGTTGTAAAAGTAAGATCAATAAAATTATAAGATGTAGTATTATACTGGAAAACAGACACCCGGCTAGCTCACTGCTGCTAGGGTTAATGCTAGTATCTTTTTTTACATTAATACCCCTTTTCCACCAAGTCAGTTCCAGGGATATTTTGGCCTGATTTCGCACCTCAGACAGAAAAACTGGTTCTATGGCGGCACAAACACTTTGCTGGACTAGAACAAAGAACCACTTATGTCAGATGCTAGGGGGTGGGATTATCACAACCAACATAAAGATTGTGACTGCCATCTTTAACCCAGAGTAACGACTCCAGCCCATGGAAAAGGAAAAAGCAAAGCCATTCTTAGGAGGTTTGCTATTGAATCGGCTCTAAACCAGCACTAGCACCAGACATGAACTAGCACCTGTATTACTTTGGTGGAAAAGGGGGATATGAGTAAGATTTATTTACCTCATAGTAAGGGTTAATTACATAACCCTTAGAGTAGCAAGTCTGTGTGAACAGATGTGTGCACTGTTTTAAAAATAGGTTAATGTAAATGTTATCACATAAACACTTTTTTCACATTACAGTTAATTCAATAGTTATATGGCTAGTTTCAGTTAGCTGTAAAGATAGTTCTGGTTAGCCATATGGCTAGTTCTGGGAAAAGATGAAGTTAAATTTATAATAAATACACTATAACTTTGAAAGATGCCAACTCAATTCAGCTCAGTGGGTCTGCAAAAGCTTCACATGAGTTTTAGCTGAACTTTTAAGTGGATTTTTTGCATATAGCGAGGGTTGTAAAATTTGGTTATGATTATTTACATTAAACTCGTGTTCAGGTTGACAAACTTTGCGCTTGGTGTGCAAAGCAGAAAAATTTATAATGACCAAGAACTATGCTAATGTACTTACATATACCTTAATTTGGATTGTAGATTAAGATAAACTATACCTACTGTATATATAAACTATACCTTTAAAGATAAAAAAAACAGAACTCTGTTTGGTGCATAAATATTCACCCCTCCCTGTGTCAGTACTTAGTGGATCTGTTTTTGTCCTCTTTGCACATTTGTATTCTGATATTTTGTGCAAATTTTTTTGGGTAATATTGCTGAAGCTTTTCAGGAGCTGCAGGGAAACATTACATTGAGATTGTATCACACTTCAACGGCACACTCCATTCAAGTAATGAGCTTATGGGACTTGTGATGGCTAAGGGTTTCACAGCAAGAAAAAAAAGGGCGGTGGTGATGAATACTTCTCCACTCACAACATTTCTGGTGCCCCCCATATCACCCCAAATATCTAAGTGATTTTCTCCACAGTTCGATATTATGGGATATTTTGTATAGAACCATGGCGTGTAATACTAATGAAGAAGAGGGGATTAAATACTTATGGAAGCAATTTGGTATGGCTATTTGAAGCCTGAGCCTGCTGTGATAACCATATATACCATATATTTTATATTAAGTCATCATCACTACTACACAGACACACAGCTTCTCCTGTCCCGCCATTCATTCTGTTCACTGAAGCTGTACACGATTTATACACATAAAAGCCTATTGTGGATTTTTTTTATGACTAGCTCGGCTGCTTCATGTAGGAGGTGCTGTAGAATGGGCCTCATCAGCCCCTGTATGCCTGGATGGCTTTATGGACTCTTCTGTCAACAACAGATTAGCTATTAAGGTCATGCTTTACCATTTAGGTCTGGGCATCCATGCATGTGGGCATGATTGTGTCTTAAAATGTCATTCCCATGCATGACCGTTTCACTACCCTGCCCTCTGGTTTTCAAAACATCTCAGTGCAAGTCAGTTATAAACTGTATTATGTAACATGTATAAGCAGTTCTAATCATCACATCTGCAATTGTTTTTGACCAATCACCAGGTCATGTGTCTGCATGATTCATGATGCAGTAAAAAGAATTCATTACTCAGCAGTAGAGTAACATGCACTAAAGGGCTGTATTCAGCTGTTATTTCCTCCTGCAGGGATTTCCAGGAACACGGATTCATTTTTAAGTCTCTAAATAAATTTACATCCGAACAGGCTTCCGACACTTGCGGGGGATGGAGAGGGATGTGGCAGTTTGGAAAAGTTGCTTTCAGAAAAATTGCCTATCCAAATTGCCTCAGAGCTCCACGCAGGCCAGTAAAGACGCGTGTAGGTGGAAATTGGTGAAGCTGGGGCTGTATCTGACACCCTCTTTTTTAAAAGTGATAATGACTGCAGATTGGTTTATCATATAAAATCTGTTATTTTACATATATTTATCAGAGCGCCGTGAAAGTGTGGTCATAAGCAAGAAGCATAAACGAGTACCAGAAACTAACTATCTATCTATCTATCTATCTATCTATCTATCTATCTATCTATCTATCTATCTATCTATCTATCTATCTATCTATCTATCTATTTATCTATCTATCCATCCATCCATCCATCCATCCATCCATCCATCATTTGCAGTAGTTTGTTTATACTGTAAACTTCAGTACGACACTATGCAATCTATAATTTATACTGTAGTTTATACTGTAGTTTCCATAGCAGTTTATACTAAATATTTAGCCCCAAAATATCTCATTGATTTTTGCAGAAGTTTATCTCAAGTCGCTTTCAAAGACCAGCTTATTTTACACATACTGAGGTCTAAACATAAAACAGCGGCGATTAAGCCTTTATTGTGGCTGCCACGAGACTGTGGAACATTTTCCCTTTTGGTATAAGATTGGCTACTAATTTGAAAACTTTTCTATAGCTTTATAGTTTTTTTTGTTTTTGTTTTGGAATGCATACTGTGTGCATAGAGTTGCATGTTTTCCCTGTCCTTGGACCTGCAGATTAGGCTAATTGGCGTTCCAAAATTGCCAGTAGTGTGTGACTGCGCATGTGACTGTTGACTAGAGATCATCAGTATATTGAAGCAGCTATTGAAGCAGGTATATATAATATATAGGCTCAGCCTTCACATACTCCCAAAAAGTTAAAAATCATGTTTTAGTAAATATTAACAATTAGACATTTGTTTAAAAGCGCAGAGCATCATCACCACTCTCAGTGTACAAATATTTTATTTAAATGGAAATCTATACAACATACACTTTCCATACTTTTCCTTATTGTTTACTGTTCAGTTTATGTGCAGCGATTCAATATGAAATCCTGCGCATGTCATTGGTTTGGTATTAATATCATTTGAAGTCAACATTTTGTTACGGGCATTTGTTTAACATTATTTCCTCGTCATTGTTGTTCTGACTGCTTTTCATCCAACTAATTAATAATGTAAAAAAAAAAAAACCTAATACCAATATTGTCCTGACGTCCATACCGTTGCCAAATTAACATTACCACACTGTTTTGACAACCAAAAATTCCTGCAGGATGAGCTCAGCGCTTTCTGAAGTTCCTCTCAGTCAGCTCTCAGGAGTAGATCTATTTATAACAAGCCCTTAAGCAGTTGGATCATTCCTAAAAGAAACACTAACTCCTGTACGGAAGCCAGTTCTGTTCTAACTGTCTGTTTCCTGCACTTTAATTATCTTTATTTCGTTCTACACCTTGTTTTTGATACTTCATCTGATTTTAGTTTGGAGTCTCATAAAAACGCGTGAATGTCCCTGTCACCAGAGTTGTCACGTCTCTAGAATATAACTTCTCATTTTTAGTAAAAGCGTGTGACCTGTGTCTGAAATGCAAAAATGAGAAGAACCATTTTAGATGTAAACGTGTGGATTTCTCCATATTTGTTCTACGAATTGGTCTTTCTTAGCAGATTGTGACAGCTTCCTTATAGTGAAGGTGATGTTCTTTCTCTGAGACATGAAGTCTTTTTTTTTTTTTTACTCACACTGTTTTACAGGGCAGTGTAATATACTCTGAGTAAAGGGCTACGTACTGTCTTCCACATATGTGACCTCATAGATGATGAGAGAGAGAGAGACCCAGAAAGCCCATTTTATGTTTCTTAACTACCAGCCATAGATGGCTATGGCAAAGAGTTTCCACTTACCTTCTTCTTCAGAATTTCTTCCTTTCCTGCATTTTGTATGTCATACCTTTATGTGCATGCAGTTACACAACTTCTGCATTTAGCGGAAATAAAAATGCAGCATAATGCATCAAAAAGCACTATTAACTGTTGCCTTATAATAATTGCATTTAATTATCGGTTTGAAATATTTTCACGATTATTTGTAAGCTTTGTACACTTTTCATAACTTGCACATCCAGGAAACGGAATTCTGGGAAGGAAATGTGATACTCTTTGCAATTTTTTCTTTTTACCAAAAGACATGCAGTCGTTGGGCTAAAGGTGTGCTCTGGGATTCCTCAGAACAAATTTAAATAATTAAATAATAAGAATTTGGGATTTTCAAAGTGTAACTGCAATGATAAAGAGCTCTGCATTGGGCATCTGCATGTGACCGACTCCCGCACATCACGCTTATGCATGCAGTGTCCTTCCTACTGGAAAATGTATGGTACTGGGAATTGGGGGTGCTTGGAGTATTGCGGATGTACTTTAGAATAACATGATATTTTGTAGAAACAGGTGCTTTCCTATAAACACTCAGTTTTTGAATTCTTCTAAGCTGACACTTTCTACCTGTTTGCGGTGTGATGAATTGCAGTAAGGCCCAAATCCTCGAAGCAGTACGATTTCATGCTGACTAAGGACCAAACTGACAGAGCAAGAGCGAGTGGCTGCTGGAAACAGAGCGTTAAATATTCCAAAAGGGCAGCGAGGTCAGGTGCGCCGTGTGTGTGACAGCTGATTTGCGTCAGTATCAGTGTCAAAACATTGATGAGTGAGTGTGAGAGTGTGAGAGATGAACTTTGGCCAAGGGTTCACTAGTATGGTAAAAGTGTAAAAAAGTTGGTGTACATCTAAAAAAGAGAGCTTATTTAGAATAACTGATGGCATTGCCAAGTTTCAGCTTTTGCATGACAACTCCTTCGGGTTTTGCAAAATAAAGCAGCCCACAACTTTAGCAAGTAACAGTTTATTTAAAAAAAATAAAAATTTTTTTTATTTTATACACATTTATACATGTGTATATTATCAGCTAAAAATTGCAGCTTTTTGAGGTTAACCAATTGTTTCCCCAAATCACAATTTTGATTTTTGTTTGTTAAATGGGCAGCAATAATATTCTTATAATTTTAAGGAACAAAACAAAAAATCATATACTTATATAAATATTCCAGATAATAACATTATATTTTTTTTGCTTCATAATGTCTATGTTATTCTTAACATTCAAGGGTTTTGGTCAAGAAAATTGTTCCTAAACTACATGTGGACCAATTACTAGTCCTGGAATGTAAAATATGTTTAAAATATGTTAGATCTTAGTTTTGTTAAAAGAAAATTATCAATAAATATTGAGGACATCAACATGTATTAATGCTCTTACTTATTTTTTTCTTGTTTATGTTTTTGTCAGAAATGTGGGTGTCAAATGACAGAAAACATTCTGAACATGGCTCACAGTCTCTGCGTTATGATTATGCTGAATGATATGCTCATTTAAGGCTGCAAACATTGAAACGGTGCGTTTGGAAAAGGAGTGAAACAGAAGAACCAAAGCATGCTAGAATGTACGATCTAAGCTGTATTTTAGCTGGAAGATTAACAGATTTATTTTGGAAACCTCTAAGACTTATATTAACTTGTTTACATCAAAGATGGGGGTAAAATCAATTCGGTTATGTGTTGTGATTTCTTTTGTGTGACCACCACAGTGGCGAGGCAGGGTACACATATACAATTATGCAATACAATTTTAATCGGCACCTAAGTATCGTGATAATATCATATCAGGTTGTCCCTGGTGATCCACATTTTTAGTTTATAATGTATAAATTCAGTACAACTTGTGACCTATGAGCATATTCTATATACCAGGACTAGTAATTGGTCCACATGTAGTTTTGACCCAAACCCTTGAATATTGGGAATAACATAGAAATTATGAAGCAAAAACAATAATGTTATTACATTATTTAAGTATATTTTACTAAATCTTGAAGAAATTTGATATTGTCTCTACTGTTAAGTAGTGCCAACCCTTAGTGTTCTGTTGGACATTCCAGTGGCTACAGGCTGCATATTATCCCAAATATTTTATTCAGGCCTTGCAAATTTAAGGTGGTTGTGGTATTTTAAAGGCGCCCAGGATAACAACGCTGCGCAATTTGAATATCTTGACATCTGACAACACCACAGGCACGTTTTTCGCTGCCGGATTTCAGCGTGGAATGTGTGATCATGATCACAGTGGGTGGAGACTGTTGTATTTTGGGTAGAGTGTTTTCCCACACACATATGCCGAACTCACAGTGAGCTCAGCGCTGGCCTTCGAGTGTTTGTGGGAGTACATGAGGATTTTAAATAGAATCGCTATACCAATTCCAGATCAGCAGCCATGCACGTGTGTGTGTGTGTTTGTTTGTGTGTGTGGTGGGATGCTGTTAAAACTGCATCAGATATTGGGCTCACACATGCATGGTTCACTTTCTGTGCACTAATGTTAGGAAGGTGAAATGAGGTAAAATTTTTAAAAGTGATGAAACTAAGTAACTACGTTCGGCACGTGCGTGTGTGTCAATATTAATCTGCTGCTCTAAATTATTCAGGATCCATTTTGCTCACAGTCAGTAGGCTCTGAGCAGAGCAGTGAGCAAAAGCATCCCCAAGTCACGCCACCCGGTCTGCTCGCATTTATTGGGTTTATTATTGTATAATAATTATCCCTTTGAAACAAACTTTCAGAAAAGTCACATTAGTGCCATCAATTAGAAAATTTGTCAGTTTTTGATTTGGTTGTGAGATTCGGTGCTCTGTTCTCATATTGCATGCGGAAGATATTTGGGGTGAATGTTACTTTAAGGATGAGACGTAATGTAAAGGAGTGCATGAGGGTTCCTTACATCATTGTGAAGCACTATCAGTTTTAATATACACTGTAAGTGGAGATAACGTTTTTGTCCATTTCAGTTTTTTTACATTTTATTTTATATACTTGTCTGTTGGGGAACTATGAATAAAATAGTTTAAACACAAGATTTGGAGATCTATGGGCATCTAATAAGAAATCTCAATATGAACATGTTCAATAACTAATCACAAAAGGGTGCAATTTATTATATGTAATGTTTGCATAGTCACTAATTCATGTGGAGGTGTTTTTTTTTTTGTCCCCGGACACAGAGACTCTAACCAAAAGCCTTATTCATTAGTGCATTGTCTGATTTAAACTAGTGCTGTTGTGTGTGTGTGTGGTTTCAGTGACCAGAAAAAGCTAATTTATGGTGGTTTCTGAATATCAATATGAAAAAAAAAATATGAAGCACTTGCAGGCATCATGCCGAACATGAAAATATTAAAAAGACAAGAAAATCACAGATTCTGTCACATAGTGCTTAGCGAAGGACATGGTGCCCATGCTGTGAAAGTAGGTTTTCAGAAAATAATAAACCTATGTGGCTGTAAATACAGTAGAAGTTCATGCATTATTCATGCAATTACCTTCTAGTGCAAGTATTTGCTTTTAAGCTATATGAATAAGTTTAAATACTAAATGGTACATTGAATAGATAAATAATGTCGTTTAAATCTTAATATGGATAATATAAAAAAAAAGTAATTGCAATAAGAATTTTTTATCTAATCGTGCAACCCTAATTTGATTTACTCACCCCAGTTGCATCTCAGATTGGAGTGCCCTTTAGAGCTGTGAATCCTAGGCAACCTATTAATAACTGTGTGTGATTTTTGCTTGGATTCAATTTAATATTTCAGTAATTTAGATTACTGTGGCGGCAAGGTGGCTTATTGGTTAGCAATGACTTCTTGCACTACCGGGTGCAGGTTTGATTCCCGCCTTGGTTCTATGTCTGATTGCATGTTTCTCCCGTGTTTGGTGAGTTTTTTCAGGTACTCTGGTTTCTTCTTTAGAAGAAACATTTTTCAAGGCTAAGGACTTACTCAGGATAGCTACTAGTTTATATATACATATATATGTATACATATATATATACACTCTGGGACAGAGGAACTGATCAAAAAATGTCTAGAATCTCAGGAGAGGTTGACCTTTTACAGGGAGGTTCTCATCTGGCATTAGCTTTTATCCTGGGAAAATGGATCACAAGCTCTTGATTACCATTATAATTGTATCTGCATCGATCAGATGTTATTGATATAGTCCCCAATTACCAGCTGCAAATGATGTTCATAGATATGAGTTCACATCCTAGGAGAATCATGGTAGAGCCCTTGAGAAAGGTCCTTAACCTTGAGCACTGTGCTCCGGTTGAATTCTGTGTCAAGTGAGTAAATATACTTGCTCAAATATAAAAACAGTGATCAAATCTTAATCCAGTGAATTTATAATTCTGACCTTCCAGTAGCACTTCAAAGTCATTTTTTGCATCTTCAGGACATTTGGCCTTTACCTGCCAGCATATGGCGAGATGATGCTCTTTGAGCTCTCGCTCATCCACCTTATGTGAGCTGTTTTCAGTTTCTAATCCTTACGGGCACAATCAATGTCTTTGGTCACGTTTCCTTATCGCTGTGGAGCAGTGTTACAGCTTTAAAGCTCTAAACACGCTGTCTGCGGTTTGAATGGAGGAGAGCAGCGAGGGAGGGCTCCATTAGAAGAGCGTTAAAACTCAATAATCTCCCTATCTGAGTGGTCCGTGCCCACCGGCTACACACACCCAGGCAGCGTAATTAACTCTAAACGGCCCTTATGACTGCATAGATCTCTTTAAATGAAGGAGCTAATGGCAATTGGGTGCTGATCTAATTTAGCCACTGGGAGATGGTCAAACAGCATTTGGAGGAAGAAGAAAGCAGAGAGCGAACAGCTTGAATAGAAAACAGGGTTTAAACAAAGAACACGCTGTCATACAGAAGTATACAGAAGTATGTTTTTTCATCTTTTAATCTCATTATGATGCTGTTGAGAAGAAAAACTCAGATGTACTCTAGCCTCTTTCCAATAATACCACTTAAACATGACAATAAACCCAATGGAAAATTCATTTTCCTTAGTGCTCTGGAGTTAAATAGGGACAGGTTGGATAAAAGGTAGAGCTGGAAATCTGTAATTAAGTGCTACTGAAGACAAACATATTTTATTGTGTACTGACACTACTGCTGAGAATGCTTTTCCTGGCCTACTCGCTGAGATGTACCTGTTTTACACTGATATTGTACTGGTGCTGATTCAAAGAACAATAAATGTTTTAAAGACCTAGGCTCTTTTTCTTCAAAGAGAAACTATTGCATAAGCAGATGTGGGAGTTTTCTAATACAGTATGAGGTTTAACAATAAAATAAATCATGGATCGTTCTACGAAAGTTGACTTTGCAAGCAAGTTTCATCATGGTGTCCATCTTTCCGACTCTCAGACAAAAGTATGCAAAAGTGCAAATGAAGTAGTTGCATTTTAATATGGTTTCCCCGCCGATGTCTCGCTTATATCACCGATTCCTACAGTACGGGGATTGTATGGGGTTTCCTGGTATTTAGATTACAGGTTTATTTAAAATATAATGGCTCCATATGCACACACAGCTGTTGCGTGCGCTAATCAATGACAAGGCAGCACATTTCATTCGAAGCTGTTTTCCTTCACTCTCTCGCCGTAGAACTTCGTTATTAGCACCAATGCTGTAGGCAGATGTAAAGACCTAATGAGGCATGAAAAGATGCAGTTATGTTTATTAACCTGGGGGTCGTTCCTGAAAAGAGCACAGCCCGTTACCTAATGACAACAGTGTTGTTCAGCTTTGCCAGAGTGGGTGTCCTTTTTGTTGTGAGTGAGGCAATGCCCTTATGGAACAGCTGCAAATAGCATGGTCTAATTCAGGGGAAAATCATCAGGCGAGTTCACGGCACAGTTGTTATTTGCTGGCATACGTATGTGTACACACCCACACACACATTTCAAACATGCTCTAGATCTGGTGTCGGAAGAGAGTGTAAAATCGGTTATGTGGAAACTAACAGCATGAAATGTGAACAACAATCTAACGTTAAAACCATTTACAAATTACATAAATAATGTTGATTACCTTAATAGCATGGCACCTGTGAAGAGAAGCGACATTGCTGAAGTTGATGTGTTGGAGGCAGGAAAAATGGGCAAACATAAGACTCTGAGATACTTTGACAAATGCCAAATTTTGATGGCTAGATGACTGGGTTAGAGCATGGCACAACTGATAGGTGTTGTGAAATGTTCCTGGTATGCAGTTCTTAGTACCTACCAAAAAGGGTCCAAGGAAGGACAATTGGTAAAATGAGGACAGGGTCATGGGTACCCAAATCTCAATCTGTTGAGAACGAAGGCTAGCCCGTCTGGTGCGTTCCTACAGAAGGTCTAATGAAGGATACATTGCTGAAAATGTTAATGTTACCTATGATAGAAAGATGTTTGCTTTGTATATGGCTGCATAACTACCATATACACCCCCGTTCACCAAAAAACATACGTCTACAATGAGCATTAAAACTAGACCAAAGAGCAATGAAAGAAGGTGGCCTGGTCTGAAACATCATGTTTTCTTTTACATTATGTGGATGGTCGGGTGTGCGTGCGTCTCTTACTTGGGAAGAGATGGAATTGGAATGCACTATGAGAAGGAGGCAAGCTGGCAGAGACAGTGTGATGCTATGGGCCATGTTCTGCTTGGAAACCGTGGATCCCGTCATTCATGCTGATGTTTCTTTGACACATACAACCTACCTGAATATTTTTGTTTCATGGCAGCAGTATTCCCTAAAAGCATCAAAAATGTTCAGAAATAGTTTAAAAAATGAGAGTTTAAAGAGTTGACTTGATCTCCAAATCTCAATATGACAATCTTGGGAGGGGTGGGAGGGGGAACAATTGTTACTGGGCATGGTACCAGTCAATCATGCCTAATGTGAAAACACCCTAAGGGTCTCATCACTTTACTCTGCTTGAAGTCTTCTGAAAATGTAAATCGGTTTTATGCCCTCACTCAAGGGAAATTTAATCACCAGTCCTGGTTTGACTTGAACGCCTCTTGTGCAGTAAGATGTCCAGTAAGAAAGGTTACAAATTGGCTGAGACTATAGAGGTTTAAAAGAAAGTTTGTTTTTTTTTCAAATGGGAGTTTTCCAGCATTATAGGTTAACTGTCAGGACATTTTCTCGATTAATCAGGTCACTCAGCCATGGCAGGTCACTGGCCTTGTGTGTTTAAGTGAGTTATTGATTGATAAATACAAATAGTGACTGACTAATTATTCGAGACCAGATCTAACCTGGTCACTTGTGAAAAACGAATTACCCCTTCACGCATAAGTCACACATTACAGAGCAATTAGACTGAAAGATCTCCTGTCCCTTTCCCCCACTCTTTCCACGCATACCAGTTTTAGGGTAGCAGACAAGCCGGCCCCTCTTTCCTTCATGGCTTTTGATGCTGTTCCATCACCCTGGCCCTGTAATCACACTTGATTGAGCTGTTTGTGCTCAAACACGGGCGTTTGCAAAGCAATTAAGGACAGAGAAGGAGATAAAATAGCCCAGTCCCCCTGTGAACTCTCTGTCGTCTACGGGAATATATCGCCTTCCTCCCCCAGCCGAGAGCAGATCTGCTCTTCACTCCTACTGAGACGTGGCTCATCTCATTCTTTTCCAACAACGTGGTCAGATGTAATCAGAAGTTTGTGTGAAGAAATACTCTCAAGCACAGCTTTATATAACAATCCAAGCTCTGTTAGTGGGCAGATTGGAATAGTCACAGTGTTCATATGCGGAAAGAACATCCGATTCTGCTGGCACGCGATTTAATGCCATGTTATTCAGCAGTTAGCAAAAAAAAAGGAAGCAGAGAAAAGCAGATTAGGTAGTAAAACCGATTAGCGTTTTATGACAACACAATGTAGAGGATTTGTTGTTAGCTCATAGGGGTGCAACACAATGCCGCTATATGTATCGGAATTTGTAAGTGCTCCAAATATTCATATGTGTACAGTATATGTATTCAGATTTAAATGTGAAGTGGAACAGGAGGCATAAACCAGGAAGTGTTATAGGATTCATATTTAATTATTTATTAAATATGAATCCTATAAAAAGATCTGGGGTTACTATTTCGGTCCGGTTTTGCATGTTTGTACAATATTTTTGCAATTTTATCTTTTTCTCTATGGACCTCTCTGGCAAGGTTTATGAAGTAAAAATGCAAATAATGCACCTCTTCTTTGCATATTTATTTATGTTACTGATGCGTTGTCTGTTCAGTCTGAATAATGTATGCACATATGGTTACATCTCTTCTGTTTTCCACAAAGCATTGCTGAACAGGAACTTGTACCTTTATTCATTTTGACCATTTCTACTCAATTTGACAATTTCATCTTCCAAATCCCAACCACTAACCAGGTCTCCCTCCATGTAATATCATAACCCAAGGTAGGCAGGGTGAAGAATACAATTTGTCTATAAAACGTAAAGCCATCCAATTGCAGTACTTCGACTGCTGTCCTTATATACAAGGATGGCAGGGGAATCAATTCATTGACTTACTAATATGTCAGCCTCTCATTACAATAGATGGTAAAATGCCCCCCGCCCCTTTCAGCTTGTTAGTATTGGACTGTTCAAGTCACAGACCAAATAATCGACGAACGAGTTAGCTAAAGGCAAACTGGTTGCATGCTGAAAAAGTGGACATCTTTACAGCGCTATACATTTCATACTTATGTGCTTTGTACCCATGAGATGCACGCTATTCTTTGTGGTTATGATGTTATCTGATGGCAGACGAATCTCTCCATGCTTCTCCATTGGTCTTGATTTAGCACTTTAGGAATTAGAGATTGGGAATCATTAGGAACCACCGATATGGTATTATCGCAATCCCCATGCGCTAATTCGATTTAAACTGCGATTAAAGCTCACAATTTTTAAATCTCCTGATGTGACAGTAATTTTTTCCAGATTTGATTACAATTTTAAACAAACTTAATGGCGAAAACACAGTATTTATGTTATAAATATAATACAGACGATGTATGTGGCAAAGAAGATACTTTTAAGGTTTATACAACATGAAAGTGACTAATCTTGCTTCCCTAAAAATTTTAAGTTGCCAACTTCAGCCATTTTGGAGAGATGATGTTATATATGCCCCAAAATGGCCATTTTTTAGAGTTACACGATAAATAGAGAACCCAGAGAAAACCCACAAAGCAAAGGAGAACATGCAAACTCCAGGTGCACAGAGGCAGGAATCAAACCCAGACGCTGGGGGTGCAAGGCGATAGTGCACCTCAAACACCTCTCGTTTCAAACAATAGTAAATTGCCAATGCAAATTATTCATATTTCTTTATAAGTGTTATACTAAAATTGGTAAAAATGTAAAAATTGTTGCTTAAATTAAAGCGTCTGGTTTTTTTTTAAGCAAAAAAAAAAAATCTGTCTGTAACCATGTCAAATTTTAGTTCAATATCTTAACAATATTGCATTTTATTCTAATAAAATTTTTCAGGATTATGTCTTTTTATGTAAAATCTAAATTGGCCAATAATAATATTTATTGTTTATTAATCTTTGCTGGTGCTTTGTTGCTAGAATATCAACAAGGCTGTAATGCACAGAAGCATGTCAAGCCAAATGGATAAATTGTATGGTAACGATGATTTTTTTTTTTTTGATGCATAATGAGCTAAAGACTAGCAATTTAGTGACTAAAGAAAAAACAACTCAGAGACAAAGCCAAAAAGAAAGAAGAAAGCATTAAGCAAAAGCCTTCTCATATGAATTGTGTAGTCCATTTGAATCGACCTCATACATCCTCCTTCTGTGTGATTATTTTAGGCTGGTTAGAAATCTCTTATGTGATTTACTTGCAGTGATGATGTGATTCAACTCTGAATTGACCAAACTGCAGGAAGTGACTCAGTCATGACATTTTTTTGTACGCAGGCAGCATTTTTTTAAACTACGAACTGCTAGACTGAATTATAAGGAGCAAGCTGAGCCAAGGAACATTAGGCCATGCGTTATCCACACCACCTGTCATGTTTAGGGTTGCAGGGTCATGAAACCTATCACAGGGAGCTCAGGACACAAGACGGTGTACACTTTGGATGGACAGGGATCAAGCACACACACACTACAGTTAATTTGAAAATGCCAATCAGGATTCCCTGCAGGTCTTTAAACTGAGGAAGGAAACAGAAGAGACCCCCTCCTCCCAAGCATGGGGGAAGAACATGCAAACTCTACACACAGACTGAGTCGAGATTCGAACCCCCAATCCATGAGGTTGTGAGTTTTAAGTTCCATATGACTGCATGTATAAAAGTAATGTATAGTAAATAAAGAGCGGGCATGTAAAGAAAGCTCTAGGGGTTACGGAGTAAAGACATACTATAGTTGTTATGTGTGTGGAAGCCTGACGGCGGTCTGTAATAAATGTGTTATTGAGTAGTTCCTGGTTTTATTTATCGTTTAACAGTGAGGAGACATGGATAGCCACTAAGTCCATAGAAGTGTCAAGTCAATGAAAAAAATTAGAGAAAAAAAGTAGGCCTGGATTTAAACTAGTTATTTACATAAATATGTATAATCCACTTAGCGGCACAATGGTGTAGTGGTTAGCACTATCGCTTGCACCTCCAGGGTCTGGGTTCGATTCCCGACCAGGCTCGATTCCCGTTTCTGTTTGCATGTTCTCCCTGTGCTTGGTGGGTTTCCTTCGGGTACTCCAGTTTCCTCCCACAGTCCAAAGATTTGCAAAAGAGACTAATTGGCATTCCCAAAATTACCCATAGTATGTGAATGAGCATATGAGTGTGTGTATGTGTGTGTGCCCTGCGATGGATTGACACCCTATCCAGGGTGTCCCTCTGATCTGGACTTGACAGACTCCTACAATTCTTTCTCTATCCTCTATCTGTTGCAAGTGAAGTTCATCATCATGTTTTTCGATTTGAAGGCTCTTTTGTTACTTGAACTCTTATAAAACACACAAAAAAAGAAGTCTGATATTCTGTAAACAGTACTATTGATCAATTCATGTTCTGTTCTCAGACGTGATCTCACATGAATTGCTTATTGTTAGCTTCCCCACGTAAACCACGCAGCCGAATTTCTTGCATTTCTGATCCTTTCTGATGCACGATTGCACATAGTGTACATTGAGGAGAAGTAAAAAGTCTCTCTTTCTATCTTTCAAGCCTTAACTTGATATATTGTACATGTTATTACCACAAAGCTTCGGTAAAATATGGAACAAATCTGCTGGAGCGTCTCGACAGATGTTACGAACAGGTGGAAATTTTCTTTGCGTAATATTTCTTTTTCCACTCTTCTAGGTTTGAAATACCCAAGGGAACGGATTCCACGCCTAAACTTTCACTTGGGAGAAAAAGACTTCTGGTAAGGCTTAAAGGATCACTTTTATTTTCAGTTTTAGAAAGTCATGCATACGATTGTGGAATAATCATTACACAGTATGAGCTAGCACAAAATTTTCCCTGTCACTCCAGAGGTTTTTTTTTTTTTTCTTTCAATTCTGATAAACATTCAGTGGTAAACAAGCAGCAGCCTGACGTTTGTAAGAAGATGCTATCTGAAAAGGGATGCATTAGCTGCACTCATAAAATATTGATTATCACACTTTTTTTTTTTTAAATCCATGATAATGGCTTTGGGTTCTTTCCCATTAAACCCTTCAGACTCCGCATTTCGCGTCTGTGCACAGACGCTTTTATCATGTTCAGATTGGAATTCATGGTACATTTGCTTCGAGCTGCTTACAGTTTTCCTTTGGCTGCATACAATCTTGTAGAAAGGGATGAGTGGTTTTGATATATTTAGAAAATCTATCAAATATGTTGTCTAATATGGCTGTGATGACATAATGACTCATCCAATAACCAAAAAGGAAACACCCTGAGATAAACGCAGCACATACTGTATATTTTATGGAACATATGGCTTTGTTTATATTGTCTCTGTATATTCTTTACCATTTAAATTATTGCAAGTAATTTTGCGATCAGGCACTGTTTATTATACTGCTGCCTTTGGGATTTTGTTTCTTAGCTTTTATAGGCTTGTAGGCAGGTTTTAGTTGATTATGGTGTGCTCCTGATACATAAAAGCTGCCTGGATCCCAGGTAACAGGGAATATCAGACACCATATCTCCTATTCTAAAAGTAAGATTTTACTAAGAGTTACCTAGTAGTCAGATATATATAAATATAAAAATATATATATATATATATATATATATATATATATATCCCGGCTATCAACCTGAACCTAAAATATGTTAATCAAAAAAAAGCAGGAATGCCTCTTAACCAAGGGGCTGAATACTGTTCACTCTGAAATGTTATTGTTCATACTGTACTCTCATTCTTTACATTTTTTTCATGTCACTTATCAATCAAAGTAAAAAAAAAAAGAAATCAAAACAAGAATGCTAGATATCTGCAATAGTATCATGCATAATCTGACAACAAAGTCCATCCTGCATTAAAGGTCCAATATTATATTATCTTTTAACAAGTTAATTTCACTCCTCCTTGCTGTGCTATTTCAGTGTTTATGTATATGAGCTACTGCTGAGCCACGCCCCAGAGAACAACAGAGCTGAGAAACAGGCCAGTGGAGGTGCATCTTTTTATTAGAGATCGACCAATATGGGTTTTTCTATGGCTGATGATGATATTTAGAAATCTTTAGAAGTCAGCCAATGGCATTCAGTGAAAACTGCAATACATTCACCTACTGGATTGGAGAGTAGAACTGCAGAAGCGCCTGCCTGTTAATCAGCTCAATATGTTCAGTCATTGGTCAATGCTGATAAAAACGGCAACAATCAACTTGATTAATTGACCTATTGCATAATTGTGAGGGAATCTAAATGGCTTGGGAAAACAAAAAGGAAAAAGGCCAAAAAAAATGCCTTAAAATTTATTTTGCATAATAGGTGCCATTTTAATTATAGCAAACACAATGAATTAATTTTCAATTAGTTGCAATCAATGTTAGATAAAAACTCTGAGACCAAAAATGTCAATTGTTAGAATAGAGAATAATAAAATTATAAGCAAAAATCTGTATTATATGATGTAATGCCTCGTTAGCTCAATAGGAAACCTTAATGGAACAGATTCTTTGCATGGAAAAGAATGTATTTTCTATTTATACTCTACGTTAACACTTCCACATCAACATGATAGTGGGTGTGGGATAAGCAGGTGGTTAAAATGTAGGTAATTATACTGGCTGGTGTTTGTTTTGGCTTGTATTAGCCCATAACCCCTGGCTAGCCTTTGGCTCCAGAGAGGCTGATCAAGGACAAAAGGTTTTAGGTGGGTGACAGAGGTTTGGCTAGAGCCGTCCGGAGGCGAGAGGGGAGGTCAAGCACACAAAAGCAAGCCAGAGCTGTGAGAATAATGTGTTTTGCATTCAGAAGGTAGTGGTGTGACCTTCACTGCTTCACAACCCTCGACCCCCCCAACTCATTTTTTTGGGTTTGCTCAGTTTTCTTACACTCCCACAGAAATTAGACTGTGTGTGGAGTGCTGAATGGACACTTCACATGCCAGCCCTGAACAAACTTAACACTTGTTTTCATAGACCAAAGCTTAAAACATAATAACATTATAAATACACCGAACACGGCCTAACAATTATTTATATTTATACCACAGACTGTTGAATGCTTAAATCTGATTGTTCAGAAGGCGTTTATCCATTTTCTATAACAGCAGCTAGGAACATTCAGGCTGCAAAACAAATGACGTGTTTGTAATTATGGACCTTATTCTGTATTAAAAGAACAGTAAGTGTTGTCAAATTGCTGTGGTGGAAACGTTTCCTGACCTTGTGCTGTTATAGGGCATTAGTAACTTCGCATTGAATGACACTTCACTACTTGTTGATTATATTCTTGTAACAGCATGGCACATTGTGTTTTATTCCTTATTATTATTAATTACCTGAAAGAAAAGTTTTAGTTTTACCACCTTTAGGCACGCAGTGTGGCGGGGAATTCTTGTGTGATAATGATTCCTTATGAATGGAAGAACCACAGAAGCACTCTGGAGTCTCTGGAGTCCTGAAAATCTGCCTGTGTCATCAGGAAAGAAAAAACTCCACTTATGGTCATATGCTGGCTTCATTTATTTGTTGAGTTAGACCTGACTTTTTTAGCCAGGCAGTGTATATGACTGTATATGTGTGTATATATGAATGATCATCCCTGTCAAGTGTGACTCCTGAGCCTTTAAAATTGATACATATTTGTATATGACGAAGAACCATGACGAGATATTGTGGACGAGACGCATTTGTCTGTGGGAACTGTACACATGATCATTTATGAACACCACGTGCACATTACAGGAACTAGGCTGGGAATTATTGCCACATCCCCATACAGTCCTAACCTCGCTCCAAGCCACATATTTGGCAATTTAAATTAGTTCCTGGGAGGCCAGAGTTTCAGATCTTATGTTATTCTGCAACAGCAAATGTCCTGGTTTGTCTTAAACACTCCTCGTATTGTTGGCAATTGTCGTCAGTGTCATAGTGCTGATATATTTTTATTCTATATAATGGAAATTTTGACTTTGGCTAAAAGGAATCAAAGTTAAATATGTTTTCAAAGTCATAAATATAATGTGTTACTATCTTTACTATGAATCACATCTAATAAACTCTAAACCAAAGCATGAAAGTCAGGACAAAGGGGGTAACCCCAAAGAATGCCATAAATCAGTACAGGGTCATTTGAGTAGAAAGGAGAGGAGCAGTATGAGCATTTGGCCCCTGACGGTTTAATGCCCTGAGCCCTCCTCCACAGACAGGTTTCATTCTTCTTTATAATTACCATTCTGTCAGTTCCTCCCGCGCCTCCTTTCTACTTAGAGCCTAGAAAATCCCACACTCCTCTATGGCACCCGTGATGGTGGCTTGTTTAGAGTCACTGGAGATTTGTTTGTGTTTGAAGCACCATGAAAAGCAGGTGACGTGATTCATGTGCTGGTACCGGAAAGCTCTCTGTTCACTCGAGTGACGTGCTTCAGCCGTGCACACTCCCACTCAACTGACTAAAGCCTTTGGAAATACTTCCTCTTCCATCTGCACTGATGTGGCTGCAGGACTCCATAAATATATAACAGCGCTCTGGAAGTCTTTCTGTACCTTTTGTTTTAAAATGTACGATAACCTCTGGACTCATATTTGCAAAGTTCCTGTCTAGTCTTTGGACAACTAACTTTATAGGAGAAAGAGATAATTTTGTCAGTCTATAGCAATTTAATTTCCTCAAGAATTAATTGGTGGAATCCAAAACAAAACACACAGTTAAAGCATTGGAGATTCTCTTTAAACCATGTGTGGTAACGTGTGGCTTTTACACTCTTGTAACAAATTTTACGTTAAAAAGAAATGAAATTCGTTTAAGGCTTATGGATACTCATAACTAAAAAAAACATCAAAAGTGTGTAGACAAGAAAAAAAACTTTTAAAATGTTGTGTCTGTTAACAATTCTATTGTTAAAAAAAAAGACTAATGTGCTAACAGGGAGTGCAGGGGAGGCTGGCCTAGTTTTCTCAGTTTGCAGCAAGGGTGGAGAGAAGCCTGCTGGCTAATGATAGATGAGTGTGTTCATGGACCATGAGGAAGAGTTGAGCTTCATGGTGTCTTGTGTTCCTGGGAGTTTATTAGAAATGCTCTGTTACATAAAGTTACTGGGAGGTAAGAATGAGTTCTTGGATTCCAACCCAAGAAGGCCAACATCCTGGTGCCAGATATCACAGCACTCCCTTAGAGGGCTTGGGGAGTCATGCCCCAAGAGGCCAAAGCCACCCCACAGACATAAGGAGAACCTAGAACTTGCACAACAGCTTCCAACTTCAAGAAAGATCAGCATCTTATCTTTTCCAATAAATCCTTCTGCGATATGAATTGTTACAAGAATTTAGCCTAGTCTATGATTGGATAGATGCATTACTATATGTGAACTCCAAGCCAGTCAGTGCCCCTTTCTTAGTGGATGAAAGTACGAAGGATGGGACAGATCTGTTTTCAACAGTGGCGGCTGCTAGCTTTTGAAACAGGGGAAGCTCATATTAGGCCTTTATCATAAAATTCATTATGTTCTTTGCACTTTTCATGTCAAAGTTATCCAGATCCCCAAAACCCAAACACATTCCATTCCCTGAGAAGGGTTCGTCAACAGGCATGGCTAACAGTACATTTTCTTTGTCACAGCACTTCCAGTCAGCCAGTTCACCTTGTCATACCAGGAGAGCTGAAAAGACCTGTTATTTTTTTTCCTGATTTTTGCACCAGATCAATCTTGGGCATTGGTCTGCCCTGCCATTTAATTCTAAGTCTCTCCTCGTAAGGAGGACTACTAAATGGTTTTGCCAAAAGCAGGTCAACAATATTAGCACCGCTTGCTAGCTGGCTAGTTTCCCCTTCCACGAGCTACTTTAATTATATGAACGAACTAACTTTACAATGCTGTAACAAGGAGAAAAGGCAAGAATGCTATAATATATTTTTTTTTATTATTTAAAGAATGATTTGTACAAACAAAATGGGTTTATATCACCAGCAAACAATACAGAGTGCAGCAGTTCGTCGTACCACTTCACCTGCCAATCCGCATGGGACTGAACTCGAATCTCTGTAGCGCTGATGTATACTTAAGACATGCTATCAATCAAAAAAGGGGTTCCGCCCTTTAAACAGCTCCTCCAATCATCATGCAGCAGCCCAGCGTCCTGGCCCACCCACTGCTCCATTCACCCCCAGAGACGCTGAGCGTCCGTGGGCGGGACATAATCGCAGCGTTTATCCAATGACCGTCTAGTTTCAAAGCACTGAAAAAAAAAAAACGTTCAAAGCAGCCGCATTGAAGTCAATGGACGCTGATCATCAAGTCAGCCGACCTGCTATATCTAACTGATTCTGAACGAACTCGTCTTTGAGATGAACGTTTTCTCACGCATTTTTAGTCAATAAAATGTTAATACTGTAGCGTTTTTACGCCGGGAAGAATGCTGGAGAGACGAGTGAGCTTATTTGCTACCCAATGCAATGGCTGGGAGTACTTTATTAAGCACACAGCATGTAAGGCATGAGCAGCACCTTCACTCAGGAGCCTACATCCAATTCAGCACTAGCTTGAACTGGAGCACATTTCACACGTCACACCCTCCTCACACACAACAGGGCCTAAGCCACTAACCCAAACACCTTTCCCCAACATGGTGAACACACACCGACATCCCCGCAAGGCATGCTGGTCGTCAGCCGCCGCCCCGCCCACGCCACACTGCCCCCACCCGAGCTGTGACCGTCCCTGGTCACCATGACGAACTCCGTTTCGGAGGCGTGGAGGCGGTCGGCGCTGGCGGTGGGAACGCCGGCGTCCTTTGGCAGGTGAGGGGTGAACGCGAATGTAGTCCTGAGGCGGTCCGGCCTCCAGAGTTCGATGGTTCCCCGGCGTGCGGCTGGTGAGGCGCAAGACGGTCCCGGTGGGGCAAAACTCGTGCCCGCCCTGCCAACCGCACCCGGTAGATGACATCAGAGAGCCGAGCTGGCTGTGAGTGTCCACGCCCATTCGCCCCATAGGTGCCCCCACCCAAAAGTCTTGCAGTGGTGCCCGCGAGCGCTGCGTGGGGCACTTTTGCCTGGCGATGAGCGGTTCACAGTTCCACAACCCGTGGGAAACAGTGGAGCCGGTGTCCACGAGCGCCCGCAGTAAGACGCCGTCCGGCACACAGTCGATGTAAAGCCCCGCGGGGCTCCCCAACCGTCCACCCGGCGCTAGGTTAGCGGCTGCTGGTGTACGCTGTCCCTCAGGCCTGAGAACGTTAAAGCGGTAGTCCGGCTGTCCCTCAGGCCTGAGAACGTTGCAGTGTTAGTCCGGCAGGCCCTGGCCTCGGCGTCGCCGCGAAACGTCGGAGAGCTGCTCGTTGCCTAGCCGCGACGGGTAGCCCTGTCCCAGGCTAGGTTCACGAACCGAGCGCCACTGAGCTGCGGGCGGTCGCTCGGCTCTTCCGCCGCGATGTGCCGCCGATGGGCAGGTCGCTTTGCCGGCTAACGGCGCACGGAGCTGTATCTTGCTCCGGCGCTTGCGCAGCGCCAGCCTCCGCCCCGAGATCCAGCGCCGGGATTTTCTGCTTCCCGCTCCGCGTTGGTTGACGTGGTGTGCCTCTCGCTAGCTCCGCCAGGAAAGCGCTTCTTCTGCGCGAGTAGTCGCTCCGCTTGGATTTTTAGATTTTTAGAAGGTCCTCCTTTGTGCGCTCGAACCCGTTATTCTCCATCCCACTTCTGACACCAATGTAGCGTTTTTACGCCGGGAAGAATGCTGGAGAGACGAGTGAGCTTATTTGCTACCCAATGCAATGGCTGGGAGTACTTTATTAAGCAAGCCTTATTAAGTAAGGCATGAGCAGCACCTTCACTCAGGAGCCTACATCCAATTCAGCACTAGCTTGAACTGGAGCACATTTCACACGTCACACCCCCCTCACACACAACAGGGCCTAAGCCACTAACCAGAACACCTTTCCCCAACATGGTGAACACACACCGACATCCCCGCAAGGCATGCTGGTCGTCAGCCGCCGCCCCGCCCACGCCACAATACAATAGTACATAATTTGACCATTAATGTTGTGACATTATAGGGGAAGCTGAGCTTTCCTTGCAGTCTTAAAGAAACCGCCACTGGTTTTCAAGGACATTAATCAGGCAGGCAAACAAAATCCCATGTCACCTAATGTTACCCCTACATGGGACAATTTTTTTTTTACTCTACGATAGAGTAAGGATCTGATGAAGTGGCTAATGTTTACCTTTCAAATTTTGTTAATGTGGACCTATAAACACCATGGAACACACTTACCATGTCTTTGCATGGATTAGACAAATATGTTCTAGATCATTGGAGACTGCCTACTTTGGATAACCAGGCCTGAGTGCTAGTCAATGATATGCAGGCTAATACAAAGTGCGGTAGCTTACACTCATTCAATTTAAGTAAGGATTTTACCCCAGTCATCACTGTTGTTGATCTAGAGGCTTTCCCAGGAACAATGGGTTACTATGAGTTGGGAATACAACCTGAATAGGACCTCAGTTAGTCTAAGGGCAACATGTAGACATTTTCACTCTGAGGAGATGTGATCCTAACTTTTTTTTAATGAAATAATAGGAGAAACAAGGAGAACCTGGAGGAATAACCCCCTGTGTGAAGAATTTGCAAAACACAGCACAGATAGTATATCAAGCTTAGGATTGTACCTGGGAGCCTGAAGCTATGAGGGAGCAGCACTACCCATTAAACTTATTGTGCTGCCCTTTAATGATCTAGTGCTTAAAGGTCTTTTGTTTTCCCACACTTTTCCAGTCAGTTTCTATGAGAAAGGGTGTGTCAGCTAGGGGGCCAGTCAGGAGTGTCTGCAGGGGCCCTTATAGAGGTCAAAAAGGATTAAACCTGAACCGTAGCTGATGTGTTCTCCTCTTCTTTTGGGGGTGTGTGAACTCCTTATGTAGGTCTCCTGGGACTCATAAGCTTGCCACATGAAATGGAAATACAAAAGAATAAAGCCTATGCAGTTGAGGTTAAAGACATCAAAGTTGCAATATGATATACATCATGTTAGTGTTGAAGACTTGCAGATGTTCATACTGTCAGAGACATATGTATATCCAGGAAAGTCCAATAGCTTTCAACAGAAAGGTTTGGAATCATGTTCATGTTGTCAAAGCTACCTTAATAGTTTTACTGTTTTTTCAGTATTTCTTTGAGGCGTATATGCTTGACAACACGACTGCACGGGCTGCAAGTCATCACTCCATGGTTTAGGTTCTCAGTGGTGATTCATCTTCTACTGTAGTACTGGAGAATCATTGTTGGGCCATGAGCAGCACTCAGCTGTTAGAATGTCATCAAATCTAAGAGATATCACTGATTTTGCTAATGACAAGTATCTGTACAAGAAGAGAACCAACACCCATGGCAGAGTGCCTGTGGAGCTAGTGGTAAAGAGCCCATCCATCCATCTATCCATTATGTATATTGATTATCCTGTGTCGGGTTTTATTTGCCAAGTATGTGGCAAGTCCAGAGCGTATCCCAGTGAACAAGGGGCAGAAGACATCAGAATCAGAATCGGGTTTAATTCGCCAAGTATGTTGAGACACACAAGGAATTTGGTTCTGGCTGTTTGTACTCTCAGAGTACAGACAAACATAAAACACTGTACAAGTGATTACACTGTAATTACACAACATTTAGCTTGTGATTAAATAAGATTAAATAACGCAGGAGGATCCTGAGTATGTGCAGTATAGTGTACATAAAGGGATTGTAGAGTAGAGCAAGTAGCCCTGTGTGCATTATATGTACTATACTAGGTAGTGCAAAAAACAAAGTAGTATAGTGGTAGTGAAGTAATGTGCATGTAGGGAGTTTGATGCAGGCATGGTGGTGCTTTTACACAATATACCATAAGATACTGGATAATAATTATTTAAATTATTTAAAAAAATAACTATAATTTGAAGACGGTTGTGCAAATAATGATTTAAATGGAAGATCCAGTTCAACTGTTTATGAAGGTGATTGCTTGCAGAAAGAAACTGTTCCTGCGTCTGGCAGTTTTGGTGTGCAGAGTTTTGTAGCGCTTGTCAGAAGGGAGGAGGTAAAAGAATCCTGGGTATCCTAAGTGTAAGGGGTCTGTGGAGATTTTTTCTGCCCGTTTCCTGGTTCTTGTAGAGTACAAGTCATGGAGAGGGTGCAGGGGAGCTCCAATGATTTTTTTTCAGATGTTTTTACTGTTTTCTGCAGTCTGTTCCTGTCCTGTTTATGTACAAGGTACGTAAGAGTGTATGTACAATACAATGTAGGTTCATATGTGTGTGTTCCAAAGTTGGTTCCACCTTTGTCTCTATTAAAGCCACTTTTCTTCTGGGAAAGATTTTTGCTTGATTTTTGAGTATGGCTGTGGGATTTCCTGGCCTTTTAACCACAAGAGCATTAGTGAGATCAGGCATTGATGTTGAGCTAGAAGGTTTGTTGTACAGTCAGCATTCCAGTGGGGATGAGGTCAGGGCTCTGTGTAGGTGCACTTGTATGCTGAAACAGGTTTATTATAAGCACCTTCATTCCAGGGAAGGGTAATCATAATGCTACAGCACAAAGAGACATTTCAGACACATGGAGTGGTACCAACTGTACAGCAAGCTTGGAGAAGGACCATGTCTAAGTGCGGTATTTGGGAATTTACATAATTATTACCATATAGTGTACTTTGTTGGATTCACTATGTTAATGAGTTGGCAGTAAGATCTTGTGGCATAACTGAATGAGCAAGCGATCATCATAACGGGCCCAAGCGGGTACAGAGATTTGCCGTGGGGCAGATAAGCTGACCTCTCCCTATGGCTCCCAGATAAGCACAACATACTTACTAATTATGTAATACTTAGAACATTTACATGGACAGTTATTTTGAGCTATGGATATAGTTTGTCTAGGCAATCTAATTGGAATCGGGTAAGCAATTTATTGACTGAATTATGTTTAACTCCACTAAGTTAGGTGGCGATATGTCCCCTTTCAGCTTGTTAGTATTATGTCAAAACAATCGACAAAAGATCTTTGTCTCCAATCACCAAGTCTTCCTAAGTCTTCAGTTTCAATCAAGTTTAATCAAGTTCAGTTTAAATCACTAATCACTTAAATTTAGTAACTCTTTGACTTGAAGTCTTTGTTAGCCTTCTTCAGTCATCAAGTCTTCATAAGTCATTTGTAAGTCTTCAGTTTCAATCATCAAGTCTTTGCATCAAACAACTCTTTCCAAGTCTTTGTTAATTGTTATGTTGAATCAACAAGGTGAATAGAGACTTATAAGGAATTACAAAGACTTACAAAGACTTGATGCTTGAAGACAAAAAATTATGATGATCTAAGATTGATTGAAAAGAGTTTCAAAGACTTGTTGATGGAAGAAGACTTATTTAGAAGACTTACAAATACTTTTTCTTTAATGTTTTTAAAAGTTTTCAGCTTCAAAAAAGTGTTTGTAAGTCTTCCTAAGTCATTTCCTTCAGTCAACAAGTCTTGGTACGTCATTGTTTTCTTTGAATAAGTCTTCGGAAGTCCTTGTTTTCAATCGACAAGTTTTCCCAAGTTATTAGTTTCAATCAATAAGTCATTGTAACTCTTTGACTTCAATCCAGAGGCCTTTGTAAGTCTTCAGGTTCAATCATCAAGTCTTCGTAAGTCTTTGTCTTTAATTAACAAGTGGCAAACTGGTAGCAAGTCAACTGATAAAAACCCGGACAAAATTACATATCTGTACCTTTCATCTGTGCTATATGCTTTACTTTTTGTGCAAACGGGATGTACGCTATCCCTTGTATTTATGGTGTTATCCGAAGGCAGACAACATTGTTAGTGTAACAAGTATTGTTAGTGGCTTCTTCTTTCCTTATACATTTTGTTTGACTTCTTGATCAAAGCCTGGGGCGGGACCTGTGCAGAGTGTTTAGGCCGATTCCTGTGTTCTACTGGGGTATATGTTCAGGAGTGGCTCAAATCCCAACCACATTATCTGGGGTGTGCTGGTACAACTTAAAATTAACTAGTTTAGCTAGTAAGAAGTAAGTAGTAGACACTTATTTTAAAAGTGGGCGGCACAGTGGTTTAGGGTTAGCACCCGGCCAGGCTTGATTCCTGTCTTTGTGTGCATAAAGTTTGCATGTTCTCCCCATGCTTGGTGGGGTTCCTCCGGGTACTCCGGTTTTCTTCCACAGTGCAAAGTCATGCAGATTAGGCTGATTGGCATTCCCAAGTTGCCTGTAATGTATGAATGAGGGTGTTCTTGTGTTTGTGCCCTGTGTTGGATTGGCACCCTGTCCAATGTGTACCCCGCCTCATGCCCTAAGTCTCCTGGAAAAGGCTCCAGGCCTGAATACAAGATAAAGCGGTTCAGATGAGAGAGTTTATTTGGTCTGGTTTCAGTCAGACTAACACAATGCCATGTAAACATACTGTAGGCACTTCTAACACTGTTCTACAGGCTGCCCAGCTATCTAGCTGCTTTTCTCATGTATAACACAGCGATCCAGCTCTTCACTTGGTCTGCAGGCTCCCTCATAAACACGTCTGCATAATGAATAAATGTAAATGCACTTTAGTGCCGTAAAAGTTTCTCTGACCTTCATGGCCAGAATTTCCTATTCATCCACTGACCACATTTTAAGAGCTTGTTAACGAAGGCATTGACTTGCAGCAAGCGTCCTTTCTTTGCATCTTTTACAGCTTCCAGTAACATTAAACTAAGCTGAAGGCTCTTAAATTTCCACTGTCTTAATGTAAATTCTGTAAGGTCGTACGATAAGTGTCTATTCAGAGATTAGACAGGTTAGAGAAAGATAAACTTTTTTAAAACCGTTTTTTGTATACGGTTGTCTTTTCCCTTTTACATAGCGGTTGCTGATATTATGCAGAGTGTTTTTTTTTTTTACATCTTTTTTAGATTTGCCGTGTCTTAAACAGAAGCTGAAGTTATTGTGCGTGTATGTGTGTGTGTGTGTGTGTGTATTTGACCTCTAAGTAAATGACTGTAAAACATGTCCACAGGGAAGTGGAAAAATTATTCCATATGATAACTTTCAGTGCTGGCTGAATCTCTTTCTGTTTGCACACAGAATACACATGAATGAGCACAAGTTGCCATAGAGATAGGAATGTGTGACGCCAGACGTGTACTGTGTCCATTGATCCCAGGTCATTGATAATCTCACCCCAAACACCATGACAACGCATTTCAAAATGAACTCACTTTAAGTTACATTTCTGCTATAAACTCATATAATAGTGCCTGAAGTAATGAACCATACAGTAAAGGATTTTTTTTTAAACAATCTTAACTGAATTTATTAAAACTTTAATTTAAAAGGGTGCGAAAGTGTGTTTGTCTTTTAAATTAGGCTAAATATAATTTATCAGTCAAGACATGTTTCGCATCTGTTAGTCTCGTTAATGAGGGATTATAAGCAATATAATTATGATGTGCTGATTTGCGAATATTGAATTGTATTTTAATTGAATTATACTCTACATCGGTCAGAATAAGCTCTTAATGATATCTTTATTTTTCATACTTTGGAGGTGTAGTCCTGTCCATTTTTAGTCCAAAATGTCTGTATGTACAGTATGTCTTTATGTCTGTATGTCTGTCCAGACAGAATTTGTCACACTATCAGGCAAAACTGGTTGGACAGAATTTAATGAAACTTTGCCAGTCCTTTGGTATTTTTCCGAAGTTAAGTCTGCGATGTAAATTATATTAAACTGTTGAATAAAAGTGAAGTTATGAGCAGTTATGTTTACAGGATGTAAATAATTTCTTTAAAAAACAACAACTTTTTTTTAAGTTTCTTGCTGAATGTAAACAAACACCCGACCTAGTAGATATTCATAAGTAAAGCTAAACTGAATATTTTTACTGGGATTAATATTTTCACCACAGAAATTACAGCTCTGAAGTGGTATAAGTGAATTTTAACATTCTGGAGTGGTTTTAAGACAGAACTTAATGTTTATCTGATCTATTTTTTTACCGATCGGTGATCCGCTCGCCAATTACCGAACAGGGAGTGTATTTCACTGACGACGAAAGAAGTACAACTTAGTGTAAACAAGGCCTAAGTTACTCAACTTTTCATTTAAATACACTTTAAATTTCTTTGTATTAATAAGTTTGGCAGAAAATGTGTGGGCTTTCATCCTGAAATAATAATATGGTTGATTACTTTAAAGCTGATCAGCTTATTTTTAGCTTTACCTTTTTAACTCTTCAACCATCAACAATGGGTACATCGCTAACTAGTTACCTAACATGCTAGGTATCTAAAAACAACAACGTTTACAACTGTACAGCATAAAGACCTAATTTAAACATGGGTTTCTCATTCTCTGCTTCCAAAGCTACAGTAAAGACAGGCAACTTTATCATCATATCTTTGTTCACTTATTATTATTTATATTTAATATTGTTTATTAATATACTTTAAATAGCAGGATGTGGAAATTAGTTAACTGATGCTATCGGTCCAGTTTATTTGTTGCTTAGGCTTTTTATCATATCACCACAAACGGTGATTCAGCCAGCATTTCTTCTTTTTTTAAACATCAGAAACTATTGTTTAGTGAAGTGAGTTTAGTCATGCAAACTAGCATTAAAGTACAAGTAAATAAGTTAACTGTTTTCTGTTTAAGTGTGCGTGTGTGTTTTGCACCCTTTATTTAAGAGGCTTTTAAAAAATCTCTGCTTTCTTATTTTTGAATCTGGAAATTTAAAGGCATCTTCACACACACACACATTCTTCTTTAAGAACAACATTCGCCGTTATCACTGTTCCTCTGTGCTCATGGATTTAAAGCAGGTTGTGCTTCCGATGTGATGCTTGGTTTTTGCCACTGTGCTTGCGTTGTGTTTACGAGAGCAGAGGGCTGCTCCATGTGAGGCGTCACTTTCACACAATCCAGGAAAGGTCTGGCAAGCGGATCACCAGCTGCTGCCCATCCCAGGGGTGTAGAGAGACTGTGTGTGTCAGTGTGTGCATGTGTGTATGTGTGTAGCTTAAACAGGTGATGAAACTCAATCCTCACTTCGCAATACCCACACTCCCCCTTCTCGCTCTCTCTCTCTCTCTCTCTCTCTCTCTCTCTCACACACACACACACACACTCAGGCTCTCTCACCCTCTCCCTCTCCCTAGAGCCCTTCAGAACAGGAGTAGCTCCCTGTCTGCCACCTCGGCCCATTATTCCGGCCATTGATGTAAGCTTTAGCCCTTTAACGGGGCAGAACAAAAGGTTTTAACCTATAAGGTCACAGTTTGGCTGGGGTTTTATCTGGGGCGGGCAGCATGAAATATCAGGAGTGATCATGTACCAGTGTCAGAATTTGAGTCGCATTGTAACACATAATAGTGTTATATATTCTTTATAGGGGTGACAGTTCTGTCCACAGAGTAGAATTTACAACAAAACAACAATTTGTCCAAAAAAAAAAAAAACTGTTGTTCTTGTGCTGCCTTCTACAGGACATAAACTTTATTTCAAGATCAAATCACAGTAGAACAAATTACAGTCATTTAAATATTTATTTTGTGATGTATTAAAGATTCAGCAAGTAACCATAATAGTGCGGTATAGAGTGGCGTCCTTTTTTCAGTACAACTTCAGTATAATATAAAAAATTACCAGATTTTTTCAAACATGACTGAGCTTAAAAAAAAAAAAAGTTCACACAGGCAAAGACATAGCAGATACATATAAGCTTTCATATAAGCACATATATTTTTTGAATCGTCATTGACCTAAGCTGTGTTGCCGGCACAGATCTGTGCCACTTGGGTCTTAGGGGTTAAAGAAGGGTTAAGGATTAAATGTTATACTGTTTCAGATTTTCGTCTTTAGCACATAACATAAGAGAATGAAGGATGATCACATTTCCTGTACTCACTCACTCAGTCATCGTCTATACCGCTTTACCCTTGTATTCCGGGTCATGGGAACCTGGAGCCTATCCTTAGGGCACAAGGCGAGGTACACCCTAGACAGGGAACCAATCCATCAAAGGCCACACATCAACATACACAAATTGATGCACTCATTTACACACTACAGACAATTTGACAACAACAATTAGCCTAATATGCATGTCTTTAGCCTGTGGGAGGAAACCGGAGCAAACTCACCAAGCACGGGGAGAACATGGATATTTCTGAAATATATATGTGCATTATAGGGGCTGCACAATTAATCATAAACATCTGTAAAACACATAAACTGTAGTAAGTTATATTTACTACAACAATGCATAATCTATGGGTAGCAATTAGACTATAAGAGAAAGATTTCAATACAATTACCCAGTTACTCTAGATGGAATAAATAATTAATTTCTCAGTATTGTAACATGGTAAGATTTCTTCTTAGCTTCTTAAAAAGTTCAAAATTTACTTTTTGATCATCTTGGACAGTCACATGGTTCTCTATTGCATGTGTACATAAAACACTCTTTTAAATTCCTGCTCTTTGCATTCATTTTTAAATCGTGACCTTCACAACAATCCTAAGAAAAAAAATATATGGTAAGACATTCCTCTGACTTGGAGCTTCGCCTCAACTTCACCCAGGACTCACCGTTTTATATTTATTTTGAGTAAAGCAGCAGTGGCCATCTTTTATTTAAGGTGGAAATGTTCTGACAGTTCTAGTGAAACTTACATCAGACTGCTTTCTCGATGAGCGATGATTCTGAGCTGGATTTGCAAAAATATATATTCATATAGAATACTGTGCAAAAGTCTTGACCCAACCCCTCATTTATTCATATTTTGTTCGCAAACAGACCGGACCGTCTTGTATTTTTTTTTTTTTTATGTAGTCTTGAGCAATAGTTCTCCAGGCTTCCTAAAGTCCAGTCCCTGTACCTAAGCAGTTTCAGAGCAATGTTTTTTGTTCAAGTCACACAGTGATCTGTTACACGTAAGGCATTAACCTGTGAGAAACAAGTGCAGATGATCAGGCTGGTGGTTAGTATAGCAGTGATGCTGAATCCTGAGTGGTTGGAACAGACAAGAGGGGAAATGAGGTTGCTGCTATGGTTGTTACATAAATTGTATCTTTGGGCACTTTGCAGCTTAGTACAGTAGCAATAGAACATTTGCTCCCAGTAAATTAATCTTCATCTTTTAATTTACTTTAACTCTTAAAACTCACTCTAAAAAAAGCCATTTTTGTTTTGCAGGTTTATTTTTAAATAATCATATGTAGGTTTGGACAGACATACCTTTTTTTTAGCACAACATAGGCAATATGATGAACTGTACAAATGTACAAACATGAAAAAATGGGTCATACAGGCAAAGAAATAGCACAGATAATTTTTTTTTTCACATCAATAAAACCTGTGTTTGACCGATGCTGTGTTGCCGGCGTGTTTGTCTGTCGTTTAAGTTTTAAAGAGTCTTAATATGAAGACATGAGTTTTGCACAGTATTGTTTATTCCTGGGCCTAGTGGTTAGCACCGGCGGCTGGCACCTCCAGGGTCCAGGTTCGATGCCTGACTTTGATCCCCGGTTCATTTAAAGCTACACTGAACTGGTGCTTTTTTCAATTGAGTGAAACAGAAAGAGAATCAAGCATGCCAGAATGCACGATCTGAGTTGTATTTCAGCTGGAAAATTAACAGATGCGTTTTGAAGACCTCTAAGACTTAAATTAACTTAAAATGAGGTATGACTGATGAGTTATAAATACCCAGTGAACAGTTTAAGCCTTTTAGACATTATTTCTATTATTCACAGTGCAAAAATGATACCATAGCAAATGAAATCTTATCCAAGTAAAATATCATTAAGCCTAGTTCTAGTCATTTTAATTTTAATAGTTCATTATAACTTTCAAACTGGAAACAAAACCTTTAAAATTATTATTTAAGTACAAAGCAGTGTCTCTGCGATACATACAGTACATACATGCATATATTCATACAGTATATGGCCAAAAGTTTGTGGACACCTGATCATGGCATTCATGCATGCTTTATGTCACTTGGTATTGTTATATTCATTCATTTATGTTCTGTACTGCTTAGCCTGCACAGGGTGGCAGGGGTCTTGAGCCTATCCCAGGAGAATTTAGGCATGAGACAGAGTACACCCGGGCCATACACACACACTGTCTAGGGGCAATTAACCTAATCTGCATGTGGATTGTTACACAACTTGAACTGTGAGAGGAAACCCACCAAGCATGAGGAGAACATGCAAATGCCACGACCTAAAGCGCGACTCGAACCCTTGACCCTGGAGGTTTAAGGCTAAAGTGCTAAGCACCGTGCCGCTATGCCACTGGTATTGTCATATTGTCAGGGAAATTGTAATGCTGTAACATACAAGATACTTTATACAGTTGTGCTTCCAGCTTTGCGGTAACAGTTAAGGAATGGGTGTGATGGTCTGGTGTCCACAAACTTTTGGCCATTTAGTGTCCGTGCTTACAAATATTTTGTATTGATTTGTTTTATTGGGCCTCTAAAGGAAATTGCATTGTTTTATCAACCAGTGAACATGTACACATAGTCCGTGTATAAGACATAATCCACGAAACATTTCTACTGCATACAATGTAATTATAATGTGGGGTACAGTATATGATAAGTTTTGAATGAGTATCTAAGGCAGCTTCACATGAATGACTGTGTGTGTGCGTGTGTGTGTGTGTGCGCAAGTGCATTCACGTTTATTCGAGCACTGCTGTTTGCCAGTGTAGATAAGAGGCACGTGAGAGGAACTGTCAGTCACTATGCTAACAGCCTAATGAGTGCTGAAGGATCCTGAATGACAAAGGGCCTTTTTGCTGCCTGATAGGAATGCTTGATTATACCACGGTGCATTAGCAAAGCGAGCTAATGTTAACCATTAGCTCAATCTTTGTATCTGCTACATACACTCTTGCAAAGGACGGCTGCTGGTTCATTTATCAGGTGAAGAAGTGCTGGAGTTAGACTTTGCACTCTTGCTGTGTTTGCTGTCTTTTGTCATGCGGCTGTAGCTATTTAAGGTGACAACAATATACAACTCCAAAGCTGAATCAATCTTTCTTTCTTTCTTTCTTTCTTTCTTTCTTTTTTCTTTTCAAAATCATATATAACATATATGATAGTCTGAAAAATTTGTTGAATGTTGCCGATTACCTATCTTGCCTTCATAATTTGCATGAGGAGCGTTCGGGTCAAACCGGGACTTTTGATCAGAATTTTTATCAGAATGAAAAACCAGAATAGCTGCACTAATGCACTTATCCCAGCGTTTCACTTGTGCTTGGATACCATCAAGGTATAAAGCTTTTTCCGTACACCAGAGCCATGATCAGACTGTCTGCTTCACGTCATCGTCTCTACTGAAATAATGGTCTCCCAGCCTGGTATGATCATCAAAAGCTTTCTGTTTTTCCAGGATAAAGGGAGTTATTGCCACATCAGTCATTCAGTCCTGACCTCGGTCGAAGTGATGTTCCACATGTTTGGGACATTAAAGGAGTTCCTGGGAGGCCAGCGTTTCATACGCTGTCAATCAAATCATGGCTACGGTGTTCTGAGAAAACGTTTTACTTTGATGGTATCCAAGCACTAGTAAAACAATGGGATAGGTGTATTAGTATGGCAGGGAATTATATAGAGAAGGCAGTTTTTTTTCTCTCCTCTCATAAGTGTGTTCTGTTATTTTGCACAATGGAAAGTCCCAGTCTGACACAGACGCCCTTGTATATTGTACATTTCATTCTATTATGTACAAGTCTTCTGTTATTTTGCATTAAATCCATATTGCTTTTTCATAATATTTTATATTAGAGAACAAACTTTCTATTATATTGCTGCAATATAACAGCTGGAGATGCAAACCAAAGTTCCTTATACTTGTATGGGAGTACTATGGTATACTTTCCTATTTAATTTGTTTTGTTTTCTGTCAAGATGTCATCAATCTTTGAAAAAGTTTTATGCCATACTGAAACAGACCTCCAGTAAATTCAGTTTGCAATCAGAGACCGCTTTGTAAAAATGCCCTTGATGCTCCAGCTCCAGAATTAGAATAATCTTTAAGTGGTGTGTATACTCCCCTCATTTTTCAGTTTTGGATCTAACCAGACCTCATGTGTAGGTCAGAAAGAACATGAAGGCAGTTCATTTCACCACTTTGGAAGGGCGTGTGTGCCCTCGGAGGAATTCATAAAGGTTTCTATTCTGTTCTGGCAAAGTCAGCAACAATGAAAAGTGAAGTAGAGAATATCAAGAAGGAGAGAGAGGGGGAGAAGGAAGAGAGGAGAGGTGAAAGAGGAGCCTTTGATCCTAAGGCGAGACGCAAACCTGCTAAGGCATGCTTGCTGGAGAGTGAAGGGAAGTGGGAGGAGTGTGCATTGATTGGCACACACGCTCACACACTCACACACACCCATGTCTATGCACATAGTCACACACAAAGGTAGGAAAGTTCAAAGTTTGCTGGTGGCAAATCGCATTGACTTGCTGTCCCTGCAGGTTACTCGGGGAGTTTCATTCAGCCGTCAGGGAACTCAAGCAACCAGGGAAGACTAAGGAAGAAACGGAGGAATTAGGTAAAAAAGGACAAAAAGAACGCAATCTGGAATTGGCACTGTATGGAGGTACAGATTAATGTACCCTTTCTCATTTTCTCTGCTTTGAAAGCAGCCTTTGTGTATCTCTCTCTCTCTCTCTCTCTCTCTCTCTTCCTCTCTCTCTCTCTGTTCTTCCGCAGTAATACGATCCTCTGATCCAGGGATAGACTGAGTCCTACTTTCAACACTCTTCCCTTCAATCTGAATGCAGTATGTGTACCTAGTGCAGGCAGTGCATGCTATTACTGCGTAGGTGTGCTTAGCATTGGCAGATGATACTGTCTGTGACATAGTACTTTTATTTCAAAAAAGATATTTAGAACAAAACACAGCAGTAGGATACTAATAGGTTAAAAAAAAAAAAAAAGGGGGATAAGGTTATTAGAGGTTCCAAGAGGTTTTTGTTTCAAATCCCAGGACTGTGGAGTCTGTCTCGACTGCTAGATGCTTGCATTTGATTGGATTCTGGCTTGCTTGGAAGTCATTTTGGATATAAAAACATCTGCGATAAAAATGCAGGTAAATGAACAGCAAATATTTCTACATATGCATTTCAGGTATGAGCGTTTGCAAAACAGTGTTGCAGTACTTGTTTGGACTTTGGAGCGATGTAAAAGGTCATGTCTTCTGATGAGTTCAGATTGATCCTATTCCAGAGCAATGGGGCGTGAGGGTAAGAAGGGAAGCGCATGAAGTGATGCACTCATCATGCATAGTGCTTATTGTACAATCCTTTGGAGACAGTGTTATGATATGGGGTTGCTTCAGTTCCTCAGGTCTGCAACACGGGAAAAAAAGGAAGTCAGCTGACAACCTAAATGTACTGATGGCATATTACAACTATGGTTTCTATGACCGATTTTAGAACTCAGATCAGTAAAAAGTGGGTCTGGGAGGATGAGGAATCATTTTCACACATGAATTTGCCACCATATTGGGTGCTATAATCTAATTTATTTGTGGAACTTGCAGTGGACCAAGTTAGGAAGAAGTTGTTAAACTGGCAGTGCAAGTAGCCAGCTATGTCTCACATTACCATAATATATCAAACAAAAGGCTGAATGTTTGCACGATTCATTATTATAAGCATCAATTGAACTGATTTGGCTTCACACAGGATCAAGGTTATCATAAGGTCAAAATGTGTAAAATAATTTTTCTTTAATAGAATAGCTTCCTTTTTAAAGCACACTTTAGGAGTGTTTGAGGAGTACAAATTAATAACAAGAAGAGTGGGAATAGAAATAGGCGCTGATGGCGGTACAGTGGCTTTACTGGTTAGCACTGGCACCTTGCACCTCTAAGTCATGGGTTTGATTTGTGCTTGGTGGGTTCCGTCTGGGTTTTCCGGTTTCCTCCATCAGTCCACAGACATGCAGATAAGGTTAATTGGCGTTTGCAAAATGCCTATAGTGTGTAAATTGGCGTTTGAAACTACCATGGTTGTACAAATGGGAACCAAATGGACATTATTGGCCTCCACGGTCTCTAGTTGGACTACACAGGTTCTTGGATGGAGATGGATAGGCGTCGGTGCCATTGGTTATGTGTTTAAGTTTAAGGCCAAACTGAAAAAAAACAAACAAATATTGCCAATATTTTGGTAGTAAGACTGATCACTATATATATATATATATATATAGGATACGTTTAGGTTTATGGCACAGCTTCTGTCTATTTAGTAACGGACAAAAACTTAATAAAAGGCAAAGCTAACAGTGTTATAATGATGACTACACATCACTAAACCCTCAAATGATGTAGCTCAACCTTTACAGATCGTAAGCTCCCACTCTTTCCAAACTTTTTCTCTTTTTGTAATGTGTCATTTACTTTGTCCTCATTGAACAGCCAGTCTTATTAGTCTTCATGTAGGCATTTTTATTTCTTTCAAGCTTTCAGTATTAAATGACTTCCTGAAGGTTTCATTAAACTCATATAAAATGAAATTAAGCCTGATGACGAAATCCATTTAAAAATAAAGAAAAAAAGAAGTCACTAACCCTTAATTCGATTTAAGGCGTATTAATCAAGGATCGCATTACTGAGGAGGCAGACATAGATATACACACTCTCAAAAGCTCTTATAGGATATGAACATTTTTTTGAATTAAAAGGATTTCCTTAAATACCACATACATGCTTATGCAAACAATTTGTTTCTATATCTAAGTTGATAAATGGTGTTCAATATAGAGACGTGTACATGCACAGAATTAAGGTGAGCAAACCGCACTGAAAATCGAAAAACTCTGGAGGTAGAGTAGTGGCCAGCTATGTGTATAAAAGATATCAGACATTCTGTATTCTGTAAGTGGATAGCCTCACCAACAATAGGCTTCATTAATATATGACCTGTTATAAACTTACTTTGAATGATGTAAAATAACAGAATGTTATTATCTACTGATTCGCTCACACTGATTTAGTAATTTTTTAACAGGTTGACTGTTTGAGGCATAAATATTTGAATACGGTTTGGTGTTTCTCATACCTTACACCCACGCAAAGTCCTTGAGAAAATCTGAACAAGAAAAGCTGTGTCTGGAAATATTTTTTTGCCGCAGAGAGTAGAACTGGTGTGGTGTTCAAATCGAAGGTCTACACTGGACTTTGTCTTGGGAGTGGGTGGATTTCGGATGGGAGCTGGTAGGCAGATACAGTATAAAGCTTGGGGGATGAAAGTGAGAAAGACATTTTGCCTTTGTGAGCAACAAACTAGCCAGGTGACTGTGCAAATAAATGTGTTGACTATCAGATTATTGTAAATGTGCATTACCATTGTGACCATATAAACCTTTAAATTTTTGTTCTAATGTTAAAAGTTTTTAACTCATTAGAATTATTTCAAGCCAGGATGCTCCACTAGGACTCAAAGGCTGAAAAATAGATTTTTTATCTAATAAAACTTTGCTGAATTTTTAAAGGTTCTCTTTCAAATAATACACACAAAATCATGGGCAAAAAAAACAGCAGTCACAATCTTACGAATTTAAGATTTCTGTAAATTCTTGCATTGAAGTTTCCTCATGCTCCGAAAACCACTTGAGTCCTGGAAGATTCTCATGCCAAAATCCATAGATGTGATAACATGGTCATTGAGTACATTCAGGTCATCAGCTGACTTCATTTTTTGCCACACAAAGTTGCTGATTCTAAACCTGACCAACTTGACCAACTGAAGCAACCCCTGATCATAACACTGCCCCCAGAGACCTGCATGGTGGGTGCATTACCTCATGCTCTTCCCTTTTTAACCTGATCTGCCCAATCACTCTGGAATAGGGTCAGTCTGGACTCATCAGACCACATGACCTCAGACCTTTTCACCTTGCTCCAAAGTTAAATCTTGTAACCTTTTTTTTATTCTGATTAATCTAACTAACAATTTTCTTTTTATGGCGATAGCTGTTTATTATCCATCCAAATTCCACATTATACGTGTGGAAATGCTTAAATTTCACTATTACACATATTAAAGATATCTTTTTTTTTTATTTTATTAAAATGCAACTTCACCTAGTCGTTCATGAATTCATTCTTACCACATTTCATCTGTGAAGTTGAGGGCTCAGCACTTTCCTTCCAAGTCGTAATAATGTGTTATTATGATAACTGTTCTAAACCGAATTCCAGTCATTTTCATTTTTTGCAGGCGAATAATTTTACCCTTTTTGTGGCCAGGGAATGTACATCACCAAAAGGAGGAAATTTAACCTGCAATTAAGCTATGATACTTGATCACATTTAAGATGTTTTTTTCTTCTTTTTATAATAATTAAACAAATATCCTTTCATAAACTCTTATGGATATGTTGTTGTCTCACCCACTCATTGTTCATACCGCTTTATCCTGTATATAGGGTTGCAGGGGCCTGAAGCCTATGCTTGACTTATAGCACCAGGCTGGGGTGCCAATCCATCTCAGTCTTTAGTATATATTGATATTAAAATTAAGCAGAAGGTACATCAGTATTCGTAGTCTGTTGGTGAAGACGTGGATGCACTTTGAGGTAGACATTTATTGGAAGGATTTAGGGTGAGACAGAAGTGAATTGCTTGTTACAACAACCCTCAGAGCTTTGGGATAACACTAAAGAAGCAAATGGCCGACACCACTGGATTGACTACATTTGGTGCCTGTGGGATAGTGTGTCATCTTGTCTAGCCACTCATTTAAAAATCAAATGTTCAGTCAGGTTACTTTAACGGTAATTACAACTGTAGGTGGCGTCTGTAAGTAATTCCTCCGTGTATGACTGTAATGATGGAATGTATGCCTGCAGTCAGTTCCTCCACTGTGGTGATTAACGAAGCTGAAGCAAGTTCCTACTAGCTCTTGACAAACTTTGTTGTTTATTTAAGGTAATATGCACCTTGCTTCATAGTTGGTGATTAGCCAATTAGCCATTTATTATGGTTTGTAGATAAAAAAGACAGCCGTTGCAACTTAGAGCTGGCAGACAATCAACTTTGCTCAAGGCGCTGAAAAATGGTGTGGTTTATCCACGGAACTCTGGTGCCATTATGTCTCGTTCTGGTTGTAGATTTTCTTGAGAGTTATGCCAGGATAGATTGATGCTTCTGTCTGCTATTTAAGGAGAAAGTTGCGTCTAACGGTTCTGACTGAAGAAAGTGCTTAATTCTGTAAGATCCTGATGCTCGCAGCACTTTCAAAGTGCCGATTGTTTTAAGGGACGGCACTAAATCTTTTCTCTATTTTCTCACTCTCCAGCTTCTTTCTCTTTATCAGCCTTGATCGCCAAGCCACAGTGGTGGTTTATGATGTCTAAGACTCCAAGGAACGAAAGAAACCATTTTGCATGGTTTGCCAAGAAAGCAGAGAGGAAGATTAGCTTGCTTTAAGGCCTCAAAGGGATGTCTCGAGAGAAGGGGAAGGAATAGAATTGTGGGGATAGGAAGAGATGTATATAGAGAGATACAAAGTGGTTTTTGAAGATTAGCTTCCTAATGCACAGCGTATCGTACTCGTAGGCAGACTCGCTGACTCTGGATGACTGCTATTCCAAAATCCCATGGTGTAAAGCCACTGATGAGCTACTCTTATTGCCAGTCAGTTTTTCTTTCTTGGCTTAAACAAGAAAAAGAAATCACTTTTATATCAGACTCTGTGAATTTACCCTGAACTTAGATCATGGTTCATTGTTATTGTTTTTTAGTGGCAACTGACCTGTCTCCTGAGTACCTGCAACGAACTTCCTGCCAAAAAACAAGGACATGATGGTGGAACTAGTGATTTTGATCCATATTGCCATGATAGCGTCATGCAGTTGTTGTAGATTTCTTTCAGCTTAACATCCACGATATGAATCTGCCGTGCTATAGAGCATTGAGTTCTGGTAAGTTGTGCTTCCATTTGAGTACACTGAACTCATGATCATGTTCAAGAAACCAGTTTGAGATGATTTTAGCTTTGTGACAAGACGTGCTATCCTCTGCTTATAAAGGGATGGACATGGTCAGGTAGGATGTGGCATTTCAACTATGCTCAGTTGGTACTAAAGCGCCCGAAGTGTGCCAAGAAAATATCCACCACACCATTATACCACCACCACCACCACCACCAGCAGCAGCAGCAGCATGAACCGTTGATATAAGGCATGGATTCATGCTTTTCTATTTTTATTCTCCTCTGACCTCTGCCATCAACAAAGCATTCTGTTGCCTGTTCACTGGAGTTTTTTTTTTTTTTTTTTTTTTTAGAGCATTTTCTGTAAATCCTAGAGATGACTGTATGTCAAAATCCCAGTGGATAAGCAGTTTTAGAAGTACTCAGACCAACCCATCTGGCACCAACAACCATGCCAGTCACTGAAATCACCTTTCGTCCTCATTCTCATGCTCTGTTTGGACTTCAGCAGATTGTCTTGACCATGCATCTGTCTGTGGCGACTCCTCAACAGGAGCAGTCGCAATATAAAAAAAACTAGCCCCGCCATGTGGTTGCATGGTGTGTATTTTGACAAATGGTCAAAGAAAGAGACTTTATAAATTCTTGTGAATGCAATCTTATAAATGTAGCTCCTTCCAAATAGAATACAAAGCCCGAATTTGAAGTACAGTATAGGAATATATTGTTATATTTATTTTATTTACTTATTTATTACTATTATTTATTACTGGTTCAGGATTTAAAGAAAGTAAATCAGATTAATTTAAGCCTGTTCAGCTTCAAAACCCCCATATAGTATGCAGTACATGTTCTGTTTGTGTAGGTGTGTGTGTGTGTAAGAGAGAAAGAGAATAAGTGGGTGTTGCTGGGTCAGCAAGGTGATTATGTTTTAATCAGAGGGATCTTGTCTCTGATTGTATGCACAGCTTAAAAGTCCCTTGTTTAAAAGGGCTTAGATGCACTAATGCCACTCCGGTGCATGGCGAATATGGAGTCCTAATTTATTTCCATTACTATCCTTTCCAGTGGGTTTTGATTGATAGCTGGGGCAAGATTGTGTCATGCTTTCACAAGTTGTGTCACGCTTGAGAAACAGGGACGCGTGTTTGTTATCTTGGTCTCCAACACTCGCCTATGGAATCGACTACTGAAACATTCTGTATATAGTCATGTACAAAAAAGTACTTTCTTGGCAACATGGTGGAAACTTGCCGCTCATCTTGAGTGCATCACTGTGGCTGACTTCAGACTTGAATAGACTTGCATAACATTCCTTTATCAAAGATTATTTTAAGGGAGAAAGATAATCAGTGGCACTTAACACTGCTTAATCTGAGCGTGCGTATTATATATACAGGAGATACAGTAGCTCAGAAGAAATTGTAAGATGAAGACAAAAAACATTGTTTCCTCCACAGCTTTCAACACGTTCTGATATCACAAGATTTTAGTTCATACTTTGGCTGCTCACCAATATTTTTTTTATTAGATCTGTGCCTTCTTCCAAGCCAGAGACAGAAATCTATCATCAAATTATGTTAAATCAACAATAAACAGGAAATAAAAAAAGTAAACATATTGTGCATAGACACGATGTTTGTATAGATTTTATTTTCACGTAGGATTTCGTACCCGATAAAAAAAGAAAATGCAATGGATTTTAATAATCCTTGAAGTAATACATGCCAACGGATTACAAATTTGTTTTGCTTGTGGATTTAAGACCACAATATCGAGAATAGAGCTCACTGCGTTTCAAACCACAATATTCAACTATTTAATGCAAATTCACTTTTATTAAATCAAATCATATTTATTTACGCTAACAGCAAATAATTTAAGAAATTATCTCATTAAGAGGATGTTTGCCAATACTTTTCTAAAAACTCAAAATGATTATATTAAATGATCAAATGTTCAAATAATTATAAACTTTTTTTTATAAAAAATTATAAATTAGACCCATTAGGGTTCGCACAGACTCCCATTGTAAACTTTGTTTTAAATTCTAACTTGGTATTTCTATAATTTTGTATATTACAGTATTACAGTATATAGTAATGGAGGCGATATTGCAGCGTAGTGGATAGCACTGTGGCCTTGCACCTCCAGGGTCGAGGGTTCCATTTCCGTCTGTGTGCGTGGAGTTTGCATGTTCTCCCTGTGCTTGGTGGGTTTCCTCTGGTTTCCTCCCCAGAAAGGGAACAGCTGAAAAACAAAGAAGACAGTAAATAAAAACCTGGAAATGTAGTAAAGTTTTTGAAACTAAATAAAAAATGCCAAGAAAAATTACTCAATTGTTCCAAAGTGATAGCAATAAAACAAGTACACCAGATGGGGTTAAAGGTAAAGGTTTAATAATTTAATAAAAGTTGTAAATGTATTATTTTTAATATTAAAATTATTTAATTTATTAAATACTCAATACAGCCCTAATTTATGAACATCAATCCATTCATCTATCTAGGAAACTCTGTAGTCCAACAAAGTATTCATGTATCCACTGTATTTATTCCCATTTTTCTGCCATGGCAGGAACTCCGGTCAACATTCACAAGCTACGGGCAATTTGGAATGCCAATTAGCATGTCCTATTAGAAAATTAAAGTGACCAGAGGAAACCCACCAAGCACAGTGAGACCATACAAACTCCATGCACACAGACCCCGAGGCGGGAATCGAACCTATTCCCTTGAGGTGCAAGGCGACAGTGCTAACCACTAAGCCTCCATGTTGCCAATTTATTGACATAGACACGTGTTAATATTCTTCCCATGTTTGGTGAGGTGCGTGTGTATGCTTTTACTTTGTGACTCTAAGGTCTACATGCCCTGAATATTTCCCCTCCAATATCATTATAATGAAAAAAAAAAAAACCTTATTGTTGATGTGCATTAAAGAAATTAGGTCGAGCACATAATGTTCCATGTTTCAAGTCATCCTTTAGCAATAGTATCTTTTCAGTTTTCAGCTTTGACTGTGGCATTTTGACCTGCACAGGAGGGAGATGGGTATGGTGGAACAAAAGGCTGCATGCTCAGGGCTTTGTAGTTTTATATATATCTCCCACAGCAGATAAGATGAGTGTTGGTTGTAAACGTCGCCGAGGTCTCTGTGCGTCCATATTTCAAATCCACAGCCCTTTTTCCTTCTTCTCTCTCTCTCTCTCTCTCTCTCTCAGTTCTGCTTTACTAGAGCTTTTATCCCAGCGGACTGTAAGCATTTTGTTTTGTTGCTGGTTCGACAAAAGATCCTCATTAAAGTTACCCGGCTCTCCTTATATCCTCCCTCTGCCTTTTTGCCGCTCTCCTTTCGTCTCTCTCTCTCTCTCCATTTCCCTCTCTTTATGTGTGCTCGGGGCGAGGATAAACTGTCACCTCCCAGAAACCCGCACCTTTGGAGACGCAAAATGAGCAAGAAAGCAGACTGTACTTTGGCTAAAGGCTGAGTCAGTGCTTAGGACTGTTGATATGTCAAGCTACCAAAAGCAATAATTAATGTGGATGTAAACACGAAGAGGCGGTGTGTGTGGCCTAACTGCAAGTGTAAGCGTGATCCAGGCGCCGTACGATCGCATCAGAGAGAATTGTGATGACGAGCAATGAGAGATGGTGTGCAGGTGAGATTTTTGTGCCACGGGGATAAAGGAAAGACTTCCAGCATAAACAGAACAAGTGAAGACACTGAGATGTGCACAGATAATATTTTCTATCTTGCAGGACCAAGCTCTGTCGGCTTGGTGATTTTTATTTAAAAAATATTGTTCAAACCTTTTAGCATATTTTTTAGAATTGTAATTAATATGCACTGCCCCTTTCAAATAAAGAATAAAGATACACAGAATTTCAGTATCCATTAACATTCGTAAAAAATCTGGCTCCTTAAAACAAACCAGACAATAAACAATATTGCTGTCGAATTAAAAAAGTGAAAAAAATCACAATGTTTAAAAATGTAATTGAATCAAGTCTAAATATGATTCCCTGCTCTATTGTTGGTGCATTTAGTGTTGCAGAACAGCAATGAAACTAGTTTACTCTTGTTACTGCTCATGCTAACACAGCTAGAAACAGTCATTATCTCATCATCATCTTTATTCCTCTCTCGTAAAAGTTAATTTCAGCTTGTCGCATTGCAAAGAAACCGCAAAGCACCAAGCCCTCCCCCTGAAGACTTTCATTGCTTCTGACTGTTACGAGGCACTGACACTGGATACACCTTCGAAAAAAATGATAAATAAATGCAACTTCACTGAAGACCCTACCATATCACTAATTACAGTGGTACCTCGGCATTTTTGCCTTTAAAACTTACGGAGCATTTTTGCTATATAGCAAACGGACCGAGATTATCTGCATTCACGCTATTACCTATGGGAAAATGCGTTTCACAATATAATTTTTGCCTCAAAAACTCGCATTTGAAACGGATTAAATCCCAACTACACCGAGGTACCACTGTACTCCTATTTGTATATAAGGAGTGTAATGATCATGTGGAGGCTGCTGTGTGTTTAAGCGGAAGCTGTTTATTCAGGTCTATCAGGTATTATTCAGGAAATTCAGGTCACAGTCTGACATCGATATTGCACAAAGGTCACAATGATAGACAGCTTCAGCATGAGAGTAATAATCGAGAACACAAACTATGAATCAAATACAAAGAGGCACGTAAAAAGAAACAGAATATAGCAACAATGCAAGCAAAGATGTATATCCTGTAAATAACTAAGACGAAGTGCGACTATAATAACAAGAAGCGGATAATGACAATGATTAGGGGTGTAGGAGTGGAGTAGTTAACTATAGAAACAAGAAGTACAGTATAGCTATACAGTATACTATAGTTTGTGATCAGTGGGTCTTTTAGGTTGAGGTTGCTCAGGTGGCTAATGCTTTAGGTTGCTAATGTAGGGGTTTGGTGGATCTGGGTTCGAGTCCCACTGTTGGTGGATTGCTATACCCCATACTACCCAGCCACTGGATGTATTTCAAGCCTGGATAAAATGAGAGCGTTATGCCTGCATGGAGGGCAGCAGGTGTCAAACCCGTGCCAGGTTGTGTGTGTGGATCGGATGGTCTGCTGGGGTGACCCCTCAACAGGAGCAGCTGAAAGTTTGTTTGTGATAGGTGAATACTTTAGCTATGATCGCAGTACATCCTTTAATTTTTAGATTATTAAACTGATTACATATTAAAAGCTGTCATGAGTCATTAGGCTAAGCTGTGAATACAACCAGCAAAAGAAAAATCTGTTTCTTTTATTATTTGTCAGTTTAAGTGTATTAAATCCCCCAGGAGCCCAAAATCTGTGATTACTTTCTAATTAGTTTAATGTTGGTCTTGTGGTCACACACTATGAAGCACAAACTATGTATAATTGCCTTTTTATAATGTCTACATACACTTTATGAGACTTCCTACCCAGTCAATAAACAGTGGGGTGTCCTGATCTTGGGTTAAGCTTGTGTCAGCCTTATAATTCCCCATCTCCAGTCATAAGACTGGACTGAAAGGAAGATGTGAGAAATGCAAAGCTAACAAGATCAACAGCTGTAAAATCCATTATGAAATCTAAGACAGAGGCCACAAAATGGAAGTACGGGTCAGATCCATGCCTGCAGAGAGACGCCATCATCTGGTAGAAATGGAATATTTCAAAATAGATGTGTGTGACACAGCAGATTTAATAATATAACTCGGCAGGAGGGAAAACAGTGTGTGTGTTCAGTCTATGGTACCCTCTGTTGTTGGGATATTTTCTTAGTTGTAAGTGTAACAGTCTGATACATCATGTACTATACAGTGTAGAGGATCAAAGCTATTATTTTTAGCCACGTACTGCGCATAATATTTAGATTCGCCCTATGATTCATTTCAAGTCTGAGCCACCTAGGAAGAGAAACTGAGCAAGTGTAGCCTACTGTGATAATCCTCAGTTCAGCCAGTTTCAGTGGTTTAAGTATATACACTGATCAGCCATAACATTAAAATTGATTACGAGTTATATAATATACCAATAGACTAGTGAAGGGATCATGGGCCCAACACTCACCCATGCCTATGGTGACTTAAGGCCAGCTCGACCAGTCCGTTCTCACAGAAACTTGTTAAAAAAAGTCAATGCTGGCCATGATTGACAGATGGTAGAGCACCTAATGCACCACAGGGGACTGAAGAAATAATAATACCAATAATAACTGCTTCAGGCAATGTGGTATTCAGAAACATTTTTAAAGTATTTTCTGTCTGTATTTGTTTGAGGGGCATTTCTAAAAGGGGCTTAAAGAGACCTTTTAGCTTAGTGGATCGAAGCATTAAACAAATTAACTGCAAGTTTGACCTGTAATCAGCCTAAATTGTGCTTTTCCTGGCCATACTGGATCGTTAGAAGTATGATGAGTGCAGCTTGGTGGGCTCAGATGACATTGAAGTGGCTTAGGGCTGTCAGTGAATAGTCATGACACACTCTGACTACATAATATGGACCTCCCCATTTGCTATCACAAGCTCTGACCTTTTGTAGTGATCTCCAGCTGTCGACGGCAAGATGGAGTGCCGGGGAGGGGGCAAGCGATGGAGTTGAAACACGATCATAACAAGGAAAAAAGAATCATATTACCATTCCTGGTGCATAAATCATCAGGACGGTATTATTTTGCAGTGTGTGTTCATCGACGTAGGGGATTTCCCATTTGGCATCATGACCTTTGGCCTTATTTTTCTTGGAAAGCAGCTACTGGAGCATAGATGAATAAGGATACATTTCTATGTAATTTATGTTAACAGTTTAACAGCAAAATAAACACTACCTTTGGATGTTTGCTCGTTTTTGGCAAAATATTTTCTTTCATACAAGGTTGTCTCTAACAAAATGTTTAATTTGAAAAACGTTACTTACTTATCCTTCTTAGGCACCACGTTGGTGTAGTGGTAAGCACAGTTGCCATGCACCTCCAGGTTCAATTCCCCACCTCGGGAATAGAGTTTGCATATTCCTTTTGTGCTTGGTGGGTTTCCTCCGGTCCCCCCAGATGTTCCAGGCCCCCCCGCAACCTGTATACAGGATAAAGCGATATAAACCGCGAGCGACATGCTTCTCTAGAAGCCTTGAACTTCTTTTAAGTGATATGTAAGGCACGGTATCAAAGTGAAATCGGTAGAAGAAAGGCTTCTATTTCTTTTCTCATTATTTTTAACAATTTTTTGTAAAGTAATTAATTTTTGTATGCGGCAAAACTCAACACTTTTTTTTCCTTGTTCCAAATTGGTGCCATCCACCAATTACAAAAACACCAGAGCAGGGACCCTAATCAGCAATGGAACATAGGATAGATATTGGGAATGACATCCACCTCCGGGACAGCATTGTTTTAATAACGTATAGCGTTTTGAAAAATCGACCAAATTCACACGGAAATAACTAAAACAATGTGTTTGTTTCTGGACCTCATGTGGAACTGGTTTATCAGGGATGATTTAGCGGATCAGTGATATGTGAGAGTGTGTGTGTCCCAATCATCTTCTTATTAGCCGTTTTTTCTTATTCTCCTTTTAGTGCATTTATTTGATTTATTTCTACTATGTGTGACTGTCTGAAATTCTTTTTTATTATTCCTCCTTGTTTTCAGGGTCGTCCGCCTCAGTCAGCTTATGTTAAATTGCTTGGAATTATATTTCATTATAGAATTTGTAGTATTTTTCCCTGAAGTTGTGCTTCATAGAAAAACTTGGTTATGCTTGAAGAAAAAAAAATTCTCTTCCCTTCCAAGGTCACCAGAGCAATGTAAGCACAAACTCCTTATTCGCTTTGCTTTAACAGTCTTCTTGTGCCTGTCCCTGAGGTTTAAGAAAGTGACTGCGTCGCTAACTCTTTGTGGGAATGTTTGAGTGGACGACATGTGACTAGAGAAAGGCCTTGAAAGGCACTGTGAATAAACACCCAGGTAAAAAGGAAGCAATAAAACAGCCAGGGAGAAGGCAGCGTTATACACACTTCAGTAGCACCAGTAGTGCGGTAAGAAGATGCAGTGACACAACACAATGAACTGGGTCACAATATCACCTTTTAGACTTTATAATTCACAAAAAAAAGATGAAAAGAGATCTTCGATTTAACTCCATATTAACTTTATTAAGTAGACTTTATGGGTGGCATGGTGGCTCTGTGGTTAGCACTGTTACTTTGCCCCTCTACCAATGGATTGGCACCCCATCCAGGATGTACCCGCCTCATTTCCTAATCTAATATCCTTTATACAGGATAAGCGGTATACAGTAGATGATGAATGAATGAATAATATTTCGCTATGACAATGTGGACATGTTAAGCTTGACAAAATCAAACTAAAAATGTGATGTACTTACAGAAGTTGTTAAATCCTCTATTGAAGAAAGACAAAATGATTCGATTTTATAATTACATTAGCCAGATTTTAACAAGGGCAGTTACCCCTAAACTACAGGGTGGACATACATTTTAGGGACATGTCCAAAATGGTTATTATTATTATTAGTAGTATTCATATGAAAAATTAGTTTTGTTAAATAATTTTTTGAGAACAATAGAAACATTTGAAAAGTTTTAATATTTGGTGTCATTTAATCGCTTACTGCACTTACTGATGTTACTGGAGCAGCATGTGGGACTTGACAAAATCACATACACCCAATCAAAGAAAATGGTCTAAAATGAGAGAAACTTATTTCAAGAGACTTGATACGAGTCCGGATATGTGACTGAATGTTTGGTCATTTATAATAAAACCTGAGAATTTCATTATTTTGCAATATGTTCATGATAACTGGGTAATTCTGATGAGAACACCCAAGGCAATTCATAGTCATATGAACACCAATAAAACATAACACACTGCTAATCCATACTATAAGACTACAGAAATGAGATGAAATTAAAATATTAGTTTTCATTCTACTCTGACTTTTCATATTTCACTGAAATGACTAATAATATGGCAATAATTGTCTGTGTAAATCTTCTCTGAGACGGATCTCCTTTCCTTATTTTGCACATAGTCCTAATGTGGATGTTCAGCAGCTAAAATGTCCTATGTGCAAATCCGTGAATATATCTTTATATGGTAATGTTTAAGATATGTGCTGCAGAATTAATCACATAAATAATTCGCAACATGGACCCGTGCAATTGTATAACTGCAAATGGATTAATTTTTTTTTAGGGGAAAACTTAATAGTCACATACAATAGTTTAAACCATAATTGCAACACATTTACGAAATGTGATTTTTTCAATCAAATCGTGCAGGCTTACCTCATATTAAAGTTCTTCTACTGTAAAAGTCCTGTTGAATGAGCAATTTAAGATTATTATGTATATTCTTTAATGATTGCTAAACCATGAAACACTAAAAAAAAAGGAAAACTTAAAATTTCAGTAAAACTTAAAATTCTTTTGCAATAGAATTTTAATCTTTGAAGCCAACTTATTTCTTAGTTTTAAAGAAAACCACCCAACTAAATTTGTTTTATTGACATTATTTGTCTTTTGGTGGCACCTCCAAGGTCCAGGTTCAATTTCTGTCTATGTGTGCGTGGAGTTTGCATGTTCTCCCCGTGCTTGGTTGGGTTTCCTCCCATAGTCCAAAAATATGCAGAATAGGCTGACTGGCGTTCCCAAATTTCCTATAGTCTGTGTATGTGTGTGTGCCTTGTGATGGATTGGCACCCTATCCAGGTTGTACCCCGCCTCGTGCCCAAAGATTCCTGTCATAGACTCCAGGCCCCTGCAACCCTGTATACAGGATTACACAGTATAGACGATTATTTATCTTTCATATTAATAAAAACGTGCAGCACAATTTGCTCTTTTAATAATTTACATTAATGGCAGACAATTAAAGGCTTAAAATAACAGATAGATCTTTCTATAAGGAGTTGTTTATTTAACATATATGACAGGAATTGTGCTGTTAATGAAAAAAAAATGATTAAACCCTGACAGACTGCGAAAAAAGCGAGCAAGAGAGAAAAAACAGGATAATCTATGATCAGTGCCAAAAACAACACAAACAAGGGTCAAAACCAGGAAATACACAAGTGGAACAGACTTAATGATTCAGCTGCACAAGAAGACCTCGCAGTGAGGGACAGATATAATGAGGCATGAACAGATGAAGTAATTAAATGCATTGGCACAATTGCATAACGCTTTAGCGAAAGAACAGAGACGGGGAGGAAAAACAAAGTCCGTGGCATAACAAACAGAAGCGCATAAAACGAACCTAAAAGAAATCGACATTAAAGTGCACTTGGAACCATGCCTCATATGAAAAATGTAAATCGTCAGAGTGTTACAGGAAAATTTACTTTTTAGGGAAATCCTGAAAAGAAAAAAAAGCTGAAGTTGTACCATGGGAGAGTGTTATATAAACACACCAAAATTTCAGGATAAGAGTGTGAGGTTTTTAGTGTAATCTCCAAGAGAGAAAAAATACAAATACCTCTCTCTATGAAGAATATAGCACTTATAAAGGCATGTTCTGGGAGCACTGTGGTTATTTATTTAGCTTGTGTTATTAATGCAGTGGAAGCTTGGAACTAAGGATTTAAGAGTCAAAGGTCTGACTTAAGAGCTCAGCAGTGACCGTCTTGGGATTTCAGGTCACAAGCACAGAACCGATCTCTCAAGCGTGTATTAAGAAACATAAACCCGGTTGCTCACTCAGCACCTGCAACAGCGTCCATCGGATCCCCGTGGACTTGAAAACTTAATAATCCTTGGTCTGCTGTATCCGTCTTCTCTTGAAGCAGTGTCCTGCTTTTAATAAACTTGTTGTTTTCTGTTATTGGCAGCATCCAATATAGTTGCCTACAGGCGATCGTCTAATTAAAGTGAAGCATGATTAATTAAGGTGATAAAATCAGGGGCAGCATCTGCCTCTCCGTTGCTCCAGCTCCCTGTCCCTCCTTTGTTAATCTGTCTGTGCTGGAGTGATAGAGAGTCTCCCACTTCGATCTCTTTAATTAAGAGAGATGTAGACGGGACTGTGTTAATGGAGCCACGTGGCATGATGTATCTACATCTTTAATTGAGCTTTACCCTGCTGCTTTGTTTGCTGTTTAACAGTGTTCTGTTTGATCCAGGCCATTCAACATTTCACATTGGAACAAGTGTCTGCGCCTGAGCTTTTACCATCATCCAGGGGTTAGATGTGAATAGGAGTTGCTCTCAACCACCACGAACGCACCTCATGTTTACAACCTGCATTTGTATTAGATTTTATGACGCTCTACGTCATAAAATGTCACAACTACGCTCATATATTTTATTCGATTTTATTTGTATAGTGCTTTTAACATAAGTGTCACAGAGCAGCTTTATAGACATCTAAATATAGATTTCGATCCCAAGTGATAGCTCCCCGAGACGGTAAAAGGAAGAAGCCTCGAAAAAGTATCAGAAGATGCTCTATAAAGTACAAGTGTGTTCAAGTCAAGCCAGGACTTTCGACTGTTCAGAATAACACAACACACTCATCAAAGTAAAAACGACCTTTTCTGATTTCTTTATAAATGCTCCCGCCGCACTAATGCAGTGTATAATAAAGTTTCACAAGTGATTGGAAACCCTCAAAGTAGGAGCCATGATCGGATTGCCTGGTCCACATCTGAAACACTGGCCTCCCAGGAACTTCTTTAAAGGTCCGATCATGTGGAAATGGCTGGGAGTGAGGTCAGGACTGTACCGGGGATGTGGCAATAACTCCTAGCCGAGTTCCTGTAATGTGTAAGTGGTGTTCGTGAATGATTGTGTGTACAGAGGCTACGACAAGTTAGCCATTGATTTTCCAGGATCAGACGTTTCACTCGTTGATCGTTCACAGGAACGACTTGTGTGTGCTCTGGGCTAACTTGGCCGGACTCATCAAGTACAGCCTTCTTTCCTATTTATGTTTTACTGAGTCATGAAATGGAATAATGAGATAATAGATGCATTAAGGCATCCCGGTATAGGGGAAGCATCTGTATTGATGCTGATATCCAAGATCAGCTCATTTACTCATACTCTCATTGTAAAAAGCAGCAAACCAACATCCGCTATCAAGTGATACTACATGGCTTAATCCTAGTATACATTGCCACATTCATCAACAGATGACATGAGTTGACCATGATTTGCATGCATTTCCTGATTAATGATGCCAGTCAAATGATCAGTCCCTATTGTCCTTGATAATGAGGGACTCTGTTGCATTGGAGACAATAAAGCAGCGGTTTCCAAAGCAGAACAAAACCTGATCTTATCCACGGCAAGTCAGATAACTAATGCACATGGGTTACTGGGTTACTAATCGGAAGGACAGTGGTTCAAGCCCCAGCACTGCCATGTTGTCCCTGTTGAGCCCTTGAGCAAAGCCCTTGACCCTATCTGCTCCAGGGGCGCTGTATCATGGCTGACCCTGTGTTTTGACCCCAGCTTTCTAATTATGATACAGGAAAAAAAGTGCTATATGGTACGTGTTACAAATAATTATCGAAAAACATGATACACATCATAATCATTAAAGATGTCATGATTGTGTAACATGTAGCTGCATATCAAAGTGTTTGTAAGCTATGATTCACATTTTACACCCACAGGGAGAACAGTTTGAGCTGGATCTGGTATCGATATCAGCATGTACCAGAAAGCATGCTTTCATTCTGTATGAAATCAAATGGTATTAATGCATCCATAGATCAAATGTGTTAATTATGAAAAAAATTAATAAGAGTCCTGGGATGGACAGAATATATTTTTTTGTTATTGGTTTCAGCAACATTATAGCAACATATTTCACTTACATTTTACAGTCACGTCCTGTTTAAGCATTTGAGCTCAGAGATGCCAAATTAACCAGCAACAGAGCCTCTAATTGGGCAACAGGCGGCTGGTGAGGTCTAATAGTAACTGGTTTCAAAGTAAAAAAAATGACTTTACATTGAACAACTGCAAGAGGTATTCTGCAGTAAACAGAGCTTATTTTCCCCGGCCAGGCAGGTATGCGCTAATGTCTTGCACTGAGTGAGCATGGATTGCTATGACCGATTTAACCCGAGGGCATGGGGAACACCTGGTGCGATGTTATGCATACTAATGAGCTTCTTGGCCATGAGAAGACTCTGGCTGAGATAAATGCAATTGCTGCTTACCTTTAATCGAACTCATGGAAAAAAAAAATGTTGCAAATATTTCTTACAAAATTTATTGCTGTTAAGAAAATAGCCAAGTTTGATTTTTATTCCAGAATCTGTGCAAGTCCAGTTGCAGCCAAATGTTGTTGAATAGTGTTTTGACCTATCGTGTGTAATACCAGCAGCAATGATGCCAGTATTTTCTGGACAATTTCTCAATTTGTGCCATCGAATTAGTCCCTCTTGTCTTGGTTTTGTCCATCTTGGGCTTCCAGACTTAGTTCAATCAGCAATGCGACCAGATGTTCATAATCTGTTCCGTAGCCTGAAATGGGTATTCCTAGCAACTCCAAACTGTCTGACGATGTTTGCTTTTGTAAATGAGAGTATTAAGCTCACATTGTAAAGACTTTAAACTCATAACATACCTCGAAAACAATGCGTCAGAATCACTGCACAGTAAGAACTTTGGCCTGTCTGTGTCTCTAATTAAGAATAAAAACAACATAAGTTTTGGCTTACTTTAAATTCTCACTTCATTAAACTAAATAAAAAAAAAAAAAGTCATATGCGTGAGAAATGAAAACTTTTAATTTGTATTCTGGCTAGTACTCACTTGCGTATAATGATGTCCATGTTGTTAGGAGACAGGAAAGGGTAATGATGAAGCAGTGGCCAATTTGCTGTAAGGGCACATGGAAGGGACAGCAAGCTGGAAAGAGTTGGCTGAAAAGAGGCACATAGTGTGCACTTATAAACAGCCGCTTGGGTAATGTGGAGTGTTGAGGTGGGAAAAGTAAGACAAATAAAGCTTTATGTTGCAAAAAAAGAGTAAATCAAACTTTAATGATTGTGGGAAAGAAACGTAAGAGGGAATTTTTTTAAAGATTTCACCAAAGCGTGTACAGTATAGGCCTATAGAGAGTTTTGTATCATTTCAGGTTATTTGGAGAAAAATTATTAAATTTTTATCATTTTTGTTTACATAAAATAATACGCAAAATGTTTTTACAGAGTAAATATTCAACCAAAAGAATAGATTAGCAAGGAAACAAAAAGAAGTAAACATTAAAATTAAGGACACATTTTTTTTTTTCGGTTTTGAAAATAATGGTATGGATAAATTCATATATTTATAATTATAGAGTAAATGAAATGATTAGTAAGATGTGTTTTTCCATCATCCATTTAAAAAAAATATATACTGAAAAATCCCAAGTAATAGAGGTTAGATTAGTAGATAGTAATTAGACAGTATTGCAATTGTCTTTTTGACAATTCACATTCCAAAATTATTATTTTTTAATTAATCGTTTATTTATACAGTATACAGTATATATTTGAGGTGGTACAATGTAGCCATTTCTCGAAAATCCTGCAGGCGATGTTTAACATTTATAAAATCGTGATACTAACAGAATCGCGGTACATATTGGATCAGCTAGTAATATTGTGTTAATATCGTATTGGGTGTTTCCTGTTGAAACCTGTCCCTAATAATTAGTTGCAATAATTGACATGAACTATTAAAAAATAATTTAAATATCCTTAATTATTATGTTAAATGGTACAGACTATCGCCTTCATATCCCACATATTTTATTCAAATGCTAAAATATTCATTCATAACCCCCATTGTTAACTTTTATGGTTTCTTAATGCCTACAACAATATAAAATCTGCTCATTATGGTCCTGGATTTTTTAATATACCAATTTTGACTAATTAATAAGTCTGTCAATATTCTGGAATCTGGAAATACTGCACAGTACTATGTTTTAATGAAAATTAATCAGGTTTGGCCCTAATGCCTTCCCATAATCGCAGCAGGGTTACCCAGCTATGTGTGTAATAATGGCCCTTTTAGCGCAGATAATAAGGTGACTAAGAAAACATCACCAGGTGTGCTGAACAGCAAATCGTATTATAAAAAGCTCTAAAAGAAAGTTTGGATAAAACCAAAGTTGTGTGCTCGAGCTACCTTCAAGGGGAGCTATTTTTTATAAGATTACATTAAATGTAAGACACTGAAAAAAAACGGTAAAAGTGAAGCAGTTGGCAGAAGCTACTGTTATTGCACTTACTGGAGACCAGTAAGTAACCATAACCATCTCGGTGTAACAGCACATTTAATAGATGACAAATGGCAACTGCACCCATTCACTCTGGGCGTGTTAAAAACACAAGAAAGATATTTTGTACAAGGAAGCATATGTCACCACTATAGGAACAGACAGGGCTCACAATATGACTGCTGCTGCAAGAGAACATTTTAATTTAACATTTGTTACATGTTAATGTTTGAGATTTTATAAAAAATGCATAATGTTTCCTCTCGGCAGTTTGTTATGCATTTGTTTATTCCAACAATGCATGGATTATAATACAAGTAAATCTGAGTCTACTGTATGACTGTGATTAACTAGGTACAAATTTTTAATCAATTGCCAGCACTACTAATTAGTTAATATTATTATTATTTTTTATTTATAAATAATATTTCCATTTCTATTATCAAATGATAAAATACGAAATAACATTTCCTGGTTCTGGACTCAGGCTGTCGTCCTGACTCAGTCTTTGAGTCACTTAAGTGCTCAACAGGTTTTACAGTAAGCTGTGTGTCTTTCCCATCTCCAGATGAGAGGATGCTGCAGGGAAGCAGCGTGAGGCCGAGTCCCACGTGAAGCCCATCCTCCTCCTGTTCCTCCACCTGCCGCCATCCCATGATGCACTGCCCGTGCCGAGGGAGGCTAAAGCTGCTGCTGGCGTCTCTGAGCTTCATTATCCTGCTCACGTGGCTCTACCTGCTGGCGGGCAACCTGGAGAGTGAGTGGGATTATTATCAGTAGAACCAGTAGTAGTAGCAGTACCAGTAGTTGTCTTATTTTTATTATTATTACTTATTTTTATGATTATTACTATTAGTAGTAGTAGTAGGTATTGATGAAAAGCAGTGGATTAGAAGTAAACATAAAAATGCAAATCCACAGGGTGAATTTACTAGTCAGTGCCAGTCCTGATGATAAAATGATTAAGTTTCTCTTTTTGTGATGTAGCAATGAGGGATGAGATTTCTTGTTTTTTTTTTGTCTGTTTGTTTGTTTTGTTTTTCTAAAACATTAAAAAAATTATTAAGATTTTAAAATATAATTCCAATGTCGGCATAGACAAACTGCAAACTAATCTGATCTGGAGAAATGCATGAATTAATGAATAAACTACCACAATTGTGATGGCTGCCTGCGAAGTGTAGGCGACATCTAGAGACCACTATCCATCTTCTCGCATCATCAGTGTCATAGTCAGTGTCAGCGCCATCGCCATCTCTGGTTCATAGTCATCACACTTTTTTCTCCCTGAACCATTCACAGGATTTTCATTAAACCATCAGGGAATCATTATTAGGAAGCACAGATTTGCACTGGCTATTTTATTTTCTAAATAGGAGGACGGCGAAATATTTGAATGTGGCCAAACTTACACATATACTTTAAAAAAAAAAGGCGTAGTATAGATGTGTACTGGTGGTATGGTGGTTCATTGGCTCCATGGTTAGCACTGTCACCTTGCACCTCCTGGGTCGAGGTTTGATTCCCGCCTATGGTCTGTGGGCATGGAGGTTGCATGTTTCCTCCCACAATCAAAAGACATGCAGGGTAGGCCAATTGGCAATCCCAAATTGCATGTAGTGTGTGAATTACATTCGATCATTGATGGGGTGGGGAGTGACCGTTTCCCAATGTGCCAGATGGCATGTGGATAGACCCCCCCCCCCCCAAAAAAAAAAAATAGATGTGCACTAATTGTTTAACTTTCATATTATACCAGCAAATAATCAAATGTACTATAAACATCAGAGGTGTGGTAATGTGGCTACATGGTAATAACAAGTAACACCACGTGGCATGTCCTTTTTCTCGCGAAAAGTTGAATTTATGTTCATAAGAAGAACTTTTGCTACGATGCCACTCTGATCAGACTAACCCACTGAACTCCTCAGTAATAAGCAGTACAGGGTGCGGTTGCTATATTCTACAGGTGATCTACTGTATAACTAATAGAGGTAGTGTTGTGGACTGCTGGCGTGTAGAGTCGATGTTTAATACTGTAGTTGTGCACTAGCTATTCCTTTGTGCCGCCCGCCTGCAAAGCATAGGCCTTCACTATACATCTTTTCGCATCGGCGTCATCCATCATCCGTCATCATCTCACTTTTCTCTCTGTCTCATGCATTTTGTTTTAATAATTAAGGTTCAAAAACTAACATCTCCTCCTCCTTTCTCCGTCTGTCTTCTCTCACTTTTTTTTTCTCAGCTTGTCTGTCTGACTCTTAGCATTTTCATTTAGACGGAAGAAAAAAAAATGTAAATGCACACATCATGTGTTGAAGCCAGGTTTGTGTTTCAGATCTCAGACAGCTCCGAGCTGAATCTTTACAGCAGGTTTGAATTGGTCAAAGCTTGGTTTCACAGGTTGTATCTGAGCAAAGAGATCTTCTCCCATTGTGTACAGAATGAGCACAACATAAACACTTAAACGCTTTGCTTAAATACAGAGGTGAAATCAGATCCCTGGTTGCACGATATTATACACACACACATAGACCTCGGCATTTAATGCTGTGTGAACTTTTGGCGCTGAAAAACTGCGACTGTGCTTTTTCTACACACCACTGGGCCGGCTGCAGGCATATAGTTTTTGGTACCTGATCAAAATGGGCACTAAGTAAGACTAATGGTATTACGGGGTAGCATTGGGCTTTTTACACACGTCACGTATACTGTACACAGAAAGCAGTGCTTTTAAAGTTCAACAGAGTTTTCATATTGCTCGTTGTCTTGCCCATGTTTAACAAGCTTTTTCAGTGTTGAAACTTTTACTCCATGTGAATGAACAACGCCTAATTACAAAATATTACAAAAACAGTTTTTTCAGCAACCCTAACAACCTTAAAAGAAACAAGCATTATTTCATCTGTGGACCTGGAGCCACCCGATAAATGTTTTAATCTGCCTGGGTAAATGAATTTCGAATCAGTGTTTTAAAATGAAATTGGTTTTGAATCTTAATGTCAAGTCAAATAATTGAATTTGTATCGCACAACAGCAGTTGACCCAATGTGCTTTACACTCATGCACTTGCTCACACTTATTTTCTTTACCGTTTCCCTGTATACAGAGTTGCAGGGGGCCTGGAACCTATCCATTGGGTCCATTGGGTCAGGGGTAGCTCAGTGGTTAAGGCATTAGACTATGATTCGCAAGATCCCAGGTTCAAACCCCACAACCACCAAGTTGCCACTGTTGGGCCCTTGAGTAAGGCCTCAAGTGCTCAGATGAGTAATGAGATAAAAAACTAAAAAGTAAGTCGCTCTGGATAAGAGCGTCTGCCAAATGTGTAAATGTAAATGTATCCTTGGGTACACCTTTAAAGGGTGACAGGGCACATACATACACACACTACAAGCAAGTTGGTATCGCCAATTAGCCTAATATGCATGCCTTTGGATTAAAAGAAACCGGAATACCCAAAGGAACCCCACTAACCATGGGGAGAACATACAAACTCCATGCACACAGACCCAAGTCGGGAATCAAACCCGGAACCTATGTGCTTTACAGTAGAACATTATATATGTTCATATATGTATATAAACGTATGCATACAGTATACACTGATCAGACATAACATTAACATTGATCATCGATTATATAACAGTACACTGGTGACAGGATCAGGGGAACCCAAGGCTCATTTATGCCTATGGAGACCAAAGGCTAGTCTATCTGGTCTGATCCCACAGAAGGGCTAACAAAAAAAGTTAATGCTTGCTTATTGTAAAAAGGCCACAGAATACCCAATGCACCACCGCTTGCTGTGTATTTTGCTTAGAAGGCAAAAAGTTCAAGGTTGTTGATCCGTCCTTGATGTGCTGAATAAACAAGTCTGTTCCATGGAGGCCCCACCTTGGAACTTACAGCTCTTAAAGAATCTACCGCTAACTTCCTGGTGCCAAATGCCACAGCACACCTTCAGAGGTCTTGTGAAGTCAAGCCTCGAGGAACCAGAGCTGTTTTAGTGGCACAAAGAAAGCCTACACAATATTGAGTATAATGTTTTGAGGTTTTAATGTTATGGCTGATCAGCGCATGTACCGTATCGGGACATACTATTAGATTACAAAATGCAAAGAATTAAACTTTGTATATTTGACGCATTCAACATTTTGACCTTTTTTAATAGCTTTTTTTTATGATTGCAGTCTGATTTGTCATTATTTAAAATCAGTTCCAGGTTGTAACATTATAGAAATTTCAGAGAAGTGAAAACTTTGGAATTATAATTTGAAAAAATAAGTAAAAAAAAAAATAGATAGATAGATAGATAGACAGATAATGATATCTACGCAGGTTGCACTTGTGGCGTAGTCGTTAGCACCGTTGCCTTGCACCTCCAGGGTCCAGGTTTGATTTCCGCCTCGTGTCTGTGTGCATGAAGCTTTAATGTTCTCTCTGTGCTTGGTGGGTTTCCTCTGGGTACTCTGGTTTCCTTCCACAGTCCAAAGACATGCAGATTAGATTAATTTGCCTTCCCAAATTGCCTGTAGTGTGCATATGTGTGCCCCCTGCTATGGTTCTGCAACCCATTTTGGGAGTGCGTCACCTCATGCCCTAAGTTTTCTGGGACAAGCTCCAGCTATTAATAATTATAATAACAATAATAGTTGTGGGTTTGGTTCTGGCTTATTTAAGCATATTGTGACTTGGTACCTAAGTTAAGTGCAATAGGTACAAGCTACATTAACGCTTACATTCACAGATCCAAAAAGGTTACATATACTGTATAGTTGGTGACATTTTGTTTAGTGGGTACCTACTGAAAACCTAAGATTGAGTAGTTTTCTCATTTTTCCACCATAACAGTAATGGACTGTTTGTTCTGAGACCATTCTTTCACCACCAGCATCAGTTCAATCTACACTAGCGCTTCTATTGGATCAGACTACACGGCCCAGCCTTCACTCCCTATGTGCATCAGTAAGCTTTTGCATTTTAGATGGCTAGAAGACTGGGTCAGAGCTCTTGTGGGATGTTCCCAGGCTAGAGTGGTCAGGACATACCAAAAGTGATCCAAGGAAGTAAATCCGCTAAAGTCATGGGTGTCATGGGTGACCAAGGCTTACTGATGCACATGAAGGCAGGCACATGTAATCCGATGTAGTCTGATCTAATAGAAGAGCTACAATAGCTTAATTTGAGAAAAAGGTTAATGCTGGTTCCAATAGTAAGGTGTTAGAACACACTAATCAATATTACTAATCAATAATAGGCGGGTGGTCATAATGTTATGGCTGATCAGTGTGTGAAAAGCACAAATCACAACGTTTGTCGCAACTTTGTCTTTACATGGCATCAACAGCAAGAATTAATTGGCATTATGAGTTGATTGAGCTTTATGTGTCTGTAATTGTTTACTTTGTTAATTGTTTATACTAACAGCATATTCATGACACTTTGAGGATGTTGTAGAAGATAGAAAAAGTGCTTCAGAAAAGTGTCTTAAATGTACATTAAATTAATGCTGAAGTTTGATCATAAATAAAGACCTGTACAGGAATGAGGCTCTAAATATGTTTAATGAAAATGGATGACGGATTTCATTCATGGTTTAAAAGAAGTGGACAGCATAAGTACACCTTCTCACTGAAGTTAAGACAGCAGCTGATTTAATTTAGCCTTTTTTTATTTGCCTGTCTAGTAATATATGAAATCATCATTCTTATTCATGAAGCCCATATAGCAGGCAAATTATTTGAATATCCTCAACTACAGAATTTACATAAAGTCTGCATTTTTAAAACTTTTTAAAAGTGCTTTAAAGTGTCATGGTCTATAAATGTGTAATATAAAAGTACTAGGTGCTGTCCAATAGTTTATGAAAAAAAAAAAAAAAAAACTAGTGTAAAATAACTTACACACATTAGTCATGTTTCTCTGCTTTGATTTCCACTGGGAAAAAAAGAAACTAAGAAATTCCAAAAAGTAAAATCCAATACAATGGGAAACTGGGTATTAATGGAGGCAATCAAGAGAGAAAAAAAGTTCATCAAACAAACCAACATAGAGAAATAAATAAGTTGTCAGCGTCATAATTGTTTTGAAAGTGGATAAATGAAGACTATTATGCCCGAGTGATGGGAAGAGGGCCTGACTTGTCCTTATGGATGGAAAAGAAAAGAAGCGTTCGTTTAGTGTTCTACTGTTAATCTGGATATAAGTGCTAAATTCATTAAAGTCATTAGCATAAGGTGCATTTCAGATTCGTCTGCTTAATGGGCCAGCAATCCAGATGAGCGTTTGCGCTGGTGATGCATTACCCTACTTATGAAAAGCCAGAGCTTGTTTATATAACTTTTAATAGAATCAAAATGGTGATAAATATTCCCCTCTGAACCTCAGGCTCTCTGCACTTCATCGATGAGACAGAAAGAGTGAGAGAAAATGCTACCAAGTGCCAGCATTAAACCAATATATTTTAAAATCATTCATAAAATATTTTACATTCAAAACCAGAAAATCGGATTTTAAAATGCCTAACAGAATGTGATTTAATATGAGAAAAATGATTAAATATTAATAAGTATGCAAGTTCGAAATCGTCCTGACTATCCTTACACACTTTGCATGTGTTGGTATTAATTATACAAATGTAATCTGTTTGGATAATAGGCATTAATGAGTGCCAATATAGAGTATAACAGCACTGGAATGTTTAGCCATATGTAGCTCTTCGCATTACAGATGTTCTAACCATCTTTAACTTCACCATGACTCAGCAGCCTTTCAGATGGTGAAAGCGGTGCTAGATATAGTCCATAGAATTAAAAAGAAAACACATGTGATAATGTTATGTTAACTTAGCACTTTGTCTCCTCATTAATTAGCTTCTAAGTCATTTGAGTTTGTTTGAGTTGTTTTGTTCACAGTTGCACAAGCTACTAAGCTAACTAGCTTCTAACACATGGCTGAATCCCAAATGCATCTCTAACCCCTGATCAATGGCACTATCTAGTGTGTGAAACAAGGGATTGTTCTCCCTACATAGAGCACTAGCCTTACATTTTACGTCATTGTGGTATTCAAACCCCCGAACCTTTGGATTACCTCATTTGGAAGAAGGGGAAATAAAAGTAAGTTAATCTTAGTGTCCACTGCATCCATATACATATGTATGCTACATATTATAAGTAAGAATTTAAAATTATTTTCACTCCTGTTAATTACGCCAACAGTCGGTCGCTAACTGTTAGTCGCCAACTCTGTCATGCGCGGTTGAATATGTGCTGGCAGGACAAAGTAACTGATTAAACAACAAACAAATCATAATCTGTTAACAATAAATAGTGTTTGTGGAACTGTTGTATAAAAGCAAGTGTCAAAGACACCCCAGCCATGATGATATTTGGTATAACAGCATTCCCTCTCATCATGTGATATTACATAAATATATAATTAACTTGTAAGAATTAAAACAATTTTATGCTGTTTTAGGAGTAAAATCAGTGTCAGATATATCCTGAACTCAGGCTACACGCTGGAGGGAATTTTTCATGTTCTCCTTGTGTTTGTGGATAATGTGTTTGTGGGTTTCCTTTTGGGTTCTCTGGTTTCCTCCTGCCATCCAAAAACATGCTGGTATTTGGATTAGCTACTCTAATTTGCCTCTAGGATGACTGGGTGTTTGAATGTGTGTATGGTGCGAATCAATGGTATGGTGTATGGTGCGAATCAATTCACATCCTATCAGGCGTGAATTCTCCCACAGTGTGCCTAGTGTTACCAGGATACACTCCATTTCCACAGTGGAGAGAAATTTGTCAAAAGTGAAATGTTATGAAATAACTCCGGTGTGGGAGAAAGACCATGAAGCCTGAAGCACCTAGTTAACGTCCTACAGTAGAAATTCCCACCTCTTTCATTCTCCACTAGTGTTATAGTTTCTTCACCTACTACCTCCCTGTCAAATTCTTACTGTTCAACAAGTCCTAACCAAGAACACTTTGCGGAAGATCTTTTGATAAGCAAACACCATTCATAGTCTTCAAACATTATTTGTTGCTCTTTCCATTGTGTGGAATAAGGTTCTGTTTTTTTCCTAACTTTTAAAGGTCACTTTTGATTTTTAATAAGAACCATGTCTGAATCTTTTCCTCCTATTATTCAACAATTCCTACTCAAGTACAGTCTTTGGAATTCCACCCTAGTTTTCTCACTTTGACAGGTTCACCCATATTCTTCTTGTAATTTAATTGAAGGCATGCACTACAGTATAGTTTTTTTAAGCAATGGTTCATCATCAGTATTCTAATTTAACATCATTAAACACTGTTAAGAAAGTCTTTAAACCTGAAATCTGGTCATGTGATAGCAGATGGCCGCTCCTTGCTCCTCGCTCCATGTCTTCTGGAGTCCTCGGAGGCGCGCTTCCTCGAGCGGGAGGTTCTCGCGTCCCGGGTTCGACAGGTGGAGGAAGAGAACCGGCAGATCCGCCTCCAGCTCAGTCAATCCCAGGGACAGACTGAAGGGAACTATGGCAACCAGCAGTGGGTGGCATCAGCTGATACGGGAGCAGAGGATGTGGAGAACACAGCAGAGGAACGGGCCAATCACAGCGAATGTGTCCGCTCACCTACTGCAGAGAAGTGTGAGGTAAGAGGATTGGCCCCACTGGTTAAGCTGTTTTGGAGTTTCAATCAAAGGGACACAACGTAGCATCATGGGGGATGTGGGTTGTTTATATAGAGATGCATAATAGCAGATGTAAATTGCCAGTAAAGCTTCAGGGAAGATATAGTTTAGATTTTAAAATGTGCATGAAGTAGTGTAATTATCATTGGAGCACTAAGGCATCATGCTGTATGTCTTAGTGTTTCAATGATGGCTTAATTATAGGCTTAACTATAGAACTGCATGCATTATTAGGCTTTATTTAACTATACAAATTAGAAAAATATAATGTTAAGAAAAACTGAAAAACTCACAGGTTTACTTCTTTTATGTACATGATCTCCTTACTCTTACTCTTGCATTTTGTCTGTACTTCATATTTAATTTCGTAATCATTTCTGCCCGTGTGAATACAGTTGATTCACGTGGCTTGTGTGTGTGCGGGTCACAACGCCAGCCGAGACGTGGTCACCCTGGTCAAGTCCATCTTATTCCACAGGTAAACACGGAACACCCAGTTCAAATCATCTTAAAGGAAACTTAACATTTCATTTTCCCTCTGTGATTTAGTTCATGATATAATACAGAGATTATAATATGTACATTATGTACAGTATGACCAAATGGTTGCAGACACCTGATCATCACCCCTGTATGTGACTTTCCCCTGACCTCTTGGGAACATGAATGTCCTCATTCGAAGACATGACATTTTCTTTACTACACTGGCTATAATTCCTTGTACCATCCTCATATGAGTAACGTTATGTGTAATTCTTTTGCCAGAAAAAGGCAAGTTCATAGTTAGCAGGTGCAAATAAAGACAAACAGTGAGGAGAAAATGTGATGTGTACAACAGTAGAATCCAAGTCTTAGGAGACTGAACTGTTGCCAAAAAGTTGGAAACAAACAATTGTACAGGATGTATTTACAGTATACTGTATGCTGGTGCTTTGCAATTTCCCCTCAGTGGACCTAAATGGCCCAGGCATTGCACTACATAAGCTGTATGAAGACAGTGTTTTGCCAAGGTTGGATTGGACGAACTAATTTGATACCACCATTAAGATGAACTAGAATGAAACTGGGACTTAATATAGAATGAGACTTTTAGAAATCATATGGGTGTGACTTAATGGCATCCACAAAGTTTTTTTTTCAGATTTTGCTACAATTCTTAACAAATTTAGCAAATAATTCTGTCCTTTTGGCAAACCAATGGACCAATGGGTGACTAATTTAAAGCACACCATTTGCAAGTTTATCAAGGGACTGGGACTTTTTACCACTTCAAATGCAAACATGTAAAAGTTAAAAATAAATTTTACAAAATAGATTTTTGTTCAAATATAAGTCAGTTTGGTAATACAAGAATCGTCGCACAAAAGAATCATGATACTTCACTGAATTGATTTTTCTCCAATCTTTAATATATGTACAGTCATATTTTAATTATGTAAACAATACATGATTAACACTGATTCAAATGATGGTACAAACTGAATATGCTTTTTTTATCACCCTTTTCCTCTTTTTGCCTTCAGGAGAAATCCTTTGCATTTTCACTTTATAACAGACACGGTGGCCAATCAGATCCTCAGCACGTTGTTCCAGTCGTGGATGGTGCCGTCGGTGCAAGTCAGCTTTTATGATGCTGATGAACTGAAGGTAAAACTCGCAAAAAGCCCCTCTCATCTATTGTTCAAAACTTCACCATCTTAGAACCAAATAGCAGAACTCGCCAGGACAGTACATCATCAGCTATTGTGTACTCTTTGCCACCTACTAGCGGATTGACCTATGGTATGTACGTATTTAGATTTTATGGCAATGCAGTAATAAAATATACTTTAAATTGCTGAATATATAATTTATTCTTTATGTCTATATTCATAATTCCTATGAGTAGGCTGTGTATTGTTGCAAAGGTCACTGAAGCTGTGACTTTAATCTATTATATTAAATATGCATAGGATTGTATGTGTTCTTGGATTTTTCAAAGGAACACATTTTTACATTTTGGGAATATAGTTATTTATCAACTGAAATGTGTTTTCAGAGCAAAGTGGTTTAGTTTCTTTCCTCAGGAGAAACTTTTCAAAACTAGGTGTTGTTATATAACGTTACAACCACCGAGGTTTTAGATTCCCCTTGTGCCAATAGGGCAGCTCTTGGGGTGTGTCTCTGCAGGGCCTCTGTGTGTACTGTGGTGTCTAGTACCAGGACTTTAGCAGGGAATCCTTTGGGTGCTCTTGGTTGCAGGGTTGCAGGTCTTTGGATTGGCAATTTTGTCTGGCACATTCCATGCATGCTCTATCAGATTGAGATCTAGGGGGTTTGGTGGCCATGTTGGCAGCCTTGCTTTTAACTCTTTGGCTCTTTAACTGTTTGGTGTACAGCATGCTGCAGTGCACTTGGTGTTCTGGTACCTTTCTGTCATGGCCAGCATTTACTTTTTGTACAGCATTGGCTTTTCTGTAGGATGGGATTAGATGCCCTGGCCTTTGATCCCTGTGGGCAGGGGTAAGCCTTGAGTGCACATGATCCAGTCGTAAGCTTACTGGGATATAGTTAATCAGTGTTGTTCAGTTTACCTGGTGGTGTTGATGTTGTGGCTGATTGGGGTACATTGAGAATGTCCTGCAAACCAAACACTGTTTGTCATATAACATGTGACCTTTTAATATGGAGTTTAAAACTAATCTTTATATCTAGAAAATGTTATTCTTTTAATGGCAAAGATATATTCAGCAACTGGCAATTTTTGTAGTGTTTTTTAATACATAATATATTTTAGGTAATAGAAATATATGGCCCAAAAGCCCCTCCCATGATTAAGGTCTCCGATAACAAATGAATGGATTAATAATAAATGGACAAAGGGAAATCTAATATGTATCATGATAACAGAAGCAGATTGAATTCAGGAAGCACTTCCCATCAAGCCCATGTAGCCTGATAAAAGAAAGAATAATAGATTCGAACTAATCCCCCTACTGATCTCCACGGTAGCTGTGGAGGTAATGTCTGCTTACTTGGTTCAGTTCCTCTACCACTTAAGTACTGTAGACTTTGCTAGCCAGCAGTAAGGCTGAGATTAGTGCTCATTCATTTTCTTGAACACTTTCCAGACTTAAAGTTGAGGGCCAGAGTCTAGATGATATCTTCGGGTTGGCAGACATTAATTGATGCAGGATATCACCTGTGTTGTAAATAGTCGGGATATCTGGAAGAGAGCAAGAGAAAATACAAGCCTTAACCATTTTTACTATGGCAGAATGAAATCAACCCGTTGATGAAATCTTACAGGAAGCTGTCTAGAAACCTTGGCTTGAACAGTGGAACAAGACTACATAAACTAGGCCCCCGAAAATTACCAGGAACCTGTAACATTCTTGCTAAACCCAGGTGTCCTGTCCTCTGTTGAAGGGCTTACCCTATTCACAAGATCTTCTCAGGTAGATTAGCATTCTGTGGTCTTGCTGCTGCATTTGAAACAGCCAGGCAGCCCGATCCTAGTTAGTGGCTTGGAATCCACCGGTACTGGACCATGTTCTGTTTTTTTACCTACTGTAGCCGTACCTGAATTTGCACCTATAAAATTTGGTAAATGCGAATTTAAAGTATAGAGCTCACCTTGCTTGACCAGGAGAAACTCCTGGAATTCCAGTCTGGAAATTCCAGTCTTACCTTGACATTGAGACTATGCTCCAGAAGTTACAAGCCTGACCACTGTGGTCTTTTTCTACAAGCTGTGTAAATACACAGTAGAGAAGAGCTACGGGTGGACTTCGAACTGTATCTTTCCTGAGCTCAGAGGTCTACGCACCATAACAGAGGAGAGCATGGTTGAATGGGGATCATGAGGTCTCCGACCAAATGTTCAGCAATAAACCTGCCCCCACAGCCCCAGAGGCAATCATGCCTGCAGTGTATATAGGTAGATCGTCCTAGCTTACCTGGAACTCTTTTTTTTTATGAGATAGTTATATTATCAGGTGACACAATGGCAGCATTATCATGTCATAGTGTGGATTTCCTCTACGCTCCTCCATGTATCCGATCCAGGCAGATTGTCTACATTAAATTGTTCACTGGTGTGTGTATGTGTTTGCCCTGTGATGGACTTTGTTTCCACTCTGGGGTGAATTCTCCCACTTTGCATCAGGATAGGCTCTGATTGCAGACCAGGATAACACAGTTAATGATCAGTTATTTATACCATATGTGGACTGTTGAGGTGTTGCTTAACCCAGTATATGCTAAATATATTCTATTAGCTGGCATTGAGCTGGGAGTATTTTAAAATTTGGCTAGCTGGAACACTGCAAGGGTGCTGCTCAAGGTGGGGCTGTTGCTGAAGCATGCTGGGAGTTTGTTACAATGCAAGCATTGTGCAAGTATTGTTTATACACCATAATTTTAAGTCAGGCAACACAAAGCTAGTGACGCTTGCTGCTTTTGTAAGTGGAAGCCATCAGGTTGTGCATGCTGCAGCATTTTGACACTGCCGCTCCCCCTGGGAGGCCTTCTGTTCTCAGCATAGACACTCTGCAGAGACCGTAGAGCGAAGGATTTTTCATTTTGTGTTCACGTGCTTAAAATGATTATGTGGCTCTTTTAAAAACTAACTTGCTACTAAATTGACTTTTAAATTATTCACTAGGCATTTCCAAGTCGTTTTGTTGGGTCGCACTACATGGTGGCATATGTGTGCTGACATTCAAAACGCATTTTGTTTTCACATTATACACACAGTTTGAAGATTGCAGATGCATATTCATCAAATCCCCCCACATATTCATTATATACTTTACACATTCTCAATGGTTGTATGTCTCTTTGTGCTTCACATTGAGTCTCTCTCTCTCTCCTTCTTTCTTTCTGTGTGTGTGTGTGTGTGTGTGCTTTTACATCTGATTGTGCTGTTGTTTGGCTCCGAGCCTGTGTAATCATTACATGCATCTAAAAACACAGGAACTCTGCACTCTTGAGTGGATGCCATCTCTGCAATTCAGTCTTTTATCTCCTGTCCACCAGATCATTTTGTCGAGCTTCTCATCAATAAATATGTATGTGGTGAGATGAAAGAGGCATTACCGACAACTCCCTTGTGTGGACAGTGATGCTATTACGAGAGTACAAACCTAAAGGAAAAAGACTGAACGGTTCTAAGGTTATACTGATGGCATCCTAAATGCTAACAACTTTCTCTCTCTCTCTCTCTCTCTCTCTCTCTCTCTCTTCCTCTCTCTCATAATTTAGCCGGAGGTTTCATGGATACCCAACAAACACTATTCAGGAATTTATGGCTTGATGAAACTCACTCTCACCAAAGCGCTGCCCTCTGACCTCTCAAAAGTCATTGTGCTTGATACTGACATCACTTTCGCCACGGATATTGCTGAGCTATGGGCCATCTTCAAAAAGTTCACAGGTAATTACTGTAATTAATCTATATAGCTTTTACTAGAGGTTCCCAAACCTTTTGGCTCCACAGCCCACTTTCAGTGTAAAAGACATTTAAGCATACAGTATATTTTATTAAAATGAATGTCCATATGATCCTGAACGTCCAGTGGATCTATTTGTTGGAGCGATTTAAGCTTTTTATTCCTGAAATATTCTCTCAGTTTTGAACAATGCTCTAAAATAAGATTTTAAGTTTTTAATTGTATTAAGTTGTGGAGCTAAACGTTGTTTACTTCCAAAGTTGTAGCTTAGGAAAAGAACAACTTCATACTGTTCGCGGTAGTTGGTTATGATCCCAGCCATCATCATGTCATTAAAATGGAATGCAATCTTAGACCCACTGCCGTTATGTCACATACCTCGGGGGGAACTTAAACGCCAACTTTGAGCTGCGCATTGCTATTGTTAATTTGTTAAATAAATGACATTTTAAGCATTTTTCTTAAATCAAAATCAAATTTTTTTATGTTTGTGTTCGAGTGTTTGTAAAGCTGCCAACTCTTTGCATTCTCAGATGATTTTTAAATACTTAAATTGTGTCTTTGCTGAAACAATTAATAGAGGGTGTAACTAGGCAATATTTAATGGCTATAGAACTTGTAGTATCACTAGAGCACCACCCCTAGGTGCACCACCCCATTTTGCTCTTATTATCCCTGCATGGTTAGACCAGCACTTTCCAGGACGTTGGCTGGGATGAAGTAGACCTTATGAATGGCGTCCAGATATCAATTCATGTCATTTTTTTTCCCTGTGGGGCTACACAAAGGAGGAGGTGTGCAGGACAAAACCTTGCACACTGGAAGACTTGAAGGTACAAATTCAGAAGGTTTTCAGCAATATCTCAAACAACTTCCTTCAGAACAAAGTCCTTGTGCATTCCATCCCTGGCCATAAAAAATGCTGTAATTTCCTATGTAATAAAGTATATGTACACCTTGTTTAAACAAATTTCTATTAGAAATGGGCTTTATTACCAATTTTTTATGCCTGGTTACTTTTCACCCACCCTGTAGTAGTGAAAAGAAAGTACTTGAAAACACTGATCTAAAGAGCTACTATTAAAGCAAAACACCAGACTTTAGATTTTTTTTTGTTTGATAGATTATTGTGCGAGTCATCTAGGGCTCCATTGTTGCGTACATATTGCTCATTTTGATAGACATCTATTTTTAAATGAATGTGTCTGTGCTGCTGTGACAGTCTGTATTTTCAAGCCTACTTTGTGTCCAAAATTGTGTTATTGCCTATTGAGACCCTATTTTCTCTCTCTATTAAGACCCTATTAGACTTCAAACAAAGCCTGTTCCATTTCACTGGCTTTGTGGATTTTTACTATTTCCGTGGTATAAATACACCACTTCATCCAATAACAGAATTAATGATGTACAAACAATAGCAAGTGTAACAAAATCAATGAAATACCAAAGTTGCAAAATTTGCAGTCATGAAATTAGTAGTGAGGGAACACCTTTATAGAAAATGCGTATATGTACACTGATCAGCCATAACATTATGACCACTGCCAGGGAGAAAGGCACTAGTAAACCTAGTGCATGCGGCCCAGGAGGCAAAGAGCCCATGAGATGCCCCATCCAGCAATTATACTGTATATGCATTTAATTATGCATTCATTAAAAAAATAACTGTCCCAGGGACCTATGCATTTTTTAAAGTGAAGTAAAAATATAATATATACATACTTTTTCTTCTACTTATGATCTGCAGGATTCTTCCTGTTGAACATGTATCCTATAGGGCTGAATATACTGTATAAAGGTAACATGATTGTGTAAATGTGCATTTTTCAATGCCTGTGAAGGATGACTCATGGAAAAAGGATGCTACAGACATGAGCTGTTAAATGGATTATACAAGAATCCAAGGATAATAAGATTTTTAAGTACTTTAATGATTAGATTTCAAGGTAAAATGAGACAGGAATGAGATTGAAATTCACTTTATAAATGCTATAAATAGGTTTTAAGAGTTTTTTTTTCCTAGGTTATTTAACTGTGTTGTGCACGTAGGTTGTGGTGAAGGACAATTTACATATGTCTTTACTTTACTGTACATAAATATATGTGTACTGTATGTAATATCAGTGCAACATTAATGGCACTCCAGTCATGAAATCAGCCACATATGCTGTTTGTAGGATAAATGGATGACCTGCAGTATTTCTCATTGCAGCAAAGCAGGTGATTGGACTCGTGGAGAACCAGAGTGACTGGTACTTAGGAAACCTCTGGAAGAACCACAAACCTTGGCCTGCTCTGGGACGTGGTTTCAACACAGGTAAAGAGAGTGTGTGTGCAGACACAAGCTATAGGGATAAAGACTGTTAAGAGAACAATTTCTAATAATGTTGCTTTTAATTGGATCTCCTTGAATGCTGCAGGAGTGATCCTGCTCTATCTGGAGCGATTACGGAAGCTCGGGTGGGAACAGATGTGGAGGTTAACGGCAGAGAGAGAGCTAATGAGCATGCTTTCCACTTCCCTCGCCGATCAGGTCAGGGTGGTATGACCAAGCTGTTACTCTGTTAATGACAAACATGTTGTCGAGCCTTTCTAAAAGAGCTTTTGTGTGTGTTTGTATGTGCAGGATATTTTCAATGCAATCATAAAACAGAATCCAGTTCTTGTGCACCAGTTACCATGTTTTTGGAATGTGCAGTTATCTGACCACACTCGCTCCGAGCAGTGCTACACAGAGGTGTCAGATCTTAAGGTAAGAAAGGATGTGACATTTACAGTTTATAAGTTATAACAATATACTAGGAGTGTTCAAGTCAAACAGAGGCTTATGAAATTTCTCATAAATTAATGCATAAAACCGATTGACATTTACAGAAGACTTCAAGCACAGTACGGTGATAAGACTCTGCAGTAAAACATTTGAACATTGCAAACATTTTAAAGAAGGTCGTACATCCGTGAATGACGATCCTGGTTGAGGTGGCTCAGAGCCCACGGTAACACTTCGCTGGTAAAACCTCTGGAAACCCATGGATAATTTGTCTTCAACTCTTCAAATGCGAAGGGAACTGTATACACAATCTTTCTCCAACACCACTTGCACATTATAAGAACTGGGCTGGGAGTTATTGTCACATCTGCCATACAGTCCTGACCTCACTCCAAGCCATTTCTACATGGTTGGACGATTAAAGGAGTTCCTGGGAGGCTAGTGTAAAGCAGGCAGTCCGATCATGGCTCCCTACGTACTGAGAAAACTTTGGTGGTAAAACGCTAATGCTTTAGTGTGGCATGGGATTATATAGAGGAGTAACGGTAGTATTTATTTACATAATTCAATTCAATTAAATATTATTTGTATGGAGCTTTTAACAATTGACGTTGCCACAAAGCAGCTTTACATAATTAAAATAATTATTTAAATTTGTATGAAATGTGAGTATGTATAAATCCAAATTGTTACTCTGATGAGCAAGCTGAGGACGGACAGTGGCAAGGAAAAACTCCCTGAGATGGCAGTAGGAAGAAACCTTGAGAGGAATCAAACTTAACAGCGAACCCATCCTCATTTGGGTAATAACGGATAGCAGGGATTGATCTGCATCATACTGTGTGTTAGGAGGCTGGAAGTTCAGTATAACAAGAGATGTGTTTAAGCTAATATGGAGTCCAGTTTGTTATTGGAGGCTCAGGTAGACTGTAGGAAACTTCAGTCCTGAACTATTGAGTGACTGCAGTCACAAGTCCTCAGAGGACAGCTGTCAGCATCAGCCGAGGCCAGGCCTGTCTTCATGGAAAAGTGGAACCGTTCCCAGTCACCACACGCATCCCAGTCAGAACCAGAAGCGGGGCACCAGGACAATTCAGACAGGTCCAGAGGGCAGTGGGGGTCAGGATTACTGGCAGCTCAGGAGCGACATGTATAGATCAACAGAAGGGGATGAGAGAGAGAGAGAGAGAGAGAGAGAGAGAGAGACAGAGAGAGAGAGAAGAGAGAAAAGAGGAGAGAGAAAAGAAAAGTAGGAGAGATAACATAACTGTGTCTTCTGTTTCAAAATCTGCACAATCAAAAATCCCGGTTGGACTTGAACAACCCTGGTACATTTTATACAGTTCTAAAGGCATTTTTCCCCCTGATGTTTCTTATTTGCATGCATCCTAATTAGTAGTACAGTTGTTCATGCGAATGTTAATAAGGAGAAAATTGCATTTAACAACTTCATTCCGACTGCGTCAGCGAAGCATTACAGACATCTTGACAACCCATATTTGATTAGGAACTGAAATGACTGTCTGTTTTTGTACACTTATCTAGAAGAGGAAGCCTGGTTTATCACCTGCCTTCTTGCTCAACACAATCATTGCAGGAAGATAGTCAAGACCAGAAAAAAATAATTTCTACGTAATTTCTCGGTGAGATAAAATACCTGTGTTAGGCCGAGAAACCTGAGACAGATTGCTTCTTATCAAGAAGTTTACATATAGAAGAAATCATGTACATTTTCTTTAGTGTGGCCTTGTCCTCAAAGATGAAGTTAAAAAAGAGAACAGACAGAATCCACCTATTGGGATTAGGCCCTTTCGCGGCCCCTTTCTCTCTCAGCTAATTTTGCACAGTGAACAACATCCACAGACTGAGGTTCAGAAATGAAACAATTACATCAAGCCAGACGAAACTGCCCTTTTAATGAAGCCCATTTTCTGTATCACATATAGACTTCACATTTTTAACAGCCGTGTGTTCTCTGCTGTTGTGTGAACTTTACACTTGTTTTGTTGGTTGGTTGTAAGATAAGCAAATGATGACAGTCCTCCTGCATTATATTTACTGCTTATCCCATTAGAACAAACATAAAAGACATGATCTCTCTTTGTTACATTTATTTTGATCACCTCCAGTTGTTTTATATTATTATCATTATCAGGGGTTGGCACTGTGGTCGTGCCACTCCACGGTCGGGTTCGATTTCCGCCTTTGGTCTCTGTGCATAGAGATTGCATGTTCTCCAGTGCTTGGTGGGTTTCCTCAGAGTACTCCGGGTTCCGTCCACAGTCCAAAAACATGCAGATTATACTTTACTTTCACCCATGCTAGTGATTAACAGTGTAATTAACCATTATTGGCCACCACATCCATGTTTATTCTCCTCACCTTTTGTCCTGTGATGTAGAGTGAGACATATAGATAAACGTCCCAGTGCTGTTATGCTCTGTTATCACTACTCATGGATTGGATCATCTCTCCTCCAATTAGATTGCTCGTTCAGAACTAACTAAAGGAGTAATCATTAATATGCTTACGGAGAACACAGTGAAATAAATCCAAAATTTAAGGTGTGATTTTGTTGTACAGGTGATTCACTGGAATTCTCCTAAGAAATTGAGAGTAAAAAACAAGCATGTGGAATTTTTCCGGAACCTGTACCTGACCTTCCTGGAGTATGACGGGAACCTGCTCCGGCGAGAACTCTTCGGGTGTTCGAGTCAGGCCACTTCTGAGAGCACAAGGGTGAGTTGGTCCAAAGGCATTCTTTTTTAAAATTCGCAATTACTGTCTGTTAAAGATGTCTCTCAAATTCCTTTGAACGTTTCTGAAAAAATGTTGCACTTGTTGCTACGTTATACCTCAAAAACATTGGCCTATAAATAACAGCCATGTAGAATAATTAAGAATAAAAAGCTCTGCAATTAAAATAGCCTGCAATCCAGAGCTTAAATTAATAGGCAAACAATATTGTACACATTTTAATAAATAACAATAATAAATGTAATCATTTTATTATGGAATTAATTTCTATAAGAGAGGCCTTGGCTCAAAGCCCTTTTCTTTGTCAGTTGGCAAAGTCATTTGGACAAAAAGTTCCAGCAGATGCTGCATGACTCAAAGCAGACTCTTTAACACCAGAATCTTAACATATTTTTTTTCTTATGTTAAGAATAATTTGCAATTATAATATAATGTATTGGGTCAATCATAACATAAACAAAATAAAAGGCCCCGTACTATTCAGTGTAAGGAACTGTTAATATTTCAGTCTTAAAAATTAGACATTTTTAACCACATTCATCACTGATCTTACCTTAAACACCATTAAAACCCTTTTTTGAACTTTTGTCTTCCAGCTTCAAAAAGCACTAGAGGAGCTAGATGAAGATGACCAGTGCTATGATTTCCGGCGTGAGCGAATCATGGTGCACCGCATACACCTTTATTTTCTGGAGTATGAATACACGTCAACTGAGGATGATACAGACATCACTCTAGTGGCCCAGCTGTCAATGGACAGGTGAGAAAGACGATGGGTTGGCTAAGCTCGGTGTTCCCACTTTTACGTGGATGCACATGAGTTGCCATGGTTAGAGTAAGGCTCATTTGTTAAAAGGTGTTTAAATAGTTGTAATTGAATTTTGAGGTTAAAGGAGCAGTTATTTTTTTGTCTCATCTTAAAAAGCAGCTAATCTGCACTCATATGTCTGGCCTGGTGCATTCTATAGCTAATGTGTGTTTCTGGACAGACTGCAGATGCTGGAGGCCATCTGTAAACACTGGGAGGGACCCATCAGTTTGGCACTCTATATGTCAGATGCCGAGGCTCAGCAGTTCTTACGCTATGCCCAAGCATCGGAGGTTCTCAAAAACCGAAAGAATGTGGGATACCATATTGTCTACAAGGAAGGACAGTTCTACCCTGTTAACCTGGTTCGCAATGTGGCTCTCCGTAATGCCAAAACCCCTTACGTCTTTCTGACTGATATAGATTTCCTCCCTATGTACGGACTCTATGATTACCTCAGGTAAGTCAGTGGACAATTCTTACAAATTTAAAAAAGTACTTGAATGAAAAATGGAACTTTATTTATTGATTTGCTTATGAAATGCTAATGAAAAAAATTACTATTTGGTATTTTTAATTTTCTGTGTTAATTTCTTTTTGTAGAAAATCCATCGTCCAGTTGGACATGGCCAACACCAAAAAGGCTCTGGTAGTGCCAGCCTTCGAGACTCTGAGATATCGCCTCTCCTTTCCAAAATCCAAAGCTGAACTTCTGTCCATGCTAGACATGGGGACTCTCTATACCTTCAGGTATGTTCAGATTTAAAGGCTAAACCAGCAAGCTTTTATGTACATGTATACAACTCCTACCACTTGTGTACCACTTTGTCTGTGAAAGAAAAAAAACAAACAAAAAAAAAACAAGAGTGAAATGTCAGCATACTGTGTGCATTCTGGCTGTCAAGGTTTCATAACCTCAGCTGCAAACCTGAAGTTCATAATATTTTTTTTAATGCAGATATATGGTAGAACAATTCTTTATGTAGAAAACATTTTTTTTTACTTAAGAGAGACCTACAAATATAGAACTATAGTATATATTAGCCATACTGTACATAGTGGTTAGCACTGTGGCCTTGTACCTCCAAGGTTGAGGGTTCGATTCCCGTTTTGGGTCTGTGTGGAGAGTTTTCTCCCCGTGCGTGATGGGTACTCCGGTTTCCTTCCACAGTCCAAATACATGCAGATTAGGTTCATTTTTATTCCCAAATTTCCCATAGTATGTGTGTGCGTGTTTGCCCTGTAATGGACTGGTACCCTGTCCAGGGTGTACCCCGCCTATTGCCCAAAGTTTCCTGGGATAGGCTCCAGGCTTCCTGTGACCCTGTACAGGATACAGTAAGTGATAAGAACAAAAACATTAGCCGTAAGCTATACATTTTTTTACTTTGACTTTTTGTATTGTGATATATTGTATTTCATTTATTTTCACTACTTTTACTGTGCAAAGGTCCCAAGACACCCCTTATTTCTTCATATTAAATTAGGTAGATCATCAAGAGTCTTTTGCATAGTATTGTACTCCTATTTGTACCCATTAAGTACATCTGCTTATTCTGTATAAACTATTTAGATTTGGTTACTTACAATATGTATTATTAGGTTCAAGCAAATAAGAGTCCCTGATTTGATCTTGAGTTCACATTACTGTTTGGGTGTGTTCACATGGGTTTATTTGTGTGAATTCTCTGCACGTGTGTTACTAGGATAGACACCAGCTTCCCAGCGAACCTGAGCAGAATAAAACAGTTACTCAAGATGAATAAATGAATAACGTTTGGTCATCTTTTGCCTGGCAGATATCATGTTTGGACCAAGGGACACGCACCAACGAACTATGCCAAATGGAGGACTGCTACTACACCCTACAAGGTGGAGTGGGAAGCAGACTTCGAGCCCTACGTGGTGGTCAGACGGGATTGCCCTGAGTATGACCAGAGATTTGTGGGCTTTGGCTGGAACAAAGTCTCCCACATCATGGAGCTTGATGCACTGGTAAGTCGTTTTTCTAGTTGCATTACCAGTTTAAAGATCCACATGAATCCCTGTTGGCTGTTTCCTCTATATTTACTGAGCAATCTTGGTTCTCAAACAGGAGTATGACCTGATGGTGTTACCAAATGCCTTCATGATCCACATGCCACATGCACCGAGTTTTGACATTTCAAAGTTTCGCTCCAGTCCGAGTTACCGGTTCTGCTTGACGACTCTGAAGGACGAGTTCCACCAAGATCTCTCCAGAAAGTATGGTGCTGCTGCTCTGAAGTACCTCACTGCTCAGAGGAACATTTAAATTCAGCCCTTCATGTATGTCCGTGCACATTGGGGACACGTCTAATCTGTTCCTGGAGGCCTTGTGGCCACATGCTGCTCTCAGACATGTTGATATATCCAGTGTGCATCAAGGTACTGAACTGTCCTTTCACAGTTTCTGCATTTCTATTAAAATCTGCTCGACGCAGATCAGACTGAGTGGAGCTTTAAACCTTGTTTTTGAACATACTTGTTACATTCAAGACTCAATACAGCGATGTCAGTACTATTCCAAGCTATGTGAAAAATCAGACTGAGTGAAACCCAAAACAAGATGGCTAATACCTAACCGACCGCTGGTTGGCAGTGTTAACTGAAGTCTACTGTATGTTTGTTTTTAAAGGTCTGGCATAAGAGATCTTGATAAAGGTTTTTTTGACAATCAGGGCTTTCATTTGACTAAATATAAACAGCTTATTTGGGGAGTTCAGCCAAGTTGAAGAAAAAACATGACCTTTTTAAAGCCTCCTTTATTTTGGAAAGGGCAGCAACCTGAGGAAGAGACGAAGCCTTATGAATCCCGAAATATTTAAGATATTTATGCTTTTTGTTTCTTTTTAAATGATATGGCCAATGAACTATACGTGTTGAATTATAAAATTTGCTTTGGTTATATTATAAAAACAGAAGAATAAGTCACATTATTTTTTTCGATTCCACAAACAGAGTACCTTTGGTGACTAAGAGAGCAAGCGAATGCTTGACGGAGATACTTAACTTGTCTAGTGAGGATATGGTTTATTTGCTTTTCATTAGGCATGACAGGTTGTTTGGACATGTGTGTTATTGCTGCATTTAGAACTGTCACTTAACTATCACATGTTTTTGGCATGCATATTCCATATCCAGCACTGTAGCATCTCATCAGCTTTTATCCCAAACTCACTTTGACCACTATACATCTAGTAAAATGTTTAAATTAAAATATATTTATCAAATGCTATAAGTGATCCACACCAGGGACCATCAAAGGGCCACTCACCTGTTTAAAAAAATTGTACCACTGACCATTGGTAAAGTCCTGGAAAACTACTGTATATGTCAAACTGTAATGCAGTTACATAAAAGAGCAGAACATTATGCACAAAACTGATTGCGAAAACCCTGTAAAAATGATACTATCTGATTGGTCAGAGAAAATGTATGCGGTAAATATGGAAGCAAAATAGTCTCATTGATAATTCACATAAAAGACACGACGCACACATGCGTATTCCAATTCACATGCGTGAAACCCAATTCATGTGCATGAAAAAAATATATTTTTGCAAAAAAACAACTCACATGCACAAAATAAATATATATATTCATAATATACGTTTAATCAAAGGCAAAACAAAATTCACAGATGTACAACTGGGTACAAAATTTTTGAATGTTTAAAATTCTCGAGTATATCATGGATTGTGAGTGTGAATCTTTCGTTTGTGAATCGCCCTGAATTTGTGTGTGTATTTTTGAGACTTGCTGTCAGCAATGTGAGTCACACATACTCTTTAGCCAATCAGATGCGACCTCACCATCCACCAATCACAGCCCTCCAGGAGCCCAGCATTTAAGTAGCTCAGGTTTGCACACCTTTTGCGCAATCTGAATTAATTACCACAAAAATTTAGTTTTCCCTTCTTAAACCAAGAACAGGATGCACTTGAATGCTGGGCTCCTGGTGGAGGGCTGTGATTGGTTGAATGGTGAGGTCGCATCTGATTGGCTAAAGAGTACGAGTGACCCACATTGCTGACAGCAAGTCTCAAAAATACACACACAAATCCAGTGATATTCTTACACGAAAGATGAATTTTACATGCACAGTCCATGATAAACTCGTAAATTTTAAACATTCAAAAATTTTGTGCACATTTGTACATCTGTGAATTGTGTTTTGCGTTTGTTAAATGTATATTACGAATATATATATTTTTTTTGTGCACGTGAGTTGTTTTTTTTTGCGAATATTTTTTTCCCGCGCATGTGAATTGGGATATGCATGTGTGCATTGTGTCTTTTTCTGTGAATTATTAATGAGACTATTTTGCTTCCATAAGTACATGACTGGTTCATCACAGTTCATCTACGTAAAGTATCTCGCATCATTCGCCCTCCACTACTGCAAACACTGCAGTACACATCTGCAGTACATGCCTGTGCCTTTGCTGTATTGTGAAACTGGATATTGATTGTACTACTACTGTACATGTCAGTAGGGCCTGCGAGAGGTACTCTATTTATTATTGACTTAAATCAATCATATTTTTCTATGTAGGGGTTAAGTGCTTTAAATAAATTTGCCCTTTTTCTAAAATTTTTGGTTCGAGTTTTTATTTTTCCAAGTGTGTGTGTGTATTAATTCTTTATAAGTCATATTTTTATTTCTTTTATTTTATTTTTTTACAGATTGACAGACATGGTAAAGTCACTAAACTACTATAAATTAAATGACAAGCTAAATAAAAATTATTTATGAGGAAGTGGTGCCAAAATTTATGATTTCGTAATAGTTTTTATTATATGATTGAGCAATAATCACATGAAAAGGAGTGCTGTTGTGCTGAATATCAGCACATATTTAATGCGGTCATAAGCACAATTTGTCAGAAGCTAGTTACCTTTGTTCCTCGCCTGATCAAAATAACACAGACAAATCAGAGGCAATTTGGCATAACTTAGAAGCAATAACAAGAAGACAAGATGTTATTTAATGTTAGCATATGTGTTTTCTTCTTACTATTGACCATACCAACCTGCCTTCACCCTTGCTGGTGACCGGAAGTTGTATAATTAATGATTATGAAAATGTCCCTGTGCTGTTGTGCTGCATTATCACCACTTGTAGAATGGTTCTCATCCAATCAGATTACACAGCTGAAACTAAGTGTAATTTAAAATGACATGATATGATATAATATGATATATCAAACAGAAAAGCCATCTTAATGAAGGGCAATACACTGTATTTAGGACATTAAACAGTTATTATGACCTACTGTATTTATTCGCAAGCCTTCATCCCATAAGCCCAAGGAAACCAAGGAAGTAGCACTATGGTTACTTTGGACTGTATAAAACAAATCAGAGAAGATGCTTAATATTAATTAACTGTCATGTCACTATTCTCTAATTGCTGGTTGGTGCATTATGGGAGAAAAAAAATCTGCATTTTTCATCAATAAATGCCACCATTCTTTTTTTCCCCTTTCTGCCTGCTAGAATTTTCTTGTTAGCAATCATGGCATCACTGACAAGACTCGGGAGCAAGGAAGAAAAATGAACCTAAGGAAAAACAAGGCTCAGAAGTGGAACACAGGCCCATGACAGATTATGCTGCACACAAAAACAAAAAAGTCTTAATACACTGATAAATGGACAATAGGAGTGAAAAAGTTCCAGCAGAACAAAGATTGGGTGCTTCTCCTTGATGCCTTACTCATAAGTTCTTCAGCTGGCAGAACTCAATTAAAGCCAACTAAGTTGTTTAAGGTTATGTGTTACTGATCAAAAATTGGGAAATTTAAACACCAGCACCCCTTGACTTTGACTTCACAGAACCTCTATGGGTGTGCTGTGGTCCATAGATGCAGACCCTTTGGGTGCCTAGGGGTGCGGGTGGGGTGGCGGGGGGTGCCTACATGGATCAGACTTGTTTGTCTGGTGCATCCCATGGGTGCTTGATGGATTGAGATTTGGGGAGATTTGGGGAGCCTTGAAGACCCAGGTCAACAGCATTGGTCTCCTTTCCAAATAGGCCTTATATGCTGTGATGCAATTGGTATTTTGGTGCCTTTGATTTGTGGCCAGCATTGACTTCTTCTTTTTTCTTGGTATTTTGTAGCCAACATTCAGAAGACGGACAGCACAAACATTATGACTTCAGAATGGACTGTACCTAATAGGTTTTCACTCTGACTCAGTATAAGAACTACATAAAAGTTTCTTTAAGCTACTTCGAAAGAAAGATGAGTCTGGATTTTGAGATAAGCTTAAAAGAAACAGAAAATAGACAGCGAATGTCTGCCAATTTTTTTTTTTTTTGCAGTTAATCTCTCAAGGAAAAGTGCTAGTGCGTGTGACAGCAGACTTCTGTAAAATCCTGATGTGATCACTGTCATAGCTCTCATGCTAATCAGCCTTTTCACATAGATAAGAGACAGGGATGTCAGACAGCTTACAGTCTCAGATTTAAAACAGACTTTATAGATTTTCCTAATCAAAACTTCAAATTGCATCATAGAGGAAGGCATGAAGTGGTAAAAATAGACCAAGTGTAATTCTGTCTGCTGATTTTTAATTAAGGGAGGTTGGAAGTGCATACACAAGGAGAACAGATGTTGCCCTCAATCTGGTTTTGTTAGAGAAATCACCATTGGTCAGTTGCTCGATATACAGATAGACAGTATATGTGATAAGAGAATCTTTTATGGTTATTCGTCATTATCTTTAATTTCCATTAAGTGCTTAATCTTGATCAGGATTATGGTGGATCTGTAGCTTAGGAACACTAGGACGGAAGGAGATATTAAAGAGTTTCTGACTTCAGGCAGTTATTGATTGCGCTGTTTTTGCATTTGTAAATAATCCTAATATTTATGAGAATTGATTAGACCAATTATTTTTAAGCTTTTGAAAATAGATGGACTTTGCCTGTAAATGTCTGTAATTCGTATGCAATATTTTTGCTAAACCCCATAAATTAAAGCTGAACGTCTGCACTTTAATTACATTCTGATTGTTTTATTGCCAATTTATTGTGGTGTATATATAAGGAGGCATACAGAGGCAGAAATATAAGAAAAATATGTCACTGGACAAATAAATATTAACCAAGGTGTGTCAACCCTTATCCAGGAAGGGCCGGTGTGGTCGCACCTTCTGCATGGTTGGAATGAAGACATGTACAGTAGGCTAACAAGCATTCTAAAATTTCCCATAGCGTATACCTCGCCTCCTTATATATACTCCAGGCCCCACGTGACCCTGTATACAGGACAAAGCAGTATAGACAATGAGATGATGACAACATTGCTCTTAGTCTTTTATGTGCATGTCCAGGGTGTACCATGCCTTGTGCCTGAAGTCTCCTGAGAAACATTTCGGGCATCCTACAACTCTTTACAAAAAAAGGAGTGTCGAAAAAAGGTAAATTAATCTAGAATTTTAGAATTTAGTATTTAGCACTTTTAGATGTAGCATTAAGACAATCTGCATAACGTGAAGCCTGTACACTTTACAGTTAAGTGTTAAAACCTTTTTCAGATCGAATCAGGTTTGCTCATATTCACCTTCATGAAGTCACAGCTTACATGTGGCTCACCGTAGCATCTACATACATATTTGATAGAGCACAGTTTTTATGTCAAAGTCCCTTTATGATGCATTTCAACCAAGAAAGGACATTTTTTAAAATTATTTTTCTATAACAGCACACCCTATTATAATGTTATTGTAAAATATAAGGCTTTTTAACAAAAACATATTGGATTTCTTGGTGATATCTTAATTGTTTTAGTCAGCAATAATGTAAACTTATTCTCAAAAATAATAGAAATTTGCTGAAGAATTATGAACAATTAGATTAGTGCTGATGTAGATCTTTTTTCCCCCAAAAGCCAATCACTTTAAAGACAAACCTGGCTTGTGAAGGGCTAAGATTGATAAGCAGCTCTCTTCCTGTACTGTTAATGCTAATGCAATGGTAATTGGTTGATATGCCTCTTTATAGCATTATGATGCATAGAGCTCAGACAGCTTCCTCAGCAGTTTTTATTTTTCCATACAAACAAATGTCAGGACTGAAAAAGCAGACAGGCTATGTACTGTACAAGCCGCTCAAGATAGGTCATTAAGCTATAGGGCATAAAGCATGGAAAGTCTCTTTATTTGGTTAATCATGATTAGTGCCTATGGCTGAGGCCAGAGCAAAGGCGAAAAGCTCTCACACGATCATCAAGAGATTGCTTCTGGAGTTCTATTCTATGGAGTGATTCTGTAGCCTCTTGCAGCCTGGGGCCTAAAGGGAGATGATTGGCTGAGCTCTCTTAGTGGGGTGGAATGGGAGGCACACAGCTTGTCTGTGATTTGGTGGGGTTATTATAATATTTTAATATATTTATTTCCCGATTTTCTCCCTAATTTAGTTGTATCCAGCTCTACGGCCAATCAGAGGTCTCTTTGTGAGCTCACACAAGCGTAAGAAAAAATTCGAAAAGTAAGTTTTAAAGGATGCGGTCGGCTGGTTCGGAGGGAACACAAAATAGTCTTTGGCCCTCCCGACTGAGTGGTAGTAATGGCCTTAATGTGGGTTCCCCCTAGTAACAGGGGGCCCTAAATCAGGGAGAAAATCTTTTTTTTTTTTTTAAATAAATAAATACAAATTATATGTGACCCCACCAAATCCTACCCAAATCCCAGACATGCTGATTTACACTGGACTAATATCATCACAAGATCTCAGTGTTTTTTACTTTATGAATTACAGACATGGGCGATTCACATGAGATTAAGATCACTGACAACCTCTGCATTTATTACAAATGACTGTGCGAATAGGGCTATAGGCACATCCATATACACTCATCTAGTACACACAGGCTAAGATCAAAACTAAAGTTCTGAGCATTTTTGGCCACTCCTGTTGGTCATGGGGAGTGATATAGCCATGACTAGAAAATCCAAAACCAAAACAGTAACACCTGCCCTTTTTAGGAGTGGGGTCGAATATACACAGGGACAAATCTATGTGTGACGTGTTTGACAAATAAAATGGAGTACTTGAACACGTTGCCTGGCATGCACTATCACCCACAGAAAATTGTGCCATTTCTTTTGGAACAGACAACTTTAAATAATAATAGGCCACAGTTTCTTTTGTAAAGATTTATTACAGTTTTTCCACCACTGGCGAATAAATAAGGGGAAAAATAATGTTCCATGGAACGCTGAATTCAGCATGGTGGCTTAGTGGTTAGTACTGTCTCCTGGTGCTCCTGGGTTTGAAATTTAAATCTTCCCTACGCTTTTTAAACTTGCACTCTGCATGTTTTTTTCATGTGCTTCGGATTTTTTTTAACTTATAACAACATAATCCTTTATTCAAATGGTAAAAACTTTCAAAAATACAAACTCTGATTCTCAGTTGTATCATTTTGGACACACAGGTGTATCAAATCACTTTAGGAGGCACCAAAATTATTTACTGTATCAGTGCCAGTGTAGCAAGGAAGAAAGAAAAAATGTTATACAGTGTGTACTTTGTGTGTGCATCAAAACCAAAATATTGGATCTGGTTAAATCATTGTTTTCTATTTGCTGAAAGAAATAAAGTTTCTTATACACACTGCGAAGGATTGGCAAGGTACCCCCCCCCCCTTGTGCCCAGTCTCTAGGGATAGTCTCCAGTCCCCATGAAACCCTATATACAGAATAAGTGGTATTGGCCATGAGTGAGTAAGCATGAGTGAAATAACATACAATGTACAAGTTAAAAGCACAAATCATGTAAAGTTATCTCTGTAATCCCAGTAATATTTTATATGTATAATGTAAGTATATATTTAAATAAACGTTTTAGTTTTCTGTATGAGCGTATTGTGAGTAGGTCTCCAAATGAGCACAGGGCAGTTTTATAAATACAGCAGCAATTCTAAAGTACATCTATACAGTAACCATGTGAAAGGGTGAGTACTAAGCATAAATAGTTTTCAATGACATGCAATATCTTTAGGTTATTCGTGTTGGACTTTCCATAATACTAGAAGGAGAGGGACAAGTGCGAAAAAGACCCAAGCAGATGTTCATACAGAGAACAGAAATATTTGAGGAGGCTATCGACTATATTTAGTAAACTCATTTGGTGTTTAAATTGTCCAGGAACCTTGGGTCCCAAGACCTACAAGGACATTAGTAAAAAAAAAAAAAAAAAAAAAAAAAAAGAAGCAGGATAAATCCAGCATTAAATAGGGGAGAGGAATAAGGAAAAACCTAAGGGAAGTCTGAAATTAGAAGACTACATTAGTAGTGATCACTAAGGTCAAAAGACAAATGCAAAGTATATATATATATATATATATAAGTGTGTGTGTATGTGTGTGTGTGTGAGAGAGAGAGAGAGAGAGAGAGAGAGAGAGAGAGAGATATGACAAGATGACAAGAGAAAATTTCCCTTCCTATCTTGTTCACTCAGACTGATGTTACTACAAGCATGCAAATCAAGTCAGCCTCACATCTTACTCCTGATAAGTGCTGAAGTACTGAAGTGAGGTGCTAGTGAGGTGTTAAGTCTATGATTTTTTTCTTTCAGCTTTGTCAGCCTGAAGTGTTCACAGAAAACAGTCAGTTACCAGGAAGGAAATGATGTGCGCCATCCCGAAGGAACATTAACCGACAAAGATTTAATTAACTGCTTCAGACGAAGGTCACATATACTGAGGCTGTCAATTTCTCTGTGCTATATTCATTAAAGGGGCCCTATTATGCAGAATTTGCTTTTTAGTCATTTATAGACATTTAGATGGCTCTCCAGTGTATGTGTGTGTACAAACAAGAAAAGTTGAAGACATTCCCTGTTTTTTTGTCACTTTTGAATCACCCAGGTTTCTTAACAAGTCAATTAGATTTTTTTCCCCACTAATGTGACCTCATATATGAAAATAGCTCTGGAAAAAAAAGATTGAATTATGTTTTTAGAAACATACAGTAAAGCATAGCACAGATTAGCACACATAATTAGTACCGGTCAGCACTATCAGAATTATATGTGAATTCTGTCATTTCTTAACAATTCCTCAACTTCATCACCGTATTTGTTGTTCATTTGTAATGAATTCCATAAATGATAAACAAACTAGAAGCCTACTATGACCCAGCCCAGGACCAGGAGGTTACTGAGGAACCCCTGTCTCTCTTTGTCTTGCCTATAGGATCGTGATCCTAGGCCCAGTACACACCTCTAGTCTTCATCAGACGTCCTGTAAAAAACCTAACCGTCATTATCTCTATTCTTATCTGTTCAATCTGAATAATGCATTCACATTCTCTTACATAACTAAACCAATTCATTTATTTATTGCAAATGAGTTGCTTTTACAGCCACTTTCTGGGATAAGAACCTTCAGAGAATGAGGAACCATTTTAATCTGCTGCTGGATCCAGCTGCACTTCGTACAAAACTGGTTGATGTCTGTGATGAGATCATTACTATAATTAAAACCTCTACTGTGTTTATCAAATGGCTTATTTGATTTGACAGTGTGAAATGAGGCATTATGGGAGAATTGGCACACCAGCCTTTTGATCTGGCTAAGAGTGGGGTCCTGCTAGCTGCAGATAAATGCTCTGTGCAAATTTAATTTGCCGGGATGACAGATAACAAAGTCCAACATGTTTAGGAATCTGCACACACGTCAAGCTTGCCTAAAGATTATTCACACAACACCTGTGGAATTAATCAAATTAGCTGCACACTTCATCAAACTGTTTGAGAAATCATACATTTTCTTTCTAGTGTCAGGTAAATGAATAGATCCATGTTCTGAATTCCAAGTTTTTATCTACCTCCAAAAAGGGACAATCTTGATAATGGACATCTGTATCTATGCCAAAGACATCAGTGCTCTGTTGGCAGTGAGGTTCGATAAAAACGATGTGAGCTTGACATTGAGATTGACATTGATGCAGATATATTGTTGCTTATAACAGAACTAAAAAGCATTGCTGGATAAAATCTAATGTTTTTAAAAGTCTGCATTTGTTTTTTGATAGATATTGCTTTCTGATTTTTGAAACTAACAAAATACCTGACTGAACGAAAATGAAATTTCTTTTGAAATTTGGGATCATATCAGAAAGGTTTGATTGTTGCTTCCTGTCATCTTTGATTAATAACCCTTTGCATTATTTTCCTTGTCACGCCATTGCAACTTTTCTGCATTGAAGAAAAAGAAGCTGATTGAATTGATTTAAATTACAGATGTGTACTTACTCACTCTCTCACTTATCCACCCAGTCACCTATTCTCTATAATGCTTACCCTGTGCAGGGTCACAGAAAACTTGAAGTGCATACGAGGGGACTCAAGGCATTACACAACATGGACAGGGTGCCAATCTATCGCAGGACACAAACACACAAACACTCATACAATCACTCACACACAGTGGGCAATTTGGAAACACCAATTAGCCTACTCTGCATGTCTTTGGATTGTGGGAGGAAATAGGAGTGCCCGGAGCGGTTACATTAACACAGTTTCTTTTAGTAAAAACATTCAAAGCCCTAAATAAAATCATGGCGCTCTTACCCGAAATGAGAACTGAAGACAGGTTGCTGTTTCTTGTTGCCAATATGATTATATTATCATAATGTAATTGCTTTAAAATTCTGGTAATCAGAAATAAGATGAAAATGTGAATTTTATGGAAAAAAATATGTATGTCATATGTATATCAATCTGACTGATCACATATTAGATTTTATTTCAACATGATTTTATTTGCAGTTTGACTAACTAGTGCAAATGAGTTCATGGTGGCAAAAAGATGATGTGATAAAACTGCTGGAGTTCTAGAAGCTCGGCCTACCTGTCCTTAACAGCACACATACATCTGGCCAATGTCGACTCGATAAGTTATATCAGCAAGATGTACATGTGGCTCAGTGGCTTAATGGTTAGCACTGTCACCTTGCACCTCCAGGGTTGACGTTGGATTCCCGCCTCGGGTCTGTGTGCATGGGGTTTGCATGTTCTTCCTGTGCTTGGTGGGTTTCCTCCTGGTACTCTGGTTTCCTTCCACAGTCCAAAGACATTTAGGTTAGGCTAATTGGCATTCCCAAATTGCACATACTGTAGTGTGTGTCTAAATGACAATCGGGCATCAAGCTGGCAACCTGACTCCTTAATCACAGAAATGATGAATATATCCCTAGAGTGGGAGGTACTCATCACCCAATGTATCGAATGGCATGTGGATGGACCAAAATAATAAATAAATAAATAAATAAATAAATAAATTAGCAAGCTGTAGCATTGAGACTGCTTGCTAATTGAAAAAAATATGCAGAAACATCATCATTTAATTGAAGAAGCCCACCAGATAATGTTTGGATGATTAATTAAATCCATAGTTCATAATCGGTCCTTTCAGACTGTAAATGTGTTACTACACAATGTAAAAAACACATATGTAAAAAACACACATACATATGTGTAAAAAACACATATACATATCCCAAAACAGTTTTATAATTTGTATGTGCGTAATGAAGAGACACGATTCAAGTTAAGAAATTTTTATGGCGGACTGAATGCCATCTAAAAGGTCTCCAACACAAGAAGGAACATAGAAACAGTAAGAATAAACCAAGAAACAGTAAACAGTAAACATCACCGGATTCTTTTTCTGACAGCCTGTAAGAGGAAGAAAAAAAGGCACTTCTTTAAGACACAAATTCAGCTAAACAAATGACAGCTTGCCAGGTAAAGGCAGTTATAGAATAACATTTGAACAAATTGTAACTTGCTTGAGGTGGCACGGTGGCGTAGTGGTTAGCACTCTAGCCTCGCACCTACAGGGTCTGGGTTTAATTCCCCCTCCAGGTCTGTGTGCATCCATGTGTGTTTTCCCCCTGCTTGGTGGGTTTTCTTCAGGTACTCTACGTTCCTCCCACAGTCCAAAGATATGCAGGTTAGGCTGATTGCCCGTAGTGTGTGAATGAGCATATGAGTGTGTGTGCCCTGTGATGGATTGGGAATGGATAGGGAAGGGTATGTTAGAGGGCCAACCCAAAGCTAACCTAGCTGAGACATTTGATGAGCTGGGATAATAGAGGACTACACATCAGACAATGTCACATATTATAAATATGGCTGGGTATGGGTACTGTCTGGGATCCTTTTGTCTTACCCATGCTTAGTGCGCTTGCGCATATTAAAAATCTGTCATGTTTTGCCACTTTAGTGCCCATAAATCACTGCTATTTCTGTCACTAACTTGTGGGCTAATGCCTAGTATTGCTTTTTTAAAAAGTATTATTATTGTTTTATTTTACATTATATTTCACTTGCATGGTTAATTTAGACTTTTGAATTAATGGAGAATGAAAAAATGTGTCAAAAAGTGCAACTACTAAATTCAAATTTTATTTTATTTATGTACCATGAGTACATAATATATTCTGGTAACAATAAAACCAACTTAGCACAAAGTACAACCAGTATGTCAGAAAATGCTGAAAAAAAGGTGAAAAGGTGATATAGTTTTGAAAGGTGGTGCTACCACCATTCTAAACTATATGTAGGAAATGGTGATAAAGTAGCACAGACTGATATAACTATACATTTTTGCTACCGGAAGTAAATTCTGACACAGTAGGAAAAATGATAGAACACCAGGAGTTATTCATTTTCATCAATGGTGTAACAAATGGCTATGTAAATTGAATTGGCCAGTTGATGCAGTTGTTAAATTTATGGAAATGAGACGAGAGAAAAAAATGTACCCATTACCAGTAGGTGTGAAAACCACTGAACTAAAGACGGCCTTTTTAAACCCCATTGTGAAGTATTGTTCATTGCTTTGTATTGTTCATATCACTGTATCTAACTCCTCTTTATTACTAGTCGCCATTGTGCTTTAGAGACAGCGAATACACTACTAGAATAATAAGGTTGTCAAAGGGTTATTCGGAGGTTCTACATTAAACTTTGTGTGGTATAATTCCTTATAGAACCTTTAATGTCAGCATATTTGTAGATATAAAAATCGATACATAGATACATACACAAGTACATAGATAAACAAATATATAGAAATAATATATAGAAATATATAAAAATAAACACCCAAAATAAAAAACTAAATAAACCTCTCTATCTACAAACAAACTATTCAATCAGTTAGCTAATAGGAGATGGTAAATACAGTGAAAACCTGCCTAAAATTTTTTTATCCTTTTTAAGATTTAAGATTTTGTTTTTTTTTTGCAAAACCAATTCCCTTTATGAGACCTCTCTTGCACATTTCAATTGCACTTTTATAGCTATTCTCTTGTCCAACAAACTGTCTTGAGTTGAATAATAGACATATGCATGTGATTGGATAAGGTGCATGTGATTGGATAACTATACTATACTATACTACTAAGGCACGATACAGGGACTGCTATAGAAGCTGTGCGTTTCATGGATATGATGGTCAGGTTTTCTATGCATACACAATTTGTTTTTTAGTTTTAGTTCCATTTTAAGTTTAGATTAATAATGACCAAAATGCAACTAGTAATTTTATATGTACAGTGCCTGAAATATTCATATTCCCATAATTTTTCAACATCTTATTTATTTAATTGGATTTATATACCACGATTCTGTACAAAATTAGTTGGTGGAAAAATTGTAAATGATCATTTGCCATCATAATTGATTGAATGGAGTTACTCTGTGTGCAATTAAAGGACCTGTAAAGGAAGTGTGATGAAGACAATGGAGCTATCAAAACAAGTTCGGGACAAAGTTAAGGGGGAAAGTGTCAATCAGGCCGTCTGGCTGCCTAAAAATATTCCAAACATTGAAGCATTAAATTTTATTTTGGAAAAACATTTTAGAGGAACAGTAGTGGTCTTACCCACAGCAGATTAATCTTTAGTATTTTTTGTTTGGCAGTGTCATAGCCCTCATCTTCTTTATGGGTGAATTGATGGAAACTTATTTTTGTTGGTTTTACCGTCATTGTCTTTAATAGGTATGTGCTGAGATTGGATTCTGTCTCATGGATAAGTTTCTTTTTTTATAAAGCTGCCAAATGAATAAATGTGAATGTAAAATTTGGTAGAAGACAAATGCCATGCCTTTTAGACAATTAGTATACTTTCAGAATGTTGCTCCATTTTTGGAGACTTTCATATTGACCACATTTACTTTCAAATGTCATGGCAGTGTGACATATTTTGTCATTTCTGCTGTTGTTCCTGTACTGGAAGATTATGAAAATGTTATTTTTAACATTGTCAGCACAGCTGTGCTGTGTGGGTGAGAGATAGAGACAGTGTCTCTAGGAGTGTGTATGCTAGCAGTCTGGCTCTAAATGACATGAATTCTTGGAGGAGTTGAAGTCTTTGTGGCAGAGTGACAGTGTAGACTCACTCCCAGCACTTTTATAAAGACTCTTCATGGTCCCTCTGGGTTTCCATTTGCACTCCGAGCATGATAAATGTGCCAAACGTCCTCTGATTTTAAACATAATATTAATGTTATGAATGTAACTAGTTACCTAGTAACCAGCATAAGGATCTATAAATGATTGAAACTTTAAAATACTTTTGTAAGTCGCTCTTGATAAGAGCATCTACCAAAAATATAAATGTAAATATACTGTATGAATGTCTTTTAAGTAATGAATTAACCACAGTAGTGCACAGTCTTTCTACTCAGTCAGTACATTTAGTTCTTTTTTTATCATTTTTATACATTTATGATATATATATATATATATATATATATATATATATATATATATATATACAGTGGATTTGTAATCAATTTTGACTTGGAAAACTAATTAAGTCTTGGTTTACGAGTACCGAGTATCATGTATCACGCATGCGCTTCTTGTTTTGACGCCAAGCGTCACGTGTTCCAACGTCATTGGACACCATGCCACACACACACACACACACACACACACACACACACACACACACCCCTCCTACTTTTGCCTTCAAAGACACACACACACTCTTTCTCTCTGCTCTACACACTGCTCTGTCGCGTTCTTTTCTAAGGTAAAATGTAGGTTAATTTGTTTTATTTTTACTTTACAGCAGTGACTCCGTTAGTGTGTCGCTCAATCAAGTATCATTGGAGAGTTTTTTTGATTATTTTTTCGATAAACCATTGTGTGCTCGCATATGTGTGAAAAGAGTGGAGAAAGGGTAATTGCGTAAGACGAAAAGGGGAAGAGGGGAGCTTACTTTAGATTCACACACACACACACACACACACACACACACACACACACACAGGTTAATTTTTTTTTTTTTTTACTTAATATTATGTGTTAATTATTTGTAAGTTATTTTTTTGGGTTGTGAAACTAATAATTTGAGTTTCCATTATTTCTTATGGGAAAATTTAATTTGGTTTACGAGTGTTTTGGAATACGGGCCCACTTCTGGAACGAATTATGCTCGTAATTCAAAGCTCCACTGTATATATGTATACATACTGTATATATATAAATATATATATATATATATATATATATATATATTGTGGCGTGGGCGGGGTTTCGGGTAATAACCATCATGCTTTGCGGGAGGGACTGTTATGTGTTCACCGTGTTGGGGAAAGGTGTTTGGTTTAGTGGCTTCAGCCAGGGTATGGGTGATATGTGTGTTCTTTTGAGCCGTCTCATGTGTTCGTGTTGTGAGATTGTGCTACATAATAAAATACTCCCAGCCATTTGCATTGGGCAGCAAATAAGCTCACTCGTCTCTCCACCATCCTTTCCGGCGTAAAAACGCTACATTGGTGTCAGAAATGGGATGGAGAGTCGCGAGTTAGAGCGCACCCCGGAGGAAATCCGGAGGATCAAAATAGGCCGCCGAGGGCTGGTCCCCGGCAGAAACAGCCGTACGGGTGGCCCTCTCGTTGGAGGGTGATGCGCTGCTTGCGTTGCAAGATCTCCGGGCTGAGCTACCCGGATTTCGGACACGGCCAGCAGGAAGAGCTAGCTCGTCGCGCGTTCCTTCGGGGAATCCGGCCGTACCGGCTTCGCGAGCACCTCCGGTTAGCGGCACCGGCGTCCCTGTCCGAGGCGCTGCGCAAGGCCGAGCGCACCGAGCCCATCTTGGGTGAACACCGCGGCGAGAGAGCCGAGCGATCTTCGGTGGCTCGCGGCCACTGGGTAGGTGAACCTCGCCGAGGCCAGGGACCGCCAGACTACCGCTGCAACGCTCTCCGGCCGGAGGACAGCGTACCCCAGCAGCCGTTAAACTAGCTTCGGGGGGCGCCGAGGGGAACCCGCCTCCCGCAGCCATCTTTGTTTCCCCAACTGCCGGATTTAACTTCCGTTAAAGTTTTTTCCGTTACAGTTTCGCTGCTGCGCGGGGGATTGTTGGAGCGTGGAGAGCGCGGTCGTGTGCTGCCGGACCCGGCCGTGAACATTCGCACCGTGTCGGGGAGTTATTTAAGGATACGGGCCTGTCGCACAGTGCGAATACAAGTAGGTGCAATCATTCTTTTTTCACCCATTCTTTGTGGCGGATATCGAGGATGATTGTATCTTGGGGTTGGACATTTTGGAAAGGTGGGGTGCGGTACTGAATCTCGCGGACGGGACTCTGCGTGGTAGTTTCGGTTTAGCTAGGTTGCTAGTGCCCAAAGCGCAGCCGGACGGGTTAGTAACACGCACCAGGGGGGCGGAACTTCCGGTGGACGCGCCATGTAAACATCCGGTAGCTGTCCGAGCGAGAATAATGGCCGAGCTGATGCGGCGTAGCAGTGTGGGGCTAAATCAGACGCAGACCGACGCCGTGAAGTCCCTTTTGCACGAGTTCGCAGATATTTCCGCAGTAGATGAGCGCGAGTGCACTCATACCGATTTGGTGCAGCACAATATCGATACGGGTAACGCCGCTCCTGTTCGGTTACATCCGAGACGCCTCCTGTTAGCTAAACGAGCTATAGCCGAGCAGCAGCTGCGTGAGATGGCCGACTCGGGCGTCATAGAGCCAGCATCCGGACCGTGGTCTTCACCCGTTGTACTTGTGCGTAAAAAGGACGAATCGTGGCGGTTTTGTGTGGACTACCGGCGGTTAAACGAGGTGACGCGCAAAGATTCTTATCCGTTACCGCGAATAGATGATGCGCTGGAACACGTTGCGGGCTCGGCGTGGTTTAGCTCGTTGGATCTGCGTAGCGGGTACTGGCAAGTAGAGCTCGCCCCGGAAGCACGACCCAAAACCGCGTTTTCGATCGGACAAGGGCTATGGCAATTTCGGCGCATGCCGTTCGGCCTCTGCAACGCTCCCGCTACGTTCGAACGGTTGATGGAGAGAGTATTGGCAGAGATCCCTCGCAACCGTTGTGTCGTCTACTTAGACGATTTAGTGGTGCATGGCAAGGATTTTGCGGTCGCGTTAGCTAACCTACGGGAGGTGTTTCTAGCTATCCGGCGGGCGAATTTGCGGCTCAATCCCAAAAAGTGCCAGTTGTTGCGGCAAGAAACTGTCTTTCTGGGACACGTGATTAGCGCTCAGGGGATTGCCACCGATCCAGCCAAAATTGCCGCGGTGCAGAATTGGCCTGAGCCGTCAAATGTGTTGCAGCTACGCACCTTTCTCGGGTTAGCGTCGTATTATCGCCGGTTCGTGAGGGATTTTGCTACGATCGCCAGCCCGCTGCACGCGCTCACGAGAAAGAACCAGCCGTTTCGCTGGGACAGGAAGCACGCGCGTGCGTTCACTCGGTTACGGGAAGCTCTGGTTACGTCGCCCGTTCTCGAATATCCTGATATAGCTCGTACGTTTATTCTCGACACGGACGCGAGCGATGTAGGGCTGGGGGCCGTCCTGTCTCAGGTTGCCGGGGGCAAAGAGCGTGTTGTCGCTTACTTCAGCCGCGCGTTGTCTGGGCCGGAGAAGAATTACTGCGTCACGCGGCGCGAGCTGCTTGCGGTCGTCGCGGCCCTTAAGCATTTTAGGCCGTATTTATACGGGCAATCCTTCTTGCTGCGGACCGATCACGCTTCGCTGGTGTGGCTGCTCAGTTATAAAGAGCCCGAGGGGCAGTTAGCGCGTTGGCTCGAGCGGTTGCAGGACTATCACTTTACCGTTCAGCACCGAGCGGGAAAATTGCATGCTAACGCCGATGCGTTATCCCGCCGGCCGTGCAGCAAAGAGCGTTGTCGACACTGCGAGCGGGTTGAAGAGCGTGTGGGTGGTCACGACATCGAACACACCCCGACCCCCGTGAATCAGAACATTCTCCCTGCGCAGTCTCCCGAAGCCCCCGTCGGAAATCGGCCGTCCGAGCCGGCGTGCAGCCGAGTCACTGCGGCACCTAAACCATCGCCGGTGGTCGTTTCGCCTGTGCCACAGATGGACTGCGATCAGCTAATGGTCGAGCAGGAGAAGGACCCGGCGCTGCAGCGGGTATTAGGTTGGGTTAACGCGGGCCAGAGACCGGATTATGCCGCCATTGCCCACCTGGGACCAGAAGAAAAAGCTCTCCACTCGCAGTTTCACCGACTAGCGTTGCGGGGGGGTTTACTCTACCGCCAGTGGGAACGGCCGTGTGGCGCTGGCGAATCTTTTCAGCTGCTGGTGCCGCGGACTTTGCGGGCATGTGTGCTGGGGATGGTTCATGGGCACGCAGGTTCGGGACACTTTGGGGTAACTAAGACACTGCGGCGGTTGCGTGCTCGGTTCTACTGGCCGGGTTGTCATACTGATAGCGAACTTTTTGTTCACAGATGCGATGTCTGCACGGCAAAGAAGGGCCCTACCCAGCGCTTGCGAGCACCCTTGCAAGACTTTCGGGTGGGGGCGCCCATGGAACGTATGGGCGTGGACATTCTGGGGCCGTTTCCCATCTCTGATCGCGGGAATCGTTATGTGCTGGTGGCCATGGATTATTTCACCAAGTGGCCGGAGGCGTTCGCTGTTCCGGATCAGAGCGCTTCCACCATGGCTCGAGTGCTGGTGGATGAGGTGTTCAGCCGATTCGGCGCCCCGGAGCAGTTGCACAGCGATCAGGGGCGTAACTTCGAGGCGGAGGTGTTTGCGGCGGTGTGCGAGCGCCTCGGGGTGAAAAAGACCCGCACCACGCCCCTGCATCCACAAAGTGACGGCCTCGTGGAACGGTTCAACCGAACACTCACCACCCAACTCGCCGTGCTTACCAGCAACCGGCAAAAAGATTGGGACGAGCATTTGCCTCTCGTGCTTTGGGCGTATCGTACAGCGGTGCAGGAGTCCTCGCAACTGACGCCAGCTGCGTTAATGTTCGGTCGCGAGTTGCGCACGCCTGTGGATCTGGTGTTTGGGCCCCCTCCCCAAGTGGATTTACCCACGAAACCAGGTTTGGATTATTTTTGTTCATTGAAAGACAAACTGTTTCGTGTCCACGAATTGGCGCGTAGACACTTGGCGGACGCCGGGGTTAAGCAGCGCAGCGTGTACGATACTCACAGCCGGGGGCGCGACTTTGCTACTGGGGAGCAGGTTTGGGTGTATTCCCCCGGAAGGAAAAGGGGGCTCTCACCTGAGCTTATGTTGCACTGGGTGGGCCCCTGCACGGTCGTCGCACAGCTCTCTGATGTGGTCTACCGGGTGCGGTTGACGGGGCGGTCGCGATTGGTCGTGCTCCACCGGGACCGGCTCGCTCCCTACCAGCCCCACGTCAGCAAAACATCGAGCTCTGTGGAGGCCGGTTCGCCTCAGGAAGAGGGCTGTGCCCCGCCTTCCCCCGCAAAAAGACTCCGGCGTTCACAACGCCAGCGCCGACCACCGTCACGCCTGCTAGACTGAGTTCGCCATGGTGACCGGGGACGGTCACAGCTCGGGTGGGGGCAATGTGGCGTGGGCGGGGTTTCGGGTAATAACCATCATGCTTTGAGGGAGGGACTGTTATGTGTTCACCGTGTTGGGGAAAGGTGTTTGGTTTAGTGGCTTCAGCCAGGGTATGTGTGATATGTGTGTTCTTTTGAGCCGTCTCATGTGTTCGTGTTGTGAGATTGTGCTACATAATAAAATACTCCCAGCCATTTGCATTGGGCAGCAAATAAGCTCACTCGTCTCTCCACCATCCTTTCCGGCGTAAAAACGCTACAATATATATATATATATATATATATATATATATATATATATATATATATATACTGTATTTAACTTTAAAAAAAAAATTGACAGACCCCAGTATCTTTTCCAAATTGTTGAGATGTTGCTGTTTTCTGCCAACATGAATAGTTTTTTTATGATTATTTACTCAAAATTTGCTCTACCACAAAGCAGAGAAGGACTTTAAAGGGTTAACGTCATGATAGTGTATCAATATCATGTTACACGCTAGTTCTGGTTATAACCTATGTCATAGTAGCTATAAACAAAACATTTTAACCATATTAAAAGGACCACATTAATATGAATCTGTGATTTGTTTTCAACCAGAAAAAAGGGTATACCAAACGTCTTTATTCATAGCTGAAATGTAAATTAATTTATACAGTATAACCTCTACACGAATACTATTTTTTTGCAAACACACGCAGATGTCTCTCCCACTCATGATGAACTTAATGAATATTAATGCATCTGATGTTATATATCTTATTTCACTTTCAATGCATTTCTTTAAATAAACCTTTTCCTGGAACACCATGGCCTTCACATGCCCCCAGAGACATGCTTAAAGGTTTTGTGAAAAAGAAAATCTATGGATATAAACAGAAAATGAAAAACGAATAAAGACATTCTTGGTAAAAAAAAAAAAGTGTTAATTTCCCCTATGTATAGTGACTTTTGGGACACCCTGAACATTCAAAGCTGCTTCAGCATTAAGAACATCTTATGTTAGTATTCAGTAATTCCCAATGGCTTTCTGTTGATGGTAAATGCTTTGAATTCTAGGTTAAACTTCTTTAAAGTCTTTTGCAATACATAGATACAGACTTTTAAATGTATGGTTTGCTTTGCTTTTTTATTTGTATTTAAATGTATTTATTTACTTGCTATTTAAATGTATGGTTTGCTTTGCCTCATAGTCTCCTTAGTTTTCTGCTGAGAGGTAAGTTTTGCCATATAGTCTATGTACACCACCACATTTAATTTAAAATGAATCAATGTAAATTCTGAACAAACACTGAATTTCCTTTCATGATATGTTTTGCTAGCCCTTTACTGCAGCTGCCCTTAACTGCTGCTAGTTTGTGTTTTTTCTGCCTTCAGTCTTGACTTTAGAAAAACATACTCTACTGGGATGAGAGCCTTTTCCTTTCCTTTGTTTCCTCTGGTTACCTTTCACTGTGTGTATGAAGCACCACCCTATACGTTTTTGAGCATTTCCTGAATTTAAGCAGAGAGTACAACCCTATATACTACTGCTTTTATCAACTGTTTGTCATTTTTACCCCTTTACCCCTTTAGAGACTAAGGAAAAAAAAAAGGATTTTTATTCCCATGGGAATACAAATGGTGTTTATCAATAAACTCCAGTAATCTGGCTCCGTTGGTAGCCAAACATGCTTATGCCATAACACTGCCTCCACCATGTTTGACAGATAATGTGGTATGCTTTGCATCATGGGCTGGTCGTTTCTTTCTCCATACTTTTCTCTTTCTTTCACAAGTTAATTTTGGTTTCATCAATTTAAAGATCTGGTAAAGTTTTTTGGCAATGTCTAGTCTGGCCTTTCTGTTTCTGTTTGTTACCATTGGTTTGCACCTTGTTGGGAAGAATCTGTATTTGTATCATAGAGCAGTCTCTTGACTGCAGATGTAGATGATGACAAGCTTGACTTCCTTGGCCTTGCAAAAGTATTCATACCTATTGAACTTTTCCACAATTTGGTCACATTACAACCACAAACATGCATGCATTGTATTGGGATTTTATGTGATAGAAAGTGGCACATACAGCACATACAGGAATTGTAAAGTGGAAGGAAAATGATAAACGCTTTTTTTTTTTTTAATATAAATTGCAAATAAAAATCTGAAAAGTGTGGCATGTATTTAGCCCCTCTTTACTCTGATATTTCTAACTAAAATCCAGTGGAACCAGTTGTCCTCAGGAGTCACCTAATTAGTAAATAGACTCCTGTGTGTAAATTAATCTCAGTATAAATACAGCTGTTCTGTGAAGCCCCTCAGGGGTATGTTAGATGAGATCAGAGCTCAACATGCAGAGATCCACAGCTCAGGTGAAAGAATCTGTCCATGGGACAACTATTTAGGGTATCAAGTTGTGTACTTAGCTTAATTCAGGTTAATAATTTGACCCCTCTATAACAAAGTAAAGTTTTTCATGACCATGGGATACCCATTGCACCATTTAGGTTTTAATGGATTGTTGCCAGCTAAAAAAAAAAATTAATCCCTGCAGGAAAATCTAATTAAAGGATTTTAAATATTTGTCTATTTAAACCCACATGGCAGACATTAACAAACACAATTATAAACGGTTTTCATTAAGAGTAAGAAGTACCATACATAGTAGTGCTGTATATAAGCCTACATAAAGATTTAAACCTGAAAATTTGTAAAGGCTTTTCCCACCAGTCTATCACAAGATAATTCTTTTATTAGAAAGGTGTTAATTTTATGTCACTTTTAAAGCTTTTGAGAATCATGTTAACACAAACTTTAGACTTTAAAACCAAGCCCACCCTATCCCTGCTCTGTTATGCTTTGCTATAGCTACTCCGCCCAGCACTTTAGCTAGCTCAACATGAACATGAACATGCACAAACAATGTAACATCACTGTTTTCTCTCTCAGTCTGGAAGTAGTAGATATCTCTGATGTGTTAACAGAAAATGCTATCATCACAGGTAAGACCTCCATACATTTTACAAAAGGCATGAGACAATGACACATGGCACATGGTTGTAGTGAACATTATGATGCAGTTGTTACATTTCTGGAGCAGCAGTCTTTGATGATAACAAGGTATTGTAAATAGAGTCTCAGTCCCAGGGGAAATTCACCAAGTTAGTAGACAAGAAAGCAGTCAACTGGTGAGCATAAATAATGTATTGTAACTCATTGAGTTGACATTTCTGCTTCGTGTCTACTGTAAAAACGGCACAGAAATATAGAAAATTCCACTGTACAACAGGTGGACATGACACAATTTAAGCTGGCACAGTTCGTAAACATCTGCAGAGAAATAAAGAGAGTCCTGTGTGCTCGTAAAAAGTTTGGGGAAGCATTTTCTTTCCCAGTGGTGTCACCAAAAACTTTTTTCATATCATATATACAGGACAGATGCTCTTTATAACCACATCCAAAACGGAATAAAACACACTGTTAAATGTGGATACGTCATTGTAGTAACTGAAGCAAAAGATACATGACAAAATAATATGATCACAGCTGTAACAGGTGCCAAACTAAGGATTGAGAATTCCGGGCACCCTCAGGCAGTTGTCCAGACAGTTTTTACCAGGTATTTTAGAAATCTTAGCTGGAAAAAGTGCAGCTCACTGCAGAAAGGAATATTTGGGGATGTGCGCCAATGCACTATTGAAGCTTTTATTTAGAATTCAGCTTTTATTTAGAATTATTTAGAACAAAGACTTTATGTTCCATTGTTCTCTGGTTCACTGAAACCTGGCTCGCTGATTTTGTCCCCAGCAGTGAATAACATATTTTTTCGGCGTCCGTTTAAATCAAGAAGATCGCATAACAGAGATATCAGGAAAAGTAAAAGGCGGTGGAAATTCTTCTACATCAATGAGGTGCAGAGTCGCAGATGTCACAATAACTAAGCTGCAACCTAAACTTGAAAACATTTTTATGAACTGCAATCTCAAGAATTTTGCTCCTACATCCTGGCCATTGGTGAGGCACTGAGGGCTTATTGGTAGTTTCATAGGTACAATGCTGAAGGCCCAGATTTGATTCCCAGCCAGTACCCAAACCTAGTCACTGGATACAGTGCATCCTTAGTGCCAGTCCCAAATTTGGATCAATGGGAGAGTTGCACCACTGGGGCACCCAGAACAAAATCTGTAAAACCAAGCTGAATATGTGGATCAGGTCTGCTGTGGTGACCCCTTAATAGGAGCAGCTGAAGGAAGATCCTAACCATAGTTTACAACCTGCCCCAAGCTAGTGTTAATGCTGCACTGCAAAATCTGGCTGACCAAATGTACAGCTTGGAAAAAACAACAACAACAACAAAAAACATTTGGATTCACTTTTCGAAATCAATGGAGCAAAATTAAAACATGAGCTACCAAAATATAAACACTATGCTAATTTTCCCAACTAGGATAATAACAATTAACCACTGCGACACAGTTTTTTTTTTTTACATCAGTGAATGTGAAGACAGGTATACCAACTAAGACACAGCAGAATTAAAACAACTGCATGGGCCAAAGAAATAGTGACCAGGCCCAGTATAAACAGGACAAAATCTCACTGATAAAAGATGCTATCCGGTAATGCATTGTGTTAGTTTAACTAATTGTGTTTGACTAAATCTGAATGAATCAAATTGGTAAGCTTTAGTCCAACTGAAATTAAAACTTTTCAAAGTCGGACTAGCACACCCAGATAATATGGTTGGGAGTCAAGCTGCTCCTGACAGACACAGAAAATTGCTGAAAAGTTGTCCATGTTTTTTTTTTTTTTTATAGCTACCACTAGATAATTTGTTTGTCAATGCACCTATTGTAGCAAAGTTGGACATAATTCTGCCTACTGTGCCTGTTGTGCTTGTATAATAGAAAAAGGAAAGTAGACCAATAAATTTGTCCTAGTCAAGCTATTAACACAGAGCAAGACTTAACTGTGAGTGTGGAGATGCCTGAAAGATAGTACGAACTATAGGAGATGAGCCCCCCCGCTGATGCAAACAGAGTTCCCTGGAGCAGAGTGAAGCCTTGCTCCACATCATCACCCCATCCCAAAGAAACCTTCCATCATAGGACTGAATGACTACATTCAGTGGCAAACCATACTTCTTCGGTACTGCCAACTGAAGAAATACGGCTTGCCACAGGAGTTGTTACCATATCGATATCGTATGCTGCAGCCATTAAGTCCATTCTGACCATATCCATCACAGTCTTGTTTGGATCAGCCACAAAACAGGACATAAACAGACAAACTTTAAGAAAACGGAAGGAGAAATCATAGAAAGTCCCTTAAACCCTTTTTCGGCAAGTGATACAGAAATCTGTTGTGAGAGTCGGGGTGTGGTCAAGCATCATCTGTCGAGAAGATAATGTACTGTAGATAATGCTTTCCACCTGAGTCTCATTATCAAGTTTATTTATTGGTGGTTTTGGGTTGGCAGAGAGAAGCCCAGAGAGAGAGCACGTGTGTGCACGAGAGAGGATGCATGTTTGTGTGTGTAGTCACTACCAGGCTTAAATGTAAATGAAATAAAGTATTAAAAGTGTGGGAATCAATCAACATTCAATCAACACATTCAATCAACTTCCTAAATATCTGACCAGGATCACCTGCTACCTGCTTTACAAACACTAACGTGTACAACTTTTACATCAATAAATCCTGTATTATACACTTAATTTCCATATGTTATGTATGTTATGGACATTATTGTAGTTGGTTTTCTCACAACATTTTGTGTAATTCTATTGCATGCTTTTACATTCCATTTTGTCCGTATTGATTCATTGTTACCAATAACCAGAACCAAATTCCTTATGTGTGTGTCACATACTTGGCTAATTTTGGCTGATTCTGATTCTAATTCTGAATTGATTCAGCTCCAAGAGTCAACAGCTGCAGCAAACCAGGTGGCTGGTGAATGAATTTGCTTGGCATGGATGTAAGTGGTTGATTATCATAACTGAAAGTAGAAACAAAGTGACATACTTAGCCACCTACTGTCAAATAACACAAATCATTATTAAGTTACAATAAGCAATAAATTCACCTGAGATTTGGCAATGCCACTGGGCAGTAACTTTTCAAATCCAGAAGGTAGTGCCAGCATGATGCTCAGGTGGTGCCCTGCATGATACTTAGCTCAGCTAAGTTTGTTTCTGGTAGAATGCTCTCAAATTATGGTGGAGGTTTCTGCCCAATGCTCAAAATGGTGGAATGTGCTGATGGCATGATGTCCTCAAATCCGGGCAGCAAAGCGACCGTGATGAACTCGCAGCCAGGTGGTGGAAGACGTACACTGCTCTCGAACCCAGACAATGGAAACATCAGTGCCAGAGGGTTTTGCTGAGCTACGTGTATTTTCTGGCTGTAAAGCAGAGTGTGGCTCAGGTGGTGTGTTGATATCAGAAAGCATCTCATTGCTAACAAGGCCATCAGAAAGCAAACAGAGCTGGCAGGAAGCATCTCATAGCAAACATGGCTAGAGGGAAGCATGCTTCTATATCCAGGAGCTCAGGCATCCACTGTCTATGCCATGATGAAAGCACACCTAAGCCAATGTCTGGGATATATGGCAAGTTCCTTTGCTCACTGCTGGATTACAAGGAGCTGCTGCCATTGTTCTGTGCCACTGGCCTCTTTAAGCCATGAGGTATGGGGTTTTTTTCAACCTGAACTCTGGCACACTCTGAACAACTGGTCCCTCCCTCACAGTTGCTGTGAAAGCCTCTTTGTCCTTATCACCTTGAGGTTGTGTGCTAAAGGGCTTATGCCTTATGATGAGCCAGGAGCCTGCCCAGCTAGGCTGTGTTGCTCACTCACTTCTGCCAGTCTCTCTCTGGATTGCTGTGTAGGATCTCACATGTCACTCTTTTGTGATCACAAGGCAGCTGCCTGCAAAGTCTGTTTACCTTGTTTGTTCTCCCTGCCGAACTGCCTTCTTGCCAGTCAGATCAGTCAGTATAACCCCACCCCCTCATCCCTCAAGCCCAAAAAATACTTAGACCCATCCGCTACATATACTGTAGCTTTCTTGCATTCTGGTAAGAAAAGGGAGTCTTAGGCACAGCATACTGTAAATGTAATTGTAGATTTATTTAAAAGTAAAGATATAAATCAAAACAAATAAAATCAACAGCGACAAAAAAAAAACTGGAACACTTTCAAAACAGAACAGATGCTAGACAATCAACCATTGCTAAACACACAGCTTAAAAAAACAGTAATCAAAAGACCGAACTGAACACATCTGTACAACTAAAAAGTCCAGTGGGTGCACCTGCAGTGGTCGCTCTGCTAGGGGACAATTCTGACAGGTGTGTTACATACAGTAATGGTGATAGTGCCTAGGAAAATATATATATTTTAAAAACTTTTTTAAAAGTATTTATAAACTCACCATAAATACTAATAGAACAATAAAAAACTTTATTAAAGGACCAGATAGAAAATATATAGAGATATGGAATAAACAGTATAAATACTGTAAATACACATTTCTCATCAACCACTGTAAATAGTGGAGCGTTTTACTTTTTACTACTTTGCTCGTGTTCATTTATTGTTTTAATTAATCCAGTACCACATGACAGTTGTCAATGTTTTAATGTATTATGACTATAAATTATGTTGACAAAAAATATGCCATTGTATATCATTGTTTTTTTTTCACACTGCAGGAAGTAGGCTTTACAGGGTAATTTGAATTTCACTAAAGCAACAATAACAAGCAGTTATCCTTTCAACCATACTGTATGTTTCTTTACCTCATCTTTTGCAGTTTTCATTTGGATGAAGAACAGAGGAAACAATACATTAGAGCAATCAAGATAGTGCAAAACTAATACATAGGAAATTAAGTACTGGACATTGATGGAAATAATGAGATAATGAGATATATAGATACACTGTACACTGCCAATTAGCTATATATTTACCTATAATGCTTACAGTATATCGTTTTACCATCTTTGCATGTATATAAATATATATATACATACATTTACTATATATATATATATATATATATATATATATATATATATATATATATATATATATATATATATATATATAACTTATTGGTATACATATGTGACATCAAAATTGATGAAAATTGTCCAAACTCCAAATATCCAAATATCCAAGTATCTGGTATAAATGATTTTATAATTATGTCCATTGGTAATACCAGTTGTCATTAACAGCTTAAGCAGATGTCATGTGGAACAGAAAAACATGGTAGAGCAGGGCTGCATGTTTGAGTCACAGCAGTGCCATGTGTTTAGAGCCTTAGAGAACACCAGCAGCTGCTTTCTAGTTGGAGGGGAAAGATGGCAGAGATCCTGTTTGTTGCTTCACAGTATGAGATGCCAGGCAGGCAGTCATGAGAATGGCTCTCCTGTGTGCAGTGGAGTGTTTAGCAGTGCTGCATGGGCAGTAGTTCAAAAAGACCAGCCTTTATATGCAAGCACATCCTTGAGCATCTCAAACTGGGTGTGTAGTCATGCAGAAGAGAACTTTCATTGCCCTAAAGGCTGACAGGATGACCCAGAGACTGCATTTCTTTTTAAGGAATGTCAACTCTCCTCCTACAGATGGGAAAAAAAAGATTGTCAGGAATAAATAAAATAATCAACCTAAATATATATTATGCAAATTACCATAATCAATATAATAATGTATATATTGTACATATGCAGACCTTTTGTATGTGGTCCAACGCACTTCCTGATGGTAAAAGGGACATTATTTACCAGTTGCTTGTGCCAAAACCCACATTCAAAACCAGTCATGGAAGCACTATTAGCAAGAAAACACATCTGCTGACATCTTAAGCAACACACTTTGTCACCTCACTAATGGCTTCTAAGTCGTTCCAAAATCCCTCTGAACATCAGTTTAGAGATACAAATCCCTCTCTATCCCCGGAACAAGGCCACTTGATAGTGCATTAGCTTTCCATTTACTCCATTTGGTGTTCAAGGTCTGAACAGTTAGTTAGCTATTAATTAGAAAGCTTGAAATGTCAGTATTAGTTTTCTGCATATCGTTTTATGAGTTGTAAAGCACAGCATATCCCATAGCATCATTGCATTAGCAACAGAAGCAACGATAAAGGTAATGCTACTGTAGTGAACGTCATCAAATGCAGGAGAAATCACATGTTTTGCACTATTTGAGGTTTTCATACAGCATTATGATAACACAGCAAACTTTTAGAACTTGATGTCTTAAATTCAGATTCTAATTTTATTTGTCACATATACAGCATGATACACAGGTAAATGCTTATATGACTGCCCGTGACCTAAGGTTAAAATTAAAAAATTAAAAATAGAGATGCAAATAAAGAAATAAAATATAAAATAAGAAAAAATGATACAAATACAGTATAAAAAACTTTCGGAGCAGTCCTGATGGCCGTCGACCTCACCAGCGCCATCTTGGCATTAATTACCTCATCTTCAACCATTCTCTTTTATAATAATCATGAAACAAAAGCTATAAATTTGCAAGATTTCTTTTTGATTTGGGTGAAAAAGCATCAAGTAATCAGATCATCATCAACTAATCTTTCTGCTATTTTTGGGCACCAAAATGTACCTCAAACATAACTATCAAGCAAAAATACCTATGTCAGTTAATAGTACTTCCGCCATTTCTTCAGTAATCATGTGACTGCAAAAGTTCTACATTATGTTGCACTTTCAAATGTTGAAAATTAACCTATTGGAAACTGAATTTTAGTTTTATTACAGCTATAGGTATAGTGTTTCAGAATAATGCCTTCTTTTGTTTCTTTAAAATATAACCTGGATGCAGGAACAGGTGTCACTTTAAAGACCATCATTTATGAAACTTTCTCAAAATCAAAAGAGGAACTATGACTTTTGATGTAACTGGTCTAAATCTGAAACTAAAATCCACCCATTAGTGACAAAGTACATCATTATCAGAATGTGACCATAAACCTGACTTTCAGTGGCTGATGGAATCTGTAGTCCATTGCTTCTCTACCATGACAGTTTGACAGATTTCCTTGTCAACACATGGGCATGGAATCAATCAGCATTCTCAAAAGACATCTGTTCATTTCCTCTCCACTGCATCCCATACATGCTCTGTAGGGTCTTTAGGTCAGGAGCTCTGGGATGTATTCTTTCAAAAAAGTGCTGGTATGCTTTAGAGTATTATCCTGCTGAAAAATCTATTTCTGTCAATAGAAAACATTCTTACCTGATTTCTGCCAGTTTTCAATCAAAACATCTCTGTGCATTTCTGACTTTATAATCCCATGAATAATGAATGAATACAAGCTTACCAACACCACTGCTGGAAAAAGAGCCCCAGACTCTACCTTTAGCACAGTTTGGTTGCAATTTTTCTGCTTGCTTTCTACACACACACACACACACACACACACACACACACACACACACACACACACACACACACTGGATTCATAAAAAACATAATAGGGCAGTTCTCCTGAAATTGCTGTTTTTCTTTGCATGTCGTCTTGCAAAATTTCACCCTTGATTTCTTATTCTTGAGCCTGAGGAATATTTTCTGTTGCATTACTCTCCCTTTATAAACGTTGTATTGTGCAATAAGTTGTATATCAAAATTCTCCTTCATGTCTGAAACAATCCTTGCTGCTGTTTCTCAAAAGTCTGTCTTGATTCATTTGTACTTTTTTTAACAACCTGTCAGACTGCAGAGAAAGATTTTAGTTTATTGGTGATCTGATGAATAACAAACAGATGATGCTAACTTACGCATCAACCTTTAAGTAACTTCTATTTTAAGTGCCCCTAGCAGAGCAATCAAATCATGTTCATAGTTTTAATTATGGATTACCTATGACAACCAGGCTCAAATGTCCAAATCCATTTCTATGCTTGCTTAATTTTAACTTATATGTTTTATACATTTAATTTAAAGCATTTTTAAGGTGTTTTGCTCCCTCATTTTCTATACCGCTTTATCCTTTATTCAGGGCCTATCCCAGGAGGCTTAGGGCACGAGGCAGAGTACACCTTGGACAGGGCACACACATACACACACTTACACACTCCCCCACCAAGCACGGGGAGAACATGCAAACTCCATGCAGACAGAAATCAAGCTTGGCTGGGAATCGAACCCGGACCCTGGAGGTGCAAGGCAACATCTGTCTATCTGTTTTGAATATAAATGCAACCTGGTTGATATTTATACTTTTGTAAGTATAGATGGTCATATAATGTATCGTACAGTACCTAATATAATATTATAAAAATAATTTAAGTAAATTCATGTGAATTGTTGCATATTTTGCTTTCTGTTGTCAACATCTACGTATACTTGGTTTGGTGTGTAAAAAAATTTGATTGAATTTGATTCTTGGTGCTTTGTTGTATATAATATACATCCCTTTTTATTTATTTATTTATTTATTATTATTATTTTTTTTTAAAACTAAAATACATTTGTATAGCCCTTAACAAATCCCTTTATCCACCCACACATATGGTTGCTAATATTAGCTGTTAATAATGTCACTAGGCACTATATGTCCACTCCTAGTCTTGAGCACTCTACTTAGTTGTCATGCCAACAGATGGCACTGCCCGGAGTGCTAAGCTTATGCCACCATCCTTTGAGGGCCAATGGGGCAATCTGCCACACTGTCCCATAAACTTAATGAAATGGTGTTCATCTGCACAGTAATATGCACACACCGCTATTAAAGATCCTTTGCAAAATTAGCATGTTATGTGTTTTAGAAAGTCATTTTTACACTATAAACCCCTGTTAAAAATATGTTTATGCTGTTTACCGTCGGATAAACTGTTCAACTATTTTATAGGAAGAAGAATATCACTTTCAATCTTGCCAAAATAGCTTTTAAGTATTTTAAGGCTGCTAGTAACATAATTGCATTTCTAATAAGCAACTCCTCTGTTTTAAATGATCCAACGTTATGGTCTAAAATAAGAATTTAAATAAATATAGAATCAAATCCAGAACAGCAAGGTTTAATTATATCCTTTATTTTTTTGTGTGCCAAATTTTTTATATGACACATCAGGGGTAAGAGAAATGTGTTTTTTATTTTCTGAAATAAACCATTGTAAGCAATTATCTACAATGCTTACTAGAGTGTTTGAAATAGTTCATTAAATGAACTAATTAAGTGGTTTTAATGTGAATAGTTTAAATGTTTTTTTATATAATTTTATATAAAAAGTCAAATTCCCATACAGTATATTACAGATTCATTACACATCATGTAAAATATTTAAAGCCGCTAATTACATTTAAATTCCGATAATTACATTTACAGCATTTGATCCAGCAAAATCCAGTATCTTAAAGTACTGGAATATTTCAGTTTAGTTTGAGTAAATTATTCATGTAAATTCATGGATACTTGACTGTAAGGAAAAAGTGTACACAAGCAACAGGGATGACTGCACTTAAGAAGATTGTCAAAGCAAAGAACTTGGTCCACAAGGAGTGGATTAAGGCAGCGGTCCGTGCATCAAGAGCCAGCACACGCATGCATGTACTGTATGGTGGCTCTTGATGCACAGATCAGTGCAGAATCCGAATTGCTTGAAGTCCAGAGTGAAGTTTCCACAGTCTGCAATCATGTTGAGTGCCATGATATTTGCTGGTGTCGTTTAAAGTCAAGGCAACCACCTACCAGAAGATTTTAGAGCACTTCATGCTTCTGTCTACTGACAAGCTTAATGGAAATGCCAATTTCCTTTTTCAGAAAGACTTTGAGCCTACCCACAGGGCCAAAACTACGACCTATTGGTCAGCCAACTCACCTGACCTGAACCCCATAGAGAATCATGTCTTCCCTTGAGGAAGAGCTTAATCATGTACAGTAGGTGTTTGGAAACAGAGCTGGTTGGAGATAGAGAGAGACTTTTTGACTATAGGACAAACACTAAAACAAGCTCAGTACTTTTGATACTTTAGTAAATTTAAAGTGAAGTACCTTTGTACTTGTACTTATGTAGACATGTATATGGAGGACTTCTACTTTTACTTGGGTAGTATTTAACCTAGTGTATCAGTGATGGGCAAAGTATACAAATACTGTTTGTGAGTAAAAGTATAGAGATACCCTACGTAAAAAGATGTAGAAAGAGGAGGCCTTTATTTGTCACATATACACTACAGTGAAAAGGAAATGATTTTCATTACATATCTCACCTTGTTAGGAGATTGGGGTCAAAGCACAGGGTCAGGCATGATAGGGTAAACCTAGAGAAGAGAGGTTTAAGGGATTGCCTAAGAGTCCAGCATTGGCAGCTTGATGGTACTGTGGGTTGGGACACCTCACCTCCTGATCAGTAACTCGGAGCCTAAATTATAAAGCTACTACCCGTGTGTGATTTCGCTATTACCAAATGATACACATGTGAAATAAAGAAAGCATTTATATTGCAATGTACATAATAATGTTTCACATACAGTGGATTTCCCTGCAGAACTGTTACGTGTACTATCCTATCCACTTCTAGGATGCCGACACAATGTGACAATGAGTGGAGTATTCTTCCTAAGAACCACTACGTGAAATTAGAAAACACTTGCAATGTTGAGCCTCCAATGCCTGGAATTAAGGATTTCTTTGTGGGAGAAATTGGCAAATGTCCATCTTTATATCATTTAAAGGAGATTAGAAAATAATTCACTGCTATAATCTTTTGGAATGCTTCTGCCTGAGAATAGAGAGAACAAAAAGGTATTTTCTAATTCTGTATTTTAAGCAGAGTGAGAGCATAAAATGGAAATATTGAGATGATTAAAATAAAAACATTTCAAATTGTGACAGATGTTATTTCATATTTACCTCTCACAGGACATGTTTTCATTTTTTAAACTTAGGTCAAATTAGAGGAAGACTTTTTATACACTATATAGCTAGGGTTAAAAGATACAGTGCAAAAAACGAATTGAACAATGTGGCTTGTAAAGTGAATTCAATTTAATAAATGTTTATTTATATGGCGCTTTTAACAATAGTCATTGTCTCAAAGCAGCTTCACAAAATGAAAAGAAAATGTATGAAAGTGTGTATGAGTGAGAAAAAATGTGTTTGTCCCTGATGGACAAGCCAAAGGTGTCGGCGATGGTGGCAAGAAAAAAAAATGAATGTAGCCAAAATGTCTATAAAATGCATCTACTGCGGGATCAGGAATTTATCCTAATATACTGTATACTTGTTTCTAAGTGTATGAAACAATCAGGATGTGAAGAAGCAAGGATGACCTAGGTAGCCATAGCCGTAGCCGTAGCCATTTACCTGTGGTAAAGGTTCCTTTTGGCAATGTGTCAATGAAGGATGGAAAGACAGTCTGGGTGACTAAATAGTGTGAGAAATTAATACAGTATAAGCAAATTCTGACTGTCTTAATGCTTTAGCATACAGTATGATAAGCCTCCCACATGCTTTCCTGGTTGAGCAGGCTTATGAAGGGCACTGTGCGAAGACATGAATGCCCCTTTAAACAGTTTTCACCCAATTAGCTACATTTTTCATCTTAAGTCAAGCATAGAGTGGTTATCGCGATAGATCAAGTCAGTGTAGTCACCTTTCCTGAAAGTTAAGATGAGTCTCTATGAGATTTTTTCATTTGATCTTCTCTGTAATTCTCAACAGTAGTCACAGCATTTTTGACTGTGCATTCTCCACTCTGCAAATACAAAATATTAGGCTAAATCTTGATAATTGTGTAAAAAAAAAAAAAAAGAGAAACGCACAAAATGTTGTATGTCTTGCATTAAGTGCTATTTCAGTGAACTGCATCCAATTAATGTAGTCCTTTTTCAGATTCAGTTGTCCTCATCCCTAGCTTCTCTGTTACTTTTACGGATAATTATTAACATGCATGAGGATCATGGATTATGGGTCCGCTTTTTCTATCCAAAAAAAAAATTGGACTAAGGAACAAGATACGAGTAAAGTTCTACAGGCAGCAGGTTACTGAATGGATTATAGTCAATTCATATTTTTAATACAGGTATGATTTTTTTTTTCTTTTTAAAAATTTTTTTACATTTTAATTCATTTTATTTATTTTTATTTATTTGGAAATTCTATACAGTAGTTCTAGTGCAATTTTCCTTTTATTGAAATGAAATCTGTTTATTCTATTCTATTCTATTTTATCTTTCTATTATAAATTTAAATTTTAATTCTCTTGCACATTTGTATTTTATTGATACCATATACAGTATGATTTGTATTTTAATGATACTTCCTTGCTGTCTCTTGTGTCATCCTTAAAAGTTATGTTATTTGTAACAACTTGTCATGCCTTACAAAAAAAATAAAGCATTTGGACTAAACACATAACAATATTATAAAACAGCAGTTTAAAAGTATAATGCATTCAGAAGTTACACCATAAAAAAATATTTTTAAACTAATCTATCAAAAAAAGTGAAAGTATCTGTTATTGACTGCCTTTTGTAGCTGTTAAATTGTATAAGCCATTGTAACCTAATAAAGGCCCTCTTGGACTTTTCAGTTTTTTGACATGCCAGTGAAGTTAATTGGAATTAAACGTACCATGATTTCATAAAGAAAATGTCAAGGAATGTCATAAACAAATGAATTTCTTTTTTCAGAAATGATTTTCACAGTATGTTCCCTCTGTTAAATTCATGTCTCTGCCATCTTTTACTGACACTCTTTAAACCTTTAATTTTACAGCAATGGCTTATCATTTAAATTTATTTTTTTTTCACTAAGTGTACAACATATGAATCTTCCACAGATAGCATGAAATGACAGAAGAGCTGCTGTTGAAGGATGCAATTTTATCTGCTGACGGTAATTGTAGTGCATTGAGTGGCAGTTGAAAAAGTTTATATTAAAAATGGACTAGAATTAAATTATATATTTCCTTTCAGACATATATTGAATGGTGCAGGAAAGAAAGCTTAATGGATGCAAATTGTAGCTGACTCACTGCATTATCATATGACTGGCCCTCCACCTGCTTTCCTGGTTAAAAACTTTCAAGATAAGCAGGGCACATAAGGCACTGTGTGATGACGAGTGCCCCATCCACAGTATAAGCAGTCCTTCTTCTCTAAGCCAAGGTCATTTATTTATTATTTTTTTGGTCGGGTTGGGGCTGGTTAATGCAGTCTAGAACCCATCCAGCACTGTGATCTTAATACTCATATTTAGTTTTTGGATTTATTTTATGTGGTATTTACTGTATTTATATATATATACCTTGTTCTTTAATTTTGCAGTCAGTAATAAATTCATAAAAGTCTGTACATGATAACACATTAAAAGAATGTGTTAGAGCACATACTCTTGTTATTCGAAATGATAAAATAAAAAACATTACCATTATCAGTAGTACAAGGCAATAGAAATTTAATCAAATATTTTGGTTATTAATTAGTTCATTCATTTATCCATCTTCAGTATAAGCAAAGATATGGGGTATAGATTTAAAATGTAATTTCTGTCTCTTATCCACATGTTTTTCCACTCTATTAACAGTATTAATATTGTAAGATTGGATGAAAATGGAAGCTGAGAAAACGTTCTACCTTGATGGTATACAGTCACTAGTGATAAACTAAGATAAATGCATAGTGTAGCAGAGAAGTATATAGAGAAATAAAGGTAAAGTAGTTTTTACTCTCATAAATGTGTTCCGTTATTTTGCACAATCAAATGTCCCAGTTTGACTTCAACACCCTCATATATGTAAATAATATCCAAAGGTGGCTACTAAACTTCTACTCAGTACAGTAAATTCTTTTGATGAAAACCGGTACTTTTACTCTGTACATTTAAAAAGACATATGTTTTTAGATGATGGTTATACAAAAGTGCATTGATGTTCTAATCCAAACTTTACACTATAGTTTACATTGTAATTTACACCACACTGTGACCTACAGTAAGCTACACCCCATTTTGGAAATACAGGAACAAAACAATTTTACCAATCCTAGTTTACAGAAATGCATGGATGTGCAAACTGGTTAGCGCACCAAAGTGATTGATGGCTATCACAGAAACTAGTCAGTTTAATAAATAATTAAAGATGCTAACAGTGCTGCTTGCCATTCATTTAATTTGTGTCACATCTTGTCATTATTAACAAGTTATGGCATAATGCCTTTAAGGCTTCATAAAAATGTAAAGCGTCTAAATACAGCCAACGAAGGGTACTTTTATTTATTCAATATTAATTTATACTTTAAAATACATATTATATTTTTATATATATATTTAAAATGTGATATTATAATTATATAACAAATCTCCACATTCAGGTTATCAACAGCATCAACTTCAACTTTGTTTAAAATACTTTAAAACTCAGTCAACTAGATATTCCTTGTGTACTTTTGTACTTAAAATACATTTTAGAGCACGTACTTAGTATTTGTACTTGAGTAAAAAACTCAGTAGAGTAAAAAACTTGTAGTAGAGTAAATTTTAGTTGCATACTTGGACTTTTGTTGTTGTTGTTGTTCTTTCGGCTGCTCCCAGCAAGGGGTCGCCACAGCGGAATACCCAGTGCGCGCGTACAAAGTATGTGCATTTAAACCAACTCTGAAAGTCTGAACACTGACCTGAGCTGTGTGAGATTCTTAAAAAAAATAAAAATCTAGCAACTTTCCATAAATATGCTTAGATGCAGCACTCTGTCCAGCCCTTTTAGCCCTTTCCACTTTTGTGGATTAACCTCCTTATGAATCAATGTATGTCTTGTGGACAACTGTTAAGTCAGCAGTCTTCCTATTATTGCGGCTGTGTGTGCTGAACTAGACCAAGAGATGCACAGTATTTATACTGTATTTATCGTAACCTACTTAAGCTCAGAATTTAATATTCTATATTTTAACATGTAATAACTCTAAGGTATATGAGTTCACTATTAAACTTAAATCACAAAAGAAAATTCCCTTTTTCCACTATATTGTTCAAGATGCACTGTTGACTGGAAGGGAAAAGTGTTGTAGGAAAAGGTTCACAAGCAACGGGGTGACTGCGGACTTATAAGAAATAGTCAAGTCTATTGACTATTTTGGAATTTACAGTATGTCCAATAGCATAACAAAAACAAACAGAACAGTAAACTGTATGTATAGAACTTTTGTACATACAGTAAGCAACATAAGCTTTGCAATCATGTGGTTACACTTAATATTTAAACAACTCAGTTTTATCAGATTCTGCCTGCTTTCTGTACAGTATATTCAACTTGATCATGTATGACCTCTGGGTGACCTAAAACCTCCAATGTGTATAGGGTCAGAATATTTCCTGAGTGTAGGTGACAGGGGCTGTTAAAACTATTACCCTCACACAGGATGAATAGGAGTTATTACACGGTTTCAAATTCCTGCTGTGACCCAACCTTGAGAAAAATTTCCTGCCATCCTAAAGGCATTGCTCTAGGAGCGGATTTAAAAAATATTGGAACACATGACCTCTTTGACGTTTACTGGTGTTATTACTGGGTTGGCTGCGTCTGATTAACATTGACTGGAGAGTGTACCTCATTTATCACAACCTGACTGAGTCTCTGAAGAAGGAAATCCGTTGTGCTATTTTGAATGTTTCTCCTAAAATGGGCAAAAGTTAAATGATGCATTGCAATGAGAAGTCATTCACAGTACATTCTGTGTCCTACACCCAGTGGGAGAGTTGTTATCCCTTTTGCACCAGACGCCAAACAAGAAAATTGCTTCTCCCATGCAATCTCTTTGTATTTTGAGATCAGGCATTTGAACAGCATGTTCTCAGATGTGCATGACTATCACATAGATCTCGTGCTTACCTCCTGTTTCCCCTCAGTTCTTAGCTGATGATCATTCTTGGAACAAATGCCATTGAATGGTACCTACAGTGGTCCATTATATTACATTCATTGATTAAATCTTGTAACATACATTGCTCCTGGAAAATCTATTTAAAGCTTCTATTACAACAAGTAAGGTAAAATGAAAGGTTCTATTTAAGATGATATAATGTTTGAGGAAAATGCATGTCCCCCCGCTCTCTCTCTTGAATTTCTTAAAGCAAAAAAAGCAACTTCTTGTTTTGCAGAAACACCCTTTTTCTCTTTTTCTTTCAGAAACAGAAGCCCTTTATCCTGGAGACCTTTCTATGGCAAATAACACAACCCACAGCTTTACAAGGCAACACACCATAAAATGCTAAACAAACGCATCCTCACAAAACCATAATAATTAAACATGGTTTTATGTTTTCTCAGTCAATGGCAGCCCACAAAATGCTTCGGATGCTCCTCATGAAATTTGGCACAGTGATAGAGGACAGTCTCAGGTAACTTTACAACAATTCTGCTGTGCACTATTCTCAACCCACTAGTGGCACTGGACATTTGTACACACATTTACAAAATGATGCTACAATGCACTTTCCTGGTTTTGTATTTAAGGCCAAGTACAAGAGACACTATACGTTCTGCCACATTCATTTTTTTTCATTTATTTATTTATTTATTTATTTATTTTATTTTATTATTTTAATTTGATTACTTTCATTATTACACTGTCTTGAAAAAAAAAGTTGTTTGATTTTATTTATATATGAGATTAATTGTCCAAATTTCATAGTGAAGCTGCCAATCAGGAACTGAATGCATACGTCAGCAATGGTGTAACATATTCTACAGTAAGCAAATTTTGTAGATAAGTTCACTACTTTATCATATGCAAACAAATCACCTTTGAACTGCCATCTTCCTGTTTATAAGGAGTGGGGGGAGAAAGTGCTTGGACAGCATTTATTGATCTTTTAGTGTAAATTTTTCTCATAACTGTTGTAAAAAATTTATCAGTTGATAAAGTTTTGATCAACTGTATATTTCACTTTGTATCCAACTTCAACTAATGTCACTTAGTGACCAGTGGCCGGTAGCAATTGTCTACATTAAATATATTAAATATGTGTAACTATTGGCTACATTTTATCAAGCAATAACCTTAAAAGATTAACCGCAATATGAAAAGTCAGCTTTGGCAAACTAGCAAATGGTATGAGTGGAAAAAAAACAAAAAAACTAATTAATTTAAATCACACAATCACATGTCCTGATTAATGTCTTTGGCTGTTATTGATTTGCCAACAGCATAAATATCTTACAGAAGAATATCCACTTTTTTTCACTTGTTTTATTTAACAGACCAGCAGTTTAATTTTTTTATTATTATTTATAAGCAATAATTCTCTTGTATTCACTATACCATGTAACAAATAATATGAACATGCTGATTTTGTCTCTGTCTGTAACCAGCTTGGCTACTGATTTTAAACACCTGCTACTGTACAAGATTACAGTGGGGTTTTACTGAGGGAAGGCAAATCACACAACTGCACATACTAGGCAGTAGGTATTTCTGCTTCAAATATTCAAATATGAATCCTGCACACACGCGTGCATCTCAATAAATTAGCATATCATCGAAAATTTGTTTATTTCAGTAATTCATATATAGATTCATTACACACAGACTCATATTTTAAGTGCTTATTATTTTTTTTAAAATAATTATAGCTTACAGCTAATAAAAATTCACACTTCAGTATCTCAGAAAATTTGAATATTACTTAAGACCAATTAAAAAAAAAGATTTTTAACACAGAAATGTTGGACTACTGAAACGTATGAGCATGTACAGCACTCAGTACTTGGTCAGGGCTCCCTTTGCATGAATTACTGCAAAAATGCTTAGCACCATAGAGTGGACGCAATCATTCAGTGGCACTACCTTCAGCTCTAAAGCTTCTTGGAAGATGGCTTAACTGACCTTGGACCTGATAAAACCAGCAGATGATATGGTTCCCCAAACCACTAATAACTGTGCAAACTTTACACTGGACCTCAAGCAGCTTGGATTCTGTGTCTCTTCTCCCTGCCTTCAAACTCTGGGACCTTGATTTCCAAATGAAATGGAAAATTTACTTTCATCTGAAAAGAGGACTTTGAACCCACCGAGCAATAGTCCAGTCCTTTTTGTCCTTAGCCCAGGTAAGATGCCTTTCACATTGTCTCTTGTTCGAAGTGGCTGGACACAAAGAATTCAACAGTTGTGTCCCATGTCCTGGATACATCTGTACATGGTGGCTTTCGGATCTCTGACTCCAGCTGCCGTGCACTCCTTGTGAATCTACAAATTCTTAAATAGGCTTTGTTTCACAATCCAGTTAAGACTGCTGTCATCCCTGTAGCTTGTACACCTTTTTCTACCACATATTTTTCTTCCATTCAACTTTTCATTAATGTGCTTGGATACAGCACCCTGTGCTTGGATGTACATTGTGTAAATAGCCAGCCTACTAAACCAGACCGAGAAACCATTTAAAGGCTTAGGAACCTTTGCAGGTGTGTTTGAGTTAATAAGCTGATTAGAGTGACACCATAAATCTCCAATATTAAATTTTTCACTATATTCTAATTTATGGAGTATTTTAGTGAATTTTAGGTTTGTCAGCCATAATCATCAAAATTAAAAGAAATAAACACATTATATAGTATATCAGTCTGTGTCATATTATATACGACTTTAACTTTTTAAATTGAATTACTTAAATTAAATCATGTTTTTTGATCATATTCTAATTTATTGAGATGCACCTGTACTGTATATATGGTAAATTTGGAATGGATGATTCACAGACAGATGTCCACATACTTTTGGGCATATGGTGTATGTAGCATTATCTTGCTTCTCTTGTGATCACAGTAAAGGCCATACTTCTTTTAATTGTGATAACTGTAATTGTTTTTCTATTCACTTGCTCTGCATTGTATAAAGCATATAAAATAATAGAGCTGTACAGCCTACCTAACAAGTTCACATGATAAAGTGTAAAAATATATTTCTGTTTATATCTTGACAGCGAAATTCTATTTTCAGGAGCTTGGGCAGCCAAGTGAAAGTTTGCTCCTTTTTATTCCCACTCAACAACAAAACATTGTCATTTTCAAGCCTAAAACATCTTTACTGTATGCCTTATGCTGTAAAAGTAGCCCAGTAATTTTCCAAATTAGCAGTAAATGTCTAGGATTAGAGCAATGTGGCTGTAGCATGTCTGGTGCACTTCATCAGCTCATTAACAAGCCCTCTGTGAGGTTTAAATAAGTGTGTTCAAGCAGGAAAATGCTAAAATATGTGATGCTGGGCAATTTCTGGACTTAAAAGCTTAATTAGCATGACTACAGGTGACGCACATCCAAAAGCTCTCGGTCGTTGTGCTTATCTGTTTACATGTTTAAGCCCACATATGCAGTTTCTATGAGATGACAGATAAATGAGTTCAATATTTAAGAAGTTTGTGGTTTGAACTTTGTGAACTGCTCATGTACCAAATTCTGTTTGGTGGAATTATACTGTCTGACAATTTCTCAGGGTCAGAGCTATGAAATGCAATTTTTTACAATGGATGAGGCTTTTAAAGCATGGTATTTAAAATTGAATTAAGCTTAAGCCGTGGACAATTACAGAATAAATATCCTCTTCAGAAGTATTGTTTTAGTCCCAGGGTGTAATTTAGCCCTGGAAAAAAAGCGACACCTTGTCATTAAAGGTCAGTTGAGATTTGAAAACAACTATAGCTGTCAAGTCTCTCAGCATGAGATGACATCAAGGCGTTGCTCCCTGTAGCACTGCATAGAGCCCAAATTGTGCTGGGTAAGCTACAAAAAGCAGGACGGAAAACCTCTGGAAGCATAAATTAATATTTCATATCTCGCCTTCTAGATGCATGCAAATGACTCCATATTTAAAACCTTACCTCTGAGTGCACCCTTCCAGTAAATAAGGTAGACATGAGCACTGATTAATGAAGTGTTCACTTACGAAACTTTGCGCTGCTTATTTTGGGAAGAGGAGTTAAATGTTTACGAAAGACAGTATGGCAACTCAGCTAAAGTTGCCCACGCTCTTTCGCAGATAGGTGAAAATCTCATGTCTTTCAGATATTTAAGGGCTGTCAGTGTCTTATGTAATAGGGTAGTCCAAGTGCCTTGAGGCATGCAAGAAGAAGATGAATTATAATTCATATGAGGGCCTTTGTAATCCAATTCAGGCTGTTTTGTACTAGTATGCTAATGACTTATCATTAGGCATGAGGATATTAATGTGTCTGTGTGGCTGGTCAGATAGAATTATATGATTAATTCGGTTTGAGATATAGGTGGTGTCCTGGGAAACATTTCACATTGGATTTTAGGAAATGGCAACGTCTCTCCAGGTAATAAAAAATGCTTTCATGGGCCTATATTTATGCACCATTTTAGTAGAACCCCAAGTTGATTTAATGAAACCCCAGCTTGCTTAAGTTGGTTATGGTTTTTGTCTTGTGGTCATTAGGCAAAGCTACTGTGGTTTTGTTGTTGTTGTTGTTGTTGTTGTTGTTTTAATGAGAAACAGTAGCAGGCCAAAATGTTAAACCTAGAGCCCACTATAAATTTATAAACACCACTTCTCTTTAAAATGCATGGGTGGACTTGAAACGAAAAGCAGCTCGGGAACTTCCTGTCAAGCAGCCCTGATTTGATACACAACATTTTTAGAAAAATTATAGAAAAACAAACAAACAAATGGTTGATGGTCTGTTTGTAATGTAGTACTCACATGATACGTAATTTGACCCAATAGTCTGCTCTTATTATCAGAATTATTTACAATATTGCAAAACATTCAACACACAGAAAGACTACCCAGAAACCACATCTATGCTTCAAATTAGGGATGCACCGAAATTTCGGCCGCCGAAAATTTTCGTAAGAAACGTAAGAAAGCGCCGAAAATAAAAGCCGAAATTGTCGCCACGCCTCTCCCATCCTCCCGTCTCGTTCGCGCTGTCATTACGCATCAAACACGGAGTATGTCGGCGGTTTGGAAGCACTTCAAAGTTTCAGATGAGGACAGCAAAGTTGCAATATGCAACATTTTTTTAATACAAACAAAAAGAAAATATTTTAAACATGTTTTTTAATGAAGCCATTTTCGGTTTCGGTATCGGTTTTCGGCCAAGTGCATCCAAAAATTTCGGTTTTGTTTTCGGCCCAGAATTTTCATTTCGGTGCATCCTTACTTCAAATACTTTTAAACTCCATACTGTTCAGTGGTACTGGCCACACACACACCTGTCTCAATAGAGTTCACTGAATAGGCTTTCCCAAAACTTTCTCTGTCTGACACAGGTTCATCTGTTGCATAATGCAGAAAGCAAACATCATTTGGATTGTCTGACATGAGCATCAAATATTGCTGTATTCATTAAATGCTTGATGAGTTGTCCAACCTTGACATAAGAAAATACATTTGTTGTGTATAATGCAGCGTTCTTTCTATTCATTACATTTTTATTTCCAATGCACAATAAAAAATAAATAAATAAAAACTACTACTGAAGTACATGAACCTGATCATATGAAAGATGCATTTACTTCACAGTCACATTCAATAGTGCATCTCAAATTGAATCTGTGCTCATTCCTGCTGTCTCCTCCTCCATCCTTTCCCTTTTTTGGAAATTTCACCTGTTTGTTCAAATTTTAGGGGAAATATTTGTAAAAAGCTGGACTGGTTATGAAATATTGCCAGCTTTATAGGCTATACTGTAATTCACCTACAGTATGTTTTATGCCACGTATACTGTAATGTACTGGGTCATGTACAGGATTGCCAAACCATCAATCTATCGCAGGGTACATGGGAGCAAACTGGATTACCCCAGGGAAACCCAACAAGCATGAGAAGGAGAACATGCAAACTCCAAGCACACAGACCAAAGGCAAGAGTCGAGAATTTAACCTTCGACCCTGGAGGTGCAAGGCAACAGTGGAAAATTCTATCTATAGAAAAATAGAAAACATCTATAGGAAAATTATAAAACATACATGTTTATATTACACATTTACTGTTAAAGTTGGTTATGTTTTTAAAGAATTTTTTCATAAAAAGGTTTGTGCACTGAATCTCATTAATTACAGTATACTTTAAAAATAGTCAAACCTACAGAAGACACAGCACCTGCTCCCAGTTCACCCTTTAATTTTTCTTTCTCTTCACCACTTATAATAATGACATTTGTATTTGCAAATGCAGGGAACTAAATGTGTCATATCTAGGAAACCAATGACAAACCACACAGTCAAGGATCAGACAGAATCATAATCTAGAGACAGGCACAGCATCAAAAAAAATAATCACTATACAGGATTAATAAAACACTTAGGAGTGAACTGGCAAAAATACACAGAGCATTGCTTTATTATGTGAGAGCACTGTGGTAGAGGGAGCATAGTCACTGGTGGTGACAGTCAGTATTTAGGTGAGCATGAAGGTGTATGCTGGGAGTTAAAGTTCATGAAGTCCCTGTTTGTAGGCTGTATTGTATTATGTAAGGTGTCTTGGGGAGCTAGGCACGATTGATTTGTACTTTGTCCCTCCCAACTACCCTGCTGGCCAGCATTCACATTATTATTATTATTATTATTATTATTATCCTTACTCAAGATGCCTTTGACAATATAAGCTGTATCTCCTTCAGCTTAAGGGTGTGGGTGGATTGATAGGGTCAGGTTCTGAGAGGGGTGAACTGATTTGAGTTATGAGATATGAGATGGTGCTATGCGACTGTGATGTGGCATGTCCAGTTTATGTGTCACATCATTCACTTTGTCAGAGTTTTTAAATGGACTAACAAAACTGTGTCGCAACCTTCTGCACCTCTCAGAGCTGTGCAGACAGCTAATGCTTAGCCATATCTAATCATCTGGTCCATATGCAGGGGTGTCAGTGTCTGTTAGAAGATTTCTTCATGGACTGTTCTTGTTCTTTGAACTGTTTCTGAGGTCAGAATTAGCTGTCCACTATAGATGACTGCAGGTGGGGTTAGTATTCCAAGGGGACAGCAGTGGTTAAAAAACTTAGGTTCATGAGCTTAGTTCTGGGGAAATTTAGCCCAATTGAAAAATGTGTCTCAATCCATTTGATTAATAGGACAGATTAGTCTCAGAAATTGCCCCACCTCCTCGTTTGCCCTCAACCAGCTTGCAGAAGATGTTGTACTGAATGGCATTTTAATTTCATCACCCTCGTATACTGTATGTTCCTTAAGTTACAGATACTCCAAAAAAGTAAAAAAACGTTGGCCTTACACAGCTGTTCCAGTGTGGCAGATCTCACTCATCTTGTTTCATTGTCTATATGCTTAATCCTGTATTCAGGATCAAGAGGGGCCTGGAGCCTATACCAGGATATAAGAATTAGAGCACGAGCAATTTGGGAATGCCAATTAGCCTGATCTTTATGTCTTTAGACGGTGGGAGGAAATTTGATTTCGGGCCCTATAATCAATAGAGAGTCCAAATTCACCTCTCATTTTTCACAAAGTCCAGAAGATGGATATGTGGAAGAATGTACAGTATAGTACAGTGCAGATAGAGTCCTCAATCAGCTGAGTTTTATTCAAGGGTAAGGGTAAATCCTGCTGCATTGGGTAGTGGCACCAGCAATTAGGTCAAGTGTGTAGTCGTAGAAGTAATGTGGTGGCAAACACAAAATCAAGAGTGACTGTAGACGGTAGACGGTAGTCGTGAATCAGAAATAGAAAAAAGTTGGACACGCCCAGACATAGAAACAGTTTGAGGAATCATTCAAGCAAATCATTTGGATTTTTTACTTTACCTTATCATGCAAAAGCTCAATAATTAAATAATTTTTAATAATTGAAATTTTGCAGCTATGAACATATCATAGAGAGAAAAAGGGTATCCGTAACTAGTATAAATGCAGGGTAGGAATGTGAGTCAAGATGCTCACATGTCATTGTCGAGGACATTATTTTAAAGCTCATGTTTCATTGTAACTGATGTTTAAGATGAAACTGCTGATGGATTGCTACTTTCTGCCAAGTCACTCACTATCAGTCATTACTTGATTGGCCTTATTCTTTACAGAAATACAAAGCAGAGAAAATTATATATACTGAATTACTATGAATTTCTCATGCTTGTCCAAAATAACCCTGACATTCCTTTTTCTGAGCTGGATTATAATGTCAGCAAGGTCCAACAAAATCATTCAATCTTATTTGTCATTGCTCAGCACTGCTTTGCTTTAGTTGTCTTTGTAGATCATGTGCTCTGGCATGCTGATGGAATTAAAGCAAATGTAAAGATAAGAATAAAGCACCTATTTTTATTCCTAGGGCCATGGGGTTAGTCTTTATATTTGGAACTTTTACTTATTTTCAGGAAATGTTAAAAAAATATACAATTGCATTAAAAATCTGTCTTACACTAAGACCACCAAATGTTGGTTAAATAACATAGATGAACGCAACTATGTTATGGAAACCATATGATAATTCCATTGTCTCCTTTAAAATAACAAAGTAGAGTGAAGTTATGGTCTCAATAATGGGTCATTACCTACAGTATGACAGCTGGCCATTATATGGGAAGGGAAAAATATTACAGCTCAATAACAGAACTTTAAGGGTTGAAAATGCATTATTTCACAAAGTCTCCTCAGTGGAATAAAAGAATGAGGTGACATAAAATATTTCACACACACACACACACACACACACACACACACACACACACACACACACACACACACACACTTAAAGGTAGATAGGCAGCTGCATTTCTTTTTCCAGTCTGAAATGCTTCACTGGGTTCAAACTTCCTTTGAATACAAAATACAATAAACGGTAGAACCAGGTTGAACCCTGTTGGTTCAAACCAAATGGTCTATAACTTTTTTGGTTTCTCCATTAATGTCATTTTGGAAGAAACACAAGAATACAGTAAGTCCTGTAAACCAGCACACTTTAAATGGCAGGTTCCCAAACCTGGCCCCTGGAGGACCACCTATCTTGCACATCCTCTCTTGGGAATAACAATAATTGAAAAGTGTGGGTTAGAAGAGGGGTCAATCCAGTGGAACTTTTACTCTATGGCTGTCTGTCATGATTCCCATTCACAGGCTCTACAAACCTACAGTCTGGGGAGGAAATTAGCCCCACACCTTTCTTTACTCAGCTTTACACCATTCTTACGACCTTTAGTGGTTTTGTTGCACTCTGTTCTAAACAATCGCCAAATAGCCAAATTTCTAATATAGAAATAATCTATAGATGTAGATGACAAAAACAGAAAACTATCAATTAAGGAAGCATTAGGTTCAAATGCTCATACAGTACCATGGATTATCAGTCTACTGTACACTTTACTCCAAAATATCCTTGTTTGAATGTGGTTGTCACCACACCTGTGCTTCTAGTTCAAAATGTAGTGTCTGTTAGCTGAATCTGCCATCTACTTGTGCTTTGTATTTCAGCATTTTTAAATTATAGATTAGTATTAAGAACCTGTCATGTTGCTGAGTTGGTGCACGCAAATAATCAAATTACAACACCCGGAAGAAATCAAAATGCCTGTGCAAAAACAGCAGAGAGGCGCAATTTGGAGTCTGCTATGATTAAAATGATAATAATAGGATCAACAAGCTATGGCTCCTGTCCCAGAATTCCATTGGAAAATTAAGCTTTTTTCAATTTCCTGACAATAAGTGCTAGTGGAAGAACAGCTCTAAAGGAAGCAGAGACAGTTAAGAGTTATAAACCAGTACACCATGGATGTAGGCAAAACTGACAGCATCAACACATGGAAGGCTTGCCGAGGAGAAAAGCGAATGTTACTAAATTACTGATGGGGGCACATACTTTAGAAACCAGACTCATGAAGAACAATAAACAGATTGTGGCCAACTGGCAAGCATAAAATTAAGTAATTATGTCTATTACTTGGTAATCAGCAAATGCATGCAGTGAAAATAAACAGCCAGCTATCACAGAGACAGCTTTAAATGGTGCTTACAATTATTACCCAATTACCTTTTTTTAGTATCTTGTGGTTTTGATTTGTTTCCCCTACAATATTTTAAGTTTAAGAAGGGATTTAATCATTAACTGAATGTCACAGCATGGAAGAGGCGAGGACGCAGGTGCAGGCTTCCCTTTATCTGACATTGTGCAACACACTCAAACAGGAACAGGAGCCGTGACAGAACTAATCACAACATCAGGCACAGTGAAAACAACAGGCAGGAGACAAAGAACTACTGATAACTAAAAAAATACTAAACTCATGTTTATTTCAGTAGCAGTAAAAATACAGTAGATTTGACATACAGTAATAATATAGTCTAGGTGGTATGGTGGATTAGTGGATAGCACTTGGGTCTGTGTGTATGGAGTTTGCATGCTCTCAATGTGCTTAGCGAGTTTGCTCCAACAGTCCAAAGACATGCGGGTTAGGCTAATTGTAGTTCCCAAATTGCCCAAACTAGGTGAATGTGCGTGTGAATTTTGACCGGAGGTCCTACCACAGTCGAGAAAATGTCTGTGACCAAAGTAGTAGTAATAATAATAATAATAATAATAATAGGGCAGATTAACTGAGTTCTATATATTTGTGATGTCATTTCCATATTCTGGTAGTGTTAAAATTTACATGTTATAAAAGTAATGGTAACTTCTGATCTCATTGACATCTAAAAACCCAAACGCCCAATTTGATGTCTTAGGGCTTCCCATTAACACAGACACCAGCAAGGTCTTCCATAGATGCACATCATTTTTAATTGTCATTGACCTATGCATTGTTGCCAGCACAAATATTTGCACCTTGGGTTTCAAGGGTTAAAAATGTTATATAGCAAGAGTTTGATTTTAGTTAAATGCATATTTAATAAGCAGGGTTAGTACTCTATTCTGTATTAAACTATAGAACAACAATATAAATTTAATAGAATTAAAATTTTATTTCTCTCTCTGACTAGTCAAATAAAGGTTAAATGTGAGTTTAGATGCAGATTAAAGTATCTGACTCCAAGATACCTAATTAATTATCTTACTCCTAAGCATAACCTTCTGGCTTCAAAGCTGTTATTGTGCTCTAAATAGTCAACGGCTGATTTAAATTAATGATGCTCAGCCTTATTTGAGAAAATATTTTGGCAGATAAACCAGAACCTTGCACACATGTTCAGCTCACCTTTTCTAGGCAATGTATACAAAGTTAATGCTCTTTCTCAGATTATGCACACCAGTGCACTGCTGCACTCTGGGTATTCCGGTCCGTTCTATAAATGACTCTATGTGTCATGCTCCTTTAACATTTACCTGCTGTTAAAAAGTAAGCAAGGTTTTTAAGGTCTTAGTTTAAAGGGGTCAAGCCAAAGTGTAGGCATGAATCCATTAGAGTGCAGTTTTAGCACTTCCTGCTAACTTAAGTTTTAAAAAGAGAGTAAAAGTTCATACTGTATGTTCATGATAGACACAAGAGTGAGGTTTTATAACCAAACTATTTTAGATTTTTTTTTAGGTTTTGCATGACAGATAACTACAGCTATTAACCTGCAGATTATACTGTTTGTATCAGATGAGTTTAATGAGTTAAACAGATTACATAATCATGTTAGAAAGAATGTATCCCCTTAGGTAACCATTACCTGTCACATCACAGCCATCAAAAATGTTTCACTTTTTCCATACTGCCGAATTTTACAATTTACCACACAGCAACTCTGGCGATCAGTTGTGCTACAGCTGGTTTCCTATTTTCATTCATCAGCTGGGAAAGCGCGAAGGGAGATAAAAAGATGCCAGGAAACCGGAAAAGGGAGTGAGATATCAGAAAAGAGTAAACTAATGTCACATGTATTTTTGCTTTCTGTAGATCTCCCTAGCTCTGGAGAATCCAGCCCCAGGAGATCCCCGCGCCGGAGAAAAGCCTGCCGCAGCCTGACAGCTCCCGCCGCCTTCGGATTCTCTAGCTCGGCTGGCCACGCTCTATCGCCGCACTGTGAGTGTCAGTGCCATTGTGCCTCCTCGGAAGACGACGCGGCTCGAGCAGTACAACACTGAAACACTCTCCGGCCCTCTGCCGGCCTCATTCACTGTCTGATCCTTCCGCACGAGTGTGTAAATAAAGATTGCCTTGACCTTTTGCTCATCACTATAATCTGTTGTTCACCTCTTCTCTTTCTGTGTTGCGGCCCAACGCCACATAGCTTTACACTGGTGGAAAATGCAGCTTGCAGACGCAGGACAAGGGACACCGCCTGGCCCCGAACATGTTATGTCCCATCTACTAGAGACGAGCATCCAACAACAAGCGGTGCTTGAGCAGATTGCACAAGGATTACAAGCCACGACCGCCAAACTCTCCCGGCTGCAGCGGCGAGAAGGTGAGCGTGCGCCGCTGCCCGATCCACAAAAGGAAGCACAGCAGGGATTGACAAAGTTATCGCCGCATGACGATGTTGAAGCTTATCTCCAAACGTTCAAGCGAACGGCAGAGCAAGAAGGGTGGATACCACAAGAATGGAGCGCTATATTAATTCCCTGGTTGACCAGAGAAGCACAACGAGCCTACTTCTCACTTACAGAGGAGGAGGCAGACCACTATGAAGGCTGAAAACGGAAATTCTTGCAAGGTGTGGCCTTTCCAACTCACAGGCTGAGTTTTATCGCGGGAACTACGACCTATCAACACCGCCTCGAGCCCAGCTGAATCACTTGCATCGGATGGCCTGCCGCTGGCTCCAACCGGATAAAGTGAGTGCGTGGGAAGTGGTCGAAAAGGTGGTAGTAGATAAAATACTGTGCACCCTACCCCGAGAAGAACGAAAAGCGGTGGGCATGCGCGCCCCCGCCTCACTGCGCGAGGCCATCGAGGTGGTGAAGTGCACAATATCCACCCTCTCGCTCCCCATAGAAAGGCGGAGGTTTCCGGACCAGAGTCCACTTCCCTACACGATGGCCCCACAACGTGAGAGATTCCCTCCCCTGGTAAGGGTAGGACCACCAACTGACGAGCCCATGCCCACTGAACCGGAACTTCCCAAACCTTTTTCTGGCCGCGGATTTTGGGTAGGGTCCACAAACACGACCAAACCCGGCCCGACCCGCTGGGTCCCAGCGCCGTGACCCTCGGGACCCTCGGTTTCGCATCCCACGGGATGCGAAACCGTGCGGCCCTCTTCCAATCACCTGTGTACACGCCAATCGACGAGAGGTCCCAGTGGTCAGCATCACAGTGAAGGAATGCGGGGGTAGACATATCATAACCGCAGGCATAGTACCGAATCTTCCTGGTAAAAGTTGGCCTTCTATATTATCATACAGTACCAACAGAAGAGGTGAGCCCCGCGACCTCCTTGTGGTACCCCAGGGAAAGGTCGACACCGTAATGCACCTAGCTCACTCATATCCGCTCGGTGGTCATCTCGGCACACAGAACACAATAAAAAAAATTTGCGACCGCTTTCACTGGCCTGGGTTAGACGCCAAAGTAAAAAACTTTTGCCAAAGATGCCCTGAGTGTCAGAGAACGTCACCAAAGAAACCGGCACCCGCCCCCCTTATCCCATTACCCATAATAGGAATACCATTCGAATGTATCGGTGCCGGTATGGACCACTCCAAAAATCAGCACGAGGACATGAATATATCCTTTTAATCATGGATCATGCCAATGAGATATCCGGAAGCCGTGCCCTTACGCAAAGCTACCTCGCTCGCGAACTGGTACTCCTTTTCAGCAGGGTCGGGCTACCCAAGGAGCTACTCACCAACCAAGGTACGCCATTCGTCTCTAATTGATTGAGGTGTGTCGGCTGTTACAGGTAAAGCAGCTCCGTACCTCAGTGTACCACCCGCAGACGAATGGGCTAGTGGAGCGCTTTAATCAAACACTCAAAAGCATGCTGCGGCGAGTGGCAGATGAGAGCACTGGGATCAACTCCTCCCCTACGTGCTCTTTGCGGTCAGGGAAACAGCTCAAGCCTCCACCGGGTTCACCCCGTTTGAATTGCTGTTCGGGAGGAGACCACGGGGTCTACTCGATGTGGCAAAGGAGGCGTGGGAAGAACAGCCTTCCCCATTCCGCTCCGTCATAGAGTATGTGTGTCATATGCAAGAAAAAATTCACAGAGTGCCGCCGATCGTGCGTCAGCATATGGAAAAAGCCCAGTCCAAATAATAGAGATCATACAACAGGCCGGCACAGACACGCGAGTTTGCACCTGGTGACCGAGTCCTTCTGCTGGTGCCCAGTGCTAACTGCAAGTTCAGACTACAACAGCCGGGTAAGCAAAAAACTTATATCATATAACATATATAACTTATATCATATAATTTTTTTTAAAAAGTGGATAGAACCGGCGCCGCGCTTCTCAGCTCTGTCTGTGTTTTCTTACAATAAGCAGGCCTGGGAACTAGTGCAGCGAGGAGAGGAACTAATGCCAACACAAATACAGGAGCTGCACGAAATAATCGACCAACACCAGGACATCTTTTCGCTGGAGCCAGGGCTCACACACATAACACAACATGACATTAAAACCCCTCCCGAAAGTAATACGCCAGCGCCCCTACAGAGTTTCAGAATCTCGCCGCCAGGTGATCGAAGCCGAGGTAGACAAGATGTTACAGTCAGGAGTAATCGAAGAGTCCACGAGCCCCTGGTCCAGCCCGATCGTGCTGGTACCCAAACCTGTTGGGTCGTTACGCCTCTGTAATGACTTCCGGTGACTAAACCAGATCTCTGAGTTTGATGCGCACCCGCTGCCGCGGGTGGAGGAGCTCGTGGAGCGGCAGGGAAGAGCCCGCTTCGTGACAACCGTGGACCTGACAAAAGGGTACTGGCAGGTGGCTTTGACCCCAGAGGCTAGAGAAAAAACGGCATTCAGCACAGAAAATGGCCACTGGCAATATCACGTCCTTCCCTTCGGTTTACACGGAGCACCTCCAACAAGTGCTTGGAGAACTTAGGAAAGCCGGTCTAACAGCGAATCCAAGCAAGTGCCACCTCGGGTTAACGGAAGCTTAGTACCTAGGGTACTGTATCGGACGAGGACTACTGAAGCCACAGAAAAAAAGGTAGAAGCAATACATAATTACACACAACCCAAAACAAAGAAACAGGTGCGTGCATTTCTCGAATTAGTGGGATATTATCGACGGTTCATGTCTAACTTTTCATCTCTCTCAGCCCCGCTTTCAGACCTACTTAGGAAGGGGCAGCCGGAGAAAATAAAATGGTCAGAAGAATTGGAGAATGCGTTTTCCCTCCTGAAAGCCCACCTAACCAGCTCCTCCATCCTCCGCAACCCAGATTTTAAGAGGCAGTTCATTCTTTACATCCTTCGGATCCTCTAGGCTTCAGGAGACCCTGTATACAGGACAAAGCAGTGTAGATGATGAGCAATTGAGTGTGCCATATCCATGTTAAATGTTAGAAAATTTAAATCCCTTACTGGCAAAAAGTGATCTTTTTAGCTTTGATTAAAACATTGTTGTTGATGCAAGATGGTTGCTTATCTACTGGAATTGTCACGCACAGCAGTCTCTTTAGTTTGGTCAAATAAAATAAAAAAACACCTAGTTATCAGCAGTTTTGCAGAAATGCTTTGTTGATTGGAGAGGTCAGGGGCCATGCTTGTGTGAAATGACAGGAAAGTTACCATCACACAAATAACCACTCTATACAACCATGATGAGTAGAAAAGCATCCCAAAATACAATAGTAGGTTTTACTCATGTCACCAATAAAGAAATTACAAACAACAGTAGGTGCAGGTTTATTAACAATAGGCAGGTGAAGCCATAAGAAACACTGCTTGATAAATCTTGATTTCTGCTGTGACAAGCAGTAACCCCATAAGGAGTTGGCATTGATAGCATGAATTCATGGAAACAACCTGCCTTATGGAAACATTTCATGCTGCTAGTGTAATATTTTATGCTGATAATGTAATGTTATATGTTATCTTGGCATAAATTGGTCTCCTTTTTACTATTTACTAGCGGAAGTAACCTTGTTGACGGAAAGAGAGTTTGTAGAAATAGTTACAAGGTAAAAAGCTAAAAATAAGCTAATCAGCTTTAACATAACAAGTGATATTATACTTTCAGGTTAAAGCCCAGACTGTCTTTCTGTATGGCAGAACTCTCTGCCTAACTTATTAAAACAAAGAAGTAAAAGTTAGTAAGGTTGAGTATCTTATGCCTTTTTTATGCTAAGTTGTACGTTTGTATCACCCAAACACACTTTCTGTTACTGTAGGTAATCGGAGAGTGATCACAGATCATCAGAAATAAAAAAAGGTAAAACAGATAAAAATTAAGTTTTGCTTTAAAGTGAAAAAATTTACTTGACTTCAGCGCTGTTATTTCAGCGGTATAAAGTAATCACAGTAATCTTTAGCTAAAAAATACTTCAGGGTCGTAAGTGGGTTATATTTGTCCAAAATTTTGGCTTGACAGCTTGTTTAAATACTGTTTATGACTGTCTACATCCCAGTAAGGCCATAATTTATACAAATTTATAAAGGACAATTCCAGACAAATAAGGCATCATCACACCCAAAGTACGAGTCATCTTAACCTGGTTCTATAAAAATGACAGAGTTCACTGAACACCTTGTGGACCAAGATGTGGTATAATGGGAGACTCACACCATGAAAGTATTGCTAATAACATGAAACTGCAGCAATTATGCGACAGAACATGGGCCAGATTTAAACACTTTGTGGAAAACATGATAGAAAATATTCAGATTAATTTGGGACAAAGGAAGAACTCTACCAGGTGTCCACAATGAATGGGCCAGGAAGTGTACTGTACATTCTGTATAGGACACGTGTGTCTGAAACATGATTCTTGGTCTCCCCCAACACACTCTTTCTCTCTCTCTCTCTCTCTCTCTCTCTCTCTCATAAGTGTAAGATTAAATATTTTCTTAATTAAAAATATTTTATTGGAATTATGTATGCAAACATACAGTTACAGTATGTTTTAAATCTGCAATTACCAAGAACTAATTTTATTTTGACCTTTGCATATGTAATACAACTATAAATAAGACTTAAAGTTTTTTTATATCTATAAATTATATTTTCAATCCTAAAAATGTCTCAGAAATTTTATTTTTGTTGTTGACCAAATTGATATCAATTTTACAGTTTATTACTGTTTTGTCCTAAAGCTCACCAGACATAATTGGTCCTAGCAGTGTTGTGGATGCTGTTGGTGTAATTGTTACTTCAGGCACAGATGGATTTAGAGAGTCTCCAGATGGTGTGAGTCCGAGAAATTGTTTTATTGTTACTCCAGGCCCTGCTTGTTCAAAAGAAGCTCGACAACACTATGGTTCCTAGGTCTTTTTGGATGCTGTGGGTGGATGTGTGCTTCAACACTATCCTGGGTAATGAGATGTCTTTTTATGATTCTATAGCTGTGTCTTAAATGGCATACTGTACATTAGATTTGTCTTCTTTAAACAACATACATAAATATATTTATAACAACATACATAAAATCTGGATTTTTATAAACTAGTAACTTCTTTACTGTACATTTTGTACAATAACACACTACTTTGAGTTACTGCTTGTGGCAAAACAAAAATGACTTTAATTCAGCTGTTTGGAAAACAAATTAATGTTTATTAATTTTTTTTGTTAAATAAAGTTACAGTGAAAGGTATTTATTTATTAACTATCAGTGACTGGAATTTCTTGTGTTATCCCAGGTCTGGTTCTGTGTCTTATACAGTGCATCACAGAACAAGACCTTGGTTTTACTATGAGCTGAATAATGTGTAACTTAATAATATACATATAGAGAGGTGATTCAGAGGGCATGAGTGTAAGCTGAATTTTCAGAACGGGGTGTTCTTATTGCTGATCCAAATGCAGTGGGTGAAGTGGTCCTAATAGTGCTTTCCTTCTACATGTATTAATGGGCTTTAATGGTTACTAAATGTTCTAATAATGGTGTATGTGTATGCATAATAGGTTTTTGAGTGCAGGAAGACAGAAGGGCAAAAGAATAGTCAAAGATAATTTTATTGATTTTTTAGTTTTCCCTGTGGCATATAAAAATGAACATTAAATTATCAGGGTTTAATAGCCATCTTTAACCTTTACACATAGTGATCTACAGCACATAATACAGCATGCAGACAGTGAACATTAGGACATTGCCTAATTAAACATTGACATATGGCTGCCATGATATCAACCTGCTCTGCACTTTTAGTCAAATGTTTAAAAAAGGTTGTGCATACTTTCTCTTGTGGAATTTTCCTAATCTAAGGTTTGTTTATCACATTGAGTGCATTTGGAAGCATCATAATGTTGGAAAATTCCATTTTTAATTTCACTGTGTATTCTGGATTCCTTCCAATAAATTTGTAATAATGTGATGCAGGATATGTAATTCCATCATTATTGAACATAATGTGGTTCTTTAAAAAAAGGGGGGGGGGACTATAAAATCATATTATAAGCCCTCATATCCCTTGTACTGTACCCCTTCAGTATTTTTATTAATGTAGTGCTTTTTTGATAGTCACCAATCTCCCCAATTTTGGTCATGCTTTCAACATTAAAATGAGAGAAGACAGTTCTGGGGTATATATGGGTTTTATATTATGTAACTGTCCAAATGGATAAATTACACAGTATGTATGAAGTTCTGTCTATTGATTTTGGTAAAGCAGCAGTGTGTGTAGAGTTTATTTTACTTTATTTTTTGAAGGTATTTGAGGCACTCTATTGTGGATTTGCTGTGAATCAATCATAAAATATACATTGCATCAAAACAAAAATGTGGGTGCAGATGTAGATTCAAGGTCAAGCCAAATGAAATGGTGCCACAAAAATACAGCCAAGTCTGTGGAAACAGGCTGAAAGAGGTTTAGTAGAATCATGACCATTACAATAAACAGTTGTACAGAGAAAATGCAAACATGCTAGGAGTCTTGAAATTGTGTTCTTGAAAAGATGAATTCTTAGTAGTTGTAGGATGAACACAAATCAGTATTTTGGTTTATGGCATTTATAGCATTTCATAGGTAGTATGAACATAAGAAAACTTAGGCAGGGTGTGTTTTCGCACAATTAATGCTTCAAATAGATTTTAAAATGTAAGCAAATTTACAACTATTTAAAAAAATGCTCACAGTTAATGAGCCTGAAACTAACTTATTTGTAAATCATTTACAAGCACATTAACACATTGTTTAAACAAATTTGCATTTTTCCTCTCCATTCATTAATTAATTCATTTTTTCTTCTATACTGTACCACTTATCCTCCGAAGGCTATATGAGGCCTGAAGCCTCTTTCAGAAGGCTTTGTGCACAAGGTGGGGTACTTCCTGGCCAGGGTCCATCATAAAACACACACACTACAGACAATTTTGTCAAGGCCAATTAGTCTAATCTGTATGTCTTTGGGTTGCGAGTGGAAACCGGAATACTCAGAGGAAACCCAACAATCATCAAACCCACCAATCAAAGGTTGAGCATGCAAATCCATGAACACAGACCAGAGGTAGAAATAAAAATGTACAGTGTCTTTGTTCCTTTATGGGCCTGACTGTAAAATATATAAATCAAGTTGTCAAAATGTAATGAAAATTTTGTAAATCTCAAGTGGTTTATACTAATGACAATCCAACAATTTAAAAGAAATAAAAAAAATAATATCTTGGCTATTAGAATGCAATTGTAAATACAAGTTCAGATGTGGTAGTTGATGATCTTAATGACACCAAAATGCCTGGAAGACCACAATAAACAAACTATTGTAGAAAGATGAAGAAATTCGTCCTATCAACAGGTATGAAAAAAAATCAACTTATACCAGAATTATGGGTAGAGAAGTGTATGGAGAAGATGGGAACTATTCATGATCCAAAGCATACCACATCTTTTAATGCTGTTGTCATATATGTGTGCCAATGGAACTGGTTCCCTTGTATTTACTGATGCGGCAGGATGAATTCTGCTATTTATAGGGCTATATTATGTGCTCTGATTCAGTCAATGCACATCAGACAGTGCTTTGTACTGCAGATAGGCAGTGACCTGAATAATACTTTGAAAGCAGTCCAAGACTTAAAAATATAATAAAAAAGTGGAATGATGTTAAAGTCAATCACTTGACTGGAATCCAATTGTGCATACATTTCACTTGCTCAAGGCAAAACACCCCAAGCACAAGCAGAAACCAAAGAACTGCAGTAAAGGCCTGGCAGAGAATCAACATAAGAGAAATCTGACATCTGCTAATATCTATGAGTCCCCAATTTCAACAATTTGCATCTTGCAGCCAATTATTAAAAATTGTCAGATTAATTAAAAATTGTTAGTTTGGTCCCATAAACAGGAGGTTGAAATAAGTCAGATTTCTCTTAAATGAATTTATGGATGCAGTGAGAGAGGACATGAACTTAGTTGGTGTGAGAGAAGAGGATGCCGAGGATAGGGTTAGATGGAGGCAGGTGATTCGCTGTGGCGACCCCTGAAAGGGAACAGCCGAAAAACAAAGAAAAAACAGGAGGTTGAAATACAGGTCTCAAAAAAAGTTGGGACAGAGGCAACAAAGGGCTGAAAAGGCAAGAAATTTTGAAAAGATTCAGCTGGGAGAACATCTACTGTAGCATCAGGTCTGTAACCTGATTAGCTGTAAAAGTGATGTCTCATGGGCAGAGCCTCTTCAATCTGTAAAAGAGTGCATTGCAAATCTCATCATCTACAGTGCATAACATCATCAAAAGATTTAGAGAAACTGGAGCGATATCTGTGCGTAAGGGACAGGGCCAAAGACCTGGATGCTTGTGGTCTTCGGGTCCTCAGACGGCACTGCATCACTCATTGGCATGATTGTGTCATTGGCATTATTAAATGGGCCCAGGAATACCTTGAGAAACCACTGTCAGTAAATACAATCTGCCGCGTCATCTGCAAATGCCAACTAAAACTCTATCAATAAGCCATATGTGATCATGATCCAGAAAAGCAGTTGTGTCCTGTGGGCCAAGGGTCATTTAAAATGGACTGTTTCAAAGTGAAAAAGTGTTTTATGGTCAAACGCTGTATCAGCGTTTAGTTCAAGAGCCAGTATCTCTGATGGTATAGGGGTACAAACGTGCATATGGTATGGGCAGCTTTTATGTTTTGAAAGGTTTATAAAGGTTTAAGACAACATCTATTTTAGGAAATTGGCCTGGCTGCAGTGCAATTCTTTTACCTATAGAAAATTTGGCGCATCATTAAATAAAAAACATGTCAAAGACAAACCCTTCAGCAGCTGGAAACCTATATCAGGTAATAATGGGACCAAATTCCAACACCAAAACTCTAGTAACTCATAATTTTAATACCCAGACATCTTTAAACTATTTTAAAAAGAAGAGGAGATTCTACACCATGGTAAACATGCCCCAATTCCTGGACCTGTACCAGATATCAAATATTGAAATAAGCTCATTTTGTGCACAAAATTGTAAAATTTCTCAGTTTAAATAATTTTCATGTTATGTTCTATTGTGAATAAAATATTAGATCATGTGATTTGAAAGTCTTTTAATTTTCATTTTATTAAAAAAAAAAAAAAAAAAAGCCCTACCCTTTTCGGAATCCTTGTTGTTCATTATTTAATTTGTAACTACAGTTTGCTGTAGCTGACAGGAGCAATTAAATATATTTGTTAATGGGTAAATATTTATGGAGCTTTATATATCTGACTCTTTATACAGTATGTGCTGCTGTACAGCAGAATAGACACACACACAACGACTGATCAAATGTCAGAGAAATGTCAGGTGTCTTTTGGAGTTAAATTAAAGCTGGTCTCAGGGGTCACCTAAAGTTCAACGTGCAAGAAACTGGACCTCTTCCTCTTGATTTGTGACAACAACTAAAATGGCAGGCTTTTTACAGCTTATTGACATCTACAGTTGTCCTGAGGAAGAAAGGTATTGATTTATTTTGTCCCCTGGGATAAAATAATAGAGGTCAAGAAATTATATAAAAGGTAAATAAATTAATAAGTAAATGACAAAACAAAGAATGAAAGTACTCTAAAAGTGGCCTCAGTGTGGACTGAATTTCTAAGTAGTTTGCTTAATAGGAATTGTCCATGTGACTTTTTGGTAGACCAAAGTCAACCTTGCCTGTCATGTAAAGATTAATAATATAACTTACATGCAGGTATAAACTGTTTACTGTACATTGAGTTTGCTTCTAGGATACCATGCAGGTATTTTAAAACTTGTAACCCAGGCCATGAATTATTAAGCATGATTGTGCAGGTGATTTACAGTACACAGAATAATTGCATAACATGCTAAATAAATGGAGACATCCAATGTAAGAAACTATATTTGATAACACATTAATTAGACTATAGGCACAACACAAAAAGGCTATAAACCATATATACAATGTTATCAACCAGCTTATCAACATATCTTCTATAGTTTCTCTTTCAACAATCCTACCTCACCCCAGGAGACAACTGTAACCTCTCCAAATTGTGCTGCATGGCTTATTTCATTTTTCCAAGTCTCTCCATTATCACATTTCTCCACTCACTACACTGACTTCTTGTGGCTGCCCACAGCAAATTTAAAGCAATAGTTCACCTATTAAGCCTAAAATGGATCAGCCCAGGCCCGACCTGAAGTCACTTATCAAATCCTGCTTTGTACTCTGTTCTTTTGAGACCAATAGCGGGGCAAAAAAACACCACCCACATAGTAAAAAGCAGACATGCATCAAGTCTTTTCTTAGTATCAGCACCCAGGTGGTATTTCTCTGGTTGTCCAAACAGGTGGGTCAGTGAATGTCTTTAAAGAAAGCCTGAAGATGCACCTATTCACTAAGCACTTATGCAGTAAGGCCAGAGCGAAAAAAATAATTTTTGACTTGTGTTTAGTTTTTTAGTTAAAATGTAGTCTACAAAATACATGTGTCACTCTGAACAAATTGATCTGCAAAATGTGACAAATTTAAATAATACTTAGCAACATGTGAGCAGTTTATAGGTATTTGTGTTTAGTATATAATATTAAAAAAAAAATAAACTCAACATTTGTTTTTCACTTATCTTGGAGATCTTGGAACTGACAGAGCTTTTTTCAGGTTTTTTAATTAGTGCTTTCAAATGTGCAACAAATCTTGAATATTTTTTTACACATTATAAATATTCAGTTTTATTTAGTGGACAAATATACAGTATAGAAAATGTTTTATTTTGGGGCTGCACAGTATCATGGTGGTTAGCACTGTGGCCTTGTGCCTCCAGGGTGATAGGTTTGAGTCCCACCCTTGTGTCTGTGCGCATGGAGTTTGCATATCCTAACAATGCTTGCCGAGTTTTCTTCAGTTTTCTGGTTTCCTCCCACATTCCAAAGACATGCAGATTAGACTCATTGCCATTTCCAAATTGCCCATAGTGATTCCTTATGATAAGCTTCAGGCCCTGAATGAAATAAGCAGTATAGCTAACATAGGCAAACTAGTCTAAACAACGTGGGTGAAAAAGTAACTAGACATTAAAATTTGAGAATAGAATCCATATTTTAATGCAAATGTATTTAAAAAATTGTACTGTACTTTATTACTTTGGAAAATGAAAGCGAATCTTTTAATTTCAACGTACTGTAGGCACAGGTGGCACCAGCCAGTCTTAAACAGCTGGGGATGGAATGCAGGAATTTTAGAATTCAGGACTTCTAAAGGAAAACTTTTGGGATATTACTGAGAACCTCCTGAAACTTTACCTCCAAGTCCTCTAATGTGTGAGGTTTTGTCCTGTAACTCTCATCTTTTGTGAGGAAGAGGGGAAAAAATGGAGTGAGATCTGGACTTCTTGGACGCCATTCATGAGGTCCATGTTGTCCCAGCCGACATCCTGGAAACTGCTGGTCTAATCACGCACACACAATAAAAGAAAAATCAGTTGGTGCGCCATGGGGTGGTGCTCCAGTGATGAGCTGCCAGTTCTATAGCCATTAAATATTGCCTAGTTAATTCTTACCCACACTGTATATTAGAATCAAAGTAAAAGTAACAGGCAAATCAGTGGTCAAACTGAAATAAATGAGCAAACCTTGAAACAGAGGGCTTGGTATAGTCAGATTACTTGCACGCTGTGTGTTTATGCTTTTGATCACCTGATCCGCACCTGATTTGTTTTGCATCGACACCACCAACGTTTTTATGTATTAGGATCAACATACAAAACAGTCCACATTGTACTACTGTGTGGAAGATTATTTCAAATCGTCCACATTTCCATATTTGCTTATTTCAAAAAGTATCGTACTGCCTAACCTCCAGCAAAATATGTTTTTTTGAATCTTCTGTGGTTAGGGATCTTAACTTATCTTTGAAGTTATATATATTAATGTGAATTTTTTTTTTTTTGAGAGAGAGCAGATGGACTCAGGAATCCATCAGTTCCATAATTATTTATACACCGATATATTGATATTTATTGATATAGATGTCTACCACAATTTGTAGTTTAAAAAAACCTATGCATACAAGCTCAGCGTGCAAACTTTCAGCTTTAATTTACAGTTAGTAGCCATATTTTGATTGCATTCATTTATCAGGGGGAGACTGGTACAGTCTTATACATTGCTTCAGTGATACAAATCTCACATACAGACAGCAACAACATCAAAACAGGATAAGTGAGTTTCTTGGGGATTGTATTTTCTAGGAAGCCAGATGTTTGCATGATGTGGTCATACAGTACAATGATACTTAATTTACAACATGGTGTCCATGCAAGCAAAGAGGCTCTGGAGTAGAGAAGAGGCATCGACTTTTATGTCAGTCTCAGGGGAAGCAAGGTTCAAGCAACAGTTTGAATTTACAGTACAATTAAACAATATTTAGTTATATGAGAAGCTTCTATTTTCATTTTGTGACTCTTTACATCATTGAATTTAATTATGGTGGTTCCATCCCCATTCATAATAGACCGTTAATACCAATTCCTCGTTTCGTGTTGCAGTGGACAACTTTGAGCTGTCATTACTGGAGCAAACCATGAACCTTTCCACATACAGTACACTATACATTATTTCATGCTTAATGGAAAAGTTCTTGTGTCGGCATATACTTTCTCTTTCATACGAAATATGTTCTTCTGTGCATCAAATACTTCTTTATGCATACCAGAAACTTGTGCACCAGATACTTCCACTTCAGTGCATCAGAAACTGTCTTGTGCGCATCAGAGGATTTAAATTTTTTTATTCGTTTTTACACATGCAATCCTGTGTACTGAACTACTGAATACACTGCCTAGGTCTAGAGAGAGCTGATTGGCCGAGCTCTCTCAGAGGGGAGGGATGAGAGGTACTTTGTGCTCCCACATTAATCATGGTTCTTCACCCTGTAAGCTCACGCAAGTGGAAGGAGCACATAGGGCTGTCCCCTGAGTGTGTTACGCCGTCCCTAACGATGCGTGACCGAGCAGTTCGAAAAGATGCGGTCGGCTGGCGTCACGTGGTTCGGAGGTAACACGTGATAGTCTTCGTGATAGTTGAGGGGGTCAATGAAATAGGACTATGTGAGAGTGCTTATGACGCATACGGGAAGACGTGGGTGTGTGAGTGGGTATATGTGTGTGCCCTGTGATGAATTGGCACCCTGTCCAGGGTGTACCCCGCTTTGTGCCCTAAGCCTCCTGGGATAGGCTCCAGGTCCCCGCAACCCTGAATAAAGGATAAAGCATTATAGAAGATGACTGAGTGAGTGAGTGAGAAAAAACATGAAAGTCTTTAAGAGAGTGAAGAATCTTTAAAAAGAAAAAAAAGAACTAAGTATGGAGAAAGCAAAGAAAACTGACCAAATCAGAGCATGCTCAGAGGTTCTAGCATGAAGGCTAGGCCCAAGATGAACTTGAAAACTACTCTCACCTGGAAACTGCAGACTCAAGACTACCAGGCTCGGCGAACAAGGTGTTCAGAACTGCTTTTCACCTTAGGAACTCTGCAAACTGAACTACTCTCAAAGCCAAACTTTAACAAACAAATAGATTGCTCTTATTATATTTGCCTGTTTAAAAGGTTGATCTGGCAAATTGTTAACACTGACAAAATGAGGCCTGTCTACGGTATGTGAGAGACTACTTGGTCCAGATAGCCTCCTGCTGACATTGTCAAAACACAAAGGCCATTTGGAATTTATGAAGATCAAGTGGTTGGCATCGTTAAACTGTGATGGTTAGCTGACCTTTGTCATCTTTGGTGCCAGGCAGCAAGGAGGGGTTTATGACTCTGCTGGTGCCAAGTGCTGGTGTTCTGTTTCTCTCTGGTGACCCTAGGAGTCATACAGAATGGAGGCTTTTTAATCTATGGTACATATGACAGATTGATAGCTTCTATAGTCACATGCATTTCTTTTAACAGGTAAAGAAATCATTTAGCTCTTTTATAGCATGATTTATATCAAATTATAAAGTTTAGTAGGCACTTTGTAAGCAGTTGGTTAAAATATCTTGACAGCTCTGTATGAGTTTTCATACCTCATACCTATGTAACATTTCATAGCTAATGTGTAGTTAAAATAAATGTGACATCACAGAATCGAGTGACAAAGTACCATTAATTAATTCAGTTGGTGAGCTTTAGCACAAAGGTTCAAAATGTTGGAAAGGCATTCAATTATGGCAGGTATCAGCATTCTAACATACTATTTTGTATGCAAGGAAACATAGAAAGTAATGAGCATGCACATCAGGATAGGACTAATATTATCAGATGAACACAGAATGTGCAATATAAAGGTAGTTAGGCCTATTATCGTCTCACAGAAAGCCTAAGAAAGATATTTGACATGGTTGATTGAGACGGAAATTAAATCACAGAAGAGAACCTGTACAATAGGATATTACCCCAGGACCCCATGTAAATTTTAATCTTATTCACATTTTGAAAAGCTTTCACAGACCTTGGTTACTTAAGTATTCTTCTGGTCATTGACCGTCTGGTCTCTACAGCACTGGCTAATTTATTTTGAGTCTGGTTAATAAGGAAAAGGCAGCAGATGCAGACAGAAACTGTATATGTAAAAGTACAAACAAGCAATAAAATGTGAAATAAGACTAATACACAAATTATATGTACAAAACCCATAAAACTAATTTGGGACTGTGGACAACGGGTAACATAATCCAGCACCGCCTCAGTTTGAAAGGTAGAAGAACAAAGCTACAGCTTTTGTGGAACAGTGAGATGTCCTCAGTTAAGTGTAGAGGCAGGACAACATCCTCAGTGGGGCAGGATAGAGCAACAGTGGTAATGGAAAACTCCCTAAGATGAACATGATTCAACAGGGAATCCATCCTCCTTTGGGTGATATCAAATCGTATGACCATAAATCAGTCCCTTCTATATTTATGTGATATAAGACTGAAGGTTCAATATAAGGAGAAAGGTGTTTGAGTCAATAGAAAGTCAACCTCGTCAATGGAGATTCAGGTAGAAAATTGTGGGAATTTCAGTCACAAACTATTTAGCCACTAGCCATCTACATACATACACCATGCGCAGCTTGACAGAAAGAGAGAGAGAGAGAGAGAGAGAGAGAGACAGATGCTAACAGTCACATAATGTATAAGGTGAGAGGTATATGTACGTCTAAACATATCAGTTCACCATAAAACTCAACGAGTCTTCTAGATCTTTTACTTTAATCTATTCACAAAAGGATTGGCTAAATAAATAAGTTTTTTCCCTAGACTTTAATTACAATCTTATTTCTTAACTTTGGAGTTTTGTAAGAGAAAGCTCTGCCCCTGCTGAATTTTTCATAATGTACCAACAAACAGCCTGCATCCTTTGTTTAAAGTAGGTGTAGTGGATCATAAAACACTAGAAGTTCCCTCAGGTAAAGTGGAGTGAGATTATTTTTATTTTTTTTGCTTTATCTGTCAATATATGTCAAAATAAATGTAAAAATTTAGACTCAAAAAAAAAAAATAGCATTTAAGCTCATATTTCCAAATCTCATTTTTGATTTGTTTCTCATTTAGTGCTAAATTCCGTACGAAATTTTGATGTTCCAGAAGGCTTTGTTCTGAACCCGGTACCATTTTTCCTTTATGTAATAATTTAAAGAAAATACCATTATTCATTCCATTTAGCTACTGTTACTGTATATATTGCGGACAGTCTGAGCACTGATGGAGGGATTATGTGTTCCTGGTGTGACTCGGGCAGTTGTTGTGGCCATCCTGTACCTGTCACGCAGGTGTGATATTCGGATGTACCGATCCTGTGCAGGTGTTGTTACACGTGGTCTTCCACTGCGAGGATTATCAGCTGTCCTTCCTGTCTCCCTGTAGCACTGTATTAGGCGTCTCACAGTGCGGACATGGCGATTTATCGCCCTAGCCACATCAGCAGTCCTCATGCCTCCCTGCAGCATGCCTAATGCACGTTCACACAGATGAGCAGGGACCCTGGGCATCTTTCTTTGGGTGTTTTTCACAGTTGTTAGACAAGTCTCTTTAGTGTCCTGCGTTTTTAGAACTGTGACCTTAAATGGCTACTTTCTGTAAGCTGTTAAGGTCTTAACGACCATTCCACAGGTGCATGTAAATTAATTGATTATGGTTAATAGAACATGCATGGAAAACATTGTTTAAACCCTTTACAATGAAGATCTGTAAAGTTATTTGGATTTTTACAACATTATTGTTGAAATACACAGTCCTGAAAAAGGGACGTTTCTTTTTTTGCTGAGTATACCCTGTAAATAGTATAGAATATATTATCATTCATGCATACTGTAGCTATGCACTCCTTATTACAGCATTACTTATTAGAACCAAAATATCATAAATATGATCTAATCTGCCTTGTTTCCAATTAAAATTGGAAACAACTCCACTATGTCTATGTCCACTATGCTATGCATGAATGATAATGATACTGTAGCGTTTTTACGCCGGAAGGAATGCTGGAGAGACGAGTGAGCTTATTTGCTACCCTATGCAATGGCTGGGAGTACTTTATTAAGCACACAGCATGTAAGGCATGAGCAGCACCTTCACTCAGGAGCCTACATCCAACTCAGCACTAGCATGAACTGGAGCACATTTCACACGTCACACTCCTCACACACAACAGGGCCTAAGCCACTAAACAGAACACCTTTCCCCAACATGGTGAACACACACCGACATCCCCGCAAGGCATGCTGGTCGTCAGCCGCCGCCCCGCCCACGCCACACTGCCCCCACCCGAGCTGTGACCGTCCCTGGTCACCATGACGAACTCCGTTTCGGAGGCGTGGAGGCGATAGGCGCTGGTGGTGAGAACACCGGCGTCCTTTGGCAGGTGAGGGGTGAACGCGAATGTAGTCCTGAGGCGGTCCGGCCTCCAGAGTTCGATGGTTCCCCGGCGTGCGGCTGTGGAGGCGCAAGACGGTCGCGGTGGGGCAAAACTCGTGCCCGCCCTGCCAACCGCACCCGGTAGATGACATCGGAGAGCCGAGCTGGCTGTGAGTGTCCACGCCCATTCGCCCCATAGGTGCCCCCACCCAAAAGTCTTGCAGCGGTGCCCGCGAGCGCTGGGTGGGGGCCCTTCTGCCTGGCGATGAGCGGTTTACAGCTCCACAACCCGTGGGAAACAGTGGAGCCGGTGTCCAGGAGCGCCCGCAGTAAGACGCCGTCCGGCACACAGTCGATGTAAAGCCCCGCGGGGCTCCCCAACCGTCCACCCGGCGCTAGGTTAGCGGCTGCTGGTGTACGCTGTTCCTCAGGCCTGAGAACGTTGAAGCGGTAGTCCGGCTGTCCCTCAGGCCTGAGAACGTTGCAGTGGTAGTCCGGCGGTCCCTGGCCTCGGCGTCGTCGCGGAATCTCGGAAGCGGTGTCGAGGCCTAGCCGCGATGGGTAGCCCTGTCCCCGGCTAGGTTCACCTACCGAGCGCCACTGAGCTGCGGGCGGTCGCTCGGCTCTTCCGCCGCGATGTGCCGCTGATATGGGCTCAGCGCACTCGGCCTCGCGCAACGGCAGGTCGCTTTGCCGGCTAACAGCGCACGGAGCTGTGTCTTGCTCCGGTTGCGCAGCGCCAGGCTCCGCCCCGAGATCCAGCGCCGGGATTTTCTGCTTCCCGCTCCGCGTTGGTTGACGTGGTGTGCTCGCGCTAGCTCCGCCAGGAAAACGCTTCTTCTGCGCGAGTAGTCGCTCCGCTACTCGGCGGCCCGCTTGGATTTTTAGAAGGTCCTCCTTTGTGCGCTCGAACCCGTTATTCTCCATCCCACTTCTGACACCAATGTAGCGTTTTTACGCCGGAAGGAATGCTGGAGAGACGAGTGAGCTTATTTGCTACCCTATGCAATGGCTGGGAGTACTTTATTAAGCACACAGCATGTAAGGCATGAGCAGCACCTTCACTCAGGAGCCTACATCCAACTCAGCACTAGCATGAACTGGAGCACATTTCACACGTCACACTCCTCACACACAACAGGGCCTAAGCCACTAAACAGAACACCTTTCCCCAACATGGTGAACACACACCGACATCCCCGCAAGGCATGCTGGTCGTCAGCCGCCGCCCCGCCCACGCCACAATACTATATATAGATGATATTCTGGTTCTAGTAAGGAGATGATACTATATAATACTGTAGTATAATGATACTATTAGTATCATTATCATTCATGCATAGCTGCATAGTTATGCACTCTTTACAACATCACTCCTTACTAGAACCAAAATATCATAAATATAATCTAAACTGCCTTGTTTCTAATTAAAATTACTAATGACTTATCATCTTGTGTCTAATGTCATCTTATCATCTTGTCTAACTTTTATATAATAATCAATATCATTATCATTCATGCATAGACACACAGCCTTGTTTCCGATTAAAATTACTAATGACTTACAAAGAACTATATGTTCTTACCCCACATTTCCTCGTTTTGGCCTATTATGTTTTTTTTTTGTTAGTCCTGAGAATACTGCAGGGGGCAGACATTTTCCGGCCCTCCAGCTGTGGAACTGCCTTTTAGAAACCAGATGTAGTCACAGACTCTTGCGCTCTCTCTCTCTCTCTCTCTCTCTCTCTCTACATGCACTGAGTGTGAGGTGAGTGCGTGGAAGGCTGTTTGGAATCTTCCCAACTTTTTAAAAGACTGCTGTTTCTTTGCCTACTTTATTTTTTTTATAAGTAAATGTTACTAATAAAAAAGTTTGAGAGAGAGTGAGCCAGGCACCATGGCCTCTGATGCCTGGGCGGAGACGCTGTTTCTCCAACATGGTATTAGGTGTGTGGCGGTGGACGGAGTAAAGTTGGAGGAGGTGCTGCTAGCGGTGGGAGAGCAGGTGTGTGAGAACATCTACTCTGCCTCCCAGGTAAACAAAGTGGTGGTGGTGTTTCTGACAAAAATAAACAGTGTTAGCACACTGACCCTGAGTGTTAGGCTGAGAAAAATGGACAATATTTGAACCCACCATAAACTTTAAACAGGACTGTAAATGAATGAACAAAAAAACAAAACTAAAAATGAAAAAAAGGTTGCTGTTAATGGTGGGGAAGGGTGGGTGGGGGTTTTTGTGGGAGTTCCCTTTCAAAGGCTACACTCGATGCTGTGTCAAAACGCTATGGGAACATCTTGTCATGTTGCCGGTTGTGAAGCATGTGTGTACCTAACACGCCAAATTTTTGGCTTTTATAACCTCGGTCAGGTGACGTCATCTGATAGGACGCACCTGCAGGTTATAAATAGGAGTGAACCGGAAACATTCCTCAGATTCTTGTTTTCACCTAGTTGTGAGCGTGTGTCTAACCAGCAAAATAAGTGTTCAACTCTCCGATAATGGCAGAGTTTAAACGAGATGTCCCTCCGTGTGTATAATCCATATCGGAGGGCGATCTCTACACTTTACTGCTTCGATTAAGTGCTACGCGCGCACCTCGCATTCCGAGCCGCCGCGCATTCCTGGGGCTTAAACTCGTGCATCCGGCAGAGCAGTGAGAGACGGATTTAAAACTCCTTTCTTTCGCGTTCTCATCGGATTAGGAAATCCCTCTGTCCGCTCTCAAGCGCACGCTGCGCTTCTTGTAAATGGGCAAGGATAAACATCCTCTCTTGCTTCCGCGGAGATGATAATAGCCTCTAAGCACTTAAAAATAATAAAAATAAAAATAAAAACATAGACGGCAGGTTCTGTCGGGTGGCCGGGGGCGGAGCCTCAACGATGCTCTCTCCCCTTTTCTTAGCAATCTCCATATGAGTTAACCCTTTCATGGAGTAAGCTGTATTCATCCCGTGTTTTCCTGCCATCAACTTATTTATTTATTTCAATATAATTGAGGTAGAAACGCGGAGTTATATGATGACACCCAGATAGAAGAGACGCTTCCAGGCTATCTCTCTTCTGGGACATCATCCTCCCTGAAAAGCTATTACTTCCTTTCAAGCTGTGTAGACTTTTTATTTTCCCTGGAGGGAAAAGCTTTTCAGCCAGCAGGTCAGGTTGGCGCATTGCACACCATGGCGGTTTTGCACGCCTACCAGGCTGACCTGCTGAGAGACTTGAGTACTGGCGGGGCTCTGCAAGGTAAGGCGTATTGGATTTACGCCGGGCCACAGACTTCTCTCTTCGTGCAACAAAGCAGACGGCTTGTGCTATCGGCCGTTTTATGGCTGCTATGGTCTCCGCGGAGAGGCACATGTGGTTGAATCTCTGGGGCATTAAGGAGAAGGATCGTGTATTCCTCCTCGATGCCCCATCTCGCCTCCCGGCCTACTTGGCGATGTCGTTAACTCGGTCGCCACTAGGTTCATGAGGCGAAGTTATATAACAAGCCTTCGGGAAATTCCTTCCCCGCCTTGCTCAAGAGTCAAGACTGTCGGCCACCCAGTCTCGACCGGGTCTGACTGTTGCGAGGCATGAAACACACAAGGAGAGTGTTTTTGAGCTGGGCACTCCCTCGCAAGATTGGGGTGCGTCACGCAATCCGCCTCAAAAGAGGTCAGACTGGCATATTGTCCTCACAAAGAAGCCCTGAGGTTCATGTGCCCAGGACCGTGGGGGGTGGCCCCCCAATGGGGAAAGGCACGCAGAATTCCTTTTAAAGAATGAAGTGTTCTCCCTGGCACCCCCAGGAGGTTGGTGTTCTTGCTCCGCCACCACTGGTGTTTCGGGCAACTCCAGTCTCCAATAAAATGTTAGTTTAACATCTAACATCCCCCCTGTTTAACCAAGCCGCTGAGCTTTGCCCCTTTCTGAGAAACTGGCAGCGTGGAAGCTACTGCCAAGTATATCTCCTTGGGCACTAAGCACTGTACAGAGAAACTACAGGATTCAGTTCTCACATCACCCTCCTCTTATGACTCCAGAGCATCCGTATTGAATTACATGACTGGCTGGCCCAGTCTCAGTAGCTAGCGCTTCGACATCAGCCTGTCGTTCTAGCCAATCTTTGTTTACATTTACATTTACATTTAGGCATTTGGCAGACGCTCTTATCCAGAGCGACTTACATTTTTATCTCATTATACATCTGAGCAGTTGAGGGTTAAGGGCCTTGCTCAAGAGCCCAACAGTGGCAACTTGGTGGTTGTGGGGTTTGAACCTGCGATCTTCCGAACCGTAGTCCAATGCCTTAACCACTAAGCTACCTCCGGCCCCAGGTGTTGTTTCCTAGGATTGAGATCCAATGCCATGAAAGCATGCTCTTTCCTGTTTAGAGGACAACATTTTTGGGTGTCACATGGAATTTGAACGTAAGTGGGCACAGCTGTCTCCCGCTCGTGTCGAATCCATTCTCAACACCGTCAAGGAAATCAAGCTAGACCAGAAAGTGACCATCACTTTCAGAGATCTTAGCTCTCATGGCAGCTGTATCCACGGTGACACCTTTGGACTTTCTGCACATGAGAGCATTTCATTTGTGGCTAAGAACCAGGACATTTTACTCTAGGGCCCCAATCCCCAAAAAGGGCTATGCACCAGGTGCTCCGTACCCTTCCTATGTGGTTCAGACCCCGGTTTCTGACTCTGGGTCCCACTCTAAGTTCATCTTGTCTTCGCAGATGCTAACGACAGACGCTTCCCTCATGGGCTGGGGTGCGGTCTTAAATGACCGTCCAGCCCAAGGGAGCTGGAGAGGCCATCTTTTTGCGCGGCACATCAATTGCCTCAACATCATGGCTCTATTTCAGGCCCTAAAGCACTTCCTTCAGCAGTTGAGACTACCATGTCCTAGTGCGGGTGGACAACACTATGGCAGTCTCATATATTAATCGCCAGGGCGGACTGTGTTCACGCCGCTAAATAGCTAGCGCACCAGATTCCTGTGCCTCAGGGCGATTCACATTCTGGGAAAATTTCATGTAGCGTAGGTGGACCTCTTTGCCTCGCAAGATCAGCAAATGTCCCCTTTACTACTCTCTGACTCTAAGTCAAGCTGGTCTTCCAGCCAGCGTAATTAAGACTATTCTAAGTACTAGGACTGCCTCCCCTCAAATAGAATGTATTTGAAAGTTGGTGCATGACGAAGCAGGTAAACCCAGTCCACTGACGAATTGTTTCAGTGCTGGAGTTTCTGCAGAAAAATTTTGTCCTCTGGCTTGTGCCCCTTGTTGAACCACTAGAGTCAGCGCCTCAGGTTTCTGACCCTTAAAATGTTTTTTCTAAATGGTGTTACCTCTCTAAGAGGATCGGACAGCTATTGCCCCCTCCTATGAGGCGCGTGGGTTCACTTCGCCTCTAGGAATCAGGGTTCATTTAACCAGGGGAATCGCCTCATCAATTGCACTAGCAAGAGGTATTCCTTTGCAGCAAGTCTGTGATGCAGAGGGTTGGTCCTCTCTGCACACATTTGCCAATATGCATCCTATTGTTTTGAAGCCTTCTGTCCTCCGCCTTTACAGCTTCGGAGCAGGAGAGACTTCACTTACTGTGTCCAGTACGTGCTCTTCAGATTTACGTCCACCGCATTAGCCAGTGGCGTAAGTCAGAGCAGCTTTTACATGTTTTGAAGCCGCAAGCGGCGTGAGAGATGCTATTGCCCTCTCCTATGAGGCGCGTGGGCTCACTTCGCCTCTAGGAATCAGGGTTCATTCAACCAGGGGAATCGCCTCATCAATTGCACTAGCAAGAGGTATTCCCCTGCAGCAAGTCTGGGACACGGAGGGTTGGTCCTCTCCGCACACATTTTCCAATATGCATCCTATTGTTTTGAAGCCTTCTGTCCTCCGCCTTTACAGCTTCGGAGCAGGAAAGACTTCACTTACTTTGTCCAGTACGTGCTCTTCAGATTTATGTCCACCGCATCAGCTAGTGGCGTAAGTCAAAGCAGCTTTTACATGGTCTGGGGCCGCAACGGGGGGTGGCCCCCACTACACTGGGCTATTGCCCTCTCCTATGAGGCGCGTGGGCTCACTTCGCCTCTAGGAATCAGGGCTCATTCAACCAGGGGGATCGCCTCATCTATTGCACTAGCAAGAGGTATTCCCCTGCAGCAAGTGTGTGACACGGAGGGTTGTCCTCTCCGCACACATTTATTACATTTATAGTTTGGATGTTCATGCTACTCCGGGCCCACGGGTCCTCGAGTCAGCTACCCAGACATAGTTCTGAGACCTTCTCGGCCTTGTGCGCACACGCTACACAACCTTGGAGTGCGGCGTTGGCACTCTCGTTCCCATAGCGTTTTCACGCAGCATCGAGTGTAGCCTTTGAAAGGGAACGTCTCGGGTTACTTTGCTGTAACCCTGTTCCCTGAAAAGGCGGGAACGAGATGCTGCGTCCCAATGCCGCACTGCCTATGTGAATCAATCTGAGGAATGTTTCCGGTTCACTCCTATTTATAACCTGCAGGTGCGTCCTATCAGATGACGTTACCTGACCGAGGTTATAAAAGCCCAAAATTTGGCGTGTTTGGTACACACATGCTTCACAACCGGCAACATGACAAGATGTTCCCATAGCGTTTTCACGCAGCATCTCGTTCCCGCCTTTTCAGGGAACAGGGTTACAGCAAAGTAACCCGAGACGTTCTTTTATTACTAAAAAAACACAAAATATGTAAATTACACCTTACACATCTAAAAAGTGACTATGTAAATATGTAAAATTGTTTCCTTAATAAAGTGTGTTAAAATCTTAAATCTCTTTCTTGCTATTGCTCTGTTGAGCTACATGTGTTACCTGAGTGTCTGATCATGCCTTCAGGTCAATCTTCATGCCCTACTTCTGCTAGATCTCCTCTCACGTGCTGCAGATGGAGCTTGTTGTGGAGATGTGCTTACAAACGTTCAGAAATAAATGATTAGCTTTTACCAGCCTCTGGTTATCATTTATCCATCTCTGACCAGCACTTACCCACATCTGACTAGCATAAGGGCAGCTTTAAAATTATTAAGAAAAATTATGATGCCTAGAATGATATCTCAAAACAAGTTTAATCATATCATTTTGCCAGAAAAGCCTATAGTGTATTGTATTTCACTCTGCTTGATGCGACTAAAACTTAACTGTCTACTGTGACCAATCACATTGTTGACGCGTCAGTCAGGTGATCAATAAGGATGGATGCTTGTATACAGTACATATCCCTTCAACACACACACACACACAGTACTTAATGCAGTGGTGATGATACTTCTAGTAACATGCTATGGGAGTAAAAATAGTCTTCTATTTATATTTCTGTAATTTTCAATTTTAATTGTGTTTAAATAGAATGTAATAATGCTGTTTTTTTTCTAATATTTTATTATCATAGTCACTTTCAAATTTCAAATTGAATTCAAATAAAATATTTTCTTATTCCAGGCTTTTAAGCATTATTTGTAAAAAGTTATTCTGAGCTTAATATTTTTGTGAAGTATGACAGACTTATGGGAGACACTTTTAATGTGTTTTACACACTTTTAATATCTCTTATTTATTTTGTCTTTTTAGCGCATCATTTAATAACATACTTTCATATTAAAATCTACTGTTTAAAAAAGAAAACCATTATAGAGATGAAACTCAAAATAAGTTGCCACATGTACTGAAGTAAGAAGAATCATTGTCCAAATGCACTGATGTTCAACTTAAAATTGTGTCTTATTCAGATGCTTCAGCCAACCAACCATAAATGTAGTAAAATAAAACTATAATGTCCGCAAAAGAAAAAAAGATTTATTAAAATGCATTTATTTGAAAAAGTACACAAGGACCTTAATGATTTGAATGCACTCTATTACTATCTGGGGCGCAAGGTACCTAAAAATGTGTCAATTTAAAAAGAGAATATAATAAGTATTAATGAATCATATTAAAGAGTCAACTTAAATAATGAAATCAACTTTTAATAAAAAATAATGTCCGCTACTGACAGTGCAGCACTCTGCCACCTGTTCTTACGTATATACACAGTAAATATTTAGATTTTAGTTCCAGGTAATCCTTTGTTAAAACGGCCATATTTGCAAAGTCAACTTTTCATTGTCATTTGCATTGTCATCTTGTCTCCACTGCTGTATTTTGATTGGTCTTTATCCTGATTGTCCTCAGTTGTTGTGAATTAGTTCCTGATTGGTTTTTGGATTCAAGCCCTTGTCTTTTATTGTCCCAGTGTGAAGTCCCATTACTGTTTATGTGTGTTTCTGGGCCATTGTTCACTCTATGTCCTTGTTTCATGGCTTATAATTATGTCTTCCAAGTTTAGTTTTGTGTCTGTTCCTTTGATTAGGGGAGGAGATATTCCTGGTTTACTGCCTCCTGCCTTTGATGTGTGACCTATGTTACAGACTAATACAAATACAATCATTGGACTCACCCTAATAAACACAAGGCTGTTTCTACACATTAGTGTCCTGGTTTATCAGCCTGTACAGTATGTTACAGAACAATAAGGTCTAAAATAAACAATCACACATATGTGACGGCGGGCCAACAGCCGGGGCCCCTCACCAACTGCCAACTTCTCACTCGAGAAGGAGAACAACCTAAACTCACAGAGGCTGGGAGATTGGCGCTGGCTCTTTGTTGGCAGTTTCTTCCAACTTGGGGAACCTCTGGAGCACTCTTAATATAGAGGAGAAACGTTAAACAGGTATCCAAAACATCCTACTCACCGAACTGAGCTTCATTAGTTATTTTATAGGGAGCAGGACAGTGGCTGATAATCCACTCCCAGATCTGCGTGGAACGTTTTCTTTCTGGACACAGAATTTCATAAGTTACAGGGCCCAACTTTCGCTTGACCAGATAGGGCCCTTGCCATTTGGCCAACAACTTGCAAGTACCTGAAGGTAAAAGTACCAGTACTTTTTGCCCGGGTTGCAATTCTCTTTCTCTAGCATGTTTATCGTACCATACCTTCTGCTTCTTTTGAGCCTCCTGCAGATTTTCTTGAGCCATGCTCCTGAAGTTCTCCAGTTTATCCCTCATCTGCAAGATGTATGAAGCGACACTGCACTGGGCTGGTTCCTCTGCTGTCCATCCTTCTTTGAGCATGTCCAGGGGCCCTCGAACTTGCCTACCATACAGCAACTCAAAAGGAGAGAAACCAGTTGAACATTGAGGTACTTCTTGATATGCAAACAAAAGAAAAGGAATCCACTTATCCCAATCACTACCAGTTTCATCGACAAATTTCTTAAGCATGTTTTTTAAAGTACCATTAAAACGTTCAATCAAACCATCTGTTTGAGGGTGGAAAGGAGTGGTCCTAATACCGCTTATTCCTAGTTGCTTATAAAGCAATTTCATCAATTTGGCCATGAAATTGGTTCCCTGATCAGTGATTATTTCAGAAGGAACACCCACCCTTGAAATTAGATCTATCAAACACTTCACAATGTTTTTAACCTGAACGGATCGCAAAGGGTACACTTCAGGGTATCTAGTTGCATAATCACAGATTACCAACGCAAACTGATTACCTGAGCTACTCTTCACTAAAGGTCCTATTATGTCCATTCCTATGCGATCAAATGGCGTACCAATAATCGGTAGAGGTTTAAGGTAACTTCTGTCGACTTTGTGAACTGGAGCTACCATCTGGCATTGAGAACAGGTCCTACAATATTCTTGTACATCCTGATACAACTTCGGCCAATAAAAGCGTTGACTAATTCGGTCATACGTTTTCTGCCGACCTAAGTGTCCTGGCCATGGGATAGTATGACCTAAATGCAAGATCATTTGACGGAGTTTACCAGGTACAACCAATCTGGGATTTCCAGGATCTACTAAATACAGAAGATTGTCTTTAATCATGTACTTATCCCCAACTAGTTTTGGTACACCCACACTTTTCCCATCAATTTCACAAACTTTTTGAAACAGATTAGAGGTCCAACAGTAGTAACAGGTTTCCTTCCCATTAACCCGACATTGCCATTACTAGGTTCCTCCAATTTACCCCTACTCACAGTACCTTTACTCGTCCTGGGTGGTTCCTGATGAGCAGCCACATATCTCTCAGCCAACCTAGCCGCCTCTTCACCAGTCTGAGGTTGATTTTCTTTGACCCAAATCCTTACATCTGGGCGAAGCATTCGAAGATATTGCTCAAGAATGATGGTCTCCCCCATCTGGTCTTTGGTCTTCATGGTTGGTCGCATCACACACACACACAGTATATATACAGTGGTTACAGGAAGTATTCAGACCCATATACATTTTTCACTCTTTGTTATATTGCAGATATTTGCTTAAAATTTTTGCTGATTTATTAAAAAAGAATAACTGAAATATCACATGGTCCTACAGTAAATATTCATACCCTTTACTAATCCAATACAGCCATGAGTCTTTTTGGGAAAGATGGAACAAGTTTTTTACACCTGGACTTGGGTATCCTCTGCCATTCCTCCTTGCAGATCCTCTTCAGTTCTGTCAGGTTGGATGACAAATGTTGGTAAACAGCCATTTTTAGATCTCTCTAGAGATGCTTAATTGGGTTCAAGTCAGGGCTCTGGCTGGGCCATTTAGGAACAGTCACAGAGTTGTTATGAAGCCACTTTTAGTTATTTTAGCTGTGTGCTTACGGTCATTGTCTTTTTGAAAGGTAAACCTTCAGCCCAGTCTGAGGTCCTGAGCACTCTGGAGAAGGTTTTCGTCCAGGATATCCCTGCACTTGGATGCAAGCATCTTTTCCTCTCCCTGCAACTGAAAAACACCCCAACAGCATGATGCTGCCACCACCATGCTTCACTGTTGGGATTGTATTGTACATACCCCTTAGAATTAAGGCCAAAAAGTTCTATCTTGGTCTCATCAGACCAGAGAATCTTATTTTCTACTTATTTAGCAAACTCTATTTGAGTTTTCATGTGTCTTGCACTGAGGAGAGGTTTCCATCGGATCACTCTGCCATAAAGCCCCAACTGGTGGAGGGTGGATGTCTTGAACATCTTTCATTTAAGGATTATGGCGGCCACTGTGGAACCTTAAGTGCAGCAGAAATTTTTTTGTAACCTTGGGCAAATCTGTGCCTTGCAACAGTTCTGTCTCTGAGCTCTTCAGGCAGTTCCTTTGACCGGAGACTGCGAACCAGGCCTTCTCATCCAACATCAGTGTCTGACCTCACAACCGCACTTCTGGAAGAATCGTTAAATATTCCCATAAACACACTACTAAACCTTGTTGAAAGTCTTTCCAGAAGAGTTGGAGTTTTAATAGTTGCAAAGGGTGGGCCAACATTGTATTAAATTTTATGAATTAAGTATTGAATGTTACTTAATTTTATATGCATGTGAGGGCAGGTGAGCAAATATTTTTGGCAATATAGAGTATATATTCTATACACTATATTGGCAAAAGTATTCATTCACTCATCCAAATTCAATTAAATTCAGGTGTTCCGAACATGTTCATGTTTACAGGTGTATAAAATCAAGCACCTCACCATGCAGACCACTTCTACAAACATTTGTGAAAAAATAGGTCGTTCTAAGGAGCTCAGTGAATTCCAGCATGGTTCCATAATAGGATGCTACCCGTGCAATAAGTCCACTCATGAAATTTCCTCGCCACTAAATATTTCACAGTTAACTGTTAGTGGTATTGAAAAAAATTGACAGTGATTGTGAACAACTGCAACTTAGCTATAAAGTGGTATGCCACATAAAATCACAGAGCAGGGTCACAGCAGGGGCTGTGATGCATACTGTAGTCCACAAAGGTTGCCAAATTTCTGCAAAATCAATAGCTACTGTACAGACCTCCAAACTTCATGTGGTCTTCAGAATAGTTTAAGCACGGTATGTAGAGGGCTTCATGGAATGGGTTTTCATGGCCGTGCAGCTGCATCCAAGCTTTCCATTATTAAGTGCAATGCAAAACAATACAGTGATGTAATGCACGCTGCCATTGGCGTTTAGAGACGTATTCTCTGGAGTGACTTATCATGGTTCTCTGTCTGGCAATCTGATGGATGGGTATTTGAATGAGGGTTTGGTAGTTCCCAGGAGAACAGTACTTACCTGATTGTGCTAAATGGAAAGTTTGGTGGAGGGGGGATTATGATGTGTGCTTATTTTTCAGGAGTTGGGCTGGACCTCCTTAGTTCTTGTGAAATTAACTCGTAATGCGCTTAATTCTCGGCTCTTAACTGAGCTTTAAGTTTAAAGGACAACATTTATAATATATACTGTATGCCAAGAAATTTTTGGAGACTTTTATGCTCCAAACTTTGTGAGGCAGTTTGGGATGGCCCCTTCTTGTTCCAACGTGACTGCACTCCAGTGCACAAAGCAAGGTCCATAAAGACATGGATAAGCAAATTTGGTGTAAAAGAACTTTACTGGCCTGCACCTTCGGATGAATTAGAGTTGAGACTGTAAGCCTTGTCTTCTCTCCTCCAACATCAGTGTCTAACCCCACAAATGCACTTCTGGAGGAATGGTCAAAAATTCCGATTAACACACTTCTAAACCTTGTGGAGTTAAAGAGAAGAGTTGAGGATGTTATTGCTGCATTATGGTTCATACACTCTTTCTTATATTTTTTTATTGCAATGTTTTTCAGTAGGTCTGACAATGTTATCATCCTTAAGCAACTAAAGATTTTTACTTTAGTTTGTACATTTTCCCCCTGGTCTGATTTGATGCTGATTGGGGTCTTGATTTTGCCAAACTGTTTGATATGTCGCTCCTGAGCCAGATGCTCATCTCACACATACCTACCAGTTTTCTGCATAATACTGTATATGCCACCCAATGATGTATTGACTTTTATATTTATATTATCCTCACAGAACTAGCACGATTCAGATTCAAGTTGACATTTAGTCATGCTTCATGAGTTCTCTTAGTCAGTAGCTACTACAGAGAAAATGATGGCTTTAGGCCCATCTCCTACTCGACACCATGTTTTAGGCAGCAGGAGAGTGGAAGCAGTTACTGGGACACATGGGAAATTGAACAGGGATCACTGAGATGACAGGATTAGTTCTGAAGAGCATGTGGAGATGACAAGATTAGTTCTGAAGCTATCTAATGCTAGAATACCAATAGACCACCACGTGTGTGTTAGAGGTTTTGTTATTTACTTTAACAAATGGATGCCTCAGTCTTTATATATTAAAAGTCTATCTACATTCATTCAAAACTGAGCTTTGAGTAAACATTTAAAGGGCAACATATATAATATATATTTTGTGAACAAAATAAGTGAATGAATGAATGGCTCTAAAACATTTTTTGGGGGTATCTGGAGACAAATTCAAGAGGGTGCTCTCTTTGTATTCACTTTTTTTCCAGGTGAAGGAGAAGTTAAATCTAAATTATACACACCATTGACCTTGTAAGGGCAATCTTTTGGTAACACAATTCTCTGATTTGTTGTGTCCATTTCCTTCATCTTAATAATCAAGAGGGGCAGGAAAAAATCAACCAGCATTGTGTGTGTGTGTGTGTGTGTGTGTGTGTGTGTGTGTGTGTGTGTGTGTGTGTGTCAGATAGTCAGATAGTCAGTGCCCCCTTTGGTATCCATCCGATCAGGATCATGCAGGTTGACACATCATTAGCTGGTCTTCTTCTCCCTTGGCTATCCATGTCAAAGGTCAATAAAAGGCCAACAGCACTCCATTTCACCTTTCATTTTCTTCCTTCCTCTCATAAATCTAGCCTTCTACATTCATTGTATTCATTTCTGTCCTGATTTGCCTTCCTTGTTCTTCTATATTCAGTGCTCTTTCTTTTACCCACAGCTGCTGTATATTAATTTTGTCCAGCTCTGTCAAATAAAATATTGAATATATAGTAGATCATATACTGATGTAACACCTTAAAAGTGGCTTCCTGTGGTCATATTGATGATGTGCTACTGCATGTTGCCATACAGCGTTTTCACACTAGGCATGGTTGCTTTGTACCATGCCAGGGTTCATTGCTTCCCCCTCCCCACTCACCAGCTGACCAGCTTTTGAATGAAATAACCACTCCTTACAACCGAGGTATGCAGCAAAGCGTTTGTGAAGCCACAACACGCACAACCTTGAGGCAGATGGGCTACAACAGCATAAGATCCCACCGGGTACCACTCATCTCCACTATACTGTAAATAGGAAAAAAAGGCTACAATTTGCACGAGCTCACCAAAATTGGAAAAATGTTGCCTGGACTGATGAGTCTCGATTTCTGTTGAGACATTCAAATGGTAGACATTCAATTTGGCGTAAACAGAATGGGAACATGGATCCATCATGCCATGTTACCACTGTGCAGGCTGGTGGCGGTGGTGTAATGGTGTGGGGGATGTTTTCTTGGCACACTTTAGGCCCCTTAGTGCCAATTGGGCATTGTTTAAATGCCACGGGCTACCTGAGCATTGTTTCTGACCATGTCCATGATCCCTTTACGACCACCATGTATCCATCCTCTGATGGCTACTTCCAGCAGGATAATGCACCATGTCACAAAGCTCGAATCATTTCAAATTGGTTTCTTGAATATGACAATGAGTTCACTGTACTAAAATGGCCCCCACAGTCACCAGATCTCAACCCAATAGAGCATCTTTGGGATGTGGTGGAAGGGGAGCTTCGTGCCCTGGATGTGATCCCACAAATCTCCATCAACTGCAAGATGCTATCCTATCAATATGGGCCAACATTTCTAAAGAATGCTTTCAGCACCTTGTTAAATCAATGCCACGTAGAATTAAGGCAGCTCTGAAGGCGAAAGGGGGTCAAACACTGTATTAGTATGGGGTTCCTAATAATCCTTTAGGTGGAATGTATATCAGTTGGTAACGATTCTTTTAGCTTCTTATTTCTTAAACAGTCATATTGTAAGACATATCTGCCGGACATAGAAAGGATGATTTCAGAAGAGTCAAATTATTGGCCTGCACCATCAAAGAAAACAACTAAGGAGATTGCGGAATTTACTGAAATTGTGTTGCAACAAATTATTAAATATGGAAGAATAGTACTACGCCATCACCTTCATGACAAAATGTGGTCAGAAACCAATTATGAATTTGATTGAAGATATCTTAAATTCTTGGTGAAGTTGCATCATAAAAATTTACAATAAAACTAATAGTAAACTAATGAAACGATTTACAGTAGGTCTCATCAGCAGCATTCTAATGTTGGAACTTGGAAACTTACCTACATATTTTATAATAATTCTATGGAGAAAGGTCTTAGCTGGTTTATCTTGTGGAATAACCATTAAATTTCTCATTTATGTTGAATGAATAATTACATGTTAAACCTGTGCCAAAAATCAAAGTAGAAAAAAATAAAATGTGTGCACGTATAAAAAAAAAAATGATATCAGATTTTTAAGGACAAGGACATGACACTGGCTTGTCAGTTGATCAGTAATCAAGAAGTAGCCATAGCGCCAGAGCATCACAGCAACTTAATGATGCCAAAATGTCATCTGTGACCTGGAACCAAGAGAGCAGAAATGGCCATACTCACTGGGTGGGTGATGACATACTCTGTCCCCTCTATTAATCATAATGACACTAGTCAATCATGAACATCTGTAAGGTGTACCCTCTGTGTGAAAGAGGGTAGATAGTGCTTTTTTTCCCCCTAGTGTGTACTGATGTCTTGTGATACCCCCTAAACAGAGGAATGTGTAAAAAGGCACATGTTAGTCTTCTCTGACGTGAAGTGGCGAGCTGGCTGATGGGTGAGAAATGGCAGGTGACCAAAATAGAGAGAAGGGGCGATTAGAATATTCCTGTATACTTTGCATAACACAAATGCTACTGTATGTAGCCAGCCTGTAGTACTTTTCTACCTGTACAGCTTCCATAGTGTGACATGCTCCTTAAACACATGGACAAATGGTACAAGATAGCAAAACAAGCAAGATTGTTTAAACTCAACAAGATTAAAGCCATATCAGAGCTTACTGTACCAGCAGTGTGTGTGTGTGTGTGTCCATAGAATGCCCATAGAAGATAAAATAGGCATTTTTTTTTTTTTTAAATAAACACTATAAGAAATAAAACACAAAATGATATGTACTGTACATGTTTATCCAGACTGAGGGTAAAGAATTATGTCAATAATCTAGTATTTATTTTGATACCAGTTTGATTAATCGTGTTCATAAAACAGAATACTGCCACTAGCCTAATATATCAACCCTAGCACTGTATGCATTCCACTTAGAAATTTATACATGGTTTTTTATGCATGCTTAAATCCAGACAGAATTACTACAGTGCTTGTGTAGCCCATCCAAGAGCTGTATTACTAATATACATCATGTTCAAAATTCTGCCAGCAGAATCCTGACATGCATATTAGAGCTCACATTACACTGACACTTCAGTGACTTCCCATATCTTTAAGAGTCTTGTATTAATTTTCGAACATCTTTACACTTCTGCCCTGTCCAGTGCAGCGAAATTATTGTGATTATAGTCTTAATATTGCTCTCCCTCAGTTTTATATTGTCAATTGCGTTTTCTTCTTTTAATTCTATTTCTATTTATGATTTATTTTGTGTTCTTTATTCAAAACTCTGTAAAGCACTTAAATAAATAAATAAACAAATAAATAACCTTTTTATTATTATAATTATTATTATTAATAATAATAATAATAATAATAATAATTACATTAATTCATTCATCATCTGTATGGCTTATCTTGTGTACAGGGTCACGGGGGCCTGGAGCCTATCCCAGGGGACTTCAGGCATGAGGCAGGGTACACCCTGAACAGTATGCCAATCTATTGCAGAGCATACGCACAATGGGCTATTGGGGAACACCAGGTAACCTAATCTGCATGTCTTTGGACTGTAGGAGGAAACTGGTGGGAGTACTGGGATAACATGCAAATTTCAGGCACACAGACCTGAGGCAGAAATCAAACCCTCAACCCTGGAGGTGCAAGGCCACAGTGCTAACAACTATACCACCCTGCTGCCATTATTATTTTTAGTAGTAGTAGTAGTAATAAGCAGGCTGTACATTTAGCATATGATTAAAGCCTCAGTGTGTTGTATATCTTAAACAGTGCTTAATGAGTAACTGCCCGCAGCTTGAGATCATTCATTACTATCTCCTCCTTGCTTATAACATATAGCGAGGATGGCACTCTGGATATATAGAATTTGTCATTCTCTGCCATGACGGAGATCTTTTTTTCCTTAGGACCCTCTGAATGAGTCTCTAAAGGATGTTCTCGACATACAAATTGTGTTTTTAGGTGGTTAAGAATTTCCAAGTATACAAAACACAGCATAATATAAATATATAACAAAAGCCTGAAAGACTGAGGGATATGTATTCATACTATCTATTTAATGTGATAAATGCTGCCTTCCAATTGTCTGTGGATTGTGTTGATGGAACAAGTGACAGTGAATATCACTAACTTGCTGATTAGCTGGTTGGGCGTTTTTTAGTCAATACAGGAATGCACAACACTTACATTAAAACAAAAACGATACAAATCCCGGCAAAAGTGTGTCATTTGGTATATGATAGTGGAGATGCCGATTTTTTTTTGATGTAGAAAGAAGAGGCCAGACTTTGAATCTTGTAGTACAACGCGAAAATAGAATGCCTTTCAGGGAACAACAAATGATGTACCTACTGCAGACAAGCATAAAATGTGTAGCACAAACATTCTTATGACTTTGTAACTTCACCTCTGTTGGACCAGATAGCTGTGGCCCATTCAAATGTTTTATCCTTAATAGGAAAGATCAATTGTGTTTTTTTGTCCTTGTCCAGCTGAGAATGTACAATGAGCACTGTAGAAAGTAAGTATGACACTTTGTTGTATCCCTGTTGTACTTGTCAGATTAAGCTACGAGGAGCCAAGAGGAGCTATCATGGTAAGAATTTGACCTGGAAGTGTCAGGCGTTGAAAATAGTTATTAAAGTTTTCTACTGTTGCACAAAAAGTAGTAAGCTTTTGCTGTTGGTCGCTAATGGCGTGGCCCTGAGCAGTTAAAGATTGACAGTGATTAATGAAACCCGCTGAGGCAATGTTAGAGGCAGTCTTTTGTCAGGAATGACAGATAGGCGAACACAATAACAGGGTTCACTTAAAAAGAAAAAAATTATAATAAATAAATCCTGGGGAGGGATTGCCATTTTAAAAATTGGGGCCAAGGGTAGCTCAGTGGTTAAGGCATTGGATTACGGTTCGGAAGATCCCAGGTTCAAACCCCACAACCACCAAGTTGCCACTGTTGGGCCCTTAAGTGCGGCCCTTAACCCTCAACTGCTCAGATGTGTAATGAGATAAAAATGTAAGTCGCTCTGGATAAGAGCGTCTGCCAAATGCCCAAATGTAAAAATTGTAATGAGGTTATCCATGAACAGGTAATAACTAGAGTAGACAAAATGGATAATCATTAAATTAGCCGAGGTCAAATAGTAAACAGCCCTAAGACACACAGTAGCATTATGGAGCATATTGCTACTACAATTGCTCGTAGTGAGTATTTAGGGCAAAGCAGCTGTGAGCAAAAAAATAAAAAGTGTGAAAGAAAGTTGATAATGATAGCTATGCACACACCAACTTTAATAGTAGGAGCATGACAATTTAAAACTAACTTGATTAAAATATAATTTAACGATTAATGATTTTTCTTTAATGTCTCATTAAACTAGCTCGCTTAGCTGACATGTTAACTGTAAAATATAGTTTTAGAGTGTAAATCAGAGGCCTATTTATATCCTGGTCCTATGTTTTTTCATCCAACCCTCTTAGGTTTGTCCTCACATATTATAGTTTTCTTGTTTGTTTGCTATCCAATGTACTCTATTTTTAATATGTTTTGACCCTAGCATGTCATTTTCAGTGATTAATATAGATTTTATAAAACTGTTCTTTTATATCTAGCTGCTTTCCATTTTTTACATGCATGAATAACCAAGCTTCACAAATGTATTATATGTTGCTAGAGCACTCTGCAGGTGTTTTTCTCATCTATTTAGCAAACAGCAGGTTTGCCAGCCATTCAGCTCATTAATAATTCTGCTCAAATTATATATATATTTATTCTTATCACATCAACTTTGCAAGCCTGGACAAATAATTATTTAATTGTTTTTACCTGAAGTGGCGTACTTGCCCAAATGATTCAAGACAACAAATATCTACCCTCAAGAATTATTATACTAATTGATTAATAAAATGCCAAATCTTATTTTGCCAGCATTTTGCAAGGGTAAACAAAACCTTAAATCAATATCTGTTATGATCATGACAGTAAGAATGGAGGGCATTTTAAGAACACTGCTGTTAATTTATTTATTTATTTATTTATTTATTTGTTTGTTTTTATCTACAGTCTCTACTGACCATTATGTACTGTAAGACAAATCTGGTACCCCAATAGACTGCATGTATGTGTGAGAGTGTGTTTTACATGATTTTATTAGAAAGTGAAATAAAGTTTGGAAAAGAGTGACGGTACTTCCACTACTGAGACCTTCAACTTGTTTTCCATTCTTTAGACTTGAATTTGCTACTTGCAACTATGAAAGGAGATACCCCACCATGTTGCTGCAGCCCTCACAGTCATCATTTGCTCTCTTTTTATTTATTTATTTATTTATTCATTTTTCCCAGATTTTCCGTGTCCAATTCCTCCCCGTCACTAGGGGGCTCCCACATTAAGGTACTACTACCACTCAGTCGGGAGGGCCGAAGACTATCACGTTTCCTCCGGACCACATGAAGCCAGCCAACCGCATCTTTTCGAACTGCTCGCTCATGCACCATTGGGGGCGGCTTAACACAATCTGAGGACAGGCCTATCTTCTTCTTCCGCTTGCGTGAGCTAACAGACGCCCCTAATTGGCTGTAGAGCCTTGATTAATGTGGGAGCACTAAGTACCTCTCATCCCTTGCCTCAGAGAAAGCTCGGGCAATCAGGTCTCCCTAGGCCTCCAGCTGCGAGAGATTACAGCATTATCCGGCAATCAAATTTGCGATCTCCAGATGATAGGCCCCATTTGCTCTCTCTTGCCACCATCTACCAAGGCCAACAGCTTCTTCAGATGCAGGTGGAGCACAGGGAATACTTCCAAGCCTTGCTCTAAGTAGAGGCAGAATAATTAACACATGCCCTGGAACGCCGAAGGTCATCCAGGACTGAGGTAAAGCATGGGCAGGATTACCAGTGTGGCATGAAAGCCAAAAATTTTGTGGGTCAGCATGTCTACAGGAAAGCAGCAACGCAAATTCGTCCAGTCGACTCTGGGTATATCGGTAGTTTTTGTACAATTGAATTAAGTGGAAAAAACGGTTAGTGAATATCCAGGTTTCTTGGTTACTGCCCTTATTTATCTACACAAAATGTCATGGCACGCGCCATTAATGGGCATGCACATCAATCGTTCCTTACTCACTCGGTATGTGGCCTTCTCTTGGGCATGCTTTGGAAATGGGCACAGTTGCAAGGTAATCAGTGCTAATGGATCGCGGGCTACTCCGCACATTATAAAATTAAGGCAGGGAGTCTAGCTCAGGGTCTGTCTGGTCTGGAAATCCACAGAGCAGAGGCATGTGTTAGACGCTAAGAAAAAGCGGAAGAGTGGCACGCAAGCGGAGTGATGTAATGCACCCCAGGGACTTCAAAGAAGCGAAATTAATAGCGGTCGTTTGATCGCCTGTGAAAGACAGCCACATGAACACTGCACGAACTCCCGTGGCACTCCCATTCCCACTTAGAGCCAGCTGTCGGGATCCTGCCACCAAAGAGAAAAAAGCCGCTCTTCTTAAACCCTTTTACTGCCCCATTTTTAATAAACAAACACACTTTTCCTAAGACCTCGACTCGTGTCTGTGTTTGTGCTGCCACCCATGCGTCAAACCCATTACAAAAACAAATCTTTCTTATTTGATCTCTTGCACCATTCACACAGTCAACTTCATCTGCTGATTTCAATTTCAATTCAATTTTATTTATATAGCGCTTTTAATGGTCATTGTCTCAAAACAGCTTCACAAAAATAAAAATATATATACATGTATATATATTTGGAAGTGTGTATGTGTGAGAAAAATGTGTCTAGATAATAATGAGATGAATAAATAAATGATGAATGAAATGTCTCTGATGAGCAAGCCAGGGGTGATGGCGACAGTCGCAAGGAAAAACTCCCTGAGATGGCAGTAGGAAGAAACCTTGAGAGGAACCAGACTCAACAGGGAACCCATCCTCATCTGGGTGATAACAGATAGAAATGATATAACATCATGTGTGTTATGCAACGATGATAGGGGAGATATACACACACACACACACACACACAAATCCGAACCTGAAAAAAGTTGGGACACAAAAACAAATAAAAAACAAAATGCAATGATGTGGAAGTTTCAAATTTCACTATTTTATTCAGAATACAAAATAAATGACATTTCAAATGTTTAAACTGAGAAAGTGAAATTTTATAATAATCAAAGAAGTTGTTTTAAATTTCATGGCATCAACACCTCTCAAAAAAGTTAGGACAAGGCCATGTTTACCCAGGGGATACCCCATGAAATCCCCTCTTCTTTTTATAACAGTCTGGAAACATCTGGGGACTGAGGCGACAAGTTGCTCAAGTTTAGGAATAGGAATGCGCCAAATCTTTTCTATGGGAGAAAGATCTGGACTGCAGGCTGGCCATATCAGTACCCGGATCCTTCTCCTACGCAGCCATGATGTTGCAATTGATGCAGTATGTGGTCTGGCATTGTGATGTTGAAAAATGCAGGGTCTGCCCTGAAAGAGATGACGTCTGGATAGGAGCATATGTTGTTCTAGAACTTGGATATATCCTTTAGCATTGATGGTGCCTTTCCAGACATGCAAGCTGCCCATGCCACATGCACTCATGCAACCCCATACCATCAGAGATGCATTCTTCTGAACTGAGCGCTGATAACTTGGGTTGTCCTTGTCCTCTTAAGTCCGGATGACATGGCATCCCAGTTTCCCAAAAAGAACTTTAAATTTTGATTTGCCTGACCACAGAACAGTTTTCCACTTTGCCACAGTCCATTTTAAAAGAGCTTTGGCCCAGAAAAAAAATGACTGCGCTTTTGGATCATGTTTAGATATGGCTTCTTTTTTGACCTATAGAGTTTTAGCCGACAACGGCGAGTGGCACGGTGGATTGTGTTTACCAACAATGTTTTTTGGAAGTATTCCTGAACCCATGTTGTGATTTTCCATTACAGTAGCATTTCTGTATGTGATGCAGTGCCGTCTAAGTGCCCGAAGATCACGGGCATCCAATATGTTCTTCCGGCCTTGACCCTTATGCACATATTGTTCCAGATTCTCTGAATTTTTGAATGATATTATGCACTGTAGATGATGATAACTTTAAACTCTTTGCAAGTTTTCTATGAGAAACTCCTTTCTAATATTGCGCCAATATTTTTCACCGCAGCATTGGGGGAATTGGTAATCCTCTGCCCATAAACTCAATCATGTTGCCAATTGACCTAATAAGTTGCAAATTGGTCCTGCAGCTGCCTCTTATATGTAGCTACATTTCCCCTATTTAGGCATTTTATTGCTACCTGTCCCAACTTTTTTGAAATGTGTAGCTCTCATGAAATCCAAAAAGAGCCAATGTTTTAAAATGTCTCACTTTTAACATTTGATATGTTATCTATATTATATTTTAAATAAAATCTTAAAATTTGAAACTTCCACTTCATTGCATTCTGTTTTTATTCACAAATATACAGTGTCCCAACTTTTTTGGAATCGAGTTTGTGTATATATACTCTATATAAGTCCATGTCTGTTTTGGCAGATAGAGAAAATACAGCAGTATGAAGCTGTTCTTTTGCAAGCAAAACATGCTTTGTATATGATGCCAGGAATGCATCGTATTTTTTTGGATGCATAAAAATATACAACACGTGTGTTGGCGATTAATTCTGTACTAAAATATACCTACATATTCATAGACTGTTAAAGTAACGTTATACACTACTCCCAATAAGTTAGAGATATTGTTATTTACGAGTGCTTGTCCTATTTGCTCTGAATTTAAATAAAATAAGTAAAAGTTCTCTTTGATATTATTAATAATGTATGAGAAGAAACACCATTTTCATTAGTTTAATATTTATTACCCCAAAAATTTAGACAATAACAGGGATAGCCCCAAATAACAAAAATTGACAATGTCAATAGCTCCACTATTTACAGCTTGACGTACAGCGACGTCTCATGCTCCTTACTAGCCTCATGATGTTGTTCTGAGGCAATGCGTTCCACACTTCCACAAGTGCTACACGCAGTTCTGCAAGTCTGCTGATGACACTTTGAGACACACCAAGTTTAAAAGCAACGTCTGACTGCCTACTATCGACCCGAATGCGCGCCATGGCCTGGTGGCACTGCTCGTTCGTTAAGTGACGTTGTGTGTTTATGGCTGTTTGAATGATGAACTTGGAATGACTTACTGACAATACCAGCTTTTTATACCCACAGATTGTTGAAATTGATGCCACATTGAAAAAGGTTGTCTTTTGGGACTGGCCCCAATATAAGGCATACCTGTACACAATAAGATGATTACATGGAAAACACAAAATGGGTGTGTCTATCATCCCAATACAATTGCCTCCCTATCCCAAAAATGTCTGAAGTGAAACAAACACCAAATGTATGACATCCACTAAGTCTCTTAGTCTCTAAGTTATTGTGAGTAATGTACAGTATATACAATTAAAGTTGAAATATAATCACATAAACATGAAAAAAGCATTCTATACCTCACCGCAGGATTGTACACTATCCGCAAGATCCCACTATAGCAGCATGGATTTATGGGCGTTCCACAAAATTAAAGAAAAATTGGTGAAACAGTTATGTGGTAGATCTACCGGCTGCATGTGTAAAATAAATGGTAGGAAAAGTAACGAGTCGAGTGTACTGTAGCTGAATGTAGCGGAGTAAGAGTTTGTTTCTTCTTCACAAATGTACTCAAGTAAAAGTAAAAAGTATAGTGCAGTAAAACTACACATAAAAGTAATTTTTTTCCAAAAAATTATTCAAGTAAATGTAACGGAGTAAATGTCCCTCATTACTACATATCTCTGGTCACTTCTTAGCATTCTCTACTCAGCCTTCAATTGATCCTTTTTTAGCAGAGATGCAAGGAGACAACTGAGCCAAGGCCCGTGTTCTGTTTATGACTTTGCATTGAGCTTCAGACATTATCAGCCTGATTTTTTTTTTAAGGATTACCAGACCCAGTTAAGGATGAATTATTTACCTTCTGCATTTACCTTCAGACCTCCATGAGCTAATGGACTGGTCAAGTCTAATCATGCCACCATGATTCTCATGCTGGTCCCATTTAAATTGGTTGAGCCCGACTTATTCCGTAGGAATACCAAAGCCAACAGGAAGCTAAGGCATGTTTTTATTTTAGGTAAGAAAGTCATATCCATATGAACTGTGCTATTAATCCAAAAAATCTCCTATGAGACTGAGGGTCAGAGAGGGTGTGATTCAAAAACTCCCCTAATCAGTGTTCTCTCTTCTTCACCACAATCACATGCAGGAATAAATCTCACACTAACTAGACCATCACTGACTCCAGCTCTATCCATCTCACACCTACTGTTAAAGGTTTAAACATGCCAACTGTACTTTTTGAATACCATCTGATTGCCCAAACTCTGGATGGTACGCTAAATCTGTTATCATTTACCAACCCGTTACCCTAAAGATTTTGGGCAACCATTTCAAGACTATACAGTAACTGTTCTTTTTGTGGACCATTTTCATGGCTTATTGGTTCTAGGCCTCTCTTTGCTGCTTCAACATAACCCTTACATCAGCTGGCTCAACAAATCCATACTGTGGTAGAGATTTTCCTCTCTCATCTGGTCTCAACTCAGCTGCGACGAACAAATCCTCTTCAATCATTGGGAATTTCCTGATTTTCTGGGAGTACCTTCAATCTATTTGGATCGCTGATCAATATTTAGCAAGTCCTGGGCAGTGATGACTTTATGACTGAGCCATCAACCTACTACCCGACACCCCTATGGGATGGCGATATTTTCTGTCCATCGACAAATATACTACCTGGCCAAAAAAAGGTGATAGATTTAATTCTATCACCTTTAGGTTTTATTACAGCACACAATGTGGTGGCCAGTTCATGTGTAAAAATCATTCCTCATGCTCTCAAAAAAAATCTGTCCTGGAATATGCTTGTGCCATCAGGGAAGAAAAACTCTATTGATGTGATAACCTAGTCATTCAGTACATACAGGTCATCAGCTGACTTTTTTTTATTGCAACATTACATTGCTGAGCCTCGCCCTGACCAACTGAAGCAACCCCAAATCATAACACTTGCTCCAGAAGCTTGTAGATTGAGCACTATGCATCATGGGTGTGCTTCCCCTCTTACTCTGCTGCACCCATCACTCTGGACTAGGGTCAATCTGAACCTGAACTCCTGAAGTACAATCTTCATGCTTCCTACAAATTAGGACTTTTTTCTAAAAAAAAAAAAAAAAAAACTTCTGTGAGTTCTCAGCAAATTGTGTGTATAGAAATGTTCTTTCTTTAACTATAAAACATTCCTATGTTTTTTACACAAGACTTTTTTTTTTTTTTACAATGCAACTTTACATTCCTTTCATGGCTGCTGGTTCAGCGCCATCCTTCCAGGTTTTGATAATGGGTTGAAGGATTTATAACCCAGTTCCAGTAACTTCAAACATCCTTGGTTGTTTTCTTTGTTGATGCAGCCCAGAGATTTAACCCCTTCTGAAATGGTGACTTTTTTTCAGGTTAGGCAATGTGTACCGGATTAGCCAATGTGTCTCTGTTAAAACAGAGAAATGTGACTTTTATCAGGACTCTTTTTTGTGTTTTAGAATATCTCCACCTAAATGCAAATGGACCCTTGTGAAGAAACAGCAGTTCCTATCTTCCAGGTGAGATCTCCAACATTTCTTTGGGTTTACTAATTTTTAGCAGTGGTTCCTCTGAAATTGCATAGCCACTTGTCTCATCGCTTTAACCTTGCCCAAGACCCCACTCACCTGGAACAAGAAACCGATGAGTTTTTCTCTAATCTAAATCCTCACTTCACTTGGTACTTATCCCTACCATTCCAAATTTGTCTACCCAAGTTTTCCATCCGTCTATCCAGGTATCCATCTGACTCTAGCTCTGTCGAGACTATCACTATGCACAATGTGTTGTCAGAGATTACCTCATAAAAGTGGAACCCCTGGTAAAATGAAAGCAATAACAGAAACCAGAACCTAACACTGTTTCACCTAATCAACTGTTTGTCCCATGCATTGCTTGATCTCAGGTTCTCAAGTGGGCCACCTGGGGTACCTACACTCTCTCATGATTAAACAGCATTTTTGGTGGACCTACATTAAGAAAGATGCCCAAAACTTTGTGGCAGTCTGTGACACCTGCATCTATATGATAAACCTCCTTTTGGCTTGCTAGGACCACTTTATGTTCCACACAGATTTTTGGTCAAACATTGCTTTGGACTTTGTCACTGACTCCCTCTATTTTATCTTTTGTGGTTAGGTTTTCCAAGTCAGTGCACTTTGTTCTTACTCCTGGGCTATTCTCTGGCAAAGAAACAGCTTTTTTTTTGTCTACATGGCCTCCCCATGGAAATCATGTGTGTCTGCAGTCCTTACAGTACTTTTACTTTTACGTCTTTAGTAAACTTTTTGGTGCTTTCCCCTGATTATCATTCCTTGTACCACCCAAACCAACACACAGACAGTGAGGGTCAACAAGGAACCCAGTGGGTCTTAGTATTCAGCAACCTCAGATGAACAACAACATATAGCATTTTCACCATGCCATTGTTTGTTTACCAAAAATGAAGCCAAAGCAAATCAAATAAACCATGTGGCCAAGTGCCCCTCATAGCCTGTAGATCTACCTTTAGTAGTAATAACTTAAAGGAATTATTTTCTTTATGTCTTTATCAGTCTGTCATATTGTTGTGGAGGAATTTCGGCCCATGCTTCTTTACAACATTACTTATGGTTATTGAGGTTTTTGGGTATTTATTTATGCACAGCTCTATTCCACAGTCCTTCCACAGGATTTCAGTTGAGATAAGGTCTAGGTCATTGCAAAACTTTGATTCTTTTATTTTTTAGCCTTTCTGATGTGGATTTTCTGGTGTGTTTTCGATCGTTGTCCTGTTGCATGACCCAATTCTGACCAAGCTTTGGTAATGAGGGCCAGGGGTAGCTCAATGGGGGCCAGGGGTAGCTCAGTGGTTAAGGCATTGGACTACGGTTCGGAAGATCCCAGGTTCAAACCCCAAGATGCTACTGTTGGGCCATTGGGCCCTTGAGCAAGGCCCTTAACCCTCAACTGCTCAGATGTGTAATAAGATAAAAATGTAAGTTGCTCTGGATAAGCAAATGCCTAAATGTAATGTGAATGGCAAGGGTTTACTGTACAGTACCTTACAACGTGACAATGAACCAAAGCAATGGCAAAACTAACCACACAGTGGTTAAAGGAGAAAAAGTCTCATGACTGTCCTTGCATGGTCTAGTCAAAGCCCAGATTTAAACCCCATTGAAAATCTGTGGCCTTCTTTTGCTTCCTTTTATTTTATCTATGTAATGAAATTTAACTCAACTCGAGCAGTTTTGCAAAGAAAGGTGAAAGGTCAAATATTACCTAGATGTGCAAAGCTTTGTGTACCACTTAGAAGGTGATTAGCTTTACGTGATTTTTAGGAAGTCATTTTTAGGAGGGGTGATCCTTTTTCAAATCAGTGATTGCCTTTTTATTTATTTTTTTAAGGTCTTGCAGGTCATTTTTTTTATATTTTTTATAAATTTTTTATACCCACCTGTATAGAGGCCTGCACACCAATGATCAATAGATTAAGGGCTGATGATTAGCAGCACCAGACTTACCCTCTTTAATTCTATGGAAGCAGTAAGGGGGTACTTAGTATTTCTTGAATGTTTTGTTCTTTTTGGTTTCATTTTTGCTAAAAAAATAAAAAAATAAATAAAATAAATAGTAATGGCATGATGAAACAAATTACATGTTTTTGTTTGTCTAAGATTGTTTTGACCCACTATGATCAGATGATTTTATTATGTTTTTTGCAAAAAAACACAGAGTTAAAGAGGGGGTTCTAACTTTTAAATGTGACCGTAGATTTCTTTCGTCATGTTAAAGCATCATTTGGCTTTACCATTGCTATTGATCTCTGCTCTGTTCCCTGGATCACGAAACTCTCTTTGCCCCTTTGGATTTAAATTTCTCAGAATTATTCTTAGAGAATCAGGCTTTAAACTTTGCCTTGCTTCTCAGATCGCAAATCTGCTTTTTGCCCATTGGAATTGTTTTTCTTGGATTTATTGCTGAACAATTTGACCTTGAGCTCTACACTGTTTCCTAGATCATGAGATTGCTCTTTACTATTGAATATATTTTTTCTGACTAACTCACATACACATCGGCTTTGATTTCCGCCGAGTTTTTGTTAGACCATAAGACTGCGCCATTCCCTCTTCCGTCTCTTACAGCTCATGGGTAAACCGTCTCATTTTTCAAATTCTGTGCATCACACAAAGTGAACTTCTTCTACTGACTCAATTTCTTTATCACTTTTTATTTGTTACCAATCATCTCTGCCTCCATTAAACTACACATTATTCCTCCCTGAGAGTCTGCTTTTGGGTTTCTAAGTTTCTTATTATTACCCCAGCCATGACACACTAACCACCCTTCAGTGTCATTGTTGGGGTAATAAGAAAAAACTTTTTTCCCCCTTTACCCCTCCTTAAATCACAGTAAGGACTCTTCCTTGTCATTTCTCTAAGAAGCAGTAATGCAAGAAACACACCTTTGATCAAGTAAAATCATTTGATAGGTATAAAATTCAACCTAATATTGTGCTTTTCCACCTACACTGTATTTTACTATTTTTAGAGATAGGCCATTCAGCGTGATGCAGAGCACTATAACCAAATAGAAAGTGACACTGCCGATACCTAAAAGCCCCAGGAAATGTTTTTCCAAGCGGTTTACCATAATCCAATTGTAGGACATAAAAGAGTTGACAAAACACAAAGCTTTTAATTATTTTGTATGCCGATGACACAGCGGCCAGAGGTTGTTCTTTGCTGTACCTCAATAATTGGCACAAAAATAATAAGAATAATAAATTGAAGATAAAATAGAATAAAGATGTATATTTAAAACACATAAAACATATACTGAACATATAATTAAAAGCAGAATATCAAAATGTATCAAAATATATACTGTAAACAGTCCACAGAGTGTGCAAATTCTGCAAGGTCTCAATGTGTGTGCAAAACTGCAATGGGTGTGTAAATTGCACAAATGATTTTGCAGATGATTGCTTAATGATTATTATTGTGTGGATAATTGTGGAAATTCCGCAATTAATGTTCTAAGATCTGTGTTGACAGTCAGATACAGTTGGTAGTCCAGATAGTAGTCAATGATTGTACACTCCTGTCAGGTATTATTTTGTCTGATGGCAGTGGAAAAGAATAAGTTTTTTAGCATGGAAGTCCTGCATCTCACACTTCTATACTCCCAGCCTGAGGGAAAAGGTGAGAAAAGTCTGTGCTCAGGATGGTTGTGTCTTTGTGTTTTTTTAGGCAGTCTTTACCACTCTCTGCAGACGTTTGCGTTAGTGTCTAAGTAAGGTCATCACTGATGTGGGCGCCTTGATATTTAAAGCTGCTTCCCTTTTCCACTTCAAACTCCGGGATGAACAGGATGAGATCCTTTCTCCTTCCTCCTGTCCACTGTCTTGTCTGTGTTGTGGAAGGGGTTGTTATCCTACATTATCTTACATTATCTTCATCCTATAGGCTGCTTTGTCCCCACCAGTGATGCATCCTATCACTGCAATGTCTTCTGCAAACTTCAGAATAATGTTGTCCTTGTGAGTTGTCCATCGTGTGTAAGGGTGTAGAGGATAGGGCCGAGGACACATCCCTGTGGAGTGCCTGTGTTTGTTATAATGCTGGCTGAGGTCCTTTTTTCAATCCTGACAGACTGGGGCCTAACATTTAGAAAGTCTAAAAGCCAGTCAAAGAGTGTTGGGTGCAGGCCATTTGTAGATGGTTTATGGGTGAGTTTGTTGGAGATGACCATGTTAAAAGCAGAACTGTAGTCTACAAAGAGCATCCTGATGTAAGAGTCTTTATTTTCCAGTTGAGAGAGGGAATGATGGAGGGCAGCAGCAAGCGCATCTGAGATCGACCTGTTGGGCCGGTAGGCATATTGCAGGGGGTCACAGTGTTATGTACATATGCTGTTCTGAATGTGGGCCAGCACCACTCTCTCAAAACACTTCATGATGATTGAATGAATATAGGCCAGTAGCACTCTAAAAAGATGTGTGGGTTCTACTTAAGAAGTGGGACAATGGTTGTGTTCTTGAAGCAGGTGGGAACAGTGCACTGACTAAGGGAAAGGTTGGATGAAGATGGAGTTGAAAACATCAGCAGTTATTGGCAAAGCTCTTAGGGCCTGCCCAGGAATGTTGTCTGGTGCTGCTGTCCTACTGTATGTGGATCGATCTGCCTCTGTGCTTGGATACCTGCCCTGGCCGGGGGGAGAGGGGTTTGATGGTTCAGGTGTGTGTGAGCCTCCTTTCTGTACTGTGGTTGGAGGTCTCAAAGCATGTGTAAAACATGTTGAGATCATCTGGCAGGCTTTCTACAGAGATGATGGTGGTGCTTTTATTGTCTGTAATGTGCTGCAGGCCTTGCAGATCTTTTTGCTGCTATTATAGCTTTCCTCTGTACGTACTTTGCAGATTTGTAAGGTGTCACATTGCCCTTCAATGCAAGGGAGCGAGCACAAAACATGTGGTGTCCCTGACTGTTCATCCAGGATTTTTGGTTGGGAAACTTCCTGACTTGTATGGTGGACAAAATGTTATCCACACAGGTGCAAACATACCCATCCCCATCTTCTGCATAGTCTTGTATGCTGACAGAAGAGTTCTTCAGAGTGGCTGCAGCTTTGAACACATCCCAGTCAGTTTGAGCAAAACAGTCCTGCAGGGTGCTTTCAGTCCCCGAAATCCAGAGTTCAACTTGTTTTGTGATAGGATTTGTTTGTTTCAGTCTTCGCTTATAGACTGTATACAGGAACAATGAAATGTGGTCCAAGTGTCCAAAGTAAGGGTGGGGTGCAGCCCTGTATTCACCATGTATGTTGCTGTAAACATAATTTAATGTGTTTTTATCACAGTTGGAAATGTCCATGTGCGGAAAGTATTACAGTCTGTAAATTACACTGGTTAAAGTCGCCTGCTGTGATGAAAACAGCATTGGCATGAGCAGATCTGAGGTAGAGGCCGCACTAATGGTGTCATGAAGTTTGCTCAGTGCTACCATAGAGTTAGCTCACTGGGGGATGGAAACAGCAAACCGTTCTTAAAAACAGTCTATATGTCTCTACAGCATGTTATTATTAAGTACACACACACCTCCCCCTTTAGCCTTACCAGAGGGTGCGGTCTGGTCTTCCTAGCGTATGAAGTGAGTCTCCAGCTGAACGGCGCTTTCTGGTTTGGTGGCTACAAAGAGTTGTAGCTCGGGTGGTATAAAAAGTATGGGAGAGAAATATTACAGGTTAGACCACAGGCAATTTGTATGAGACGTCAACGGACAGTGAATAGAAATAAATCCCTCCTCTCCCTCCCAACTGTCATGGTCTCTCCCAAAACAAAGAGCAGAGAATGTGTTTTTCATTGGTCATGGTCTTATTTTGCAAGAGTGGCAGCAAAAAATTGCTTGTGGTGAATAAAAGTTTAGAATGATGATAACGTTTGCATGATCAGTTTATTATTACTCGCATGTGGCATTTTTGTCATGTCTTAGTGTGGCTTAATTCACCTCGTTATTACTCTGATTTTAGTTTGTGAGCGAGGCAGGGGGCTGACTGGGAAGGTCTCTCACTCAGAAGTATGAGTAATTTACTATATACTGTAGTTTCTCAGGCATATGTGTCACGTTCGGGGTGTAATGGCTGGTGTAAAACGTCGTGGGCGGAGAGAGCAGGCATAGAGGCAGTGGGGTTGTGTAACCAAAAAAGAGTCTTTAATGAACAGTAAACACTAAAGTATAAGTAAAAACAACAAACAAAAGAAACAACCAAACTCAAACAATACTTTACTTTGTGCTAACAGGGGCTCTCTGGCAAGACACAAGCAGAAGGATGAACACCACACGTCCTATGGCGTAGCACAGGCAGAAGGACAAACACACATCCTGTGATGTAACACCGGCAGAGGGACGAAGAACACACCCTGTGGCGAGACACAGGCAGAGGGACGAAGAACACACCCTGTGGCGAGACACAGGCAGAAGGAGGACTAACACGTAACGGGACACACAAACTATGCGTGGAGCTGAAACTGGACACTAGAGGGAGACGGGAGACACTAGAGAGAGAGACACTAGAGGGAGACACTAGAGGGAGACACGTCGAGACGAGGGGAGACACGTAGAGACGAGGGGAGACAGGAGAGAGACTAGAGACGGGACTAAGGCTAAAGACATGGCAGTCAGCTAGGCATGGCTTTTAGCTAAACATGGTTAAGATTGCTCTTAACCATGGCAGTCAGCTACACATACACCTAGCTAAACATGTCTTCAGCCCCATCATGCACTAAGCTACACTTACCTAATAGCTCAACACACACTAGGCAATTGGAGCACAGAAACACAGACAAGGGATACCCAGTGGCTAGGCTAGGGGACACTCAAAGGCTAGGCTAGGGGACACTTAAAGGCTAGGCTAGGGGACACTCAAAGGCTAGGCTAGGGGACACTTAAAGGCTAGGCTAGGGGACACTTAAAGGCTAGGCTAGGGGACACTCAAAGGCTAGGCTAGGGGACACTTAAAGGCTAGGCTAGGGGACACTCAAAGGCTAGGCTAGGGGACACTTAAAGGCTAGGGGACACTCAAAGGCTAGGCTAGGGGACACTCAAAGGCTAGGCTAGGGGTGGACCCTTACAATATGTCTATTTTGTGTGAAATCTCTAAATAAATAAATTAATGAATAAAAAAAGGTGAAAAGCAATTAGCGTCACTGTTTAGAAAAAATAAAATAAAAGGAGAAATAGGCAAAATATGTAGATATAAGTTATGCAGCTGTTATCTCTTTATTGTATAATATTATGTACATAAAAAAATTATACTATAACACTAAAATAATAACACTAATGTTAACTTACCTGCTTTGTTGCTAGATTACATAACAACTGATATGATTTAATATTTCATTTTATAATTTCATGTTACCAAAGGCAAAGTTAAGGCAAAGTTTAAAGCTGTGCAATCAGGCGAATCAGTCTCACCTTCTTGGGTTGGGAAAGGCTCTAGGCCCCACACGACCCTGCACAGGATAAGTATAGAGAATGTGTGAGTTAGTGAGTGAGTGAGTGAGTGAATTGAATGTTTCTCTGCAGTACTCTAACAGGCCATTCTCTTCTCCAAACCTTTGTGAGCAGAGCTGTCTAGATGCATCAGCTGCACTTTTGTTAAGATTAGCTTGAACTCTGTAAGGAAGTAATGTGATAGCTTTTTCTTGAGCTGAGATAAATTACCATCTGCTTCTACTCTGTTTGCTATCTCTTTCTTTTTACCCTTTTCTGTCACTCTCTTTGTCCTTTCTTTCTGCTTAACTTTATTGTGCGTGTTCCTCCTTGAGTTTTTAGGCTTATGGGCTAGGGATAAACACTAAGTGTGCAATAAAAATGTCCAACACTGAGAAAGTGTTTGAACTACCAAAGCAAACCTGTATAGTAAGTTGTTAATTGATTTTGCCTTACTGACTTGCTAAGTAAATCTCTGCCCGAAAGATGCATCTTAAAGCTTTATATTCATATACTATATTAATTAATACATGTGTACAAAGCAGCACTTAAAATATATAATTATGACTTTAACACTTAATATTTATCAAATTAGTACAATGTACAGCGTATGCAACACTTTTGCATTTTCAGAAAGGATTAGATAAATTGCCACATACTGTAGCACTTCAACAACAGTTATGGGATTTTTTTTTTTTTTACAGAAACTATTATGAATAAGCACAAACAAAGTAAAATTTACCTGGGAGACTGTTTTTGTTACTAACAAAGCATAAATATTATGATTTATTGAAGGACAACTGGATCTACAGTATCTCATATTCCATGTGTTGAAGGCAAATATTCTTTTTTCCAAATATGGGCCACATACAGTATGCAGTTATCCCGCGTCTGTCCTACATCAGGAAGACTAGTGCTGACAAATAACAACATTTACCAGAAGAAGTTACAATTTTAACATCTCGCATATGTACAGCTATAGCAATGCAACAGCACAAGCACATCTCTGTCGGAAGTATGCCTTTATAAAAAGGTCATATGGCCTACATTTTGATCTCATGCAAAATGTACATGGCCTGTTGTTATGCTGTGGTATCCTTTGGGTGCTGCGGGTTGCCGGGTGGGACCTCAATTGATCAAACTTGCATTTACTGGTTGCTCGGTCAGAATGAGATCTGGGGAATTAGAAGATCAGGTTGGCAGCCTTGGATTCATTGTGAGCTAAGTCCCATATGTGGCAGTCTGAGATGCATTGAGTTTTCTTATATCTTTATAATGTGGCCAGCATTGACGTTTTGCTGAAATTTGTACTTCATTGACTTTTTGGTGGGATTCAACCTACGTAAATGTCTGCATGTCTTTCTGTACATCAGAACTCTCTGTTTAATACAAAGACGTACTGTAAGAATTTTGTAAGGTCTCACCAATGTACTGTATACTTCTTTGATTGTCAGCCTAATACAATCTCTGTCTAAAGTAGATTATTACACCTGGCACATGACCGTTATAACAATAATTTTAATAAACATTTTGAGTTAAGCGCATAACACTGTCAGTTTAGATATTTTACACGGCCTCACCTCGGACTGCTGCAAATACGTTTGTCCTAATCACCTGTGTTTTGTCTTATAGTGGCACTTCACATTACTTCTTTAATTAGCACAATGGTTTCTGAAAATATTAGGCAAACTGATTTTTAACATACAATGATCTGTCTTTATATCTTTGAATATTCAGTTTTCAAAAGTTACATACCTTTTTTGGAGTGAGCCATGCTGTGTCACCTGTTTGTTTGTGTTTGCTGAGGATTTTGGGTGCATAGTAGAGTCACTACAGTCGTTTCTGTGTTTTCCACATACTCTGAGTACTTGAGTACAAAATTTGGCTAAATGTACTGTCATCCTTACAATTGCAAACGTCATTGGATCAGAGCGCCGTCAGTCAGAGCTTAATATATTTGGTTGGAAGGGTTGCCAATCATTTAACTGCTGCTTGATTTGCAAAGAGGAATCACAGTTCCACAATTTGAGACAGACACACACTATGACTTATCACAGCATGTCACACTGTTTATGGTGCCTATTCATATCAGTGCTTTTCCAAGTTTGACCTTTATGACGGCCACTCCAATAGTACGTATTCACTATAATAATCACCTACAAACTTTAGTCTGGCATTTTTTCATGTCAGTCTTGGCACTGAGGCATCTTCTAACATGAGAGCTTTTAAGGCACACAGTTCCTTCTCTGTTGAAAGGGTCAGCTGAACCTTTCAGACCAAACAGGGAACAATTTGTGCATCCTTTCTAAACAGTACAGTGTCTGAATGGTTCCAAGATTTAGTTTTTTTTTTTATACCAATGTTTATACAATGTTGAACTTGCCTTTAGTTGTGTAGAAATAAGAAACAGCCATGTCATGGACCACAGTGGTATCAAGGGCAAATGGGAACTGGCTTTAAAGATAGATACAGCAAACTAAATACAGCAATAAGTACACTTTGCAATTACTTTGAATTTTTATATTGTCCAATTATAAGCTTTTAAAAAAGTTTTTTTGTTTGTTTGTTTAATCCAAAGCATAAAAAAAGAGGACTTGCAATCCAAACCCTGACTCTGGCAAGAAGTTCTCACCAACTCACTTTGTGGAGGACATCACTGTGTCTTTACTCCACTGAGGACACTACTCTTTCCCCCTAAATTTGCAGTGCAAGTAGATCCCCTTGTTGCTTCACATGCAACAATTATCCTCCTCTTCATTTTGTGGGAAAAGTTGATCCTACCTCTGGTCTCATGGTGGGCACTGCTCTCTACTTTGGCTCTGTAGAGAACTTCACTCACCCCTCTTGCTACAGTACATTGTAGACGTCCCTTTCCCCCTCTGGCACTGCCTTGCACATCCCTCACCATTTTTGAGGTGCCTGTCTGTGCCTAACCAGTGGGTTAAGCATGTCATATCTTCTGCCAGCTGCACTTGAGGTAGTACCCTAAAAGGTCCTTTTCAGCCTGGGTGCACTTAACTAAAAATACATTCTCTACATGACTGTTGTAAAGCCTCCTAACAGTGGGACACAGACACAGAGATGGCAGCTGTGCTCAAACAGGTGCTGGTTTATTCAAAAAAGTGATCAGCGCACGTGTTGTGGGTGAGTGAATAAGTGCAAAGTGCAGCAGTGCAGTTTCTTCAAAGAAATGAAGCGTTGTTGTTTTCCAAAGTTAGTCAGCAGCAGCGGGTGGTAGGGTGCTACAAGTGGGCTGGGCTGGTACCAAAAAGGAAGGCAAGATCTTGGAGGAGGCAGCCGGGTAGCGACGAGCATTCCTCCAGTGCGCTTCAGCTCTGGCTCAGGTTTTTCCAGAGCTCTGACAAACAAATCACCTCATTAGCGGCTTTTTATTCCCGAACATCATGGAATCTTGTTCCCTTTTATAGTCGTGCTGTGTCAGGATGGTAAATTAAAATGGTAAGCCAGCCATGCGGGGTTATGGCACCCCGCCCCCTATTTGCTGGCCATCATGCTGAACTGGTTGCTGCATAGAGAGCAAAGCATGTGTAGAAAGTCAGATTTGTCCTGCTTTGTGTATATGCTCATACATAATTCTTCTACCTGTTTAGAATCTTGTTGTAGTTATCTGCATTTCAAATGTTAATCTAATAAAGTCTGCACTTGCATCTGCTTTGATCTGTTATCATAACTTACGTAGATGCAAGGTCTCTGTAGAAGACTCAGTGATGCGAGGAAAACACAGTCACACAACTCTCATTTTGCTTTTCTAAACTGTACTTAAGTCAAAAAGTAAGGAAGTAAGCAGTGCAGATCATCTTCAGGAAAAAAAAAAGAGTGAAAATTTGGAAGAGCTCTGTGGCAAGCCTTTGGTCAATGATACAGATGGTCAGAGGTCTGGGGCTGAGGTTGGCAGATCGGTATAAGCAGCAGTTCAACTGAGGCAGCAGCATCTCCTTTTATGCTGCACGATTAATCATATCGCAATCGCAATGTCAGCCTATGTGATTACATTACAGCAAATGTTGCGATTATATTAAATTAACAAATGCGTTCGCAGAGGTAACAAGACATTCATTCTAAGAGCTGCATGGCCTTTTCTTAAGTCAAAAATTAAAAATAGTCAGTCAGTCGCGTGCTGGTGTTCACGTGACTTTCCGTAGCGCAGTGTGGAGACGGAAGAAAATGCATAAAGAAGAGACCGACGCTGAACTTGTGCCCAGAAAAAAAAAAGGGCAAGCTCTTTTATTTGGCGATATTTTGGTTTCAGGATATCGGACACTAAGCAGGAAGACTTAAAAGAAAAAGAGCTACTAGGCAAAATTGGCAAAACTAAAGTCGCTACATCAGGTGGCAACACGACAAATTTATATCAGCACCTGAAGCAACACAGAAAAGTATGATGAATGCATGGCAGTAAAAACCAAGAGTAGTAAAAAGACCAAACAAAGCACAACCCAGTGTGAGCAGAACAAAACAACACATATTACAGATGTGTTTGTAAGTCTCAGTAAGTGACGTAGCGACGTTCAACTTGAAATAACTGCAGTGAAGCAGGACGGCTGAGACATATATTAGCCTAACCGCGCACAATGAGTTTAAACTGAAAAGCCGTTGCCTGCAAACATCGTATTTCCCTGACGATCACACCGGAGAGAACATACTGTAGCCGCGAGTCTGAGAGAGGCACTGGCTGCAAGGGACCTCTGTAAGGATGCTTTGGTCGCTTTCGCAACAGACCAAATGCCAAAGCGGTGCATAGACTTTATTTGGCCATCAGTGAAGAGGACAGCTATTAACAGATTTATTTAAGAATAAATGGAAATACAGTGTAGAAATCGGTGTCACAAAGAACACTACAAATGTCTCATTTAAATTATTTTCATGATTATTAGCATGACTCTAAAATTAATATGTTTAAAGGACACTTTTCTTTCCTTTAATCTTTTTTTCTTATCATTAAATTAGCAATGGTGAGTGATTTGATAAGAATACCAATAAAGTATATGTTACATCCTCCTTAAATGTCCCTGTTTTGGGACAAAATGTAAAAATTATTTTTTTTTTTATGGGTATTTATTTTATTTATCTGTACTTTTGACTTTTTAATTTTATTTTAAAGTTAATGTAATTTAATTCAATAATGTAAAGATGTTACTGTTATTTAATTTTGTACAATTTTGTTTTAATTAAAAAACATTGTTCATTTCTAGTTGCTAAATTGCACTGTACACTATATCTCAGTTGAGAAATTCTAATTTCAGCATTATTAGTAATGTAAGTGCATTTTCCTTGATAACAAGCAAGTTGAGTCATACCACTTGTTTATCGTATCGCAATCGTAAATCGCAATTTTGACCGTAATAATCGCAATGTGACATTTTTCCCAAATCAGGCAGCCCTAATCTCTAGGTAAAATGAATAAGTAAATGGTGTAGAAAGTAAAATATTTCAGTCTTTTTAACAATCTTGACTGCTAAACCACTTTTTTTTTTTACATCATTTGTCCTATTTTTACTCATTTACAAGTCAGACTACCTTGCCTGCATTAAAGCTAGAGAGGTGAATAACAGATGGTGTGTGGATATGTGTGTCTCAGAGGTCTTTTGTTTACTGTTCTGTTGTACTTCATGATTTCAACTTGCTTTTGTTTACACACAATAAACCTGAATGTTGACAAACTCAAAGAAAATCTGAAAAAATTTGAAATGTGAACATGGCTACTTATTGACACAAAGTAATCCTTAGCGGTTAGCTTCTGTGCCAGTAGTCCTAAACTGTAGGTAGTTGAGTTACTTAAGCGTAGTTTTTATTAATATGAGAATTTGTCATTTTCTGCACACATCTTTATGATGGAAAATAAAATGTTGTTTTGTAAAAACGCGATAAAAAAGATGCCAGTGGTTGGTAATGTTTCACATTTAAATTAAGCTTTCTAAAGGTTTTATGAAAAACATTATTAAAAATGGCATTAAATGAAAAAAGCTATAAAGCCAGAACAAATAAAATAGACTTTAAAGATTGCCATCAGTATTGGTTTAATAATATGCAGATGGAACCTTAAATAATAATTTATGGACAGGTGCATGAAGCAAGATTTTACAAGCTGCTCATCCTGTAGATCAAAGATAAAGAAGGTAAGAGATTAGCCAGCTGTCAATCAAAAAGAGCTGCAGGATGACCCGTAAGCAGCAGGAACAAAAGTTATCAATGAGGAACTAAGCAAAGAGGAACAGGGCAAAATGTAATTATTTTATATAATGTTGTTGATTTTTGTCATTTTCTTCAAGGTTTTAAAGGGGCAGTACAGAGGTGGTCAGTTTTTATCCTGACCAAAACAACAACCACCAAAAACTCTGTTGCTTCAAAACTTTCTAGCATGAAAACTATTATTTGCATGGCTGAAATGCCAATTAGCCTAACCTACATATATTTCGACTGTGGGAGGAAACCAGAGTACCCGAGGAAACACACCAAGCACGGAGAGAACATGTAAACTCCATGCACACAGAGACGGGAATTGAACCTGGCCTGGAATCGAACACAGACCTTGAAGGTGCAAGGCAAGTGTGCTAACCCTTACACCACCATGCCACTTCCTTGTTTGCAAGTCTGCAGTTACTCAAAAATTCAGGACTGAAATTCCAACAAACAGTTTTATATCTGAGCCTCCAATAATGAAGGTAGACTCCATATTTACTGTATTTAAATATCTTTCCTGTTATACTGAACTTCCAGCCTCCTAACACGCAATATGATTGTAGATTAATAGTCAATTGTTTGTCACATGTACCTTATAGCACAGTGATGTGATCAGCCAGGATACTGCGCCCCTGGAACAGATGGGGTTAAGGGCCTTCCTCAAAGGTTCAGTAGCAGCAGCTTGGCAGTGCTATGGCTTGAACCCTGATCTTAAACCCAGAGGCTTAACCATTTGAGCTACCACTACCCCACATGAATCCCTGCTATCTGTTATAACCTAGATGAGAGTGGGTGAACACAAGATTTCTACTTATTGCCATCTCAGGGAGTTTTTCCTTGCCACTGTTGCCCTCGGCTCGCTCATAAGCGACAATCTGATCATTTACATCATTTAAATAAGTAAATAGGTAAGTGATTGCACTAAATGATGCAGTGAGTACACTAGCATCTTATGTGTCACAAAATACATGCTGTGGTCATGGCAAAGATGTTCATCTATTTCAGGGTCAAATTATTGTTTTGAATTAATAATAAAAAAAAAAACTAAAGAAAATTGCTTTAAACATCTTACTTACTCCACCTAAACTTGGGTTAAGAACTTAAAGGATAGTGGTAAACCATTATCTTCAAGGAAGAAATGTGGTCACACATAGTGAAATCAAATTGTGAAAACAACAACAACAGTAGAACTCTGTGTTTAAATTAAGTTCAAAATCATTTGCTTCATGCTATGCTTTATAATAGTTTAATAGTTAAAGAGCATTTCCACATACACAATCTGATGAGAACTCAGGGGATTGTGTTAGAAAAGGCTTCTTTCTGAAGTCTGATGGTCCCATTATAAATACAAAATCTTAGAGAGAAATTAATTCTTGATTTTGGTAAAAAAAAAAAAAAATCATGTGACGCTGCATAAGCTTATCAAAAAGATTCCATGGTTGCAATTAAAGCAGAGTGGGGTCCAATGAAATATGAGTGTGCAACTGTTTTTTGTTTTTTTTGTTTAATAAAAACTTAAATCCACAATCTGTTATGCATTGTGATCTACAGTAATAGTTTAAAACTTGGCTAAAATTACCAAATTATAAAATTTTTTTTTATATTTTTATATATAAATTACCAAATTATAAAAAGGAATTGCAAGTAAGCAGTTGAGAAGGCTGAGCAACATGATAACTTCTTCATATTGCACCTGAAAATGTGTCCCTGATACATAGACATTCGCATGAAGCAAATGATTTACTGGTGTACATTAAACAACTATTGTTGGAGATTAATCAATCTCATAGTAATTTTCATCAGGTAGGACCCGCAAACATATACTCCATAAATAAACTATATTGCGCTTTGCTACATGGGAGAGTCATGATATGAATTAAACTGTTATCAGTGCCTGCACAGCTTGCAGCTCTAATCAAAATAGAAAACAGAGAAAAGATGGTACGGAAAAAATATTTATGGGCAATATATTTCATATTAGAAGTGTGCTACATTTGCAATCTCAAAATAGTGTCTTCTATTATATACTGTAATTGCATTTTTATTGAACTTAAGAATGTCCAAGTCGTGCAACAGTTGTGGATTAATGGAACAAGGTTGAAAAGTGGAATGGTTGCAAAGAAGTCACAATCCATCCACTAAACAAAGAAGGGAATCAGGGTAACATAACACACCCAAGCCATAAAATGGAGCTGAAAGACTCAAACACATGCTAATGGCAAGAAGACAATGATACCCAGTCATCCACTGCTGCAGAACCAAATGTCCAGGGGGTGAAATCGATCAAGCACCTCCCAACCAAGGTTTAAATTCTTGTACAGTAGGTACACTACTACTACCACAACCTTCATTGCTTAATGTTTTTCACTTCTTCTCAGCCTCATGCACCAATAAAAAAACAGGGTTTAAAAATTTAAAGTAGAAAAAAATATGCTTGACATTGGGTATAGCAAATAAATTTTTTGTTCAGTAGCGTATAAGGTGCAATCTTTATCAGGTTTATGTAAAAATTCAGTAAACTTTAAAGATCCCCATAGCTTGTTTTGTTTCAATTCATCCCGAAACAGTAAATCAAACATACCCTTTTAAAGATACTGGGTTTAAAAAATAATGAAGAAGGACACACATCTACAGTCTGGTACTTTATGCAAAGAACTCCTCTTCGTCACCTCACACACAGCTTGTCATCAACCATCACAACTTTGTTCTGCTACACATTTTACTTGGGCGATTTGCAACAAATTGTCTGCCTGTCAAAACCCCACAGCTTTGTATATCAGTCAGCTGCGGAGATACGTTTCATAGGTAGAGCATGTAGTTTTAACTAATGTCAACAATTCTTTTTCCAAAGTTCCAAATGTTAAAAAAAGTATGTTTTGAACAATGCAAAGAAAAAAAGTTCATATTCATATTCCTGTTTCATCACAAATGTGTTGTTTGTTTTGTCATCTCTGAAAGCTCTGTCACCACAACAAATTTCTTGTGCATGCAAACGTACTTGACAATAAAACTCTGATTCTGATTCATATTTTTCAATAATATAGTGCTAAAGATTTTACCAAGAAACATTCAAAACCAGTACAGTGGAATAAGCATAAACTGCAATACAGCTTTCATGTATCTTGGCATGCTCTCCACCAGGCTTTCACATTGCTGCTGAATAACTACAGTATATGCCACTCTTGTTGCAAAAATTCAAACAGCTCAGCTTTGTTTTATGGCTTGTGACCATCGCAAATACTAGACGACTCTGATCCTGGGTACATCCTGGAAAGGGTGCCAGTCCATCACAGGGCAAATACATACACATTCATAAACTAATGGCAATTTGGGGGTGCCAATTACCCTAGTCTTTAGACTGTGAAAGGAAACCTATAGTACCAAGCATGGGGTGACTTGCAAACTCCATATGCACAGACCCAAGGCGGGAATCAAACCTGGACTATGGAGGCGGACAGGACAAGGTGAAACCTCTAATCATGACGTTGCTGTGCCATATTGTATACTGTACACACAATCATGTTCAAAAAGTTAATACACTTTCTTTTAATTCCATGTTTTTGTGTGCTAAAACTCTATAGTTTTAAAAGAAGCCATATCTAAATGTGATCCAGAAGCGCAGGCATTTTCTCTGGGCCAGACAAATCAAAATTTAAAGGTTATTTTTGGGAAAATGGGAAGCCATGTCATCTGGACTAAGGAAGACAAGGACAACCCAAGTTGTTATCAGCGATCAGTTCAGAAGGGCAGCTTACACATCTGGAAAGGCACCATCAATGCTAAAAGGTATATCCAAGTTCTACAAGAACATATGCTCTCATTCAGACCTCATCTCTTTCTTTCTCTTTAAGGGAAGACCTTGCATTTTACAACAACATGGCTGCGTAAAAGAAGGATCCGGTTATCTTTCACCCATGTAAAACATTTGGCGCTTCATAAAGAGGAAGATGCGACAAACAAGATCTAAGACAGTTGAACAACTAGAAGCCTGTATTAGACAAGAATGGGACAACATTCCTATTTCTAAACTTGAGCAACTTGTCGCCTCAGTCCCCAGACGTTTCCAGACTGTTATAAAAAGAAGAGGGGATTCCACACAGTGGTAAACATGGCCTTGTCCCTACTTTTTTGAGATGTGTTAATGCCATGTCATTTTAAATTAACTTATTTTTCCTTAAAAATGATAAATTTTCTCAGTTTAAACATTTGATATGTCATCTATGTTTAAAAAAAAAAAACATTAAAAAATTAAACTTTCACATCATTGTATTCTGTTTTTATTCACAATTTGTACAGTGTCCCAACTTTTTTGAAATCGCGTTTGTACGTCCATGATTCAATAGCCTGTAGATTGAGGTTTTTGTACTTTCGCTTATGCACAGCTCTGTTAAGGTCCCACTTCAGCATTTCAGTGGGGTTAAGGTCTGGAATTAATTTTTTTTTTTTTACAGCCATTATGATTTATAAGTGTGCTTCAGATCATTGTTCTGTTGCATTGCCGGCTTTTGACCAAGCTTTAGCTGTTGTGATGGCCTCACATTTGCCTCTACAATAATACAAAGGATTTTATGGTTAACTCAATGGTTGCGAGGTGCCCAGGGGTCCGTTCTTCGTACGTCGCTTGACACATCCGAGATGAACTGACACATCTAAGATGAGATCATCGTGCTAATTACGATCCGGCTAATTCGGTTCTTCGAGATCACCTGTTGTTGATGATTAGTATAGCTGGATTGAGTTGTCTAGGATTATTGTGCGTTCGTGCGTTGGTTTAAAAGGCGATATGCATCGACAGTAGAAACACTGATCACAACCCCCTAAAAAATAAATGTGTCATAAAATAAACATTATACAAGAATTTGTATTAATGGTCTTGACGGCTGTCTCGTGGCTGGTTTATTATAATAATAATAATAATAATAATATAATATTTAATAATAAACCTAAGAAATTCTTATATATATATTTATATATATATATATATATATATATATATATATATTTAAGTGTCGTTGAAGAATGAGTCATTGTTTAAAGGTTGTCAAAGACTCAGTAAGGCCAATAACTCTACTTTGGTCTTATTTGTCCTTAGGACATTGTTTCAAAAGTCTTGTAGTTTGTTCAGATGGAGTTTTGTGAACCACAGTTTTGCTTCAGTGTTCTTTTAGATAGAAGACGCTTTCTCCTGGCACCTTTCCAAACAAACTGCATTTTGTCAGTCTTCTTTTTATTGTGCTGTTATGGACTTTAACATTTCAGGTGTCATGGTCAGTTAGGCCTGTATGGTCTGAGATGTAGCTCTTGGGGTTTTTGTATTTCTCCGAGCTTGAGCTGAATGTGCTGGTACATCCAATAATCTATCTCACTGTAAAACACTGAACTCCAAATTGTTTGGATATGGTTTTATAACCCTTTTCAGATTGATGTGCAGCAACAATTGCTTCTCGATGACCACTGCTTATATCTTTTTTCCTCTTGGTATTTTGTTAACACACACCTAAATGCTCCTGACCAATAAACTGCTAAAACTGCAGCTTTTATAGAGGTCTGCACACCTACTGATGATCAATTAATTAAGGTCAGATGATTAGCAGCACCTGGCTGCAGACTGCAGATTCTGCTCTTAAATCCTGTGGAAGCAGTAAGGGGGTACTTAGTATTACCCATGTTTTTTTCTTTTTCTTTTTGGCTTCATTTAAATAAATAAGGTCAATATAAAAATAAATAAATAGTTTTAGTGGGTTGTATTTACTGTACAGTACCTACTGTAATACTGAGACATGCTATGATATACTGGACATTTTGTACATTGACTTGGATGTACAAAATGCATGATGAAGCATTAATATTTTCTTTTACAAGAATTAAGGGCCCAGACCTATTCCAGCATGGCGTTGCACAAAATGAGATCCATAAACAAATGGTCTGCCAAGGTTGTTATGGAAGAACCTTGTGCATTCTAAAGTTTGGCGAAATTACTGAAATATGTTCACATTTAAAGTAAGTTGCAAAAATAAATGGACAACTTAAAAAAAAGGTTTTTAGTAAAACAGCAGAATTAGTGTAAAAGTTTTAATAATAACACATCTCTCAAACATGTGTTAGTGAAAGGTTCACATGGTGCATAGTGTGATCCCAACATTACCTAAATCACAGTTTTATTGTTCTTCCCCTCATTTTCTCACAAACATCTGCCAAAAAATCTTGCCCATCCCTTTAGTGTGGACTTTAGTGTGAAAGCACTAATAACACTCAGTAATCAGGCTCTTTCAGTGAACACAGTATCTGGCTGGCGGAAGGCTGCAGGTGCTTTAATGTCCACTAAATGCAGGTTATTACTGAATATATCTTTGAGAAAGGAGAAGGTAATGGGATGCACTGCTCTTGGCAAGCTTCTAATCCAGCCATTAGGCCTTAATGCGCTCTGGCCTTTCACGCTGAGAGAGAGAGAGATGCCAGAGTGGAAGTTTGGAAAGATTTAAGGAGGAAATGTGAATGGATTAATGCTGTGTCTGACAAAAAAAGAGAGGATAAGGCAAATGTTAGCAAGAAATTACTGAGACCAATGGAATAATAACTGAGAAAGTCATGTAAGGACAGTGCTTAAAAAAACAAGGAATGTTCCTTCTAATTAGGGGTCACCTTCAGAGAGGGACCTTTAACTTCTATCCCATCTTCTTTATACGTTCAAGAGAGCTACTCCTAATTATACCAGGCCATTTAGCTATGAATTAGAAGCAAATTAATGTACAGTACATACAGTAACTAAGGGATATGATAAATGTACAGTATATTTAATATTTAACAGGATGCATCAATGTAGGAGTTACTACATTGAAGGCTATGCTTAGTAGTTTATTTAGTAGATCAAAACAACAAAAAGCAGCATCCAGTTCTGCATTTCACATGACATGATGTATAAATCAATGGGAGGACATAATATGAAACTGACTGTGATGATATTGCATCTGTGCTCCATTACTGTAGCATGATTAATTTTCCTTTAATGGACTCCAATTATACAGTAGACTACATACAATTCATCTTAAACAAGTGACAATAGCATATCCTTCCTGTCATGTTGTTAACATATTAGCTAACTAGCTTTATTAGGTAGCAACCTCAAAGTTTATCCCCCAACTCCTCCAAACACACACAAAGCAGTGTACCGTACAGCAAAAATATTAAAATGATCACATGTGATTGGATTAGCTCTTCGCCGATATTTCATAACATATGTACCTTATGAATTTGTGCCTAAAATTTTGCATTTTGAAGTACTATAGGCTACCAAGATGAGATGGGGCCCTTGGTAACCTGTTACAGTAGCTGTATAGCTAGAAAAGCACAAGTAGCTGTCCTTGCTAAACACCCACCCTATCTGTCTATCGATCTATCGATATATCGATCTATTTCTAGATATGCACATACATAGAAACTGTTTGTTAAAGCAGATATCTAATCCACCAATCACATAGCAGTATTTCAGTACATTTAAGAATGTAGTCACAGTCAAGAATGGCCAGACTGGTTTGAGCTGATATATAGTGAGGTCAATAAGTATTTGATCACCCTGTGATTTTGCAAGTTGCAAGAAATCATGGAGATGTCTACAATTTTTAGCATACGTGCATTTCCACTGTGAGAGACAGAATCTAAAAAGGAAAATCCAGAAATCACATTGTATGATTTTTAAACAATTTATTTGTGAATTAATGTGTCAAATAAGTATTTGATCACTTGCTTATCAGCCAGATTTTTGACCCTCAAAGCTCTGTTATTTTGCTTTTAAATAGTCCATATGCTTCTTATGGAGACACTCCTTGATTTTCCTGGCTGTGTGCTTTGGGTCATTGTCATGTTGGAAGACCCAGCCACGACCCATCTTTAATGCTCTGACTGAGGGAAGGAGGTTGTTTCCCAATATGTCACAATACATGGCCCCATTAATCCTCTCCTTAATACAGTGCAGTCGTCCTGTCCCCTGTGCAGAAAAACACCCACAGAGCATGATTCTTCTAGCCCCATGCTTCATGCATGTAGATATGGTTTTACTGGGATGATACTCATCATTCTTCTTCCTCCAAACATGGTGAACCAAAAAGTTCTACTTTGGTCTCATCTGACCACAGGACTTTCTTCCATGACTCCTCTGGATCATCCAGATGGACATGTGCTGCCTTAAGCAGGGGAACCTTCCGTGCGAAGCAAGGCGTCTTAGTGTATTACTGATAGTAGCCTTGGAAACGACGGTCCCAGCTCTCTTTACGGCGTTGACCAGCTCCTCCTGTAGTTCTGGGCCAATTCTTCACCATTCTTAGCATCATTGATACCCCATGTATCGACTTAGACTTTGGCTGATTGTGGGGTGCACAGGTGGCTTTATGACAGCTAACGACCTCAAACAGGTGCTACTAATTTAGAATCATGAGCAGAGTGTAGCCGGACTATTTAAAAGCAAAATAACAGGTCTTTGAGGGTCAGAAATCTGGCTGATAAGCAAGTGATCAAATACTTATTTGACACAGTAATTCACAAATAAATTGTTCAAAAATCATACAATGTGATTTCCGGGTTTTTCTTTTTAGACTCTGTCTCTCACAGTGGAAATGCACCTATGCTAAAAATTGTAGACCCCTCCATGATTTCTAAGTAAGAGAACTTGCGAAATCACAGGGTGATCAAATACTTATTGACCTCACTGTACAAGCAAAGTAACTTATTGTAAATAACATCTTGTAACAAATGAGACATGCTGACATCTCTGAACACACAACATGAACCTTAAAGCAAATGGGCTACAGCAGCAAAAGAACACACAAAGTGTCACTTCAGTCAACTACAGTAAGAACAGAAAACTAAGGTTACAATTTGCAAGCGCTAACTTGCAAAAAATCTGAAGAGTTTCACTTTTTGTTGCAACATTCAAATCATAGGGTCAGAATATGACATAAATTACATGAATGTCACAACATAAGCTCCTCTGTAAGCAATCTAAGGCGGTCCCGTTCCAGTCTCCTCTTGTTTTCCAGCTCCGCGCCGCCTCAGTCACGGCTCGAGCTCACCTGTTGCCACTGGATTAATCAACCCTGCGTATTTAAGTAGCTGCAAGACACCCACTTGTCACCAAAATTTTTGTGCTATTTATGCCTTTATTCTCATGTTTGTTTTGCCACAGTTTTTTGTTTTCGCGCTACGGATCTTGCACTCTATTGGAATTACCAGCTTTGAACCTTGCTTACGTTTGACCTCGACAATGCCTGTTCCTGAATCTTAAACTGTTGGATTATTAACTTTGAAGACTGTCTGCTTCTGGTTTTAACGCTCACGGGTTAGTGGCTTTGACCTTCGCTCTCATCTGACCACTTTTTCTGGATTTGTACTCACAATTGGATTTACTGGTTTCGAGCTTCCGTTTTTGATTACGAAATTCGATTACCGAATTTACACAATCACTGAACTCACTAACGTGGAGTTGTGTGCAGCCTCCTTACAACAACACTTCCTGGTTCTCCCAGACCGAGACGCCCTCTGCTGGCCGTAAGTATCCCTTTCCTGATCTCTGATCTCTCTCTCCCTCTCTCTCCGTCTCTGCGACTGCATCTACGTATCCCCCCCACCCCCACATCAATGTGACATTCAGGAAGTCACCAGCACGCTTAAAACAGTAACTGAGACCCTGACCGCTCTTGCCACTCAAATTTAGCAACTGCAAGCCCCCCCCCCCCCAGCTCCCACCCCAGCTTCTCGCCCCTTAGCAATACATAAGCTGCACCGCCCCATGAGCCTCGCCCTTCTGCTCGACCTACATATGATATGGACCCTAACATCTGCCGTTTATTTCTCTCTTAATGCTCTTTAGACCTCGAGTTACAGCCCTTATCCTTCCCTACAGAACAAGCTAAGGTGGCGTACATTTTCGCCCTACTCTTCGGTAGGGCGAGAAAATGGGGAACAGCCTTGTGGGACACTCAAACACCCTGCTGCTTCACTTATAAGACCTCCACTGACGGAATGAGAAGGGTTTTTGATCACTCATCCACTGGGCAGGCCAAAATAAGCTCTTCACCAAGGGGCCCGATCTGTTCATGACTATGCCATAGAGTTTCATACACAACTTCGTGTGATTGGGATGATCAAGCTTTTTAATGCGTTTCTTCATGGGTCCTCAGACACAGTCAAAGACGAGCTGTTGGCACGCGAACCACTGTCCGCACCCTGAAAGAACACTGATCCCATGTCCGTCAGGTTTTACAAAGGCTGATGGAGAAGAAGGCTGAGAAACGCGAATTTCATTGCGACTCCACCTCCTTCCTTGGGTTCGTCATATCACCATTGGGTATTCGGAAAGACCCAGCTAAAGTAAAGGCAGTCACAGATTGGCCGGTACCTTCTTCAAGGCGGGAACTCCAACAAGCTGTTTTTTTGGGTTTTGCTAACTTTTAGAGACGTTTCACCGGAACTATAGCTCTATTGCAGCACCTCTCACTGCCCTCACATCCTCAAAATCGCAGTTTCAATGGAATTCGCTGGCAGACAAGGTCTTTAAGCACCTCGAATGTCATTTCACCTCTGCCCCTATCCTCACCTTCCCTGACCCGTCCCTCCAGTTTGTGATCGAAGCGGACACATCGGAAACAGGTGTTGAAGCCGTTCACTCTCAACGGTCCTCCAAAGATAATAAACTCCACTCTTGTTCCTTTCTCTCTTGCCGACTCTCTTCATCTGAATGCAATTCCGCAACTGTGTGATGTTATGTCAATATTGACCAAAATCTCTAAGTAATCTATCACGAAAAATCCCCCCAAAAATCAACTTCTGCAGTTGTTATCTATGATCTTTTTCAAAACACAAATTGAATTATGGCAGCAAAATGTAGTATTATGTAGTATTATGATGTTAATAGTCACACCATTATTGATGCTATCATCCGACAGTCAGAAGAGAGTCAAAGGAAATGGCGGAGAATGTGGTGTACAGCAGAAAGGATGTGACCTACAAACACTAAATGATGTGGTGTGCCATTCAAAACCACCTTCGCTGGCTGCAGTATGGGAAGAAAATGAAATATCATGCAGGGCAGTCCCTGTAGACACTAGTCAATGTTGTGCATAAATTAATTTGCTGAAATCAAAATTGTCTGGATGTTAATGGTGCCCACTTTGAGCACCAAATTAAATCGCATAATTCAAACATGACTCACACTTACCCTTGCTCGTTTACAGGAATTTAGTAATTTTTTAAGTGTGTATCTATTTTTTGCGGTCTGTCAGTAGAAAGTACAGTATATACATTTGTGATGGTGGACCTAGAGCCAGCAACCTTTACTACGGTAACTGCCACCCTCTCATTCAAACAAGCAGAGAAAAACACAGCATGTGTTCAGCACCACGGTCAGCTCCACCTCATGCACAGAAAAGATGGGGTGCCTCAACCCACTATGACCAGGCAACAGATCAGCACCCACCATTCTGGTGTCAACAGCACCCTATAAAAGGACCAGCCAATGACAGACAAGTAACCAATACTCCAGGCAGGAGGAGGGAATGAAGTTGAAGAAAGAACATGTGTCCTGCACTCAAAACCCAAAACATTCTAGAATCTTCTTCAGGATCATTTCCTCCTCCTGCCTGGAGTATTGATAAATAGTGACCCAAATAAAAGAGCAATTATTACCATTTATTGTTGTTCCTTTCTGTGTACTGGCCAGACTTGGCAAATGCTTTACATCATTTTAAAACAATAGTGTATTTTTTCAAAACTATAAAATAACACATGTGCTTATATGAACAAATTCATTTTCTCTTAAATAAGCAAATTCATGGCTGCTTACAGCAAAAAGGTCTTTTTTAAACTAGTAGACCGCACTTCACATCTCACTTACTAATTGTATGTAAATGGGCCTTTTCAAGTTGTAGTTGAATACCCCTGATCTCCAGTTTTTAATACTAAGTGTCTGCTGTAGTATGCACATGCCTATACCTGTAATGAACCCTTGTCTTGGATGTTCAGAGATTGTCTGATAAAGCATTCACTCTGGTTTGTCTTAGACATCAGATAAGTTGTCTAATTAAAGATGCCAGGGGCAGACCAGCCTCTGCTCATTAAATCGTCAGGACAACACTAATGAGCTTATAATGATAGAGAGACAGATACACACCAGCCTCATTGCTCTTCTACATGCATGGATTCTTTATAGAGTAGTACTTTTAGAATACACACCAGACATGAATCCCAAATTCATACTTCATCTGTGCTTATAATTCTTTATTAGTTGGTAATGTTTCCTTGAAGGCATTTGTATACATTATAATGTCCCATAAAGCTCTAATAATATATGACAAAGTCCTTCATAATTGTGTTGTGATACAAGTATTCACATTCAGCAGAATACCATATGATTAACTGCATCAACTTGCAAATCATTATCATCATGGTTATAATGATTTAGAATTATTGGGCAACACAGTGGCTTAGTGGTTAACATTGTTGTCTTGCACCTCGAGGGTCCAGATTCGATTCCCACCTCTGGTTCTGGGTGCATGAAGTCCCCATGCCTGGGAGGTTTTCTTTGGGTACTCCAGATTTCTCCCAGAGTCCAAAGACTTGCAGCTTAGGCTTATTGGCATTTCCAAATTGCTTGTAGTGTGTGAATGTTGATTGGAGGTCCTACCATTGCATACAATGGGAATATATATTTAATGATCATCACCACTGACCTTCATGGTCCTTAGTTGGACTACAGAGGTTTGGATTGGTGGAAGTATTGGACTTGGACAAAATGTTATTTATTATTTACCTGTTGCTTGTAATTTCAGTAGAATTCCATGTGTTTTTAGCTATGTAACCCTTTAAACTAAAGGAATAGTATTTAGTAACTACCCAGCAACTAAAAAAATAATTGGAAATTATAGGAAAGGGATTTTATAATAATCTACCCCCACCCCACACACCCACTTTTCGATTAATTACCCAACAACATCCTAGTCATTTTATTGTTTCTGAGGTAATTTAAATCACTATAAAGTTTTTGCTTTTTTAGACAACTCACTTAAATTAAATACCAATGATAACTGTAGAGGTGAACATTTTTATCTCCAATATTTTTAAAAATAGTTGGCTATGTATAGCCAAAAGGTTAGACATCAAGCTTTTACTTTACATTATCATGCAGTTGTTTACATTTACATTTACATTTAGGCATTTGGCAGACGCTCTTATCCAGAGCGACTTACAAAAAGTGCTTTAATGTTTACAACATTGGATACATACTTACACTGGGTTAACTAGGTTAATAAGTAAGTACCATTAGTCCAACACATCTGAGAAGAGTTTTTTTTTCTTTTTTTTTTCTTTTCGGGGGGGGGGGTTAGTCCAAGTACTGGAGAAACAGATGCGTCTTGAGTCGTCGTTTAAAGATAGTCAAAGTCTCTGATGTACGGACATCTAGAGGAAGTTCATTCCACCACCTAGGTGCCAGAACAGAAAAGAGCCTGGATAAATGCCGCCCTCGATCCCTGAGAGATGGTGGGATGAGGCGAGCAGTGCTGGAGGATCGGAGGGAACGTGGTGCAGTGCGTGGTGTAATTAGCGCAGAGAGGTAAGTGGGTGCTGGGCCATTTTTAGCTTTGTAGGCAAGCATCAGTGTTTTGAATTTGATGCGGGCAGCTACAGGAAGCCAGTGCAGGGAGCGGAGGAGTGGGGTGGTGTGGGAGAACTTGGGAAGGTTAAAAACGAGTCGTGCTGCTGCATTCTGGATCAGTTGCAGAGGACGAATCGTGGACAAAGGCAGGCCTGCCAGGAGTGAGTTGCAGTAGTCCAGTCTTGAAATAACAAGGGACTGAACAAGCACCTGAGTAGCCTGTGAAGAAAGAAATGGGCGAATTCTTCTGATATTGTAAAGAAGAAATCGACAAGAGCGAGTAAGGTTAGCGATGTGTGGGGAAAATGACAGATGATTGTCCACGGTTACCCCAAGATTGCGGGCAGTGGTTGAGGGAGTGATTTGGTTGTTGTCCATGGATATCACAAGGTCTTGACCTGGAGATGAGTCACAAGGGATAAACAACAGTTCGGTTTTACTGAGATTGAGCTTCAGCTGATGAGCAGCCATCCAAAATGAGATGTCTGCCAGACATGCTGAGATCCGGGTGGAAACCTGAGTGTCAGAGGGAGGAAAGGAGAGAAGTTGGGTGTCGTCTGCATAACAGTGGTATGAGAATCCATGCGATGATATGACCTTACCAAGAGACCGGGTATAGAGGGAGAACAGAAGAGGACCAAGTACTGAGCCCTGCGGGACACCAGTAGAGAGTCTACGTGGGGCAGATGTAGATCCCCTCCATGTTACCTCATATGACCTATCTTTTAGGTAAGATGGCCTGGAGCATTGCCACGCTGTTCCACAAATTCCAAGGCTTGTAAGAATAGATAATAGAATCTTGTGGTTTACGGTGTCAAATGCAGCTGACAGGTCCAGGAGGATGAGGACAGATGAAAGTTTAGCAGATCTAGCAGCATGGAGCTTCTCAGTGACTGACAGAAGGGCAGTCTCTGTGGAATGTGCCACTTTGAATCCAGATTGGTTTGGGTCATTAAGGTTGTTCTGTGAGAGATAAAGAGACATTTGATTATAAACCGTTCTTTCAAGAATTTTGGAAATAAAAGAGAGCAGTGATACCAGGCGATAGTTGTTAACTTCTGATGGGTCCAGGCAGGGTTTCTTGAGGATGGGAATAACCCTCGCCTTCTTAAAAGCGGCAGGAACATGACCAGATGATATGGATTGGTTGATGATGGCTGTGGTGAAGGGAAGGAGGTCTCGTGAGATGGCCTGGAGCATTGTGGAAGGGATTGGGTCTAATGAACAGGTGGTGGGGTTAGATGACGAGATGATCTGTTGAATCTCGTCAGATGACAAGTTGGAAAATTCTGCTAAAGGAGGGAAGGAAAGGTCCTGAGGTTCTGCCGTAGGAGTTTGGTTGAGAGCGAAGGACTGGCGGATTGCTGCAATCTTCCCATCGTAGAATGTGAAAATTGTTTAATTGATTGTTTGGTGGAATTCTTCATCTAAGTTGACTTACAAGAGTACTGTGAAAGCACAGCATTAAGATGTTTTGTTTTTGGGGCATGAACATACAACCTCCTGTTCAATACAGTAGCTTTGACTAAAAACATTAATGATTGTCACGAACCTTCCTCTGATGTCTGTGTGAGCGTGGCATAATGTGCAGGAGGCGAGCTGGCGGTTTAGTAATTGGCTTTTATTCTTAAAGCACATAGATGAACATCAACATAAATTAACTCAAAGGACAACAAAAGCTAGACGCCTGACTGTGCTCCAGTCAGGCTCTTTATAATCAACTTAATTATCTCACCTCGGTTCACGTCACCTGACCGAGGTGCAGTCTGGGACATGCAGTCCAACTAAAACACTAACTTTAACATAAAACAAAACAAACCCAGGCGCTTTGGCGCCCTCTAGGGGTTAACCGTTACAGTACCCCCCCTAAAAAACGCTCCTCCGGAGCGTTACCGGAGGACCCGGACTCCCTCCCCAGCGGTCCCAGTCCGGACCTTCAACACCGAGGCGGTCGATCCCCTCTCGTGGGCTAGGCTTAAGAGCTGGAGCGACGCTCGGCGGCGGCTGAGGAGCTGGAGCGACGCTCGGCGGCGGCTGAGGAGCTGGAGCGACGCTCGGCGGCGGCTGAGGAGCTGGAGCGACGCTCGGCGGCGGCTGAGGAGCTGGAGCGACGCTCGGCGGCGGCTGAGGAGCTGGAGCGACGCTCGGCGGCGGCTGAGGAGCTGGAGCGACGCTCGGCGGCGGCTGAGGAGCTGGAGCGACGCTCGGCGGCGGCTGAGGAGCTGGAGCGACGCTCACTGTGCTGGGCGGCGGCGGCTGAGGAGCTGGAGCGACGCTCGCTGTGCTGGGCAGCGGCGGCGGCGGAGCGGGAGCGACACTCGCTGTGCTGGGCGGCGGCGGCGGCGGAGCGGGAGCGACGCTCGCTGTGCTGGGCGGCGACGGCGGCGGAGCTGGAGCGACGTCCTCAAAGCCGGGCGGCGGAGGAAGCAGCAGGCCGGCCTGGAAGTCTGGCTGAGGAGCCGGAACGTCGTTCGCTGCCTCCATCGGCGGCTGCTGAGCTGGCGCGATGTCCTCAAAGCCGGGCGGCGGAGGAAGCAGTAGGCCGTCCTCGAAGCCCGGCTGAAGAGCTGGCTCGGTGTCTATGCAGCTCGGAGGCGGCAGATCGGCAGCGCCGCACACGACGCTTGGCGGCTGTGGAGCGGGAGCGACGTTTCCCCTGTCTGGCAGAGGCGGCGGCTGAGGAGTAGACGTGTCTGGCAGCCGCGGCACATCGACCTCCGCGTTGACTACAGTCGGGAGCGGGAGGAGGAGCGCGTCGTCCAGATTAGAGAGAGGGAGAGTGTCCGGAGCTACATCGCAGTTCTCTTGAACCTGGACGAGCAGCCTTTGGAGTAGCGCCACCTGCTCCCGCAGGTCGGAAATGCGCTCTCGGTTTAGCTGTGCCAACAACGTGTAGTCCTCCTCCGTTAAGTCCTCATCACCGTCCTGCCAGGCCTCCTCGGCCCGTGCCTCTTGGATGGTGGTTGGGACCGTGTATCTCCCCGCTGCTTCACCCTTGAACGGCGTCCGCCGAATGGCGAGTCTGCAGCCTTCCCAGCTCTGCCGCGCTCTTCTCTCTCGCTGCTCTTCGCTGTTTTCCAGCCAGTCCGCCGGTTCGCTCAGCTTGCAGCCTTCCCAGCTCTGCAAGAGCTCTCTCTTCCCTTGCTCCTCGCTGTCCTCCAGCCATTCCGCCAGCTCGGGCGAGATGGTGATAGCGCCCCCCCAAAAAAACGTCTGGGGGAGCGACCTCCGCTATGCCACTACGACGGTCTAGCTTTCTGTCACGAACCTTCCTCTGATGTCTGTGTGAGCGTGGCATAATGTGCAGGAGGCGAGCTGGCGGTTTAGTAATTGGCTTTTATTCTTAAAGCACATAGATGAACATCAACATAAATTAACTCAAAGGACAACAAAAGCTAGACGCCTGACTGTGCTCCAGTCAGGCTCTTTATAATCAACTTAATTATCTCACCTCGGTTCAGGTGAATTCCCACGTCACCTGACCGAGGTGCAGTCTGGGACATGCAGTCCAACTAAAACACTAACTTTAACATAAAACAAAACAAACCCAGGCGCTTTGGCGCCCTCTAGGGGTTAACCGTTACAATGATATGTATTTTTAAAGTTTTGATGTATATACAGTATATTAATATACTGGTGCGCTGGTTCAATCCTCACCTTGGCTTGTTGTATGTGGAGTATTGTTTGTCCAAGAAAATTCAGGTAGGGCCATTGATTGCATTAAATTGCACAGAGGTGTAAATTTTGTGTATGGTTCTCAAGTAATGGACTGGTGCCTTATTCCCACCTTGTGCCCAGTGTAGAAAAAAGGGCATGTCTCTACAGGACTTTGGCGGCAGATGCTTTGAGTGTTGTGGCTTGCAGGGTGGAGCTTCCGTGGATCAGACTTGTTTGTCCAGTAAACAAGTGGGTTGGGTATATGGAGAGTTTGGATGCAGGGAGGGAAACTGCTAGGTCCGATGCGGAGCTGGGTGTGGTGTCATTAAATGTGATTATGGTAGGTTTTTTATTATGACCAGGGTCAGTAAATCAGCTTAAATAAAATCAAAAATCAAAGTCAAATTCTCACTCATTATTTATACCATATTTGTACCATATATATATGGTACAGTTTCAAAATTATTTACTGTATAATACTGTATATATATATATATATATGCAGGGTATACCATGCCTTAAGGGATAGACCCCAGGCCCCCACGACCCTTTATACAGGATAAAGTGGTATAAATAATGAGTGAGAATTTGACTTTGATTTTTGATTTTATTTAAGCTGATTTACTGACCCTGGTCATAATAAAAAACCTACCATAATCACATTTAATGACAGTAGTTTATGCAGGGATAATTTTAAGACCTAAATACATTTGGGGAATTAGAAGCAAATTCAACAGAAATATCCCATAACAATTTTGAATAAGAACTATTTTATGTTTTTCAATTTAGTTGAAAATGCTGTTAACTATTATAAAGGATGTCAACACAACCGCCAGGTGAACTAAACAACACTGGTCACCAACTACACACCAGAAACTCTTTACAGGATCATGGGCACCCAAGGCTCACCCATGACCATGGGTCCAAAGGCCAACACAAATCAGCACAAATTAGTGAAAAATGTTAATGCTGGCCATGAGAGTAAGACACCAAAACATTCAGTGCACCACACCCAGCTCCGCATTGGACCTAGCAGTTTCCCTCCCTGCATCCAAACTCTCCATATACCCATATACCATATACTCCATATACCCATATACCATATACCCATATACCATATACTCCATATATATATATGGTACAGTTTCAAAATTATTTACTGTATGTGCAACATAATCATCGTGGCTACAAACAGATGTTTAAAATTCCCCAAATCTAAACATGATCATGTCTGTTTATGCTGCAATGTGACTTCAATTTGGGAGTTAAAAAGACAGCTTTAAATTACGGCCCACAGGATAAATAGTAATTATTAGCGTCCCCATTGTTTAAATTTTAGCCTTCTGCATCTTTTTTTATTAGCATGCAGCAGCAAAACTGCAATGATGGGGACTGGTAGTAGTACTTCTGCCATGCCTACAGTTTCTCTCTCTCTCTCTCTCTCTCTTATCGTGATTTTACTTTTGTCATCCCCATCATCTTTGACTACAGCATCTGTTCATCACTCTGTTATTTCACTATAATTTATAACTTTAACAGCTTAGATTTCTAAGTCACATTAGGCAAAATGTACTCACCCACATCAGTGAATTTTGTAGTCCAGACAATTTATATATATATATATATATATATATATATATTGCCTTATTTAAATAAGATTGGATCAATGTCACACAGTGCATACATGAGTTTATCATCTCTGATCAGGATTAATAGGATGTTTTATTCTTGTGAGTTTAATTTTTCATTGCAATGCCAAATTTATTATGCAGCCAGTATTTGTATTTCATTAAGTTCTTCAACAGGTTTATAATAGAATTGTATGCTGTAAGCTGCTCGGTTTCATCAGTGTTGGCGCATCATTAGCTCTTTAATGAACGATGCTGCCATGTTATATTTAATCCAGCTAATACTGTTCGGTGCCACTAATACACTCCTGGGCTGATATCCTATTAAATGCTGTTAATTTGGCTCTTGTTTTGCCACAGTGAGGCCTTCCTGGCTAATTGCTGCTTCCAAAGGTCATTTCTAATGAATGTTGTGGCTGAGCGGATGAAGTGCGATTATCTGAGGGCTCATCATCGAATACTAAACAGGGATAAATGTCACCAGGGATCTGCTCCGAATCACAGGGAAAGAGATGTGCCTGAGCTCATTACTGAGCTCACACCTGGAGTGGCATGCAATATGGAGCTAATAAAAGCAGACTTTTAAAAATAAGGTTTATGTCTTATATTATGCTGGGCCATTCATTCATTCTTTAGTAACCACTTTTTTTCTTAAAGAATGTAAAGTTCATCCCAAGAACACTGGGTGTAGGGGAGGAATACAACCTAAATGACAGTTTGTTGCAGAGCACCTTGCATATACTCATTCAAACCTTAAGACAATTTACCATACCCAAGCCACCCACAAGCATTTTTTTTAGAGGTGGGAAGAAATCAGAGGTCCCAGAGGAACCCAATGCAGGATAATGTAAGACTCCACATGGACAAACTCTTGAGCTGCCAGGTTCTTCAAATGCCACGTCATCCCTCTTTGTCATAAGACATGCTGCTATCTGTTAAACCAACTTATTGGACTATGTCTGCAACCGCTACATTAGTATAGTTTGCTCATTTCCACTCTTTCCATATCTGCCTTAGTTTGTTTTTGTTTTATTTTATAGTGCAATAGCATCACATCAGAATTATTCTAATTACAAGATTACAATTTCTGAAAGTTTTTTTTTTGTTGAACTGTCACCTGCGAGCTTTGAATCTTTAAAATTAATGGCTCTAAAGATTTAACACAATATGAGATGTCACATTTAATAATAAGCATGCCAAAAAATTTTAGCATCTTCCACAGTTAAACAATTTAGGATTTAGTGCCAGCATTTACTTCTATATGCGTTAATCAAACAATTTCAAACTGATTAGTAACCAGAACTAATTCTAAAAACAGCTTTGATTTCAAAGACGATCACTTAAAAGACAGTGGATTATACTGTTTTTCTTTAATAAATTACCAGCACATGTTGCCTTCTTCATATTATGGCTAACTGCCAGCATTTAAAAGCATGTGTGGGGGTATTGTGGGCAAATTTAAAATTCATAAAATTATACATTTCTAAATGAATATTGCTTAATAGGGCTGTTCTGGTGCTTGAACCCCTAGCCTTCTGATCAGTAAACCAAAGTCTCAAACATTTAAACACCCACTGCTTTACTGTTATGTTAGTATATTTGTACACTCGGTGGCCATTTCATTAGGTACACCTAATGCATAACACATTGAAAATTGCAGCAGATGGGCTACAGCAGCAGAAGATGTCACATAGTGTCACTACAGTCACCCAAAAACAGGAAACTATGAGGGATTCTTGAATATGACAATGAGTTTACTGTACTCAAATGGCCTTCACAGTCAACAGATCTCAACACAATAGAAAGTCTATAGGATGTGATGGAGAAGGAGATTCCCCATAATGAATTGCAGCCACCAAACCTGCAGCAACTGATTCATGCTATCATAAATATAAATATGTCAATATGGACCCAAATCCCTAAGGAGTATTTCCAGAAGGCAAAAGTGGGACAATCCCATATAGTGTACATACAGTATGTATACAATTAACTCCACCACTATGTGGGTTAAATAAAATTGATTCATTGATCAATTATAAATGAAAATAAAATTATTAATATTTTATATAGTTATTTATTTTAACTACAGTCTTGCTCATGCAATATTGCTTCAGTTATTGGCACACTTGGTATTGAGCTGTGTGTGTGTGTGTGTGTGTGTGTGTGTGTGTGTGTGTGTGTGTGTGTGTGACAGTGAGATGGGGAAAACAGAAAGGGAGTGAGTTAAAATGCTACAATTGTGTTTTACTGTCTCTTGACATTGCCAAAGGGCACAGGTCAAAAAAGAAAGCTTGCAAGTGTTCTTACTCTGTCTAAACAGCACCAATATTTCTCTTTCCTATTGTTTTTTAGATTACTGTTTTTAGTTACAGGACATTAAAACTTGGTTGTATTACATATTCAAGCCATGTCAATGCAAGATTATATCCGGTGTGTCAGAACTTATGCTTAGCAGCTGATGTTAAATATAACTATATATATATATATAACTGATATAAATATAATTACAGGATAGTTTTAATTGTGCTGGGCTCCAAACCAAGTTTTTTCCACTAGCAGGTACTGGTGCTCCTTTCTACAAAATCACCAGCACTTAAATAGACATGCAAACCAACACAGTGATATTTTTTTCTATCTTGCATTGCTGATTTATTATTTTTTATTTTTTGTAATAAATAGACAGTTTACAGAAACAATGTGCTGTTTTATTTTCAAGGGGGAAAAAATCTGCATATATAGCTATGTATTGAGCCAAACAGTCTTTGCTTGTTTCAGCACCTGCTCACCTGCTGATTCCTGATTCCTCATTTAAATTGTGTTCATCAGAAATTTAGGACTGTTATGGGTAAGAATTAGGGGTGCAACAGATCTTAAAACGTATGGGTCGGGTTTTGGAGTCATGCATTATTTTTCACATCAGCATAAAAAGGAAGACATAAAATTTTGCTTTCCATTTATTATTCATAGAACTTAAAGAATATTTAAAGTGAAGAACTCAACTTAAATAAAAAGAAACCTTTAATATGTACAAGGGTTAAATACCAATGTATAATAAAATATTCAATAACCTCTTTAATTTAATATTAAATTCATAAAAATATACTTTTAAAAATAATACAAACGTTCTATAAATAATAAATGGAAACCCACATTTTATGTCTCCCTTTTTATGCTGTTGTGAAAATGTTGCATTTTTGTGCAACATTCTTTTTTTTTTTATCTCTATACAGTGCAACTTTAGCCACAGGCATTTGTGGCTCAAATGGTTAAGGTTCTGGGTTACTGACCAGAAGATTAGGAGATTAACCACACTACCAACGTTGGGACCTTGAACAAGCCACTGCACTCTCAACCCAGCTTCCTAATAAGCTGGGATATGCATGAAAAAGAAATTCAATAGCCTGTAAAGTATATGGAACAAATAAAGGCTGCTGCTTTTTAACATTATAGTAGAATACAGAAATTTGAATCTAAACGCAAGAATTGCTTTCATTTTATAAACCTTGATTCCATTCTTCTTTTAAAATATCTGTTGGATTAGGTTGTTATTCACTGTAAACCCTAATGCTCAAAGTAATTAAACATATCGAGTATTGTTAACTTAAATAATTACAATAAGTTTAAATTGATAGACCTTGAGTATTTAGAACCTTTTGGTATTTACGAGTTTGTAGAAATTACACTTTTCAAAGTAGCTGAACAAATTTAATATTTTAAGTATCTGTAAGTACATAAGTAACAGTAGCTGACACCTTGAAGTTCCACCAACTTAAAATCTTTCATTCTAGCGATTTTGTGTCCGACGTCATCAGGGCAATAGGGCACTGGTGGCTTAGTGGTAGATGTTTCGCCTGCTATGCAAAAGGCCCGGGTTCAATTCCCAATAACTGGATGAAGTGACTGTCCCAAGCCCAGATAAAATGGGAGGGTTGTGTTAAGAAGGGCATCTGGTGTAAAACCTGATGCAGGCCGGATTGTCTGCTGTAGCGACCCATTGCCAGGAGAAGCCGAAAGACCAACAACTTTAAAAAATTATAATTACTACGGAATAGTATGAGTTAGGCTACTCAATAATGCAAGTAAAGAACAATTAATATAAATAAATGAGTACAACAAACTCAAAAACTCATAGTTCTGTTTACTTAAAACTGGAAACATCATTACTTAAAAAATTGTATGTGGGTCAATGACGGATAAGACTTTTTAATAGGCCAATTTTAAAATACCAAAAATATAAATATGTTTGGCCATTTTCTAAACATTTGGAATGTAGTGTACACATGCCTTTATAAAGAAAAGTAAAAAAAAATATCATTTTAGTGTTTTTACACTTAAGTTAATAAAACATAGCCTTAAAAAAGTCATCTGGGGCGACCGTAATATATCTCAGAATTCACATTTTTATGTATCATTAAGACTAGTTAAACTCATATCAGTAAGTAGATAAACTGATGAAGAAAGATAAACTTTAGTGCCCTTTCATTTTATGAAAACCATTATTTCACAAGTTTATTCTATAATATTAGTCTCCTTCATTATCCAGTTAAAATAAATGTTTATCCCTATAAAAGGAATGGAAAATGGCTGAATTTAGAAATAAAAAGATAAAATATACAAATAATTATACTTAAACAATTAACTCTATGTATATAATTGATGTATAGAATATGAAAACTACAAATATAGGACATATATCTATCGTTTAAAACATTTAGCAGTGGTCGCCCCACATGATACTCGGTTGCCCCATATGATGTTTTCAAGTTTACTCAAGTATAACAGGCTAACAGTTAGCCTCAGAAACCAAACTAGCTTCTTCTAGTGACAAAGCACTATAAAATTTATCATCAAAATATAGATTTGTGGAAAAAAAATTACAATTCACAGTTTTGGGGTGGTCGCCCCACATGATGACCAAAAGTGACTACGACATCACAGCCGTTAAAAAACAGCTTTTTCTTACTATATTAGAGAGACTGATTTACTATACAGTTGTTTCCAGGGGGTCTTCACTTGTGTCTGGCGGATGCAGTATCCCATCCTTGAGATGTTTTTTAAAATAAAGGTTCCAAAATTGTGGTTTGTTGATGGTCGCCCCGGATGAAATGGATAGAATCAACATAATTCGGACAACATTCATTTGTATATCATGATAGAAATATATGAGCAAATGCTTTATAGTTTTGTCAATGGATGTAAAACATGTTTAAAATTATGCCAACTAGGAAAAGGGATATATTTAAGTTGATTTAAAGTGTTTTTAAACCAGTTGTCCCAACTAAAGTCAAGGCCGGACGGTCGCCCCATATGGTGTTTTGGCACTTCGGATAGCAGAAAAATGATGAAAAACTTAAAAATTTGGAGAAGTTAGAGTGGTTTAGTAGGTAAAGAAGGTATAACAAGAAGATGAGAATTTTTTATGTATTTTTTTGTTTTTTCTGCAAAATAAAATTAACCCGGACAGAAAAAGGGGGCGTCACGTCATTGACCCATGTACAGATCTGGCCTTTAAAAACGCACGTTTTCGGAAAAGGGATCCCACGACTTGCTGCGGCTGTGTGCGGCAAGCTGTGAAAATGCCCTTCAATACCTGTAGGGGGCAGTCGTGTTTCAGTCTAAAGTATTGTGTGTCTACTGAAGCCGAAAAATGTTATGTCTCTTAGGGCCCGTCCACACGAAGCCTGTGCGTTCCCTATCCGATAATTTTTTTCCGTGAACACGGCGTCGTCTCAAGAAATATCTGCGTACACACGAAACCACTGAAAACGATGTAGTATCTATGCCAGACCAGTATGGGGCGCTGTAATACTGCCATAGAGATACACTATACGCGGAGAAGAAGACTTTGAGCATGCGCATAACCTTGCGCGCTGTATACAAACCAAAAAGAAGAAGAAGACGAAGATGGCGAATGCAACAACTTCAAGAAAACGGGGACTGGGAGTCGTGTCACTCCAAATATAGTGATATAATGGACGCGTTTCAGGCACAGTATCCAAGGGAGCTAACCAATAAGGATTTCCCTCACAATGCTACCATGGCCTCAAAAGCCCAAGTAACTGCAAAGTTAAAAAATATACGCAGCAAATACAGGAATGCGGTGGACACAGGTCGTCAAAGTGGTCAAGGACGGGTAGTACTTATATTTTATGAGCTTCGCAAGGAGATCTAGGGTGGTTCGCCTGCTACAAGCTCCATTGATGCCGGCATCGAGACGGGTGAGCTGGAAGACTCGTCGACATCGACATTGGAGCTGTCTTCCGATTCTCCAAACTCCTCTGAATCCTTCGACCATCTTACATCTGCGGTTGTAAAGCAGCGCCGGGATTTTCTCCAGGTAAAATTGGCTCCGGGTTTATGATTTCAAGCTTAGCGAGTACGAATGTGTGAGGCACTATGTAAAGCGCTTTGTTGGCCATGGGTCTGTTGAAAGCGCTGTATAGATGCAGTTCATTTACATATGATACAGTATTGTATGTAGTATATGATGACACAATCAACTTTGAGGTGAACTAATTGTAGTTCTATTAATGCATTTGTTTATATGTAGGTAAAATCAATTGTGTGCAACCACTTACCATAACATTTAGTAAATTCAATTAATTAGTTTTTATTTCAGTATAGTTAGGATGGATGCATGTTCTTTGTGTAGGTGTGTTGGTTTAGTCCATTACTATATATTACTACACATAGCTTTCTAAACTTATTTTGCATAGTAATAATGCACATTTTCTCTGCTTTATTTATGGCAAAGTTGAACAGCCATAGAGGACACAGGCTGAAGAGGAAGGTCCCCACCGATATGGCAGAGGAGGACCTTAAAATAAAGAGGAGGATGTTGGAGTTGATGGAGGACTCTTCTAGACGCAACTCCGAAAACATTGCTAACATTACCAGCACCATTCAGGAGGGTTTTTCCTTGATGAAGGAACTATTCCGACGTCAATTTACACCCACCCACAGCAGCATTGGTCAATTCCAAGGGCACCCACCATCATTCATGAACACAACACCACACCTTACTACACCAGCCTTCCTGCACACACCTCGGCCTGATAGACCAGCAAACCAACCTCGACAGTACCGCCCTGAATGCTACATACCTACACCACATGTCACACCACAGCAGCAAACATCATTTTTATACAGACGTGCACTGCTGCAAGATGACACAGAGTGACTACCCTGTTGCACTATATAATTCTTGAATGTATATTGTTTTCACTGCATGTCAGTTCTGTGCACGGTTGCACTTTATACAGTTTGACCTGTTTTGTGAGTTTATACTACCTGTAGTTGTATATAGTTATTGTGTTTTGTGCACTGTTGCACTTTATACCTGTGTTTTTTTTAAACGGTTTTGTGACCTAAATATTTATTTTCCAATAAAAAAAGTTCTGGAATTTTTGCAGTCATTTATTTTCACTAGACATATTCAACACAACACTTTCAAAATAATCATTAGTCCATTTTTCAAATGTAAATAGTGTAATTACTTTAAAAAAATTGATCAAAATAGGAAAAAAAAATTATGGCCAGCATTTAAGGGTCAAGGTACTTCGTGAGTACTCTCCTCACTCTCTTTCCCTCTCCTTCATTACAGTCTGTGAGGTAGTTGTTGCATTGTGTAGGAGGCTGTAAGTCTTTATCACCTTGCATTGTTCCCAACACAGTGTGTTCAGCCACAGTCTCCTTACAGTTTTCACAAAAATTGTGGAGAACAAAGCAAGCATAAATGACAAAGGGCAGGTCCTGCAAGTTGATGTCCATAGGCCTTTTTAGTGCAGCAAATCTGGCTTTGAGACGACCAAAAGCATACTCAATGACCATCCGTGCCCTACACAAACTTAACCCAAAGTACTGTTCTTGAGGTGTGGAGCCACCGTTTGCATATTCCTTCATCAAGTAAGGCAGCAGAGGGTAGGCTGGGTCACCAAGAATATAAATTGGTATGTCCTCTTCGTTGTCCACAAGCTTTTTCTTCAGAGGAGGGATCTGGCCAGTCTTAAAGTACAGGTTGAGCTTTGAATTAGCAAAAACCTGTGCATCGTGTACACTCCCAGGCCACTTTATCACAACATTCATAAATCTGTACTTATAATCACAGACCGCCTGTACATTCAGAGAATGTTTGCCTTTCCTGTTGAAGTAGTCCATCGAGTTGGTAGACGGCTGCTTGATTTCTATGTGTGTGCCGTCGACCGCTCCCAAACACTGTGGCATACCATGAGCACGATGGAAACGCAAAACCAGATCCTCGGCCTCGGACTCCGTAAAAGGCAACGTGATGTACTTTGGACCCAGGTGGACAGCGATCGCTTTACACGTTTGCCTGACAACAACAGACACAGCCTGTCGCGACACGCCGAAGGCGTTAGCAGTCTTCCTTAGCCGTCCCTCGTCGCTCAAATAATACAGAGTTAACGCAACCCTTTTGAGTGTAGTAATTGGTGCCTTCATATTTGTTGTTTGTCCTTCAATATACGGACTGAGTTCCTCGCTCAGGGCGATGAGAGATGATTTGGACATGCGAAAATTCTCCCTCCATTCATCATCCACAACAACGCCATTGACAAAGTTGTCCCACCAACTGCTAGTTCTACCTGGTCTTTTCCAAAATTTTCTCCTGGTTGCTCTCCTGGTTGTCTTCCGCGGTGAATCTAAGAGCATGCGGCATATGGTGTTGTCCATTATCGCTTGTTGCTCATAACAGTTGCATAGAAGCAATAGATTTTGCTGTAATAAAGCTAGCAGGTTTTGTAGCAACACGAACACAATCATGTAGTCCGCCATTATTGTTGTTGCTGTTACGTGTGACGCAGCCGACACGTGATGTGATGACATCATCGTTTCCCAAAATATACGGATTGGCCGTACACACGAACACGCAAGGGTGTCGTTTTCAGATTTATCCACTTTGGGACCCGGTTTCAAAAAATAGCGGTTTCAGTATTTATTCTTCATTTTCATTCAGAATTATTATTATTAATATTATTAGTAGTTCTCCGAATTTATTATTATTATTGTAACGCACCCGCGCGCGCGTGTGTGCAAAAGGATTACAAAGATGTGTGACTTTATTGTTTTTATGCGCTTTAAATGTACACGGGCCCTGGTGGCTCAGTGGTAGGTGATTCGCCTTCCATGCGGAAGACCCGGGTTCGATTCCCTGCCAGTGCTGTGCTAAAATGTCACGATATACCCATTACTTTATCAAGTTATGCTTTAGTACTAAATGCATGTTTGCAATTGAGAATTTTTTTTTTTCTTAAGCTATGAAACACATTAGCACTCACCTCACAGTTGCTATAATTTAATGATAATCATAAGCAAAAAGTGTAAAACAAAGTATTCACATTTATTACATTTTCACCCAGAGCGGGATTCGAACCAGGGTCTGGACGAGTTTATACTATTATTTAAGCAACGCCACACCACGTGGAAAGCGGCAAAAATGCTTCAATTTCATTGGCTGTCACTGAGTGTCAGCTATTCACGACTGGCCCCCCGCGGAACACAGAATCCCCGGGCTTCGACTGCGCTTTCTCCATTCGTTATTACAGGGGCGGACTGGGACCAAAAAGTGTCCCTGGACTTCCTGGCCCAAAGCAGCCCACACCATAATACATTGGCTCATTAATGTGGAGATACATTTTTAACACCAGTTATTAGTATAAAAATATAACACAATACAGAAATCAATGCTATTTAAACATGTTATTTGAAGTATCACTGAACATATATTGGGTCAAAGAAACGAAAAAAAGAACATCAAGACAAACAACATATAAATCTATAAAGACAATATTTTAAAAGGAATGGCAATAAAACTGAACAGGTAAGCTGAAAAAAAAATCAGTAGCAGCAGTAGCTCACACTAGTAAACTAGTTACTTATTTTAATTATTATGGTAGTCAATATCAATACGAAATAATGCTGAGAAACATTATTTCAATTAATATTGACCACCATAATAATAACTAGCACAAGTTAATGCTGCTACTAATTTTATTCTGTTTGATTGCCATTCTTTTTACTTGGCTCTGGTAGATCAGGGGAGACGTGTTGGTCATCATCAGCATGTATTATGATGTGGGATGTGGTGTGCTGCTGGGTCCAGCCTCACTGTCCCTGACCTGTTATAGGCAGAATCTGTTCATTTAAAGCATTTCACAGCATTTACCTCTAAAGCTTTTTCTTATTCTCGCGTAACCTTTTCTTCTTCCTCCTTTTCATTCATGGAAATTATTATTAATTTGCTCAGAAAATTCGCTGCATCGAGAAAGGATCAATATCTAAAAATGTAAAGATGCCCACGTGTGTGGACAAAGAATACAAAAGTGTATAATCTTTAATAAAGTTAGCCTAATACAATATTGTTTCCAATGCAGAAGCAAACATGATTTTCATTGAATACAACGCGACAGCGCGCGCCGAGGTGAAGCGCACCCACAGTTACTGTAATCCCCCATCTCACCTTTACGACAGGTGTGAAGTCATCAAACCGGTTTCGCTGCTGGGGGAATTCACAGAATTGGGGGTTTTAAAACAAATTAACAAGACCGAGCAGACTTCAGACAGGGGGTTTGGTTGGTTAGAAGTGGCGCTGACGGGGGGGGCGGGAGGGAGTCTCGCCCGGGGAGCAATTCAGTGTAGAACCGCCACTGCCTATTTTCCACCACATCACGTACTTCCCTGATCTCGGACTAAACTCCGCGCTTTGCTTTTATAATGTGGAGCAAGCCCGAGATCATATTAACGTAGCATTCATCATTCAAAGTTATTCATATCAGTGTATAGTTAGCGTGATTTGAAAAGTGCTATAACTCCACCTGCTACAGTTTCAGCCCAGTGGAACAATCTGACTACATGTGAAGTGCCATGAAAAAGTATTTGCCCCTTCCTATTTTTTTTTTCTTTGCATATTTGTCACACTTGTATAGGTGGAATTTTACCTAAACACTTTAGGTGAGAACGTATAGGGTAATATGTATAGGAGAGAAAAGCTGATTCACACTTAAAGGAAAGTGAATAATTTGCATTTGAATGTTGTCTGGCATTGTAAGCAGACGCAGTGACACTAAAAGAACAATAGGATTAATAGGAATAGGAGGCACTAAAAAGGAGGATTTTAATTTGAACTATAAAAAAAATAACCTTCGTCTATTGTTAGGCGTGCCAGCTGGCACTTTTTAGTTAGAAGTTTTCAATACAAATCTTATAATGCCCACATGACATGCTGGTGAGCTATCCATGCCAAATCTCGGGCTTGCACCCTGCGCTATAAAATACGAGTACGACGGCCATCCGCGGACAGCAGCTCCTGCCTCCATCCGCTTTATTAATAATTAATATTTAATAATTCTGCATTTTACTTCAATACCATTCAGGTCATGAGACCTATTCCCTCAAAATCTATTCTATAAGAGGTGTCCACCTGTCCTGCAGAGGGCACAACTTTTTTTTGTCAATATTATCACTTTTCATATTGAGTAATAATTAATATTTAATAATTCTGCATTTTACTTCAATATCTTTCAAGTCATGTGACCTTCTAACTCAAAATCCATTTTAAAATGTGTGTCCACCTGTCCTGCAGAGGGCAAATCCTTTTTTTGTCAATATTATTACTTTAAATTTTTATTAATAATTAATATTTAATAATTATGCATTTTACTTCAATACCTTCCAGGTCATGTGACCTATTGACTCAAAATCTATTCGTGACTACTTGTCCTACATAGGGCACAAACTTTTTTTGTCAATATTATCACTTTTCATATTGAGTAATAATTAATATTTAATAATTCTGCATTTTACTTCAATATATTCCAAGTCATGTGACCTATTAACTCAAAATCCATTCTAAAATGTGTGTCCACCTGTCCTGCAGAGGGCACATCCATTTTTTGTCAATATTATCACTTTAAATTTTTATTAATAATTAATATTTATTAATTCTGCATTTTACTTCAATACCGTTCAGGTCATAAGACCTATTTCCTCAAAATCTATTCTATAAGAGGTGTCCACCTGTCCTGCAGAGGGCACAACCTTTTTTTTGTCAATATTATCACTTTTCATATTAAGTAATAATTAATATTTAATAATTCTGCATTTTACTTCAATATATTCCAAGTCATGTGACCTATTAACTCAAAATCCATTCTAAAATGTGTGTCCACCTGTCCTGCAGAGGGCACAACCTTTTTTTTGTCAATATTATCACTTTTCATATTGAGTAATAATTAATATTTAATAATTCTGCATTTTACTTGAATATCTTCCAAGTCATGTGACCTTCTAACTCAAAATCCATTTTAAAATGTGTGTCCACCTGTCCTGCAGAGGGCAAATCCTTTTTTTGTCAATATTATTACTTTAAATTTTTATTAATAATTAATATTTAATAATTATGCATTTTACTTCAATACCTTCCAGGTCATGTGACCTATTGACTCAAAATCTATTCGTGACTACTTGTCCTACATAGGGCACAAACTTTTTTTGTCAATATTATCACTTTTCATATTGAGTAATAATTAATATTTAATAATTCTGCATTTTACTTCAATATATTCCAAGTCATGTGACCTATTAACTCAAAATCCATTCTAAAATGTGTGTCCACCTGTCCTGCAGAGGGCACATCCATTTTTTGTCAATATTATCACTTAAAATTTTTATTAATAATTAATATTTAATAATTCTGCATTTTACTTCAATATCTTTCAGGTCATGTGACCTATTGACTCAAAATCTATTCTACAATGTGTGTCCACCTGTCCTGCAGAGGGCACAACCTTTTTTTTTTTTGCAATATTATCACTTTTCATTTTTATTAATAATTAATATTTAATAATTCTGCATTTTAATTCAATACCTTCCAGGTCTTTTTTCAGTAGCAGTAGCAGTGATTAACCTTTTCATAGTGATGTGCCCACTCTTTAGGCTATAGCAAATGACATGTAGTCATGCAGTACCTGCACAACTTCTTCAGTAGCAACCAGGGCTGGTTCATCTGTACGGTATAATGGAACTTGCAGGCATACAAAACTGAAGTACTGATCAGATGGTCGGTAGATCAAGCCACACCTCCACCAAGTTGCCATTGTTAAGCCCTTGAGCTAGGCCCTTAACCCTATCTGCTCCAGGGGTGCCATATCATAGCTGACCCTGCTCTCTGGTATGTGAAGAATTTTTTTATGTGCGCAGTAATGTACAGTATGTGACAAATAAAGGCTTAACTTAAGTTAGGGTGTCTCAATGTGATACCCATGTACAGATTATTAGGGCCAAGCACTATGACATCAGCCCTATTACAGTACATTACAGTGTGTAAAGGGCCCTCTTGTTCTTCTAAAGATTGTTATTAGGAACCAAGCATATGAACATCAGCCCTACAGTTTGTCGTCTTAGTGTGTGAAGGGCCCCTTTTTTTTCTTATAAGAATTTTTTTTTTATTAGGGCCGAAGCACTATATGTCGTCTGTATGTCGTCATAGTGTGTGAATGGCCATTATGTTCTTCTACTAATTTTCTTTTTATTAAGGCCCAAGCACTATAAACATCAACCCTGTTATGCTACAGTTTGTGAGGGCCCTCTTGTTTTTCTAAGAATTTGTTTATTAATAGGGCCTAAGCACTATGAACATCAGCCCTATTACGTTACAGTGTATGAAGGGTACTCTTGTTCTTCTAAGGGTTATTGTAATTAGGGCCCAAGAACCATGATATCAGCCCTTTGTCATCATAGTGTGTGAAGGAGCCTTATGTTCTTCTGTTGTCGTTGTTGGTCTTTTGGCTGCTCCCGGCAAGGGGTCGCCACAGCGGAATACCCTGTCCGCACTACAACTTGGCACAGGTTTTACTAGGACACTCATTTTAAAATGGATTTTGAGTTAATAGGTCACATGACTTGGAAGATATTGAAGTAAAATGCAGAATTATTAAATATTAATTATTACTCAATATGAAAAGTGATAATATTGACAAAAAAAAGGTTGTGCCCTGTGCAGGACAGGTGGACACCTCTTATAGAATAGATTTTGAGGGAATAGGTCTTATGACCTGAACGGTATTGAAGTAAAATGCAGAATTATTAAATATTAATTATTAATAAAAATTTAAAGTGATAATATTGACAAAAAATGGATGTGCCCTCTGCAGGACAGGTGGACACACATTTTAGAATGGATTTTGAGTTAATAGGTCACATGACTTGGAATATATTGAAGTAAAATGCAGAATTATTAAATATTAATTATTACTCAATATGAAAAGTGATAATATTGACAAAAAAAGTTTGTGCCCTATGTAGGACAAGTAGTCACGAATAGATTTTGAGTCAATAGGTCACATGACCTGGAAGGTATTGAAGTAAAATGCAGAATTATTAAATATTAATTATTAATAAGTATGAAAAGTGATAATATTGCAAAAAAAAGGTTGTGCCCTCTGCAGGACAGGTGGACACACATTTTAGAATAGATTTTGAGTCAATAGGTCACATGACCTGGAAGGTATTGAAATAAAATGCAGAATTATTAAATATTAATTATTAATAAAAATGAAAAGTGATAATATTGACAGAAAAAAGGTTGTGCCCTTTGCAGGACAGGTGGACACACATTTTGGAATAAATTTTGAGTCAATAGGTCACATGACCTGGAAGGTATTGAAGTAAAATGCAGAATTATTAAATATTATTTATTAACAAATATGCAAAGTGATAATATTGACAGAAAAAAGGTTGTGCCCTCTGCAGGACAGGTGGACACACATTTTAGAATGGATTTTGAGGCAATATGTCACATGACCGGAAAGGTATTGAAGTAAAATGCAGAATTAGTACATATTAATTGTTAATCAAAATGAAAAGTCATAATATTGACAAAAAAAGGTTGTGCCCTTTGCAGGACAAGTGGACACACATTTTAGATTAGATTTTGAAGCAATAATTAGTTTATTTGTTTTAAATATCAATGTTTATAATATTAATATTATCCGTATTTCAGTCAGACAGTAATTTGCAGACGGTCCCTAACTCGCGCAGTAGGCGACGTTCTTTTACTGGACTCCCCGCTACAAATCAGCGAATCGCCGCTACAAATCTGGTCGCCGGAGCTCGAATATCCAACGTCCAACGTCAAACCAACTTCACCGCGGTTTGGAAAACTTCATGCATGCGGCTGAGCGCTGATTAAAACTATGTAGTAAATTAAAGAGGAGAATCACGATGCCGAATCGAAGTCCTGAGCCCAAACCTCATTTAAATTAAATTAACAAATATTATAAGTAAAAAACAATAGCCCACATTTAGAAACCGTTTATAAATTCTTTTCGACATGAGTTGGCCCGGTGATGTGCGCAGAGCACCGGGAGATTTCCTAAAGCTCCGAAATCACTGGGGCATTTTTTCTAAATAGATGCTATCTTTAATAATTGATGGAGGTTTTGAGCTGTATACACACGCATTTTTGAGGGGTTTAATCGAATCAATATCGAATTAATAAGTCCGAGCAGACCTACATGAAAGGTAAGAAGTGAGTAACTGCGCACGCTGTCGCGGTGTATATACTGTACAACACACGTTTATCATCCTTTTGATAAAAACGCTGCCTTTTGTAAAGTAAAAGGCGAAAAACGAACAGCTTTATTTCAGTCATGATTTCATAATCACATCACATTCCAGCTATTATTTCCAGCCGTGGTTAAATAATGGATGAAATAATTATTAAATGCTGGACACAAACAGCAAATATGATGATTATTTTAAAAAGCCCGAAGAAGTTCATGTTCATAAAATAATATTTACCTAATAATATAATATTTTAGTTGATTCATGTTTTCTGATGATGTCGACACATTTTTACGTTTTAAATAAGATATGTTGGCATATTCACGAATCAGATCATTCGCATAGTTAAGACTTTCATATAGCCTACTATCAGGAAATTAAATTAATTTCAATACCATTTAAACCGTGACATTGCCATGTCTTTTACTGTTTTGTCCCTGTTAAAACATTACAAAAATATATAAGAAACTTATTAAGAATTTTAAAGCATGAATTTGGGCATCTTATTTCATCATTATGAAAATAATATGAAGCACATATACACACATTTATCATGAAAGATCTGTTGTAAAGCAAAATCAAATTCATGTTTGCTTTAGCATTGGAAACAATATTGTTTTAGGCTAAGTAATTATACACAGTTCTTCGTTGTACAGTACTTGGTCCGGCTTTTAGATAAAGTCCTTCCATGCGCCATCTGGCGGATATTCAGTGAAGCACAACACATTTATTTAAATTCCCGAATGTTGCTTACGGCAAGTCGTGGCACGCCGCGCGCTAAATTGCAACATCTCGCGGGAAAAAAACGCGCAGTCTTAATGGCCACATCTGTACAGCTAGAAATTCTGTTTTCCTACAAACACTGTGGCCATGGCCACCAACTCGCACTGTGTCAAATTTATTTGCATATGTATCAACTTTAGTCCTAAAATCTGGCATTTGTGCCATACTTGTTGGGGAAAGTATGTCTTTAATATGGCTGGTCACCTAAGCCAATCTGTTAACACTGTCAGCATCATACATCTAGAGTAATTACCATACATTTAACAAAGACATTTAGCACGTTATTTAGGATATTCTTAATATTTTTTTTTTGTGTGTGTGCATGTGCATGTGTGTGTGTGTGTGTGTGTGTGTCTGTGTGCGTGTTATTACTTATTTTATATGTTTATTATGTCAATCACAAGAAAAATTGAATTAAGTTTAATTTTAAACAATGTAGCTTAACCAATAAGTAATTAAACCAATTAGTAACTAAATGGCATATCAGGTCCCCATAATGCTTCCATTTGCTTGGCCTGACAGTCGATTATTTATTCAATAGGAACTACATTAATACATTATGTGATTCATTAACACACGACTGAGCTCCTCCATCACCTGCATAAGCACTGCCATTTAAAAAAGCAATAACAGCACTATTAGAAATGACAAAGTTCAACTGGTGAGTTTAGAGGTCATGTCTGAATCACTGATGAGGAAGCAGCTGGCCTGGAACACACTGTAGCACAACTTATGTTCATTTCACAAAATAAAAAAGGCAAACACCAAAAAAGACATTGACCAACTAAGTGGACTCGGCCAATTACCATGGAATACATATTTTAAAGTGTTAACACATCAAAATTAAACCCATAAACTGCTGTGTTAAGCTTATTTTGTGGTATTTTGGTTTAAACATCTATTCATCCTTTGTCTGAACTGCTTGTCTTGGGTATCCCAGGGAACAAGGCAGAATACATCCTAGATGGAGGACCAACCCATCTTAGGGAAAATAGCAACCACAATATGGGCAATTTGGAAACGCCACGCAACGTACTTTTCATGTCTTTTGACTGTGGGAGAAACTCAACAAGTATGGGGAGAACATGTCAACTCCATCACACAGATGAGGTAAGACAAGGGTAAGATTGAAACCCCCAAGACATTATGTCTGGTATAGATACTGTAGGTTACCATTTTGACTTGTGGATTTGTGGGTATGTTTTTTTTTTTATTATTATTATTTTGGTAGAGACCAAATGACAGAAACAGGATTTCATATATCTTAAAAATGGCATTATATATTTAATTAGAAAACCAAAAAGGAAAATTGTTCTCTTTTGGTTACCGAGGCTAGGATTACAGTAGGTTCAACTGTAGCATGCTAATAATTAGCTGCAATTTACTGTTTTTTATCTGCTATTGCTGGCACCTGTCATACTGTACAATGAAAAGGCATTGTTAATAATTTTTTAGATAGTCTTTATACTGTTCATGTTTTTCTTTAATATTATGTATGTAGCTTTATTAATTATAACCTGTATTTACTTAGTAAATAGAAATAAAATGTGTGCGTGTTCATACTTTGCATTTTCCCACTGTGCATTTTTGTAGGTAGAGGTGGAGTTATATCAAAAGAGCCACAGTGAAACTCTTTTGAAGTGAATTAGCAGAAGGAAGGGAAAGCCATCTTACAGATCAAAGGATTAAAATAATTACTGAGTGTCAGAGGAAAAATTGAGTGAGCATTGTGAGTGCACAAGCAAAAAACTGTGACTTTTTACAATGGCTGGTGGAACTTGCCTAAATTGAAAAAATTAAATAGAAAGTAAAAAGATGTTATTAGGTTGGTGTTTTTAAAAGAGAAAAAAGGTAATAATCACAAAGAATCAGGCTAATAACATACTTGTTTGTCATTGTAATAAGAGTGTATTACACTCTCCTGGTAAGTACATTCATTGATCCTTTTATGAGATAAACCTAACAGACTCTGTACCTGTACAAAGTCTACCATGTTAAATCTATCAGGCAGCAAAACTATTACTGTGAGAAACATTTACAGAAGTCTTTTGGTTAGGGGCGATTCTAGGATTTTGTATGTTTGGGCGTTGGGGTGGGGGGGGGGGGGGGGGAGGGGGTGTTCTCAAAAACCAGTCAGGGGGGGGCTCAAGGCAAATCAGATTCAGTTAGCAATGGCAATTTTTTTTTTATTACGATTGACTGTATATGCACCATCAACAGTGAGACGTGTCATGGTGAAGTCGTGGTGTTCTCTCCTCCGTTTTGAAAATCGTTGAACTGTGATTCCCTTTCACAAACCAAGCAGTGACTGACTGACTCTCAGCCAATGGTTCACCTCCACCTCCATAAGCAAAACAATGATGTTTGGCACTGTCAGGTTGACGGTACATTTGCAAAATGACGTTGGCGGGGCACCGGAGGGAACCAATCAAATTTCAGGGGGGCTGGTGCCACATTCTAAAAATATTAAAAATATCCTGAATAACGTGCTAAATGTCTTTGTTAAATGTATGGTAATTACTCTAGATGTATGATGCTAACAGTGTTAACACCACAAGGTTGGTGGAAAAGGTGGCCAAACTTTGTTGAGTTTACAGTAGGGCTTTGGTAACTCAGATAACCACACCTTACAACAAGTGGTAGTGTGTGTAGTTAATAATTAGAGAACTTTCGTAGTTTAATTGAGAACAGAAGGATTCAGGAATTCTCTCTCACTACATTACAAATGGGTGTAGTCCTTTGTCGCCTTCAAATGTCTGCCAAATAATCACTGGTCAGCATTACTGACTACAAAAGTTAGTTTCAAAGATTCTCAAGGTCTTTTCCTCTGCCATATGTATAACAAAAGTGATTGTTTTTCTTCCTATTTTTTGTCTAACCTTATTTTGCCTAAATATGTCTAAACAACAAGCAACACCAGCATTGACTACATCATGTCTAAATAGCAATACGAGCATTAGATTCCTTAGTCTGATGTTGCCACGGTAAGCTGAGATAAGACTATTATTATTGGTTCTTACCAAAGTCTATGTTTGTCTGCAGTGTTTACGATTTTTAAATGCTGCTCATTTCTAAATTTTTCTAGCTGTATGTCTAGGGTTAATGTGTGTCATTGACCATAGTGTAAATACTTGTTCATCTTCACTTGTCGTTAGAATAAGTTTTTAAATAATATTAAAGTTTTTTTTTTTTTCAAATTAAGTTCTCTTCCAATGAGTGAAGGTAAAACTGGGTAATATTCAGTTGGGCACACACAATTTTGCCAAGTAAAGAAAGCAACACAACTACAATTCACAAGTCAAAGTTCTCTCTTTGATGCACATTGTCAAAATGTTTATAAAGGGTAATTGTTCCATCATAACTAGTGTTACCAGTCTGTGATTGGACACCTGAACCGAGGCATTATGTTGCACACAATAGCAGGAGAACATCTACATATATTACAGGGTATAAACCAACACAGAACAGTACTCCATATACTGTATGTTATAGACCCAATATGAAATACAAGAAAATCATTGAAACTCCCAGGAAACCACTTAGACTGACGTGTACCATCAAATGTGCTGATATGACTTAAAAGTGAATGTTAGAGACAGAACAGACTATGCTCTTAATTTATGTCTTAACACTTGTCTTAGAGTTCGTGTCCGATTGAGATTTCTCTCTACTTCTTGGTTAAAACCTTAATTATACACCAATCAGCCATAACATAAAAAGTGACAGGATCATGGTCACCCAAGGCTTATTTATGCCTGCAGGGAACAAAGGCCAGTCTGTTTATTCCAATCCCATTTCATTTCTGCACAAATTGTAAAAAAAAAAAAAAAAAAAGTCAATGCTGGTCGCAGAAGAAAGGTATCAGAACACACAGTTTACGCCGTGTGTGTGCAATAAGTGCCTGTACTAAGTAACCCGCCGTCACAATTGTATACAAGTTTAAGCACATTATTATACAAGTTGAGAGAGCAGCCTGTGTAAAACCTGCCCGATTTGTGTTTTTGTGCAGGACAATATTCCCAAAGTTTTATCACTGATTACCACTATTCTCAACAACCACATACTGTATTTATCATCATCGCTCCTAAACACCAACCGTTAGAAAGAATCATTGACCGATTACCGTTGTTTCCAAGGACCGAACACTGATTGCAACAGTTTTCATAGACCAATGACCACAACTGTTCCAAGCAGAACAAAACAGAAAAAATAACTGATCACAATTGTTCAAAGAAGACATTGTCTTGTCAAAATTGCTCCCAACAACCAATCGCTGGACTCCATTTACCCCAATCACTTTCCCAACTATTCCCAATAAATCACTAATCAGCAATCACTTATTTACATTCAAAATTACTTAGTTTATTGTGTAATTTATAATAAAATAAAGCAAAAGTAATAAAAGTGAGTTATAACACCTGTAACTGTTTCCTTTGTGTTTATTTCCCAAATATTCACCAACTATTCTATTCTATTCTATTCTATTCTATTCTATTCTATTCATGTCTTCATTCAATATTTTGATATGTAAATATCATGACAATTAAAGAATTCGAAAATCCGTTGATGGCATAATTCTAACAGCTTTTAGAGCAAACATTAGCTACTTCCCCCTGAAAAAAGTTGGCAACACTGTTCACAGGAATACGTTACTTTTTACAGCCACTCTCAGCACTGGCACTGATGTGGTGGTGGCATATTAGTAGCTTATTTTTAGGGCACATTTTTCTCCCATTGTCGTTCAAAAGTGGAACAACTCTAAGGTGCTGATGGCTATATTTACACTTCCAAAATAGCAACGTAGCGAGAGCAGAGTGTTACAGTGCTGCATCACACTCCAGTCGCTGAATTTCTGAGGAAATCAGCGATGCAGCTGTAGTTATTACAGTATATGTTACAGTACTGTATATGGCTCCTGAAGAGTATGATTAAATTTACTCTTCATATTTGCTTTGTTGTCAATATATTATGGCCTTTGATCATAATGATGCTACATTCATCTGTAACTGAATGTCCAGAAAATCATTATGGATAAATGTTTTTGCTCTATGAGCATGAGGGACAGGCTTCCTCTCTCCTATCATAGGTATGGTAGCCAACTGCAGGCATCTACCCAGGTATTTATACTCTAGCTTTTTATTTCAACTTGCATGAAGAGGGTACTAATAAAACTATCTGAATTAAAGAAGGCCAAAGAAGAAGAAGAGGAACATCATAATATCACATGAGAAGAATATTACATGGAAGGGGGTGCTGTATTGATGGATATACAGTAGCACATATGTGATGCGGTTCTAGGCAGTCTGTGCTGTATCCAGCAGGACAGTAGTTATGTGCTATATCAGGCATTACAGCGTAAAGTTGAGTGTAATATTGCACAAACATTGCTTTTAAACAGCAGTTTCACAAATTACACATTTATGTAATGGCACACATACACACACAAAAAGTAGGGCCAATTTAAAATTTAGCCTTGTGCTAGGAGATAGGTAGCCTTGTAGCTGTAAATAGAACACAAATGTTTCAGATATGATTATATTTAAATGACATAAAAGCAGTTATTAAGGAACCAAAGTGTTGTTTACGATTACATTATGTAATAATTAAGTTTTCTCATTTTCTTAAAGTGACTGGTTTTAAATGTGGTTTTCAGCAGGCAGTTGCTCAGTACTGTGGACCGTACAAATTTACTTTTATCCACACTGGCAATGGACAGTTAGTGTAATTGGAATACTGTACGGTAAGTGTGACAACGTTAGAATGCAACTGTTTTTTAAAGAGGACTTATGCATGGACAATGACTTATACAGTATGCATGAAGATAAGCATTCTCACAATAACACTACTAGCCATATATACGTTCGCAAGATAAGCACAAAGCTAACTGGGCTGCTAATTTTGCCAACTTTATCTCTTAAGAAGGTGACAGACCAGAAGATTTACAGCTCCATATCCGTCATCTTTTATCTTTTCATTGCTTAAGTGGCTAACATTGAGAATGCCATTGCAAATGAACACTTATGTCCACACACAATAGTTTGCTTGCTTCTGAAACCCATTATAATGTTCCCCATCCATTTACAAACTAGTTGACACTTTCCAAGCTACTATTATGTTGAAATTGGCTAAAGAGGTTATACACAAATTATGTGGCACATTCTGACTATTCCTCAAAATTAGTAGGCTGAAGATGTGTTCTGCTTCAGCATGCAATACAAGCTGCAGTGTTCAACATGATAATCAGGTGAACAAGCAGCAAAATAACTAACACTGACAGCTTCAGGATCTGAGTCATGAACAGTCAGACATGGACAGTCCTGAGCTTCCATCTTGAACTGAATCCGGCATTAAACTTGTCCACGTTGATAAAAAAAAAATCTAGTGTTCAGCACACACATACAAGACTCTGGGAATCACTGATAGAATGTTTCAGGAATAATTAAACAATATCCACTTTGTCTTCACTGTGCCTTCCTGAGGATGGGGCCAAAAAGACAGTAATGTACAGTACAACAAACAACAGCACGGTGACTGTGTTCTGCTCTAACATGATGTATTACATATAGTCAGAAATCAAAAATGATGCACAGGAGTTTGTAAGGGTCTCCCGAGTAGAGGACTGGAAGAAGGCTTACGCAAATTGGTTTTGATATTTATTTGTTTGGTTATGATGTCATAAAGGGAGGATAAGCTGAAAAGAATGTTTAAGCACTTGTTTATACGCAAATTTAATAGAGACAAAGGGGAGGAGAGAGTTTCTCATATTTTGTATGCATACACACATATTGAAGTCCAAAAATCTTGACTGGCCTGCACAGAGCCCTAATCTCAACCCCATCGAGCACCTTTGGGATGAACTGCAACAGAGATTACAAGCCAGGTATTCCCATCTAACATCAGCACCTGACCTCATAAATGTTTTATGGGCATGAATTTCTACAGAAACTTCCATTCCAAAACCTTGTAAACAGCCTTCCAAGAAGAATGGAAGCAGTTATAGCTGCAAAGAAAAGATGAACTCCACATTTTAGTATATGTATTTGGATACAATGTTATTGCAGGTTTGGCCAAGTAATTTTGTCCGTATAATGTATACAGTATTAACCATATTGCCTACTTCCACCTTTAAAATAACTTCGAAAAAAAAAAAAAAAAAAAGAAAAATCCAGATGAGATAGGACAAGTGAGAATAAAACTGAGACTTTTTAAAAACAATTTTAGGACTCAGTAGGGATGGCAAACACATACAGAACAGAGAAATGAAATGAAAACCACACTCTCTTTTAATCACAGAAGCACTGATACACTAAATACACACTGTGAAATAGATGTTCTTTTGTGATACACCAATTTGCATTGAAATTAGTTCCTCCCAAGACAGCAAGGAGGGAAACTGATCAGGGTAGGTGAATTATGCACAATAACGATTCATTTGGGTTTGTGCTGTTTGTGACATGAGATGTTAACTATGAAGCCTGTTAAAAATAATTATACAATGTTTGTTTATTTGTGACCATGAAAGAGAGCCATATACAAGTGGCTCTAAGGTGATTATTACTGTATACATGCATGAACAGTAACGTTTGTGCTCATTTTGAGGAAGAAATGTAAATCTATGTTAAACCTAACTTTATTGCTGTCTTATATCGCATTTTAGTGAGACACCATAACCTAAAGCAGTGGTATAATACCAGACTGCATGTGCATTCATTTAGTGCCCCGAGTAATGAACATTTCTCCCTCATATCTCTCCACAACAGCTTTGTTAAGGGCTGATGTTTTATTTGCACTACTACAAAACTAGGTTCACAGTCAAATTAAAGAATTACAGAATACTGTACTAGCCATAATACTCAAAACATGCATAGGGGATCTTTTTAAAAATGTGGACACACCTTCATCCCTAATTAATTTGCTTTTATTTAAAGACTTATTAACACACAAATAGGAGTGTGGATAGGAGTGGGATTGTTAACGCTAGTGCAACCCACTACACTACATTTAAACTTATATATATGTATATATATATATATATATATATATATATATATATATACAGTGAAACCTTAGATTACGAGTAACACAGTTTGTGAATGTCCCACAAGACGAGCAAAGATTTTTAATACATTTTGTTTTGAAAACACGAGCAAGTCTTGGTTTACGAGTACCGAGTATCATGTATTATGCATGCGCTTCTTGTTTTAAGGCCGAGCATCACGTGATCACAACTGAGCCAACAGTTTTTCTCTCTCTTGTGCTGCGGAATTGTGGGTAATCGTCTCCCCTGCTGGGTCTTAGTGCGCGTCTCTTACTGGTATAATCAACATCCGTGCAAGCGTGTACTGTTTACTATAACACTGTGACCACGTGTGTGTGTGTGTGTGTGTGTGTGTGTGTGTGTGTGTGTGTGTGTGTGTGTGTGTAAAACCTACTTTATTTTGTGTTTGTAAGCACGTGTGTACAGCGCACGTGTACTGTTTCTTATAACACACGTGTGTGCGCGTGTGTAAAGCAAAAGAAAGTCTCATTAGAGTTAAAGATCCATTTTCTTCCTCTTTGATTCACCTTGTCGTTATGTGTGTGAATTATGTGTGTGCGCAACCATATCTTGACACCATAACTTGACAGGGGGTGTGAAGCACCCCCTCTCTGCTTCACACACACACACACACACACACACACACTCTGCTCTGCACAGAAACACGGCTCTGTGACGATTCTTTTCAAAGGTGAAGTGCAGGTTTATTTGTTTGTTTGTTTTACTTTACAGCAGTTTTTCCATTAGTATGCGCTCACACGAGTGTCATTAGCGATGTTCCTTGCTAATTTTTTCCAACAAAACATTCTTTCCCTTAATGTCTGTGTATGTGTGCGTGTTTGTGTAAAGTTTACTGTGTAAGATGAGAAGAGGGAGACGGGAGGGGAAAGTAAGAGTCTCCTCTTTAGCTTCCCACACACACACACACACACACAGTGCCGGCGCGCATAAACGGAAACACTTATCTGTCGGGATGTATTCTTTTTACTTTTTTTTAAAGGTATAGTGCAGATTAATTTGTTTTATATTTTGTATTCATTATTTTTATGTATTTATTTTTTGGGGGTTGTGGAACGAATAATTTGAATTTCCATTATTTCTTATGGGAAAATTAAATTTGGATTTAAAAATTTTGGCATACGAGCCCGCTTCCTAAACAAATTTTGCTCGTAATCCAAGGTTCCACTGTATACAGTATATATTATATATATATATATACCTTAAAGCAAGACATGTCTTTGGTAATGTGCAAAAATCTCGAGCCATTCCTTATTTTTTCATTTTGCTTGTGTTTTTAATGTAGTCTTGAATAGTTCTCCAGGCTTCCTGAAGGACTTTTTTGCCTTTCATTTTCACCAATTTTTTTTGCTCCATTTTTTTTTTGTCCAGTACCCTGTACCTGACCAGCAGGAAGGGCAACCAGTGTACAACCTGTGCCAAACTTATCTGTGCATTTGATGGTCCACTTTGGTGACCCGTTGCCAGAAACAGGACTAACAACAACCCAACCCTGTACCTGATCAGATTTAGAGGAACGTTTTTTGTTTGTTAAGCTAAACAGTGATCTATGAATCAGTCAAGTATTAAAGAAACATCTCAGTTCAGGCATAAACCAGTGATTACTATAGAACTGCTAATTATTGTACTGGTGATGTTGAATGCTGAGTCGTTGGAACAGATGAGAGGGAAAATGAGATTGCTGCTGAGATTGTTTCATAATCAGCCATTTTTATCTTTGCAGCCTGTCACAGTAAAACATTTCTTTAGATATCTTAATTTCATTTAATTTAATTTCATTTAATTTAATTTAGTTTAAATTAATGAGGGGTGGCTCAAGAGGTTTGCACAGTACACACAGACTAGTGTTGTTTTGATAAATAAAATATACATTTAATGTACATACATTTCCCAGGATAGTCATATACAGAGTGCTGTTAAATGTAAGATTAGTATTATTTCATATAAAATCATTTCAGACAATCAAAGTGCTTTAGCTGTCTGCCTTTTATAGCAATTAGTAAAGAATAATAAATATTATACAATTATTTGCAACATAAATACACACACACACACACACACACACACACACACACACAGAGAGAGAGAGAGAGAGAGAGAGAGAGAGAGAGCTTAGAGAGTATTGGTATGGTTAAGTGCTCTCAGAAATCCTGAGGCATTTCTTGAAATATTCATAAATTTCTGTTTCATAAAAAACAGTGACTGAAAACTGCAGTACAACCCCATGCATTTTTCCACTTCTACATTCTCTCCAAAATGACCATGTTTCTGTCAGATGTTTGAAACTCTCTCCAGAAAAAGTGCACTTAACCATTAGATCAGAAAGATGCTCTTTCGCTGAAAAGCTGACATATGACTAGTGTTTGGAAGTAAGTATGAAACCATGGTACATATAAGCGCATGTTTCATTACAGTCTTTCCTGCCCCTTTGTCTTGCTCTTTATATGTCTTTTACTCTATGTTCTCCATGTTGCTCTGAATCTTTCACAGTAAAATCCCAAATGTTGATTCAATCCTTCTAGAGGTCATTTAATTCTGATTTATACCTAGACAAACACTGTAGCGTGTTAATCCAATACTCTGGGTGTTATTTTAACGCTGGAAGATCTTGCTGTGCTCTTGCTTTATTGCCTTCTCTTTTTCATTACTATCTTTTTTTGCTTATCTTTTTTGTCCATCTCTGTATAATATCTACCTGGCCTTCTTTTTTCTGTAATCTCTCTGGCTTACATTTCCTCTCCATCTCTCTAATGTAATGTGACTGCATTAATTACTATAAGGACAACACATTAGGAATGCTAATAAAATATAATAACAAAATAATAACTGGGGTTATTACAATTACAGCTATAGCAACACATTTTCTTTTTGTATTCCTTTTTTTCTGGCATTCTATGTTTGATCTCTGTTTCTCTGTGCTTCTGTTTATTATTTCATGCTCCTCTCCTTTTATTTGTCTCCTCCTCTTTTTCTTATTCTCCTTTTGCGTATTGCAATTCTCCATTTGCTCATCTCTTTGATCTTCCGTCTCTGTCAACATATTTTCTCTCCTTCTTTCTTATGCTCATTTTTACTCAGTACAGTCATATTTATACAGTATGATTATATGGTGAGCAATGGTAATGATAAACATGAAAACAAAACAACAATAATAATGGCATTAAGTAATTAAATACATAGTGCTAAAGATAATAATTATAAGCACAATAAGAGTGTAGTAGTAAAACTAACTTTTGTAATAACAATTACAGCAAAAATAACAACAGAAATAATAATGATAAGATGAGATAGCTGATAAGAGGAGAAGATAAAAGATGGCTGATAGATATGTCATGTTCCAATGCAATCTCATTTTTTAAGTGAATGAAAAATAAAGAAATAAAAAATTAATTAATTAATAAAAAAAGAAATTATATATATATATATATATAGCAATCAGTGTGAGCAGATGGATACTTTGTTGTCTCTGTCTCTTTCAGATATCAAGAAACTGAGCCCTGGGCTTTCTGGAGAAATAGTGGAATGGCAAACAGAAGGTGAGAGCCTTTAGGGGGTCAGGGCAAAAAACATTACAAGAAATGGAATGGGTGCAACAGATGTGCAAGGAACACCAAAAATTGTGGGCATTATCACTCCTGTTGATTTACTTTGCTGTTTATTTTCACACAAGAAGGATGCATCATGTCTGGCTTATGCCTCCTGCGAGGGAAAATTTGATGGAAACTGATGCTAATCATTAGTGGTTGTTGTATGGATACATGTAAAAATGTGTTTTACTTGTGCTTCTTGCAGTGTTGTCTAAGGATGTAAGTTTGTACTGTATGTTCTTGCTGTACTTAGTGGGCTTCTTCCGAGTGCTCTTGTTTTCGCCCACAGTCTAAATATTTGCAGTGCTGGCTAATTGGTGTTTCCAAATTTTTTGTATTATGTGATAGGGTGTGTAAGTGCGTGTGCTTGTGTGCAAATTTAGCATGTTCTACGCTTTGTGCTCCTAAGGTTCCTGGGATAGGAATGCATGTAATCAACCACAGATGACATGCAGTATGCATGGATGAAATAATCAACAAAAAAGTTCTATATTATTATTTTGATTGGACAAATTGCAGATTCAAGCAATAGTTGGTTAAACAAAACATCTGACATTTCAGTTGCTCAATATTGTAATTTCTGGTTTATGGACCTTTTATTTACAGTACAAGCAATGTCACACTTTTCTTTGACACCAACAGCCAAATCACAGCCGAAACACGGTATAACTATCTTGCACATGCAATGCCTCTTAATTAAAAAAAAATAAATAAATAAACAGTTAGCTAGACTGTTCTACATAACACTTAAGAACATCAAGAAAATAAATGCAACAATCAGTGTAACATGTGTCCTCTTGTGGTTTATTGCTTTATTGAGATTGAGCATACTGTCCTATACTGTATATTATTATTTCTTTAACAAGTAGACCTAGTCTTAAAAGTGTGTTTGTCAATGTACTAGCTGAAACTTCCCTAAGGTAATGCATTTTTTTTCCTACCAAAAACTCATTTTATATTACTCCTCCTTCAAAAATATTAGTGTCAGTGTCTACAGTACTGTATGTACATGAGCAGGTCTTGAGCTACGGCACATCAGAGAATCACAGATCTGTGCAAGCTTTTAGCCCTCTAAATGACAATGAGACTTATTAAGGTACGTCATAATTATAGAGCTTGCCTTTGCTAGTGTAGACTGTATTCCTGACCCTGCCTGCCTCTCACTTAGTTTCTTTTATCCTATATATTGTCTGCTTAAATCTGTTTAATAAATGGATATTGAAAAAATGTAAAATGTCCTCCTGTCCAACTCCACCCCCCTCTTTCTTTGTACTATGAGAAATAATGGGTCGAAGCACCACTGAAAAGAACACCCACACCAGCCCACATGTCTCGAATGTTTCTAAAGTAGCCTGGGAGTTATAGAGTCAGAGAAATGACCTCTTGAAGGATCCGCATGCTCAATAATTCATTTGTTGCATGAAATATGAATTGGGCATCATCTCCTGTGGAAAGTATGCATGGTTTCACACATAAAAGATAAAAGTTTCTATGTGACTTATTTATTAAAAAAGAGTAGTTCTGCCTCCATGGCTGAATACTCAGAAAAGGTGTTGGTGGGGTTGATGCAGAGGCAAGGGCATTACAGGAAGAGTTGTGACCCAAAGATTAAATGTGTAATTGAATATTAGAGGTGATTGGCATGTTAATATACCCTAAATGGCCAAAGGTCAGCTTCATATCAGTTTGCTGAACATTCAGATTTAGTCCACCCTTTGCATAATAACCACTACTCCAGCAGTTTGGGAAAAGCCCACATACCGGTGAGATAATCAGACATCCAAAGACTTTTGGCCATTCAGTGTATATAAAGTAGAAATGTTTACCATGCCAAGGGTTATCACACTTGCATTGCATTACTATATACACTTGCCAGCCACTTTATTTGGAAGACCTGTTCAACTGCTTGTAATAGCCGATATCTGATCTGATAATCACATTGAAGTAAATTATCACATTCAGCCATGTGGAAATAGTCAAGACAACCTTCAAACTGAGCATCAGAATAGGGGAGAAAGGTAACAATGAACATGGCATGGTTGTTTGTCCCTGATGTGTTGGGTGGAGTAGTTTTGAAACTTCTAATTTACTGGGATTTTCAGGCACAACAGTCTTTTATGGTTTATAGAGAATTGTCTAAAAAAGAGAAAACACCCAGTGAGAGGCAGTTCTTTTGGCAAAAATGCCTAGATGATGCCAGAGGTCAGTTGGCCAGACTGGTTTGAACTGCTAGAAAGGCAACAGTAACTTAAATAATATCTTGTTACAACCAATGTATGCCAAAGAATACACAACACGTTAACTTTGAAGCAGATGGGCTTCAGAAACTAAAGAGCACACCGGGTGTCACTCCTGTTAGCTAAAAACAGGAAACTGAGGCTACAATCCAAAAGGGGTCATCAAAATTGGATAGTAGACTATTGGAAAAATGTTGCCTGGAGTTCTGATTCCTGAATCTGTTCCAATTTCTGCTGCGATTTTTAGATGATTAAACAACATGAAAGCATGGAATCATAAAATTTTCTTGGCCCACTTTGGGGTTCTTACAGTAGCACCCAATGAGCATCATTTAAATACTCGAGTATTGTTGCTGACCATGTCTGTCTCTTTTTGACCACAGTATAACGCGTCAATATAACTCATCATGTCACAAAGCTAAAACCATCTCAACCTGGTTTCTTGAACATAACATACTCAAATTTCTTCAACAGTCTTCAGATCTCAACCCAATAGAGCACTATTGGGATGTGGAGGAACAGAATGCTCCCAGCATGGATGTGCAGCCAACAAATCTTCAGCAACTGCATTATATCATACCAGTATACACTGTAAAAAAAAATCCAGCAGGGTAAATGTTGAATAAATTAATATTGTTTTGTTGGCCCAACTTCTTACAGTGGTATTTGTTGAGAAAAAAATTGGAGACACAGACAGAATAAACTAAAAAAAATCAAAGTAAGCCAGCAATTTACCTTCACTGAGATGCAGTCATGTGATTTAAAAGACCCCGCCCCACTGGACTGATGCTGTCAATCTGCACTAAAGAGGTGGAGATGGCCATTTTGTCAATGGGTATTTTATAATTTTTAAAAAATAAAATATGTTTTAGTTAGCTTACATGTATTTAAGACATTTAAAGTAATTTATGTGAGGTTGGTGTGTTTCCGCTTATCATTATAGTAGTGGCGTTTCAGTACTCGGTAATTTAATAGATATAAAAATGTCCGTGTTAGTTTGGCTACAGAGTCGCTAATTCTCATTTACGAGTGCCTCGGTTAGCCTATTTGTATAAAAACCAAATTGAGTAAATTTAAAACATCACTCCAAACATGTAATTACTTCTGAGAATGAGAAAGTAAAACCCTTGAAAATATCAAACCCTTTTGAATATAAAACAAAGCTTAGATTTAATACATCATTAGAATTTCCCAATGTCTCAAGAAACTGTGTCCATCCAGTCCTGGTGGAATTAAATGTTTAGAGCACAGACCTGACCAAACATTAATTTTAAAACTGCTGTATAGTCACCCAGACCCTCAAGAACTACTATAACAGAATATTACACAAGGCGGAGTACACCCTGGACAGGGTGCCCCAATCCATCGCAGGGCACAAACACATACACTTACTCACACACACACTACAGGCAATTTGGGAACACCAATTAGCCTAATCTGCATGTTTTTGGACTGTGGGAGGAAACCGAAGTACCCGGAGGAAACCCACCAAGCACAGGAAGAGCATGCAATGAAACAACATATCTGTGTATCTGTGCTATTTCTATTGACCTATTTTTACATTTTTTGCTAAGTCATGTTTGGGTAGTTCTTTAAATTAAACAAAAATTTACAAATCAATTCAAATTAATTAAAATGCTCCAAGGTTTAAATCCTATGTGCTATTGCTTTGCCAAACAAATTAAAGTAGCTATTAGAGTATATAAGTATGTGATGATGATGTAGTCATGCAGTTTACAAGACACTGCTATGGCCAAAATTCACATTGTTTATTTCAAAGTAGCTTCAGTCCAGCACTTAAGAAATAATCTTGTCTTTGCCTATTAAAGACGTTTTGGATAAGGGGAACATAATGTACATTTAAATTTTGGCAGAATTGCTTCTTAGTGGCATTTATGCCTGTCTGGCAGTCCTTCCAGTCACTGGCACGATATTTCCAATATTAATCTTTTCCTTTATGTATCATCACTGTGGTACAAAGGATTAATGTCCTTGAACAGAAGCTCTACAGGAAACATTCTGATACTTCAAGTTTTTTTTCTTTTCAAAAGTAAGTAAGAAAAGAAAGCCACATTTCATTTTAAATGTGTTTCTTTTTTTTTCCCAAATTTGTTTTACAGTCATCATTGTTTTTTCTTTATGAATATTTATTTTACTGAGGAAGCTGCCATGGTTCATTTAATTAGTAACCTGATTTTAGGTTTAAAACCAGATTTGAATGTGTTATTGAGGTTTTATTGGTTTGTGATTAAATAAAATCGCACATTTCATACTCTGTCAATATTATTGTGAAGAATCAAATAGTAAATATTGATGTGAGACTCCCATGCACAGGATGAAAGAACAGTAAATGTAACTGCAGAAGTTAGTAATCTGTGTATTATGTCTTACTGTATTTTTTTCCTACTCCTGAATGAATACGTATTTTTTTTACTGAAGGAACAATACAGAGGGACAAAGATGTCTCTGGCTTTGGATCAGCGTGTGTGTGTATGTGTGTGTGTGTGTGTGTGTGTAGGTGTGTGTGTGGGTTGGGTGTGTTCGTGTGTGTGCGTGCGTGTGTCTGTGTGTGTGTGTTTGTGTGTGTGTGTGTGCAAAAAAAGTCAAAGTGATTCAAAATGATGAAACATATCACATCAGATATCACAAATCGGGTTCTATTTTATCACAATAAAAGGAACATTCACTGTCTGATCCGAAGGACATAAGGCTTTCATTGTGGACTGCAGTCATTGTTTTGTGTGTGTGTGCGTGTGTGCGTGTGTGTGTGTGTGTGTCCTGCTAATGAGCCACTGAATGAGTGCACTGAGGTTGTGCTCCCTTGTTTCAGTGCCAGGCATGCCATTAAGATGATAACGTGCTCCAAACTGGGTGTGTCACAAAACTCAACACATTAAAATAACAGCAGTTAGTGCACACACACACACACACACACACACACACATTTATAATGCAGTATCATATATTAGTATGCCCTCTTTCTTAAATACACACACTAGCCTTGATACACACACATACACACACACACACACACACACACACACACACACACACACACACACACACATTTACATATAACTATGTGTAATGTTTTTTTTTTTTTTTTTGCAAAATTAAAAAAGAAAAAGCATAGATGTTATCACAATTGTTGTTAAACTGTTTAAATTGGTTAGGTTGACATGATTCTAAATCATGAATTAAAAAAAAAAGAAAAATGCTGTTAAATTACTGTTAAAAGCCTCATCTTTTTGTTCCAACTGGGACCTTGTGCTATAAGCATTAAATATATATGAAATAATTGAGTAGGATGTTTGAGTTTGCACAATAAAATTATATTATAACAATTAAAAAACAATCATTATTAGTAGTTAATTTTACTTTAGTAGTCAAAACAACAGTGTTGCTTAATTAAGCAAAGTAAGCTTTAATCCTAAACAGAATCTGTAGATAAAAAAGTTGAGTAAACCAAAAAGTTCTATTAAAATCAAGTGCCTGTGTTTTTATTAAGAATATAATTTACTTTTGAAAGTGGATCTGTCCCACTAGTATTTCTGCTAAAGGAAGTCCAGTATGCATTATCCAGTTCAACTGAAGGCACTCAGAAGAGAGAATGCCTTCTGGCACAAAAAGCTTAAAAGAAGAATCACTCACACTTGGTGAAGTGGTACTTTTAGAGGTTAAGAGCCTCATTCTTTAGAGTATGAGAAAGCAAAAAAGACTCAAAAGTGTGAGGTCATTATGTTGCTTCCGTATGGCACATTTTTCTCCTCATTACTTGCTGAATGACAGGAACAAGGAGACATAAGTAATTAAACCACACGCATTACATCCTCATGGGCACTGATGTCAGTACACAACTGCTGTAATCTTCTCTTTCTCTTTCACTGCAATGATTGAGTTGTTTGAAATACAGATGTTCCTGCGGTGAAATCATAATTACTTTACAGATTATGGAAATCCTTCATCAAAGTGTGAGTTTGTTTCCTGCTTGTGGTGGTTTAATCATTAAGAACTCCAGAGAATTCAGAAACAGGATCCTCATCAATCTGAGCCTGTGTGTCTTGATTTGGATGCATACATGAGACCACATTAAGCAATCATAGTGTTTATATCTGGAAAAAGGAAAGCTTCAAAGGGTAAGAAATAAATTATTGGCAGTCATACTTTATATGCACATGTATTTTTGACATTGTGTTATAATGTTTTGTTTACCTTATCACTGTTCTAAGATTTCACAAACTCATGGTAATGATTATTTTATTTTTTTGTCTACAATGTCATAATGTGATAAGCAGCCAAACTCAAGTCACTTTAAGGCACCTCTCCTCCAGTGATTAATTGACATAGTCTATGTTTTTGTCTGAACATGCCTGACTATGCTACTAATAGTAACTTTGGTAAATCTTTGTCCAAAAACAGCACTTTTTTTTTTTTTTTTTGGACAAAGATACATACATCAATACTGTCCAGCGGCGTAAAAGACTTCTCATTTGAGATAGACAGTCACATGCTGCAAATGTGTTTTTAGCCCAAAAAGTGAACATTTCAGATAGTTTTTGCAAAAAATAGCCACAATGTTCCCCAGGTCAAAGAGAAAAAGTACCATCAAAGCTGTTATCAGCGTCCAAAAGGCAGCATCAGTCATGGTATGGGGGTGCGCCAGTGGCCGTGGCAGGGGCAAAATGCATATCTGTGAGCGCCCCATTAATGCAGAAAAATATGTTCTTTTTGGGGCAAAATATGCTGCCATCCAAACATCATCTTTTTTTTAGAGACATCCCTGTGTTTTCCAACAGGACCATGCCAAACCACATCCATTTAGACTGGATTTTTTAGTTGAGAATGTGTGGTGCAAGGACAAAATATGGCAACAAAGACCCTGTACAGGTCTTCAGCTGTACAATTGCATAATGGAGGCACAAACCTTATTGACCAACTGGTCTCTTTAGTGCGCAAATGCTTTAAAAGTGTTATTAACAGAAATAGTGATGTTACCCATTGGTAACTAGTCAAATGTCCCAAAAATATTTGAAGGATGTTGAAACCACTTCAAAAAAACAATTCAATTTACTTTTGTCATCTGTTATTACTCCTTGCTCACAAGGTAGGAGGCCTCTACTTCTGCAGGTGCGTGAAGGGGAGGGGCCACGGGAAGCAGGGACAGCTGCGGCACAATCATCATAAAAGCAAGGTGGGGAGTGTAGCTCGGGGTTGGGTCAGTCAGATCTGTCGTTTATCGAGCTGAAGATCCGGAGCAGAGTTGTGCAGCGGACACGACAAACGCAGAAGAGTGGCACGCGTGCGGGGTGATGTAATGTGCTCCAGGGGCTTCAAAGCCAGCAAAACTGAAAGCAGTGGTTTGATCACCGTGTGAATGTTGCACAAGCTCCCATGGTACTCGCACTCTGGTAGAGCCAGACTTTAAGATCCTGCCACCTAAAAGGGGATAAAAGGCCACTCTGCATTCAAGTTAAGGCCCCCATTCCCAGCGAGGAAAGACGCCTAGACGCCAGACCTCAAAATCCCAAAGGAGAGGTGAGAGGTGCTGGCTGGCCGGGTCAGCGGGAAGAAGACTATGGGCACGCAGTGGTCGCCATGGCTTGCCAGCCTGTGCCCGCATGCCAGCTGGCCACTGCCACCAGACCTGCACAGGCACACACACTCCTTCACATAATTTCCTTCCCTTTCTTTCCATCCTCCCTCCTTAAACCCTTTTCCTACCCCATTTTTCTAAATAAATTAATCATTTTCCCTTATGACCTCACCTCGTGTCTGTGTTTGTGGTGATGCCCATGCGTCAAATCTATTACATATTGTAAGTCATCAAATAATTAGTTGTTGTAGAGTTATCAATATAGTACAAGGTGAAGAGACTTTACCGATGACTTTATTGCCTATTTACAGCTCATAAAAATCAAAAATTATTTTAAAATATTTTAATATTTTATTTTGAGTTTAAGTAACCGCAACGCTAATGGGGAAGACTGCTGACCTGACAGTTGTTCAGAAGATGATCATGACAACCTCCACGAGGAGAGAAAGCCACAGAATGCAATCACTGGCCGAAGAACTGTCCGAGAGTGTGCTGTATCAAAGCACATAAATGGAAAATTGACTGGAAGATCAAAGTGTTATAGGAAAATGTGCACAAGTAACAGGGATGACTATTTAATTGATTAATAACTCGAGAGTGCTTCCAAATGAGTGGAGTGATACTGGAGATTTTTTTTTATTATAAACAACTCTAACTGCTAAAATGAAAGACTATATAGTTATCTGAAGAATGTCATAACAGAAATAATCTTTTTTGTTTAAATGAATTTTTGTAATATTGGTAGCACAAACATATTATAGACGTTAACATGCATTTTACACATCTAAATAAAAAGCATGGAAGCCATATTGTTATATAAAAACCGTTATTAATTTTTATAGCAACATTTAGGAAAATTCCTCCAGCAATATATTAATAAGTTACAGCAAGGCTTTTTTTATGTTCTCATTATTATATCATTGTAGCAGTATATATACTTTTTTATGTGTTCTACTTTTATGTTACATTATATTCCTTTAAAAACTGTATTTTTCATGTATATATTTTTAATGGTCTAATTACAAATTACTGTATGTGATGCAGGATCTTTGAACCTGAAAGGGAACTCAGAAATAAGTGATCATATAATTGTCTGCTAATTACATTAAATATTAACTTCTTAATTAGTTTTATGTGCGTTATCCATTCTTTCACTTAATTTTCTCACCTCTCTTTCTTTATTTTCAGTTATGTTCACAGTAAAAGATAAGCCATGCGTTAACATAAAATGACCCTTTTCCTTGTGTTCATTTTGTCCTTTGCTGTAGTTTTCCTTTGTCTTTTCTATCAACCATTTTATTAAATGTATCTTGGCCATGCCTTCTGACCCAAAAATTAATAAATCTAAATTTAATCTGAACTCAAGAAATAGTTTATAATACTTCCAACAACAAGGTTTTCCCAGGTCTTGATCCAAGGTTTAAAATCAGTAGTGACCAAAACCATGGCTTAGACAGCATGACTATTGCACCTGACTTACCTTCTGTTACAGAAACCAATTAATATTAAAATGATGAGGTTATATGGATTTTTTAATTTTTTTTGTTACAAAAAAGCAATAAAGACTACATGATTTTGCACATTAAATGAACATCAAAGTAAAGATCTTAAAATGTCTAAATGAACCGGCAATGCAAAGACCTGATCAGTATGGATAAATAGCCTTACGTACATCCCACTAGCAGTTCATATCTCCCCAAAGCTGACAGGTCACAAGCCAGAAGTAATGCATTTTGATAGCCATTAACATAATCTATAGCATCTTAATAATGCTTAAAATCACTGTGAAATACTAACATTGTCTATGTTTTCCTCACATACACAGTAATTGTGTATATTGTGTATAAAAATGTAATTTATTTATTTTAATCCTTACTCTGGCTTTTTCTGTGCCCCTATATAATTATTGCTTTGTGCCCTTTACATGTTGTATTCATTATTCATTTCAAAATTTCTGCATTGATTGCTTTTTTCCCTCTGTGATATAAAATGGGAAGACTCCTAGAAAACAGAAGATTTTTTTTTCTTGCTTTATACCAGATTGTACTTAAGAACTACTATATATGGCTTAGATATAAAATGTATTATTAGTATTATTATTATTATTATTATTAGGAGTAGTCGCCAAAGTAGTGGTACATTAGATTGCATCAGTCAGCCATAACATTAAACTAGGTGAAGTGAAGGACATTGACTGCCATATAGGCCTGATTGGTGGATTTCTGCAGAGATGGTTGTCCTTCTGGAAGGTTCTCCCCTCTCCACAGAGGACCTCTGAAGCTCTGACAGAGTGACCATCGGGTTCTTGGTTACCTCCCTGACTAATGCCCTTCTCCCCCGATCGCTCAGTTTAGATGGCCGGCCAGCTCTAGGAAGAGTCCTGGTGGTTTCGAACTTCTTCCACTTATGGATGATGGAGGCCACTGTGCTCATTGGGACCTTCAAAGCAGCAGAAACTTTTCTGTAACCTTTCCCAGATTTGTGCCTCGAGACAATCCTGTTTCAGAGGTCTACAGACAATTCCTTTGACTTCATGCTTGGTTTGTGCTCTGACATGAACTGGAACCTTATATAGACAGGTGTGTGCCTTTCCAAATCATGTCCAATCAACTGAATTTACCACAGGTGGACTCCAATTAAGCTGCAGAAACATCTCAAGGATGATCAGAGGAAACAGGATGCGTCTGAGCTCAATTTTGCAAAGGCTGTGAATACTTATGTACATGTGCTTTCTCAATTTTTTTTTTTTATAAATTTGCAAAAATCTCAAGTAAACTTTTTTTTTAATGTTGTCATTATGGAGTGTTGTGTATAGAATTCTGTGGAAAAAAAAAACTACTTAAAAAAATACTTTCCGGATGCACTGTACATGGATGTTACTGTATTTAAACAATAAAGAGATTTTAGTATATTGACTTGGCCTCCAAATGTCCTAGATCTGAGTACTATGAAGCATTTATGGGATGTGCTGGACAAACAAACCTGAACAATTAAGCCTCACACTTTACTACTTTAGTAATTAAAAGGTCTGCTGATAATGCCTTGGTGCCACATACCACAACATGACTAAAAACCTGACAACTTATAATTTTTTTTATTTAGGTGGCACAGTGGGTTAGTGGGTTAGTTCCGGCCTTGTATACAGGATAAAGCGGTATAGAAAACGATGATGAGATCACCCATTACTCACTTATCTTCTATACCGCTTTATCCCGTATTCAAGGTACACCCTGCACACAAAAAAAAGGAGAAATTTCAAAAAGTCATTACAATAATTTCTGAAATCTTCCAGTCTATTAATAGATTACAAAGTAATGTACTGTAACACCGAGTGTTCAAAGGGTGAATTTGGTTTATGTACATTTTTTCTTCACGGAAATTCTGCTGTAGTTGATTAAAGCAAAAAAAATAATAAAAATTATATCTTCAGCCTGCATGTATGGAAACTTTTGGTTTCAACTTCACTTCATCTGCCATCCAGGTCACTGTGAATTTCAAATTGAACAACAATGTCATATACTGTAAGTACATGTAATAAAGTTAGTTCCTACTTGGGGTGCAAGCCAGTGAACACAGTTCTAGTTTGATCCTTACTTGTGTGAGCTTCCTTTCAGCAGGAAAAGGTCATGACTCCAATATCATACTGGGTCTTTATGTGGGAAGGCTGTTAGTCTGAGAAGCAGAAGCGTGTGTGTGTGTGTGTGTGTGTGTGTGTACAAATGCAGCACAGCTTGATGGACAGAGTTTATCAAATGTCATCTTGTCATTTCACAGTGTGACAGCACAGCAGTGCAAGTTGGGAGAACAAAACAAAAAGGCGATCAAAAAGATGTCACGGTGCTCAGAGCTACAGATAATGTTAAAGTTTGACCTGACTTCTTCTTATCAATGTCATGTCAATGCATAAATAGAAAAGCCCCCAAAGCAGTACAATATCCTGCAGAATTATGCAGTTATTCTAAAGTCTTCCATCATGACTGGCAAGTTCGCAGTCTCATAAATTTTTTAAACCCAAAGTACTTTTCATACAAACTCACCGCGCATATTAGTTGATCGATGGCTATCTAAGAAAACTCTATTTTGTGCAGCAAAAGCAATCCTGATCAGAAATTGTTTCTCTTGCATTCAAAGTATTTCACTGCCAGGTGTATGATGGTACAGTACATATTTAACCTGCACTGTCTGCCTAATAAAATTTTTTTAAAAATCCCATTTGATGAGGTTAAAATTATTGCCATGCTTCAAGCAAAGAAATCAATGAAACTAGAGCATAAATATTGGACTCAAAAGGACAAAGATAGGAGCGATGGACAAAGGTCATGTGGTCTGATGAATCCAGATTGACATTATTCCAGAGCAAGGGTAGGAAGCGATCCACTCATCATACTGTACATACAGTAGTGTCTAATTTAAAAGCCTCTGGAACCAGTGTTATAATCTGGGGTTGCTTTTATTGGTCAGATATAGATTCAGCAAAACTATGTGGCCATAAAATTAAGTCAGGTGACAAACTGAATTTACTAAATGACCAGATTATACCATCTATGAATTTTGGCTGTCGAACAAATTATTAGAGTATGCAGCTTTTTGGGGTGCATACAGTGTATCAAAATATGTTATGATTTGCCGTATAAACAAAATTGCTGTCACATGTCAATAAATTCCTAAGATACAGAGTCAAATAGACTTAACTCTTAATGGGTTGCATGGTTTTAGACTAAACCTGAAAGGCATGGAATCTGAATGTTGAATGATATTTAGTTATAGTCACACTGAAACACTGTCCACCATACACTAGGAAAATGTTGTTACTGAAAGTCACTGTAGATGAAATATATTCATAAAAGATATAGAAAGAAAGATGTATGGATACTGTTGAGGGAATTACCATAAAACAATGTTCCAAATGCAGATTTCAAACAGCAGAATATCAAAGTTTATTTATCATATTTATGCCACTTAGTATCCCTTCCCAGATCATCCTAACATTTAAAAACAACTCAATTGTATATTAGTTATGTCCCAAGGTCCATAACAATAACAATCTCTGTGTTTAAAAAAAAAAAAAAAAAACTGTATCAGCTGTAGAAAACTGTATCAGTTTTCAGCAGGTATTAAACAGGGTTAACATTGGGCATTGATGGCTCAGTGGTAGGTTTCTCGCCTGTCATGCAGAAGGCCCAGATTCGATACCAATGCCACACCCAACTACTGCATGCAGGAAATTCTTATGTAGTGCTGGTACCAAGCATGGATGAAAATGGGAAGAGCATCTGGCATAAATCCTGCCAACTTCTTAATGGGAGCAGCTGAACAATGTTCAGAGGTAACATTGAACCACTGTCTTGAAACCTAAATAGACCCAAATGTCCTTATGTAACTCTAATTAGCCACCAAAAATTCTATTCACATTTGTTCACACAAAAACAAATTTTTGTTTGAAAGAATTACGTAAAGTTATCAGTAATAAAATAATAAAGTAATAAATTTTCTATTTTATAGCAGTTAAATTACAAAAGCAAATAATGTTTGAGCTATTGCAAATTGCATATGGATAAATTGACTTTTAAAGGCACATTGTCAGTGTTCATTGTTCAGATTTTTTTTTTTTTTTTGTTGTTGGTCAAATAAAATGTATGTTATGACAATTCACATTGATATGTGTTTGTTTGTACCATCTGATTAAAACGCATATTTGTGCAGGCGCTCATTCATTTCAAACAATAGATATGAATTTTGCATAAATATGCTTGGGAATGTGCTCAGGAGGATGGCAAGCAGTTAATTATATTTGTTGAGGTCCAGAAGAAGAAAGAAATCCAGATGCCTTTCTTTACCTGTAGCTGTTTTAGCAGCAGTTGTTAGCACTGCTATGAAATTCCAGCACTCCTCAGTACACTATGCATGTGCATGAATTCTGATCTGACCATTCTCATCTGACCAAGTCGCATGACCAAGTATCGGATATACTAGATCACATACAAAAATGACTCAAAAAATCTGATTCGTCCATTAGGACAGCCATAAAAACATAGAATTGTGCTGGTAATGTGAATGTAGCCTTTATTATCATTCATCATTAAACACTGTAGTGTTTCAAATCAATTCTTTGATGTAAACGTTCCTGTGCTGAATATACAAATGTACAAAAGTAAAAGTATTCTATTCTGTTGTGACTGTCCAGAAAATCTAGTGTATCAAATTGATTTATTACAGTACACATTAGGACACTGCAAGGTTTTAGGGATTTCCCCTGAAGGACATTCTGTGCCCAGTGGACCTGCATCTTCTGCTTCACAGTCTTTTTTCACAGGTGTTTGGTATTCTGTCTGATTTAAGATTTAATCTCCTAGGCTTTTTCAGCTCTTTGTCTTGTACCTGAATATGTTATTGCTCTGCTGTGGTTTGTTTGATTAACTGTTTTGATTTCTGTCTGTGTTCCTGATTTGTAATTTAGTAACAGTCAACCTCTGCATTTATGCTGTGCTCACAACCCAATTTCTGACACTGGGTTAAAAAGAAACACTTTAAATAAAGCCATATAAGTTGTTACTTATAAAGATTTATATTAAGGTTTAAAGTTATAATATAGGATATTAATTAATGCATTAATAATAATAATATTATTATTATTAATAATAATAATAATAATAAGAAGAAGAAGAAGAAGAAGAAGAAGAAAACTTAGCATAACTAGCATACCTTTGGAAGTTCTTTATTTTAAAGTTTTATGATCTAAACCACCTGTGTTTGTGTTTTTTTTTTTAGGTTCATCTTTTCTCAACATGCAGTATCTGGCTTGCTCACAAACCTGTGGCATTCCATATAACATACAACAGACATATTGTGTGCAATCATACTGTACACTTATGAAGATGTCTAACAAAAAAACTTTTTTTTCTTCTGTCAAATAAAAGGGATCATACAAGTTTTACGCTTATATATTTTGTCTTTTAGCTTTGATAATAGCAAGCAAACATTTACAGACCTATTATAACATTTAAACATTTCATCATATTAAGGACGTCAATTAATGTCAATCTCTCACCATGCAGTGGCTTGCAAATCTAGTAGAAAGGATGATCATGCATTTCTTTGCATAATTTGCCAAAAAGTCAGGGGGTGCATTTGAAACTGCATTTCTTTCCTTCTCATATCCAGCTTCAGGCAATAAATAATAAATAAAACATACTGAATAATCCACACTATCTGTGTGTGTGTGTGTGTGTGTGTGTGTGTGTGTGTGTGTGTGTGTGTGTGTGTGTGTGTGTGTGGTTTGGCCCAACATGAAACAGAGAGGGTCTTGACATTATGTGCATGTGCAAAAGCAGCTACAACACAAACACACTGGTCACTCATTTTTGTACGGTATGTCCATTTGAAGAATTAAATGTGTCATTCAATGGACGACATGTCAGAGCCAAGACATCCCTTTTCATCAGGCTTCTACTGAAGTGAAAACCTAATGTCAATCAAAGATTGCATGGATTTGACCTCCTGAAGGGGAGAATAAAGTGTAGAAAACCCTTAAAAACAACAACAACTGCAGAAATATGATTGAATACTGTGTGTCATGATCACCACATACAGTGGTTGAGTTTCATTTTGTGTAGTTTATCATCTGGTAAACTGTGAAGCTGTGATACCTGCCACTAAAGTGAACAAGAGGCTTATTCTTATACTGCTGAGGTTGTAAATGTCGTGAATACTGCTAACACTCCAAAATGGATACTAGTGGGTTTCTTTTCAAATTCTCTTTCTTCATGGGCATGGCTACTCTATTCACAGACAACCTACATCTTTAGATTGGCTGTAATCAAGATAAACATTGTGAAGTCCAAGAGATTTTCAAGACCAGGACTATAGGAAATCGTTGTAATATGGTTGCAGAGACATTGATGACGCCTACTATTGGGACAATGTTGATTTTGAAAGTTAAAATTACGACAGAGATCATTTTGATTGAATGACTCAAACTTAACTTTGCAAACAGTGAAATTTTAACGTTTATTTGGCATTTGCGCAATGTCTGAATGCCATTTTCACTTAATTTTATAAAAAAGGTTTAAAATCCATTATGATATTAAAATATAAACAGCTTCCCCCACACAGCGCATGTTTTTCATGTCACACATCTCTTAGTGCTTTGATAATAAATATTGCCATGAGATGCATCTTAGCACCCAAACTCTGAAAGAAATTTGTGATCTAACAAAACAGATCACAGACATTCTATATCAGAACTATATTTAAGCCTTTTTACATTTTCTTCTGCTTTCCAATTTATTATTTAAATTACAACCGGATCAATGGCTTAGTGGTTAGCATTGTCACCTTGCACCTCTAGGGCCTAGATTTGATTCTCACCTTGGGTCTGGTGCATGGAGTTTGTAAGTTCTTCCCATGCTTGGTGGGTTTCATCTGGTTGTTTCTAATACTGTACCAACCTAATACCAACATCATTGCAGTATCCAAATCAATGCCAAATTAACTTCACCATAACATTTCAAAAACCAAGCATTTCTGCTGGGGAACATGTATAAAAGGGATAAAGTCTAAATGAATGGAATACTGAGTCAAGATTGGGAAGGCTGGTTTAACACAAAACTGTAGCAACTATACTGAAAAATATCAGGTATCCTCTGAGCTGTGAGAGAAATGGAAAAAGAGACAAAATTAGCACTTACTGACAGTAACTACAGCACAGAATGACAGATTAGAAACAAAGAAAGACACTTGAAATGGATCAACTTAAATTGACTAAAGTGAATAAAATGACTTTACTTATTTCTGTTATAAACATATCTAATGTGTTTTAATCTTGTAGGATTAAATGGTTTGTCTCCATGAGAACAGCTGCAACCAATGCGCGATGTCTTGCATGCAGTAGAACTCATAAATAAAAGTAAATAAATAGTGCCAATAAAAAGCAATAGTAGTAGTATCATTTTTCTTTCTTTCTTTAGTTAGTTAGTTATTTGGTTATTTATTCATCCATGCATTCATCCATTCATCTACAGTATCTAGTAGTCAGGGTCACAGTGGTGCCAGATTCCATCTTTGGACAATTGTTCTTCTCAGGTCACCACACACACACGCACTCACACACTCACACACACACACACACACACACACACACACACACACACACACACACACACACACACACACACTCATTGATACTTATAAACAATTTAAAGTAGACAATCTATCTGCCTACACTCGAAGGAATAATATTTCAACATAGCAAGAGCAAATTTATTACCAATTATTTTTTATTTTATTTTAAGCAGCCAGAAAGAACACAATTAAAAATTGTGGGTGTCATAAAAGACATCATATCTCATATTACCTCTTTTAATTACTTACAGTACTAGTTCTTATTTTAGATAGCAACCAATTGTTATATGTTCACTTCTACAACCCCAGTGATATATATTTTATGTGTCATATTAAGTCAGACAACTCATTACTGGTACATGTTCATTTATTAGTTTACTTGAACTTAAATATTGTTGAGAAAAAATAATACATTTCTCAAGTTATTATTTAAAAGAAATGATGAGCAAATACAGTAAAAAAAAAAAAAAGAGCAGAAGGGAAAATTGTTGAGAGTTCCATTAGCTGCTGCCTGTTTTTTTTATTTTTTTTTATAATTGGTCTTATATGTTTTATAAGCTGTCAGAGCCAGTTCAAACAGCCAATTAGCACATAACAGCCAAGAGATGACTAATGCAAGAATATATAATTAAATAATGTAGCATTTAATATTGTTCTATTTACAGGATGTTCATTAAATGACCTACGTACAACATTTTATATGTCCCTCAGGTTTTTCAGCCAGTCTATTCCCTAACAAAAAAAGGTTCATTATTATTTTTTGTTGTTGTTTTTGTAAACTCAGTGAGGGCATGGTGGCGTAGTTACACCTCCAGGGTCAATATGTGGTTTTCAGAATGAATAAGTGAGTAAACTCAGTTGAAACTATATATTATACAGTATGACTTGTAATGCTGAATGTTGGCTTTATTTAAGGTTAATAAATTGTTTATATATATATATATATATATATTACGTAAAATCTACTTCATCATTTTTACACATTTAAATGGCTTTAAGGTTTGCCTGTACAAACAAAATGTGAGAAAGCCAGTGTTTAAATAAGCCAATTAGTTTTTCATCCTAAGGCAGAGTTGTTCGTTCTTATCCAGAAAGGGCCACTGTGGGTTCAGGCTTTCATTCCAGCCAAGTTGCTGCTATACCTGATATTCTTTTGAAAGCCAAGAGCGGCTAATTAAGCAGGTGGAATCATGTGTGGTTTCTGCTTCGTTGGAATGAAAGCCTGCACCCACACTGGCTCTTTCTGGATAAGATTGCACACCCCTGCCCTAATGTGACCTCATATAAAAAGATAATCACCCCCTACTTGTTGTTCATCTCTGTTTAGCTCTGCTGTTCTCTGGAAGTGACTTATTTATACAGACATTATAACAGCACATTTGGAGGAGAAATGGAGTGAAGGAAGTTGAAACAGAGGTATTAGAAATGAGGTATTTCATCTAAAATATTACCTTTGGGGAAGCTCTGAGAACCAAGACAACTTGCTCAAGAAATAGTCAAATGTGGAATCTCATAAATATGGGAAACTCAATACACAATAATTGCAAAATTCCAATATTATTTATGCACTGTTGTAGCTGGCATAGGAGACAGGTGGCAGTTGATGTTTTGTTTGTTGATTGGATGATTGGGGTTCGAGGCTCACCATCATCAAGTTGCCACTTATGGGTCCTTAACCCTACCATCCATACTACTCAGTCCCTGCATGCAATGCAGGTTCCAAGCAAAAGATGGGAGAGTTGCAACAGATAGAGCAACTGGTGAGGCAACAGCTATAATAAAAGGGACAAAGCCCCCCCAAATAAACGGTTGTAGCTGGCTAGCATAGTGGCATATTGGGTGGCACTGTTACATCATTAAAATGCAAGGATGTGTTATTTTTTAGATAATTTTTTACTAATTTTATTGATTAGCCTTTAATGATCAAATATATTTTGCAGTTAAATAATATAACATGAACTAATTGGCACAGAAATGTAACACCAATGTTATATTATAGTATTCTTGCTACTAAGTGTAAGTGTGTACCAGATGTCATATAATTCGGCTTATATGAAAAAAATCCTAGTGCTTAAAGTTAGCATTATTATCTGTGGTTGGGAGTTTTTATTTATATAAAATTACTTATAGCAATAACAACACTGTGTGGAATAGGTTTGTGTTTATTTCATTCTTTAAACCAAAGCCATGTGCGTTCTCTATGTGAGCCAAGTGATGGACTTTCCTCCTGCGGCTGACGGACATCTGTAACACATACACTCACTGTGGAAGAATATGGAGTGGTCCTGATTTGTAAAATCTTACTGCTGTTTTTTTAACATCTCAGCTGTCAGGCGTTGTTTGGGCTGTAAACAAGCTGTCCATCATGTTCAGATCACAGCTGGTCAGCGTTCACGCTGTGTGGTTATGTTCCACATTCGCTCCTGCAGTAATTGTTTACTTTAAATCATCACAGTTTATCCCACTCACCCTCATTGTCTATACTGCTTTATCTTCTATACAGGGTCGCGGGTGCTCTGGAGCCTATCCCAGGCGACTAAAGGCATGAGGCGGGGTACACCCTGGACAAGGTGCCAATCTATCAATGGACAGTGAGAGTAAACAGGGGTACCCAGAAGATACCCACCAAGCATGAAGAGAACATGTAAACCTTATGCACACAGAGGCGGGAAGCTAACCTGGCCGGGAATCTTCCAGGAAACCCTGGAGGTGCAAGGTGACAGTGCTAACCACTAAGCCAACACGCCACTATATCACAGTTCATTTATTTATTTACTGATTGATTGATTGTTCTTGTATACAGTATAATATACATAATATGGTGTCAATTACTATGTATTTGATTAGATAGACAGACAGATAAATAGATAGATCGATAGATCGATTGCACACTGTATATCTTACATATAGTCAGTAGACACAGTGTAATGTTAAAGCTGACCAAAAGTTACTAGTGCAATGCTAAGAACTTAAAATTACAAGATATATAAAAATCATATAAATAAAGCATATATAACCAGTAAAAAAAAGCACAAATGAATAATTCTAATAATAATAATGTAAATAATATTCTTCTCTCTGTCATAATATCTACTGTATTAGCTTGTTTTTTAAAAAGACCCATTCTGGACAAATGCAGAAGATAGCATGTGATTGATCTCAGAGTTTAATTATTTATTTATGTACTTGACACAAAACAGAGACATGTATCAGAGTTTTGATGTCTAGAATAAATGAGGTAGACCTGGTGTTAGTGTTCATTGCAGTTAAACTGCTGTTATAATCACCAGAAAATTATGCATAACATTGGCTAGCATTTTATCTGAATTAACTGAAATCGCAGTCAGGGGCATGTTAGCGCAGTGTCTTGGTGTTTAAGATTTGTTGTCAGTCTATGGCAGGGTAAAAGCAAAGGCGAAGAAAATTAGTACATTAGTATTCGTAATTACCGTTCACACACTGAAGGGCAGGCATTAAGACCAAAGGTCTCAATTAACAAAGCGTAAGCAAGAACTCTTTTACTAAGTTCGAACTGTATGTGCATATGAGTCGCGAGTATGCACAAGAAAACTGGTATTTATCCCACGTATGTACACACAGCTGTACGCAGCAGTCATTGAGAAATCCCACACATTCTAAATTAATGTGCTTCTGCACAGCCAAGCTAATTTGCATAAATAAACATCCTCAATTTCCCATACTGTATATGGTAATCTTCCTCTTTAAAAGCACAGTTGAATGCTCATGCTTCTTTTAACATAGAGCATGTACTTATCTATTTATTTATTTATTTTAATGATTACCTTCTCTGACAATTTAGAACTACTGATCCACAAAGTAGAGGAAAACAGAAATAGTTTATTTGGCACTTTTACAAGAAAAGAAAACATTTATGAGCATGTGATTGCATAAAAAAAAAATTCCAATTGCATTAAGAAACTCTGATTATTGAAATGGCTCCCTTGCGACTCTGGGTATTCTGAATTACATAGACGACTGGCTGATTCTGGCCCAGTCTCACAAGCTAGCGCTTTGACATCGGGATGTCGTCCTAGCTTACAGTAACTCCGTTCTTTAGAATTGAGACTCAACGCCACGAAAAAAAGCTTGTTCTTAACAGTTCAGAAGACAACATTTTTGGGTGTCACAGATTCGGTCACTATGCGTGCACAGCTGTCTCCCGCTTGTGTCGAATCTATTCTCAACACCCTAAAGGAAATCAAGCTAGACCAGAGAGTGACCGTTCGTCACTTTTAGAGATCTTTAGGCCTCATGGCAGCTGCATCCACGGTGATACCTTTGGGTCTTCTGCACATGAGAGCGTTTCAGTTGTGGCTGAGGGCCAGGGGTTTTCACTCAAGGGCCAATCCCCGAAGGCAAATAAGGGTTAGGCGCCAAGGGCTTTGTACCCTTTCTATGTGGTTCAGACCCCGGTTTCTGACTTTGGGTTCCACTCTAGGTCCGTCTTGTCGTCGCAAGATGCTAACCACAGACGCTTCCCTTACGGGCTGGGGTGCGGTCTTATATGGCCGCCAGCCCAAGGGAGCTGGAGAGGCCATCGTCTCACATGGCACATTAAGTGCCTCAAAATGATGGCTCTATTTTTGGCCCTGCAGGACTTCCTCCAGCAGTTGAGAGGTTACCATGTCCTAGTGCAGGTGTACAACACTACGGTAGTCTCATACATAAATCACCAGGGCAGACTGCGCTCGCGCCGCTTGAACAAGCTAGCGCACCAGGTTCTGCTTTGGGCACAGGACAAGTTTCTGTCCTTTAGGGCAATTTACATTCCGGGGCATATGAATGTGGGAGCAGACTTGCTGTCCAGACAAGCTGTGACACACAGGGAATGGAGACTCCACCCGGAAGTAGTCAGTCTAATCTACTTATCTATTGTGCTCGAAGGTCTGATTGACACCCCTTTTGAACCACTAGAGTCAACGCCTGTCAGGTTTCTGACTCTCAAGATGGTTTTCCTTATGGCCGTTACTTCACTGAAGAGAATTGGAGACCTGCAGGCTTTGTCAGTCTCCCCATCCTGCCTAGACTTTGCCCCTGAGCTAGTCAAGTCTATTCTGCATCCTCACCCGAACTATACTGAACAAAAATATAAATGCAACACTTTTGTTTTTGCTCTAATTTTTAATGAGAGGAACTCGAAGATCTGAAACATTTTCTACATAAACAAAATAACCATATCTCTCAAATATTGTTCACAAATCTGTCAAAATCCGTTACGATGAAGAACTGGAGTCAAGTCGAGACCCCAATGAGGACGACGAGCATGCAGATGAGCTTCCCTGAGACTGTTTCTGACAGTTTGTGCAAAAATTTTTGTGTTATGCACTCCGATTGTTTCAGCAGCTGTCTGAGTGGCTGGTCTCAGACGATCATGGAGGTGAACATGCTGAATGTGGAGGTCCTAGGCTGGTGTGGTTACACGTCGTCTGCGGTTGTGAGGCCGGTTGGATGTACTGCCAAATTCTCTGAAACGCCTTTGGAGACGGCTTATGGTAGAGAAATGAACATTCAATTCACGAGAAACAGATCTGGTGGACATTCCTGCTGTCAGCATGCCAATTGCACGCTCCCTCAAAACTTGCGACACCTGTGGCATTGTGCTGTGTGATTCAACTAAACCTTTCAAAGTGGCCTTTTACAGGTGGCCAGTCTAAGGCACACCTGTGCAATAATCATGCTGTCTAATCAGCATCTTGATATGGCACACCTGTGAGGTGGGATGGATTATCTCGGCAAAGGAAAAGTGCTCACTATCACAGATTTTGACAGATTTGTGAACAATATTTGAAAGATATGGTTATTTTGTGTATGTAGAAAATGTTTCAGATCTTTGAGTTCATCTCATAAAAAATGGGAGCAAAAACAAAAGTGTTGCGTTCATATTTTTGTTCAGTATATTTTTCGAAAGTTCCATTCTCAACCATGCACCCTGTTGTTCTTGAAGCATTCTGTCCTCCGCCTCCGACTTCACTTACTGTGTCCAGATTTACATCCACCACACTAGCCAGTCACATAAGTCAGAGCTGCTTTTCATATGCTATGGGGGCCACAACCGGGGGCAGCTGCCACTACACAAACGTTATCACACTGGGTGAAAGATGCTATTGCCCTAGTCTATGAGGTGCGTGGTCACACTTCGCCTCTAGAAATCAGGGCTCATTCGACCAGGGTGATTGCCTCATCTATTGCGCTGGCAAAAGGTGTTCCCCTGCAGCAAGTGTGTGATGTGGCAGGTTGGTCCTCTCCGCACACATTTGTCAGATTTTACAGTCTGGATGTTCATGCTACTCTGGGCTCACGGGTCCTCGAGTCAGCCTCCCAGAGCTAGCTCTGAGACCTCCTTGGCCTTTGTGCGCACACGCTATACAACCTTGGGGGTCCAGACACTTCGAGTGTCAAGTGTAGCTTTTGAAAGGGAACGTCTCGGGTTACTTTGTTGTATGAGATGCTGCGATGAGATGCACCAATGCCGCACTGCTTACGTGACTGGACGTCCTTTTAGACAAAATTGATCTGAAAAATGTTTCTGGCTCACTCCTATTTATAACCTGCAGGAGAACTTCATCAGATGACGTCACCTGACCGAGGTTATATATGCCAAAATTTGTGTTTGATACACACATGCTTCACAACCGGCAACATGGAAATATGTTCCCATGGCATTTTCACGCAGCATCTCGTTCCCACTTTTTCAGGGAACAGGGTTACAGCAAAGTAACCCAAGACGTTTCCTATAACATTGTGACCACTTGTGTGTGCATAAAAAAAACATATTTTATTTTGTGTCTGTATGCATGTGTGTACAGCGCACGTGATAAATAGAGCAAAAGCAAGTCTTATCAGAAAGGTTAAAAATCCATTTTCTCTCTCTGCTCAAGGCTGCTCTTTGTGTCTGTGTGCATGCGCGTCATTGGACGCCATGCCACACACACACACACAATTTCTCTCTGCTCTACACAGAAACACTGCTCTGTCACGATTCCTTTTAAAGATAATTCTTTTGCAGGTTAATTTACTTTACAGCAGTGGTTCCATTAGTGTGTTGCTCAATCGAGTGTCATTAGAGAAATTTCTTGTTTATTCTTCCGATTAAACAGTGTTTCCGTTGTGTGCGGGCATGTGTAAAAAGAGAGGAGAAAGGGTGTGTAAGACGAGAAGGGGGAAAGGGGAAGGGGCTTATTACTTTAGATTCACACACACACACACACACACACACACACGCACACAGCCCCTGGGCGCACAAACGGAAACACTTTCTTCAGATAAACTTTTTTTCAGATAAAGTGCAGGTTAGTTTGTTTTATTTTTACCTTATATTTTGTGTTAATTATTTTTATGTATTTTATTTGGGCTGTGGAACGAATGCTTTGAGTTTCCGTTATTTCTCATGGGAAAATGCGATTTGGTTTACGAGTGTTTTTGGAATACGAGCCTGCTTCTGGAACGAATTATGCCCATTATCCAAGGTTCCACTGAACAGTGAACCAGCTCTGAAACAAAATCGTGCATGGGATTCCTCTCATGATTTAAAGGTGCAGAGACAACATTTCACCGTGAGATTAATTTCTTTATTCACAATTGTGATTTTGGGCCACATAATGACAAAATGGGAAGTAGTGACAAGTGGATTGGTACGCTCTACATTGTATATTTGTGTTAAAGGTGTATAAGACGCAATTTGTCAGACCTAAGAACAAATCAGACTTATGAATGTGCTTCGCGGACAGAACTCGTTTGTAAGTCGGGCTTACATTTAAGCTTTTAATAAATTTTTTGTACAAGTTTATGGATTTTAGGTTCTGGTGTATTTTGTTAGTAGAATAAGGATGTTTGTCGTAAACATGTTTGTATCATCATGCTGTATCGTCATGTATGTCTGAAAACAGTATATTGGGTTTCGACTTGTTGCTATAAACGTTTTATTGTAGTTACCTGATAGACTGAGCAAAACACACCCAACTAGCAAAATCTAAATTGACCCTCACTTTTGACAGCTGTTTGGATTTGCCCTTTGCTTCTGTTTATACTATGGATTGTGTCTGATCCTGATCTGGTTTACATTTATTTGTGAATTGTGGACTATTTTCTTAGTAAAGGTTCTGCACATACTGTAGATGCATACATTTTTACAACTCTCCTGGTTGCTGCTCATTAATATTGGTTATAATTAGGCAGTTATGCTTATACTTTTATTAAGAGGTGGTTAAATTTAGCCAATTTTCCATGTGGTAAATTAAGCTATATTTTTTTATTTGCTTATTTTCTTTTTTAGAATTTCCATTGTTTAGTTATTTCCTATTTAATGTTATCTTAGCTAAAAATATCTTAGCTTACCTATCTACTAACCCCATTTCTGAATCTTGAATCAGTAAATGCCAGATGCCAAACAAAGAAATTAGACTAAACTGAACCTTTACCAATAAATGGACAGATAAATGTATGTTTATTTAGACTGATAGTGTATTTGGCCGACAACAAAAGAAGTATTGTACAACTAAATGTAAATAAGGAGTAAGATACTCAACTTTACAAAAAAATTATTTCTTTGTATTAATAAGTTTAAAAGTAGAAATAAGTTATGTGTAGGAAAGACAGGCAGACTCGTACATGAGCTTCCACCTAAAATACACACTCACTCACTCACTCTTCGTCTATACTGCTTTATCCTGTACTCAGGGTCGCGGGGACCTGGAGCCTATTCCAGGAAGCTTAGGGCACGAGGCAGGGTATACCCTGGAGGGGGTTCCAATCCATCGCAGGGCACACACACATACACACACTCACAGGCTCATTTAGACACTACAGGCAATTTGGGAACGCCACTTCTACAGTCTTTGGACTGTGGGAGGAAACCGGAGTATCCGGAGGAAACCCACCAAGCACGGGAAGAACATGCAAACTCCATACACACAGAGATGGGAATTGAGTCTGGTACCTGGAATACTAATATTACTGATTACATTAAAGTTGATCAGCTTATTTTTTAGCTTTAACTTTTTAACTCTTTCTACAAACTCTTTTCTCATCAACGATGGGTACCAATTCTAGTGTCAAATAAATAAGAAAGTTATTTTTTTTTTACAAAAGTATGTGTCCATTAGCAGCATAGATACAGTATTCAGATAACATTAAAAAAATAATGTTCATTTTTAATATACAGCTTCTCTGCACATCCAGCAAGTACAGCTGCAGTCACTCACTCTCTCACTTATCGTCTATACCATTTATCCTGTAGTCAGGGTCGTGGGGACCTGGATCCTAGGAGACTTAATGCACGAGGCAGGTTACACCCTGGATAGCCGCAGCCAAACATTGTTAAACATTGATGACTTACTGTGTGTACCCCTGGAATTCCAGCAGCAGCATTGGCTATTGAATTAGTTTGTCTTGTCTTGGCTTTGTCCTCCTTAGCCTTTCAAACCTAGGGCAATCGGCAGGGTAACGAGTTGTTTGAATCTGTTCTACAGCCTGTAATGGTATTCCTAGTGCCTCCAAACCATCTTCCATCTCCATCTGCTTGCGTTGCCACAAGTTAAAGTACTCAGATGGACATAATTAAATAGCTGGACATAATCACATGTTTTCTAAAAAATAAAAAAATTATAAAAAAAACACCCCCTATAATGGAGTAGTACATTTAAATTTCCATATTCAGCTGTGTGTCAGTGTCACGGTTTAACACCAGAGGGCGCCATGCTCCCGGAATCTGTTTTTGTTTTGTTTGGACTTCATTTCCCAGAGTGCACCTCAGTCAGGTGATGGGAGCACACCTGAACCGAGGTAGCTAATTAAGTTTGTTATAAATTGTCTGTCTCAGTTCAGGTTCTTTTTCTGGCATCCGTTGTGTTCCAACTGCTGTTTTGTTCTTGTTCAAGTGCTGTTTTTGTTCCATTGTGGTGTGTTAGCTCCTAGCCATGTGTTAGCTTCTGGCCTTGTGTCAGCTCCTAGCCATGTGTATCTCCTGGTCAGGTGTTAGCTTTTATCCATGTGTATCTCCTTGTCATGTCTAGCACCTAATCTTGTTTAGATTCTAGCCTTGTTTTGCTACTAGTTATGTTTCGCCCTATGCTATGTCTATCTCTAAGTTATATTTAGTTTCTGTTTGAAGTTCCTGTTTGGTTTAGCTCTTTGTTTAAGTTTTGTGTATCTCCTCTTAGGAGGTGGTGTCTATGTTCAGTTCTCTTTATTTTAAGACTTTTCCAATGATCACCTCTACATAGTTTAAAAATATTATTTAGTAATGATTATAAAGTGTTAATTAACTACAGTAAAACTAATGCATAAGAAAAAGGTATTCATGAGAGTGAGGCACAGTATATAAATCCGGCTAACAGACTTAGAGGGGATAATCCTAAAACTGTATTTACAAATTGTTATTGAATCTAACTGAAATGAGGCAAAATCAGTGTATGGCAAAAAAAAAAAAAAAAAAAAAAAACTGGAAAATGAAATGAAACAAGATGTTTCTATAAACACTCTCACTAAAGATTGGAAACACATACAGTACAATATGGCAAATTGGAAACCAAATGATTTTTTTGCAGTTTCTAAAACTGACTATTAAATTATGGTTGTAAAAATAAACAGTTTTGGTGTTACATATAAATAGATTCAAACAAGAAATTTGCCCCAAAACAGCCAAAGACTCCATATAATTTTAATCTTATTATTTAAAGAGATTTCATTTGAGATTTTCAAAGTCCATGTTCCCAGGAATTCAAGTCCATTCTTATTATTGCTAAAGGTTAACACATCTGGTGGTTTTTACATGTGTTTCAGATTATATTCTATTTGTTCTAAATAAGCTCCTGCTGAGGTACGCCCCATTTAGAGCAACATGCTGGTGGAGGATTTATTCATATATGTGGTTACATTAGTAGCTAAATATAATTGGCTTGTATAGTATATGAGGCAGTGTTACGGCAAAATCTGAAAAAAAATAGAAAAAGAACACCCCTTCTCATTGAGAAATGGCATATAATTACAAGAAACTGACAAATCAGACACAGTGGGACCAATCAGAAAGGCAGGTGGTGAAGGAAATTAAGGGGGATGGATGAAAAAGGTGTGAGGCAAAATTGAATCTATGGGCTGTCACCTTATGAGTCCCATAAATTGCTTTATCTCAAAGTAATTATGTTTTAATGCCTCAATAAATGTTTGAAAGAACATATCCATACACATGCTGCAATTTTCCATCTGTTAGGTGCACTAAAAGAGCCCCCTCCTGTTAGGCCCATGCACCCATGGCCAATCAAACACACACACACACACACACACACACACACACACACACACTGAAGCACTGTATAGTTATCAGGATTATCTCTAACATCACCCCTCTCTTATTATTCACATATGACAAATTAAGTAAGTGTATAACAGTGCTGTTTTCTTTCTAAAGATGAGATCAAACTTATGTACTAATAAGTATCTCAATAATTAAAGCTAAAAAGCGATACATATTTTTTTTCTCAACAGCAAAATAACTCTTTAAACTATACACAATTAGTTACTGTCATGACCCGCCAAGCCACTTCTCTGCCATGATTTCAGAAACACTCCTGTTTCACATTCCCAACAGGGCCTTATCGACTTGACGACTCGTATTGACTCCTGTAAACGATCCGGACAGGAGAAACACCGGCCCTTTAGTAAATCTTACACCCTAGCTTCCACATTTACTACCCCTGAGTCACCTTCTGAACCAATGCAAATAGGTCGCGCACATATTTCTCCAAGGGAGCGTCAGTGTCGTAGGGATGATGGGGTCTGCTATTACTGTGGCCATGTTGTGCGCTCTTTTCCCCTAATAGGTTGGGCCCCTCCAGTAGTTCTGGGGTTACAGTGGGACCCTGCTTCCACTCTTTTCCCGGATCAACACTTATGTTTTCCCCGTCACCTTGACCCTGGAAAGTCACTTCTACATCTCCCATGCCTTAGTAGACTCCGGGGCTGACCAAAACCTGATCTCCACCTTTGCTGCTTCTCAATTCAAAATCCCACTTACTCTCGACCATTCGTTGTTCAGGCCCTTAATGGCAGTAGACTCGCTCTTATCACTCATCGCACTGCTCCCGTAATCTTACAGTTTTCCGGCAATCACATTGAGACCATCACTTTAATCGCTGTCCAAAATGGCTCACGTATCCATTGTCTTGGGCCTCCCATGGTTAAGGCTACATAACCCCCACATAGATTGGTTAAAACGAAGCATCCTGGGTTGGAGCCCCACCTGTCTCCACTACCCTGCGCTCTGCCACCACAGGGTAGTGGAAGTAGACACTTCTTGGACCGGTGCAGGGGCCATTCTTTCACAAAGATCGCCTAAGGACAGCAAGCTTCACCCTTGCTCCTTCTTCTCTCGTCAACTTACACCCCCAGAAAGAAACTATGACATTGGAGACCGAGAACTCTTGCCAGTCAAACTGGCCCTCAAAGAATGGAGGCACTGGCTGGAGGGAGCTGAACATCTTTTTCTTGTATGAATATTATATTCTACCATAAGACCATAAGAATCTTAAATATTTAAAGTTAGCCAAAAGACTTAATTCTCATCAGGTGCGGTGGTCACTTTTCTTCTCTCGTTTACACACTATCATACCGGCCAGGCGCTAAGAACATCAAACCCGACACCCTCTCCCAGCACACACCCACAGCTGAAACCATCCTTCCCTCCTCCATGCCTTGTGGCTACTATGCCCAAGTAATGTTCCCCCCAGGATGCTCTTTGTCCCTGTGTCAGTGAGACCTCAAGTAAGGACTATGGTTCGGAAGATCCCAGGTTCAAACCCCACAACCACCAAGTTGCCACTGTTGGGCCCTTGAGCAAGGCCCTTAACCCTCAAGTGCTCAGATGTATAATAAGATAAAAAAATGTAAGTCGCTCTGGATGAGACTGTCTGCCAAATGCTTAAATGTAAATGTAAGTACTTGACTGGGCCCACAGCTCTGGGTTGGCTTGTTACCCTGGGGTGACACGCACACTTTCACTCCTGCAACAACAGTTCTGGTGGTCCACCATCAAGGAAGATGTTAAAGAATTTGTAGCCGCCTGTGACATCTGTTCAAGAAACAAAACAAATAGCTGCCCCTGAGGGTCTCCTAAGACCCCTCCCTATTCCCACATTTCTATTGACTTTGTCACTGGACTACCACCATCCGACAATAACACCAGCATTTTGACCATTGTAGACCGGTTCTCCAAATCAGCCCATTTCATTCCATTACCCAAGCTTCAGACCGCCAAATAAACAGCCGAACTTCTGATCAACCACGTTTTTTCAGCTCGTTTCTGGAAGACCTTTTGTGGCCTTATTGGTGCTACCCCCAGCCTCTCATCTGGTTTTCACCCCCAGACCAATCAACAAACTGAACGCATGAACAAGAAATAAAAAAAAACATTAAGGTGCATGGCCTCTCGGGACGCACCTTCCTGGAGTCGCTTCATACCCTGGGTGGAATATGCCCACAAACTCCCTACCTCCTCCACAGGGATGTCCCTGTTCCACTGCCTTGGGTATTAGCCCCTATTATCCCCTCACCAAAAAAAAGGAAGCTGCAGTTCCCTCTGCCCAAGCCTTCGACCAAGCCTTCACTGCTGCAGAAGAACTTGGCAGAAGCACTCCTGTTCCACGTTCCCAACCGCTCCTTACATCTCACCACCTCACCTTCCGCTCTCCACACACCTGTGCGCTATTAGTAATCATTCCTCTTACCTACTGTATTTAAACCACACACTAACACCACCTCATCGCCAGATTATTGTGTGCCTTTCATAGCTCAGTTTCCATCCAGCTTTGGTTTCATGCCTTGTATCTTTGCTACTGACCACTCTTTGTTTTTCCCGACCTCGCTATTCTCTCACGTTTAAATTTTCACACTCACAGATTTTGTTATTGACCTTTGGATTTGTTTCAACGACTCCGAACTACGGATCATGGACTTTCGCTCGTCTTTTTGGCTCTAAACCCTGCTCTGCACATGCAGCTTCCCGACACAGAGCAGCAAGCACTCCAGCAAGAAACACGTTTATAAGAATCCCGCTGCCAAGCCAGTTTAAAATTTCACATCCTTCAGTTCATAACATAATAAATTCCTAGGAGTTGCTCCACTGCACTTGAATCCATCTCGACCTGCAATTCTTAAAAGTTACCTTTTTTCAATAAGAAATGTATTTAGAAGGAATAAAATGCTATTTATACGCAGTAAAAGCTCTAATGTAACACAAAATTGTGGAAATTTTTGTAATTTTAATTAGAAAAATAAAACATTTATATATTCTAGATTTATTACATGCAATGTATGCAGTACAAAAGATATATCTAGTTCAGTCCCTGCATAGGAAAGAGAAAAGTTTATCCAGAAAAATGCACAAGCAACAGGGGTGACTGCAGACTTAAAAAAAATTGTCAGGAAAAGCTGATTCAAGAACTTCAAAGGAAGTGGAGTAAGTGCATCAAGACCCACTACACACAGACATCTTCAGGGCTGCAACTGTTTCATTCCTAGTATTAAGGAACTCCTGAACCAGAGGCAACATAAAAAGCATCTAACCCAAGGTAAGGAGAAAAAGAACTGGACTGTTGACCAGTGGCCCAAGGTTGTCTTTTCAGAATAGCCACAGCCATCTACCAGATTATAGAGCATTTCATAATTCTAACTGCTAACAAGCTTTATGAAAATGCTGATTTCCTTATTCAAGAGGACTTAACGCCTGCCCACAGTATCAAGAACTGGTTTGCTTACTATGACATTACTGTGCTTAACTAGTCAGGCAACTCACCTGACCTGAACCCCACAGAGAATGTACGAAGTCAAGAGGAAGCTAACAACACAGATGAGCTAAAGGCTGCTATTAAAGCAACCTGACTTCAACAATGCCCCAGCAGTGCCACAGGCTTATTGCCTCTATCCCATGATGCATCCATGGTAAATTCTTAAAGGGCACTAAGGGGGTCATTAAGGCATGTTGAGAAGCAGAGGTGGCTCTATAGTTAGGGCTGTGGGTTACAGATCAGAGGTTTAAACCCCAGGCAAAAATAATTTAATCTTTATACAATCCCAATGTATTGAGTGTACACATGAACATAATTTCAGAAGGTTGACATCTTTGTACTAAAAATCCTTTTTTATTGATATTAATATTCTAACATTTTGGGGTACTGGATTTTTGATGAGCTGTGAGCCATAATCATAAAAAAATGAAAAAGGTTTGAAATGTTTCACTTTCTATGTAGTGAATCTATGAGAGTTTCATTTTTGAATTAAATTATGATAAAACTAACTTTACCTCAACCCTGTAATTTTTTTAGATGCACTCTATATTTAGACAATTTAAAAAGCTTTTATTCTCTTGCCTGTTATATCTGTAATAAAAGTGATATAAGGAGAAAATAATGTTAGAGCAGATATGTTGTCATGTTCTCATCTGTCCTCCAGACCCCAATGCTGTTTTATCTCCCTTTTAGTCTTTCCATCTTTTCTTTCTTCCATCCCTCCTTTTTGCTGTCGCTCTAGGTGTTGAAAAGTGGCATGACACCTTTTTAGATGGTGGAAAAATGCATATGCCTGAATGGAATCCTCCCATAAGAAATGAACCTGGCCTCATTTCAGCCTATTTCTCTATTTTCCTATACTGTGAATTGTAATTTTTATGTTTATTTAACACATTTTAACACATAGACTCACTTTAACAAAAGGGTGTTTTTTTGTTGTTGTTTTTTTTATTTATTTTTTTTTATTAATATTTTTGCTGTTCTGTCTTTTATTATTTTCAAGATCATAACTTCATCACCTTACATCAGAATGTTAACTGAATGTTAAAGCCTTTTTTTATATAGAAAAATATAGCAAAATTCACCTGATGAACTGCTCTCTTATTTGAACACAAGTCAGTATTTTTTTCCACCAATTGCTATTTTACTTAAATATTAAAAATGCATCATATAATATCTATACAAATGTATGTCAATATAAATCAATACTTAATGTAATGGCTGGGTTGGTTAAATTCCATGGTCTATCAAAAATAATTTAGGAATTAAATGCTTTTGCACAATAAATTTGGTTGTACACAATTGTCTAATTTGATAAATATTTAAAACAAATCATGAGTATGTATTTACTCTTAAAATTATTATTATTTTAAAAAGTATAATAAAATGCGGATGCATGAAATGTTTATTTGTTTCGAACTGAAAGAGGGAGCCCTTAGATTACACAATATATTCAATTGAATATTATTAGAACACTCCAATTATTTTTAGGAGTGGGAATATTTGGATTCTTGTAATTGATTTCATTCTAAAGCATCGTTCTAATTACATAGTGCATAAGTCACATAGGGCTTTTACATGCTCACTAATTAAAATAATGACACTGACACATGGTAAAATTAAACAAAAGTACACACACTTCCAGAGCTTACATGTGTCAGTTCCAATCATGCACATTATGGCAATGTTTCACACATATTTTGGGGTGATATATTGGTGTGAAAACTGTTTCATACCAGTAATCACACCCAGGACACTGAATCATAAAAAGCCCTGCAGGGACAAATGCATACACCAAGGTTTTTACTTTGCATGAGATGTTGTGCTTACCAAAGTACCTGCTCTAACCTTTCCCATCCACATTTAACAAACCCAGCCTTAAAACTTCAATATCAATTTAATGTCTGTCTCTTAAGATATTCTAATGTATAATTTTCAGTTAAGTATAAATGTTGGTGTCACATGACAGAGTGAGGCAGTGTGTCATGTATTGGTAAGGTGCAAGGTCTTTCCAGTTAGAGTTTCCAGTGAGTTTCCAGTGACCCCTCCCACCCTGCCCACCTGCTCAATGCTCTCTGGTGGACAGGGTGGGGGGAGGAGACCTTCTTCACAGAGTCAGAAATCAATGCAGGCCAAACATAGGAGACATCCTTCTCACACTCTGGTCCAGATAATAATCATGCTGCTGTCTCATCAGTCTCTGGGTCAGGCAAGAGCAGAAAGCTGCTGCATCTTTTTAGCACCATGACTTGCTGTAGCCCTTGCTAAAAATTGTATTTAAGAGAACCCCACTAGAAACTGATCTTTATGCCCCTGTTTCTCCAACTTCCATCCTCGTAGTCCCACAAATCTCAGGATCTACAGTGCTCTAGGGACTCTTTTTAATAACATGAAACAAGCAAGCAAAGGAAGTAGGCCATGCACTTTAAAATAAAGGACTAAGATAAAGTAGTATATATATATTTTACAATGTTACATGCTTGTTTTTGTTTTATTAGAAGGTGTTGTATGTTAAAAATATATGCAGGATTTGTATAGTGAATTGAAAATGACTATAATTGTTGTTATAGTTAAATGTTAACATTTTAGATGGAGTCTTTATTGTCAGTTGTAACTTTAATTTGTAAAAAAAAAAAAAACATGCAACATGTGATAAAAATGTCATTTTGTGTGTGTGTGTGTGTAAAAATTAGGACTGTAGATATAATTTAGATGTGATTAATCTAAAAATGTTAATGCATTACAATGTTTAATAACACAAATTAATCATATGACCAAGTTTGATCCTAATAGCTTCCCGTAATCGCAGCTTGGTTACTTGGCTTAGCATGATAATGGCACATTAGCGCAGATAATTAGATTACCAAGGAAACATCACCAGGTGTGCTGAATGGCAAGTTTCATTATAATAAAACCGGAGCTGTGTGCTCAAGCTACCTTCAAGGGTAACTACTTTTACAAGAGTACATTAAATGAAAGCTGTGGGAGTGGTGGCTCAGATGACATCGGCTCTAGGTTGTTGATCTTTGGGTCTGCAGATCCAAGTTTGAGCCCTGCCATCGGTAAGTTACTACCCAGCCTACCCACCCACTGCATGCAGTGCCGGTGCCATTTAAGAGATTTTAATTTAATTTGTTAAATGTTAATGTTTGAGATATTATAAAACTGCATAATCTGTTACTTTTACAGTAGTTTCCTCAGTATGTCATGCATTTCTTTATTTAAACACAATGCTTACAATATAAATAAATCTGAGTTAAAAAAAAAATCATGATAAATCACAGATTACGACAGATTATTGACTGGATAAAACTGTTAACTTTATATATATATATATATAAAGTTAACATTTTTATATATACATTTTGGGAAGGAGGGCTACATACAGTACATCAAGCTGTGTGTTTGGGTGTTTGTATTAGTCATGTAGACGTTTATTTAAAAATTTATATATATATATATATATATATATATATATATATATATATATATATATATAACTTTATATATATATATATATATATATATAAAGTTAACATTTTTATCCAGTCAATAATCTGTCATAATCTGTGATTTATCATGATTTTTTTAACTCAGATTTATTTATATTGTTGTATATATATATATATATATACTGTATATATAAATTTTTAAAAAAACGTCTACATGACTCATACAAACACCCAAACACACAGCTTGATGTACTGTATGTAGCCCTCCTTCCCAACACATTGGTAGAACTATCATATCAGGATTTTTTTCTTTTCTTTTTTTTTATATTTAGTGTTAAGTTTCTAGCAGGGATCTGTGCCACTTGAGATTTTAATTTAATTAAAGTACTTATAAGTAATACTTTTGTTTCACTGAAAGTTCAAAGCATAAAATATCCAATTGCTGTGGTATAAGAGGAATAATACAATGTGTGACATGTTATTGAGAAATATATTTTTGGATGTTAATTACACTTTCTTATGTGTGGGTTACATGTTTAAGTCATGTAAAATATACATATAAAATAGTGGTGAAAGGAGGAGGAATTGGAGGTTAGTGTTTTGTTTACTACTTGTTTTACTCTCTTGTTCTCACTCTCTCTCTTTCTCTCACACACATACACATTCTTCTAGGTTACTTACATGCCGTCATGTGGGTTATGTTTAGAGTCAACATTAATATTAGGATATTGAGCTAGGCTGAAACGAGAGACACAAGCTGCGGAGTCATGAGGAATTTGTTGCTGATGTGTCTGTTCTTGGAATGCAGGATAAATAAATGAGGTATCCTGTTCTCCTCCTTTTGTATTTACCTCAGCACATACAGTACTGTACACACAGCCTCTCACAATCCATCTCCACATGATGATTAACTTTTCTGTTCAAGTTTTAACTGTCCTACTTCTCACTTTGAGGGCAAAGAGCAAAGTTCTTATGACTGGAAACCATGATTACTCACATATGATTTATAGCCCCACACCGACTGCATTAATTATTGGACAAATCGAATGTCCTTGGACAGTCAAATTAGCACTTTCTTGTAAACCTGCTCCATGTGTTGTGTTTGCTGGTATTTTTATGTTACTTATTTATCTATAAAATAGTCTACAAATTATGCTTATGTATTTTTAATAATTTAAACTATAGTGCCTTTCTCAGTCTTGCCAACTCACTCAAACCTTCCACCAGTCAATAACACTCTGCTGATGATGTCATCTAATGTATTTCATCAAATTTGTGTTGTTGCTAAAATTGGAAAGTCCCAATCTACACAGCTGGTCAGGATGTTCCTCACAGCTCCCCTGTAAAAGAAGATGAGGGTAGGTGTCAGGGAAACGGCTCTCCCGAGCCTCCATACAAGTATATATATTGCTGTGGCTTATTCAACACATCAACTGGTGTTAATTGAAGTTATCCAAAATGTGCACACCAATAAAATTTATGCTCTCAATTCTTTTTAATTTACATAAAAAAATGCATGGGGGAGTGCTGTCAACCTGCTCTTTGCGAAAGTCAATATAATCTCTCCAAGAGACCAAATTATAACATAATTGTTGCCATGACACGAGTTGTGACATGGTCAGCTGATATTTGCCTAGTTAACTTCATCAGCTAGTTGCTTCACCTCCTCTTTGTATGGTGCTAATTTTTACAGCTACAGCTACCGAGGGCCATTACTGTTGTGTCATTAGCAAAAGTTCTAGTTCCAATGTACACTGATTTGAGTCAGTAGGTCAAAAATCCAGTTACAGATTGCAACATAGACAAGTGGAGTGATACAAAAGTTAAAGGAAAGGACTAGGATGCACAGATTTATCAGGATATTCGCCTAGTTAACTGCCATCAGCCTCTTCCACCCCCGGGTGTGTATATATCATCCACAATGCTTTGCATGTTGTGCAAGTGCCGATGATAAAGGGACAAGAGACCTAGATGATCTTTTCAGCTGTTTTTTATTACACTCTAAAAAACGCTGGGTTGTTTTTTCTACCCAAGCGCTGGGTTGCCTCTGTTGGGTCATTTTTCTGGGTTATTTACAGAGAGTTGGGTAGTTTTTGTGTAACCCAGCTGCTGGGTTGAAGTTTGCTTGGCTCCTCCCCCAAAGTTCACCGGTGGATTCAGCGGCTGTCAGTCAGAGCTTCGTGTCTGTCTTGAGCTCCCACACCGCTGATGACGGTTCATTTAAGGGAAAATGACGTTAAATACAAGGTCTGTATACACATGTTCACTCACCTAAGTCACATATGACTGAAAAATTATTACTATATGTAAGATTTATTACTGTTACCGTGTTAAGGTTACACTTAAACTTTCAGGCTGGTCTGAGGTAAGATAATTTAGCTGACAATAGCTGCTATAGTTAGCCAAAGAACCCCACCTGTGTGTGAAGGAAACGGATAAGATGTCTGAGCTTTTTAGCTTTCTCTGTAGAATGTTTGCAGGGTGACGAAACTGTAACTGTAGTATTAGCATGACGCTAGCATTTAGTTAACATTAGAACTTTATTAATCTCACTGTTTGAGACAATAAAATGCTGGGGTGTTACAAAACACTGACCCTCTCACAAATATACACACCTGCTATCCTCCCGTTTTTCACTAGCTAGTAATTTACTCCGCGTTCAAAAGTCACCCGCGTTTCTCCCGAGTTACAACAATATTTTACACCTTTCCCCCTTTGGCAAGTAGTATGCAAATATGACTGCTGCATGTAAGCTAAGCAGGTAGCCCTCTTTAACCAAAGTTGCTTGTGACTCAGACTAAATTAACTATCAGTCAGCTGTACAAATAACTACTAGATGGAAGTATTAATATTTGGGTGATTGTAATGTGCCAGTATGACCCCAGATATGACAATGCATCTCCTCGGTAATTAGCTTAAAATCAACGCAGACCACAAGACCAACTAGTCCAATAAAGCTCATATATATATATATATATATATATATATATATATGAGCTTTATCCCAAAAGCCATGCTTATTTTGCTTATTTTATTTTTGGTAGTAGCTGTCTCCATGTTTTTGTTTCATGTTACCTATAACCTTAGCTTTGTCATTTTTTTATTTAGTATAAATCCTATTACACATTAAATTGATAGTCTTATTTAGTTTAATCTTTGTTATTCAACAAATTTTTAACTTTCTTTCATTTCTTTCTAAGGTTGGCACCAAGGCCGTACCCTACATCCTGACGTTGGGAGATGATGACCAGCGCTGCTCTCAGGCATTCGTCATTCTGGTGGGACAGACTCTGGAGCAATGCACACTACTTGGGGCGGTTGATGTGTGCTTCAAGGCATTTTATATTTTTGACATTAACTATTTAAAGTAGTGTGCACCTGTATAGGACTTTTTGTAATGTTGCTATGAAATAGCAAGGCCTACTTGAAAAGTCATAGACAGTGTTTGTATGTTAAAACGGAACCAGGGCTGGATAGTTTTGTTCTGCAGAAAAGATATCTAATGTCACAAAGAGATCCTGCTCTGTAGAAGCTGCCTCAGCCTATTTGTGTTATTATTCCATTCTCCCTTATGAGTAATACTATAGTAATGATGTCGCTGTTGATTATCTGTTCTTGTGCTTTTGAAAAATAAACGTTTTTTCTATGAACATTTAATAGGATGTTGTTTATTGCATATATGTATGGTTTGCAAAACTTTTAAGTTTTTTTTTGTAATAAACCAGTATATCAAAGTAATTTAACTGTTCAATAGACGTGGGTAGTTTTTTTTTTTTACAGATTCACTGTAAAACATGAAAATAATAATAACCTATTTGTGAGGTAGAATTAACCCAGCATTATAGTTAAATATGACCCAGCATTTGGTTTGAATATTTAACCCATTTTGCTGGGTTAAAAAAATAACCCATTTTGCTGGGTTAAATTAACCCAGCATTTAGTTAGTCCAATAGTTACCCAGCAGCTGGGTTAAAAACAACCCAGATTGGGTTGTTTTTAACCCAGCATTTTTTAGGGTGTATTCACTGCATGGTTTTGCATTTTTAGATGGTGCATTGACCTAACAATTTAGTGATACAGCTGCTCAGGATGCTCTCTTTAGTCCCTCTGTAGAATGTGGTGAGGATGGGATGTGGAAGCTGGGCTTTTCTTAACTTTCTCAGAAAGTAGGTATGCTATAAGATATTGATTGTGTTAAGGGACCAACTGAGATTCTTCTCTAGGTGAACGCCAAAAAATCTGGTTTTCTTGATGATTTCCATAGAGCAGTGCAGGTCTGTGGGGTTGTGAATCCCTAGGCGAGATCATGAAAACTGGGCCCACTGGTATAGATAACTATTATTGCCTTTTTTACGAGTTACTGTAGGAGAAAGCACATAAAATGACCATATTTAAGTGTATAAATGAATAAAATATTCAACTTATAATACATGGTGTAAAAACATTTTTTCCACAAAATCTGATTTTTGCAAGTAAACTATTGCAAAATATTGTAATGCAAATATATGAACAATATATGTGCGTGAAAAAGTAAACAAAATAGATGTACATGAAACAAATAAAAATGAATATAAATTAATAATATAAATATAGTATATTAAAATACATATAAGGGTACAAGCTTAGATTTTTACTTTGCGCGACTTCTTTGCTACAAAATCATCAACCGCTTCACAGTGTCACAAATTTCTCACAAATTCCATGGTCGCATCCAGGTAACATAGCAACACCTACTGAGCACGCATGCAAAGACATGCACATTTAGGTTCACTCTTTAATTCAGCAACTGTACAGTACATACTATGCACTACTACCTTGCACAGACATTAAGTACACATTTAGCCTATACGCTTCTTTACTCTACAACCTTAGCAACCCTACTCATATCTGACACTTGTCTGTCTGTGATCACTGGCATCATTGCATTTATTGAAACAAGTACTAATACTATAGCAATAAATCATGTATTATGTATAGCAGAACATACCTTTAGTTCATAGGAATTCATACCTTTTCTTGGCTCCATGAAGTTAAATCCATATTATCATAAAGATTAAAATACCTTTTCTGTCATACAACTGCATAATAAGCAATAAAACATTAATAAATAGTAAGAGAGTATCTAAAATGGGACATGTTTAGAACAGTTTTTACTTTCTAGCAGATGTGAGCAATTTGAAGAGATATAGTGGAATCTATGTGCACGAATCCTTTGATCATTACGACACTCTAGTTCTCCCTGTATATCGCAGGTGGTGTTATGCAAATTAGTACTGTACATGTTGCTTCTGTGTATTTTTCAAATCTTTTATGCTTTTATTTATACTGTTGTTTTGTATTTATTATCTTTTTTTAGCAATTTGTAATGTATTAATTATACAAAGAGTTATCCTTTTTATTTAATATGATGGGTAATTTTTTCTCTCATCGTTGTTGTGAATTGTATTATGTTTAATGTGTCCATGTGTACACGTACAATATGTTTATGTTTTCACGTTCTATTGTGTTGCGAAGAAAATGCTTTTAATAACATGCCCGGGAAAAACAACAATCTTTTAGGTGTTGTTCACATTTAGAGAAAGGTTTTTGGTACTGCACCAGTCTGTTAGCTGCTGCATCTTCTCCCTGTATGTTGGCTCACCGTTCTAGCTGATAAGACCCACCATAGTCATCAGTGCACATGATGAATTGTTTCAAGCTTTGCATCCCAGCCGTGTCAGCAGAGTGAACAGTGTAGTGGTACTCCAGTTTCCTCCCACAGTCCAAAGACATGCAGGTTAGGCTAACTGCCATTTCCCAATAGCCCGTAGTGCATGAGTGTGTGCTCTGTGATGGATTAGCACCCTGTCTAGGGTTTACCCTACCTTATGCATGAAGTCTCCATGCTTCCTTATACAGGATAAGTGGTACAGAGAATGAGTGAGTGTCTTTATTGTCCAGGTGGGTGTGTGGCAAATGGAGGGTGGTGGAGTTTGCATCATCCATTGTCCTGGCATGGCTTTCTTGGTAAAAAGGAGGAATGATTTATAGGTTACCGTCACCTATGTTGCCACAGAAACCAAAACTGAACCCCCCCCCCCCCCCCCCCCCCCCCAAAAAAAAAAAAAAAACACAAAAAAACGTGAAGAGGCATTTGAATACCAGCCACTCAGAAATATATGAAGTAAACATTACAATTCATACAACATTTAGGCAGATTGTGAACAAAATGTTGCATTAACACAGTTAACCTTTTCATTCACCTTGCTAACAGTACACACTGAGTGGTCTTAGTGTAAATTAACAAGTGAATGCATTTTCTCAAAAATACTACTGCTTTTGCAGACTGCAATTACTAACTGAACGAAGCTAACAGTGCAAATTAATGTCAGCTGTGTGAAGCCACTTTAACTCAAGCAGGAATGATTGATGTATTACCGTAATGCATCCCACATTTATCTGTGACTCACAGTCATTTTAAAAAGGATGGAGTCGCAGGAGTTTGTTATCTGAAATCTGTAAATCTTCTGATTCACAATCCCCTGATAGCACCGTACCCATTTGTCGTTCTTGTGACGATTTTGTGCACTTGCGCTAGTTACTGTATAAGCAATGTACCTTATAGTCGTAGTGAAAGCACATTTTCTGAAGCCTTCTCACTGCATTATACCTGTTTATTAAGCAAATCACAAGTCATTTTGGTAATTTTTTTTTTAATTCTTATTGTATTATCAAATGCAAAATAACTTTTGTTATTGTTCATAAACATAAGTATGCATGACTGAAACTAGACTAAAACAATAAAAAAATGTTGCCTAAAAAATACAAAAACCAACAAACTTTAAAAGAATAAAATGTGACTAAAACTATCATACATTATAGTCAAAAGACTAAGACTAAGAATAAATCAAAGTAAGCTGCCAAAATGAATACTGGTACTGATGCTCAACAAATCAAACAAAGCATTGGAGATGGTAAAAGCCATTAGATGCCCTGCATCTGAAAGAAAAAAGGAGGAAGACGACAGGTGAAAAAGATGCAGCTATGTTTTGTCTTTATGAGTGTAATATTATGCATTTAAGGTAATAAGGTAACACACATATGTTATGCCATCTTGTTATGTTGCTAGATTATTGTTAGCATTATGGACACTTTCTTTCAGTTTCACAGACAATAATGTGTGTAGCCTGCAGCAAAACTATTACAACCTTATTAGCACAATATGTTTATATTATATTGACTAGGTCCTGAGTTTAGTCAGATTAATTCCAATGCTTTTAGGAGAACTACTACTGTTCTTAAATTTTGCATTTTTATATATATATATATATATATATATATATATATATATATATATATATATATATATATATATATATATATATATATTTATATTAAGAAAGTTTCTTTTGAGCATAATTCACATAATGTGCAATATATTTATATAGTTTATATAATACAATTTATCAGCACAGTGGCTTTGTGGTTAGAACTGTGGCCATGCACCTCCAGAGTCCAGTTTGATTCCTGCCTCAGGTATGTACAGTATTTATGGAGTTTGCATGTTCTTCCTAAAGACATGCAGATTAAGCTAAATGGCATTCCCAAATTGCCTATAATATGTGAATGAGCTTATGAAGGTGTATATATTTGTGTGCCCTGAGATGGATTGTCACCTTGTTCAGGGTATACCTTGCTACTCAGTGTCTTAGGACTAATTAGCTTTAAGAATTAAAAAGCACTGTGGTATAAGTACAGTAATGTTACAATTTATGCATTGAATATTACAATATCTAATCACCAGGGTGAATAATTAAAGTTCAATATGTAGGATTAAATAAGCTAGTATACTGCATAATTATTTAATGCAGATAAGAGATTTTATATAAAGTATAAGCAAAGGAAAGCTAAAATTATAGGCAGAAATAGCCAAAAAGATGACCAGCCAGACCTTGTGCTTGGGCGGATTTTTCTATTTGCCCCAAAAGAGGTGAGTGAAAGGCCTGGCTCATATCATGCTAAATATATAAAGTTAGTTATAAAGAAAAAAAAGAACTAATTAGTGAGCAAATGGTACAGCTCTACTCTTGTCAAGGTTCATTGCAGTAAGTGCCCTCCAGACATCTGAGTTTAAGTCCAGCATTGAGTCTCACATGCATTTTTATCTTTTAGTACAAATTATCTATTAGCAGTATTAGTACTACTAATCAAAACTGTACAATGAAGGCCTATTAACCTTTATTAATTTCCTGCCTTTTTTCATGCTGCATTATTTCATGTGTTTGAATCTGCCTTCTCCTCTAGCCTCCTCTTCCCAAAATGTGAAAAAGCTGCAGATGCACAATTTTCAGAATTTCATCTCTACTCACTCCATAAGACAAACACTTGCGATTTTGTGGTAAACTCTGTTATAATACCTACAGTACAGTAGCATCAGGGGAGCTCATTTACACCCTTAAATTAATGACTTGATTTTGACCTTTCACAGATTATATGTGCTTACTTGTTTTTATAAATAGGAGACAGCAAGGTCCAGTCACTTTCATAAAATGCTGTTAGTAATACTGTTAGCAAGACTAGCCCAGCAGGAATTCTCGCAATTACCACCCACACAGGTAGCAGAATATCACCAGCTTTAAAACAGGCAACTTTTAAAACAGTTACCGAAAGCGAAGTCCAAACTCAGCAGCAAATAAATCTTATTCAGTGGTTCTTAATGCCTGAGGACCTCCTGTTCTGCACAGTTTGATCTGTTCCCTAAATGTGATTTCCTCACTCACTGAATGTCTCGCTTTGACCAATTTATCAGATAGCTACATCCTTTCAAACCATTGATCGTGGAGCTGTAAAGCTGCAGTGCTACCCACTGTGATCTCTTAAGTCTCAGGCACACCTTACGGAATTGGTGAATTAATAATCAATGTTAAAATACCATGATTATTTATAGAAACCCATCTAATGAACTGTCTGGTGTTTTAAACCCATTTGTTTGCTTGCATATTTTCCATTTATGCCTTTCCTTTCCTTTGTGTTAGGTACATTGATGACTAAAATTGTCCATTGACATGAGAAAAGCGCTGCTTCTAAGTAAACATATATTGGATAATATGATACAGCACATCCAGTAGACCTATATATGATATTAGCGCCTATTGCAGGAAAAGCATAGGTCATCTCTCTCATTCAGATTTCATTTTATGAATCGCTATTGCCCTTGGCACTCATCTGCTTGGTACACCGCATGAGATCATAACTCACGCATAAAACATGCTGCTTTACATGAATAATGCAGCAATACATGAAACTGAAAAGAGTCTTCCTTCTTCACCTTGAGATAAGCATCTGAAGAGAAGAGTGCAAACATCTCCAGCACTCATGTTGCAATATTAAAAAGGTGGTATTTAATCACATTTTACCCCAGGTTTCAGATGTGGCCAACCTCTCCTGCTCCATCACTTTGATTAAAGTGTGGTCTTGCTGCCCCTTAGTCCCTGAAAGGAAGACTCACCCTGGACCCAATGCTCAGAGTTTACCAAAAATAAAAAATAAATAAAATAATCATATAAAACCATTTATCAAATTATTATTAAATGTTTTAAAGAGGGTTATTACCTTGTCTCCAAAAAGTCTCCAAAAAGTTTCACCACAAAAAAACATATCAATAAAACCTAAAGAATATTTGAAAAGCAGAGCATTTGTTTGTAGCTATGCCCATCACCATGCCTATTGTCTCTTATACATCAAAAGTGCAAAAGTGATTGTCTGAATTCTCTGAACTCTAAATTCATAAAGCAATTATCTGTTTTTATAATTATCTGTTTTAGAATTGCCACATTAGTCTGTTGTTTTGGCAAACTGAAGATTATTCCAGTTAGCTCAGAGCATAAGCCAGGAGACACCCTAGATGTAGTGCCAAACTAGGGCTGGACACTTCATGTTTAAGCTATTTATTACATTTTTCTATGGTTTACTTTAAACTAAGTATTTTTTTATCCTGCTTATTTAATTTATACACTGACTGTTCTCTCTCTCTCTCTCTCTCTCTCTCTCTCTCTTTCTCTCTCTCTCTCTCTCTCTCCTTTTGCCAGCGGCTTTGTGCATGTGAAGTGTAAAGGTCAGCTGTTATCGCCGGTTGGGCTCCTGTAAGACATTTAAAGCCGCTTCACCTCATTTGTCTCTGAGATTATGCATGTGTGTAATTTCACACAACCTTTTCAGTAGCCCTCTTTAACAACACACAGTCGGTACACGGTCAAATCGGCTGATTAATTCACTTCTACATAGTTACGTTTAATTAAATGTGTTAACAGCGTAGGTCTGATTAATGCTGGGGAGTTTAGTGAGAGGGTGCACAATGAAGAAGATAAGGCCAAAGCCAGACTGATTTAACTTCCAAGACAATGGATATGATAAAGAAGTATCTATTAAGAAAAAAGTCTATAATATAAATATTAATCCATGATAAACAGGCAAAAGTGTCTTTATATAGGCAAACCCATGAAGCTTAACTAATAAGGAGAGCATAACATACTGTATCTGGCACATTTATTCTTTATTTGGTTATTCTTAAAATTCTTAAAATACAGTACTATTTTTCTCATTTTTTCTCTTTACATTTTTATTTCGATTTAAAAATACTTATTTCATTCTTCTTTAGTTGAATGAGCTGCCATTCATTGTATTTACATTTTTGTTTAGCATAAACTAGACTCCAGTGTTAAACTTGTGAATATGCATGCCTGACCCTACGACAGTGAATTGTTAGGCCGAATAAGCCGGTTCAAGCAATACTTCATCAATTGAAGTGTCTCCTTTGTGTCCATAGACAAGGCAAAAGAAGCAGTGGGGATTTTCCAGTAAAGTTGTGAAAAAGATTTTGAATTTTATGAAATCAACTGCAACCGCAAACAGTGGGGCAAAAAAGTATTTATTCAGCCACCAATTGTGTGTTGTGTGTCTCTCAAAAAGTTCTCCCACTTAAAAGAGGCCTGTAATTTTCATCATAGGTAAACCTCAACTATGAAAGACATAGTTCCCAGCACCATGCTTTACTCTGTGGAAGGTGTTCTCAGAATAAGTTGTTTATGCAAATCAACAGAAAAGAACACTTTGCTTCACTTTAGTTTCCAACATACAGTGGGGCAAAAAGTATTTAGTCATCCACCAATTGTGCAAGTTCTCCCCCTTAAAAGGTGAGAGAGGACTGTAATCTTCAGCAAGGGTATACCTCAACTATGAGAGACAGAATAGAAAAAAAAAATCCAGAAAATTGTAGGATTTTTAATGAATTAATTAGTAAATACCTTGGTAAAATAAATATTTGGTCACCTACAAACAAGCAAGATTTCTGGCTCCTCCACTTGTTACCTGTATCAATGACACCTGTACACAACCTTAAACAGTCACACTCTAAACTCCACTATGGCCAAGCCCAAAGAGCTGACAAAGGACACCAAAAACAAAATTGTAGACCTGCACCAGGCTGGGAGGACCGAATCTGCAATCGGTAAGCAGCTTGGTGTGAAGAAATCAACTGTGGGAGCAATTATTAGAAAATGGAAGACATACAAGACCACTGATAATCTCCCTCGATCTGTGGCTCCACACAAAATCTCACCCTGTGAGGTCAAAATGATACAAGAACTGTGGGCAAAAATCCCAGAACGACACGGGGGAACCTAGAGAATGACCTGCAGAGAGCTGGGACCAAAGTAACAAAAGCTACTATCAGTAACACACTGCGCCACCAGGGACTCAAATCCTGCAGTGCCAGACGTGTCTCCCTGCTTAAGTCAGTACTGTACATGTCCAGGCCGTCTAAAGTTTGCTAGAGAGCATTTGGATGATCCAGAAGAGGATTGGGAGAATGTTATATGGGCAGATGTAACCAAAATAGAACTTTGTGTCTGGAGGAGAACGAATGATGAGGTGCATCCAAATAACACCATACCTACTGTGACTTATGCGTTGGGGCTGTTTTTCTGCAAAGGGACCAGGACAACTGATCTGTGTAAAGGAAAGAATAAATGGGGCCATGTATCGTGAGAATCTGAGTGAAAATCTCCGTCCATCAGCAATGGCATTAAAGATGAAACGTGACTGGGTCTTTCAGCATACTGTAATAATGATCCCAAACACATCGCCCGGGCAATGCTTTCTAAGAAGCATTTCCAGGTCCTGGAGTGGCCTAGCCAGTCTCTAGATCTCAACCCCATAAGAAATCCTCAACAGCCCCAAAACATCACTGCTCTAGAGGAGATCTTTATGGAGGGATGGGCCAAAATACCAGCAACAGTGTGTGAAAACCTTGTGAAGACTTACAGAAAACATTTGACCTCTGTCATTGCCAACAAAAGGTATTAAGATAAAATTACAAAATAACAAAGTATTAAAATAAAATTTTGTTATTGACCAAATACAGTACTTATTTTCTCATCTCATTATTATCTAGACACATTTTTCTCACACATACACAAATTATATATATTATTAATTATATAATTATTGGCCTCTCTCATCTTTTTAAGTGGAAGAACTTTCACAATTGGTGGCTGACTAAATACTTTTTTGCCCCACTGTATTACAGCTCACAAAATTCAAAAGAATTCAAGTTCCATTTGACATTGGCGCTTGTGCGAAAGGTGTAGACTCCAACATGATGCTATATTTTAATAACATCCATGTCTAACTTATTGTTTCAATCCACAGCAACAGCTCATAGCCCGTAGGTCTAAAAATCATATTGCAAATGCCAATATGACATTGAATCCAATTTTAAATGGACAATGACTGGGAAATGGATACTTTCCAACCAATGCTGTCATTTTATCAGACCTAGTCATATAAAGTCTAAATAAAATATTATTGCACAGGCAAGCTTGTTTCACTCTTAAACCAACACAGCAATATTGCTGTCACAAACAATCACTGCAATGTACCTCCTGTTTGCCAGGGGGCTCTCTCACTTGGTTCCACCACAGACATGTAGCTCATGCATTTGATAAGGCTCCCAGACATTTATCTGTTAAGTAATATTGCAAGTGGATGCCTGTAGTAATCAGTTCACATAGGACAATTGGCATGTCTACAAAACACAGAAATTGAAGTATCATCATAATGTACATACTGTATAGTCACAGTAGGCTTACTAGTGTACATACATATCATTTCATCTTATGTAAATATCACTACTTGTTTGAGGACTTTGAAGATCACATGTCCATAACATAGCAATGCTCAGTATACTGTACTGTAATATACAGTAATACTAGGGATGAAATACTATAGCAATACTGAAAACTCAAATTAAAATTTTATTTGTCACATACACAGTACAATATGCAGTGCAATGCTCAGACAACTGCTCGTGACCTTAAAATAAAAGACTAAAGCATAGGGAATAAATATTTTTTATTACAGAAGGGAAATTTAACTAAGAAAGAATAATATAAAATTAAATTAAAATTACATAACTTACAGTACAAAATATACAATATAAGAAAAATATGGGGAAAAATATGAGACAGCTGTACAGCTATACAGAATATACAATATAAGAAAAAATAAGGCAAAAGGCAAATATGCTTAAAGTGACTTGTGATAAGGTAATTGGGTAATTTAACTAATGTCCACAAATGTTAAGTTGTGCAGTGGTCACTAGTGTAAGTGAGTGTCCAGAATGTCCACAGTGAGTGCAAAAACCATATGTGTGTATGTGCATATGTGTGTATGTGCAGTTACTAAGGCTTTTGCCTTTTATCCTATTGGTCACCACATAGAATTGTTTGATCCGAGATCTAGCATAGGTTTTATGCCTGATGCCCCTTCCTGTCGGACTCACAATTTTCCCAACAGGATTGGGACAAGCACTACACTACACTACACTACACAGAACCTCATAGTTCTAAAACTTTAAACCCTCTATTCAGCAACCCAGAGCCTCAAGCACCCAACCAACACTGCCCTCAACCTGGGAACGCAGTAACTTGCCTAAAACATACTAGAAGTATCTATTCTTTTGTGGTTATTTATTTATTTATTTATTTATTTTTTAAAGCAGAAAGCCACTTTTCAAGAGCATAAAAATAGTTTTTTTTTTTTTTTATCACCATGTCAATCAGAGTATCTACATATTGCCATAGGCTATTTATTGTGGTCATTTTACAAAATATAAAAAACAGTCTGTCGACTTCACATAGGCCAATTCAAACAGCGGTTTATTTTCAGTCAATTTAAACACTTGCCAGTCTCTCAGTAAGAGCCCGAGACATGTAATCATGTTTTCTGATTTGGGACTGTTTCTGCGATACTTGTTTATACCCACTAATTTCATTGCAGTTGTGTATTGACCCCTGCCTGTTTGACATTTTCATTTTTGCACTGAGCTTTTAATAAAACATTTATTATTCAGACCATAAATTTCTGTCACTTTGACCATGTTACATAAACCTCTCACTCACTCATCGTCTACACTGCTTAATCCTGTATAGAGGGTGTCAAGGGGGCCTGGAGCCTATCCCAGAAGAAATAGAGCACAAGATACGGCATACCCTGGACAGGGTGCCAGTTCAACAGAGGGTACACACACTCACATTCACACATTATGGGCAATTTGGAAACACACAATTGGCCTAATCTTTATGTCTTTAAACTGTGGGAGGAAACCTGAGAATCCCCAACAAACACAGGGAAAACATGCAAACTCCATGCAGACAGAATTGAATCCGGACCCTGGAGGACCCTGAAGGAGAAAGTGCTAATCACTAAGCCAGCGTGCCGCCTACATAAACTTATTTTATTTTAACATTATCCCTAACGTATTAATTACGTGTTTAAGCTCCTAGTTTAAGTGAAAGTAGTTGTAATATTTCATAATCAAGTAGGCAGGTTATGGTCAAAATATTAGTCAGTACAGAATTGATGACTAAGGCAACTTTGGGGCAGAGAACAAAGTAGTCAATGATAAGAGATTACTTGAAATTTAAGAAAAAGGTGAAACTATTTATACCCAGCCCGGGTAAAATGGGAGGGTCATGTCAGGATGGACATTCGGGCAAAAAAAAAAACCTGCGCCAAGTTGTGATCAGATGGTCCACTGTGGCGAACCCCTCTATCAGTTCCATCAGTTGCTGAAAGACCAACATCAACAAATAAGCAGTTTGATGGGCAGTTGGGGGCAGTTTCTTAATTATTTATATGTATAAAAATATGTTTAAAAAGTGTTGAATTTGCATTTTGTAGCTGTTTATGGGAACTCTTAATATGCAGTCCAAAGAAGTTCTGATGCAAGTAAAGCAGGCAGAAACTTTAGGATTGGCCAATGGCAACAGGTTATGGATTTTTAGGAGTTAAAATTCAGTTGGTGAAAAAGAATTTAAAAGTAATATACTCAAGCAGGTTCCTTTAACAGCTCTGATATCATCTGAGGAAAACATCATGTTCATTTCAACAACATTGTGGTGAATAGGTTTCTCTGATACCATCTACATTATTGGCAGTTCTGCTGAATAGATTTTTGCTTACACCAAGCGTAAAGAAAAACAAAAAATTGAATGTGATTGTGAGACTGCAAGTGTTTTGTGCGGTGTGTATGTGTGTGTGTGTGAGAGAGAGAGAGAGAGAGAGAGAGAGTGTGAGAGAGAGAGAGAGAGAGTGTGTGTGTGTGTGTGTGTGTGTGTGTGTGTGTGTGTGTGTGTGTGTGTGTGTGTGTGTGTGTGTGTGTGTATACATATGTAGAAAAAATTGCTTTCTCCATTATGCAAAGTCTGGCCTTTTTATTATATGCTTTCTAACTTCCTGTAGTTAGAGGCTGAACAGAAATGCCACCATCACTCTAAACACACACACACACACACACCCACACACACACACACACACACACACACACACACACACACACACACTTGAAGTACTATTAGGTTGTGCTTATATTAATCATTTCAGTTTTTGCTATTTATATAAAATGCATGGTAATAATTTACAGTAAAGGTCACACAATAATTCATTTTGTGCTTGATAGGTCACTAATACCCATAACTGACAAACAGTATTAGTCAGCTGTTAATTAAGCACAGAGTAATAGAATAAATTATTACCAGTGATCCACTGTGTGACTTAATTTATCCTAAACTATAGATTAAATCTTCCTTTTTTTAACCATACCAATGCAATCATAGGTAAGAAGATTACTAGCACTTATGAATTTGTTATTTTAATAGGGATAATACTTACAGCGAATAGAATAACATGGATATGCCATCAGAGCACAATAAATCTGTACAGTTAAATAAAAATGTAGCAATAGTTTAGTAGCTTGATTAACTTTTTTTGGAGTGCCATATGGCAATTTTTTTTACTATTCATAAATTTCGACAATTAACAGGGTAAAAGATAATTAGCTTAATTCAAATATATTCCCATCTATCAATTTATTGGTTTTTAAAAGAAAGTTTTATAAGAGAGTTTTTTATGGTTTTTATAAATTTTACAATAATTTTGTGAAACCATACTATATAAAGTTGCTGCAACATTTTTACTTACTTACATTGCCATAACAGAACATTTCTAAAATTGTGAATGTAAGGTTTGTTGATTTACTGGGTAAACGTCTGTAAGTGCATTTTTTTGCATGTTGTCCATGAGTGTTACTTCAGGCTTATAAAAACATGCTTTTAATGTTAAAATGTTGAAATGTGCTTATTACCCTGTAAAACGTGTTAAATGTGTGAGAAAAGAACATCTTATCTATGTAGACGTATTCTCATATTACACACAACATTCCTAGAAAAAAAAAAAAAAAAAAAAATATATATATATATATATATATATATATATATATATTATGGCAAGCCGTTTAGGAAAATATTCATGAGAGAATTGAATGAAAACTCTATATATATTGAATGAAAAGTCTGAATATATTGAATGAAACTCGATATATATTGAATGGATTCTGAATATATTGAATGGATTCTGAATATATTGAATGGATTCTGAATATATTGAATGAAACTCGATATATATTGAATGAAAGTCTGAATATATTGAATGAAACTCGATATATATTGAATGGATTCTGAATATATTGAATGAAACTCGATATATATTGAATGGATTCTGAATATATTGAATGAAACTCGATATATATTGAATGGATTCTGAATATATTGAATGAAACTCGATATATATTGAATGGATTCTGAATATATTGAATGAAAAGTCTGAATATATTGAATGAAACATGACGTCATCGAAACACAGCGTCACCTTTAGGAAGGATGAGTGAGTCCGCGAGAAACTTGGTTGCTGCGATTCTGAGAAATGAAGAGATGGTCAACACGTTAGTGAGTGCGTGTACGGCCCAAAGTGGTGCCGTAAGCCTCACTCAATATCACATTTCCACATTCGAATGCGTTTAAACCCGCCACGTGTTATTACTTTTTCCTCCCTAATGTGTCACAGCTGCTTTGGTTTTCCCAGTTAATTTGCGTTGTATTTAAGCCCAGCGTTTCGTCGTGAAGTGGGCTATTGCGGTCAGTTTCTTTGTGGCTTGCTCTAATTAATTTCGCCCTCTGTGAATGTTCTTGGCTACGAACTCGCCTTATGCCCAATTCTGTTGTTTGCACATCAACTGGACTCTTAACTGCTTCGGCTTGATTGCCTTTGTTTTTGGCTTGAATACGAATCAGTGAGTGTAATCGTCTTCACTCTCGCTACCAAACATCACTTTATACAACACTAGTGTAAGTACTCGGACGTGGAAAAGAGGAGGAAATGGACTTTGGGCCGTACACGCACTCACTAACATGTTGACCATCTCTTCATTTCTCATAATCGCAGCAACCAAGTTTCTCGCGGACACTCATTTTTTCTAAAGATGACGCTGTGTTTCGATGACGTCATGTTTCATTCAATATATTCAGACTTTTTATTCAATATATTCAGAATCCATTCAATATATATCAAGTTTCATTCAATATATTCAGAATCCATTCAATATATATCGAGTTTCATTCAATATATTCAGAATCCATTCAATATATATCGAGTTTCATTCAATATATTCAGACTTTCATTCAATATATATCGAGTTTCATTCAATATATTCAGAATCCATTCAATATATATCGAGTTTCATTCAATATATTCAGACTTTCATTCAATATATATCGAGTTTCATTCAATATATTCAGAATCCATTCAATATATATCGAGTTTCATTTAATATATTCAGAATCCATTCAATATATATCGAGTTTCATTCAATATATTCAGACTTTTCATTCAATATATATAGAGTTTTCATTCAATTCTCTCATGAATATTTTCCTAAACGGCTTGCCATAATATATATATATATATATATATATATATATTCTAGGAATGTTGTGTGTAATATGAGAATTGGATTACAAGCATAATTCAGTCCGGAAGCAGGCTTGTATCCCAAAACACTTGTAAACCAAATAAAATTTTCCCATAAAAAATAATGGAAACTCTAATTATTCATTCCCCAGCCCCCCAAAAAATACATAAAAATAATTATTATTACTATACAAAATAAATTTTTACAAAGTAAAAATAAAAATAATTAACATGCACTTTACCTTTAAAAAAAAGTAAAAATAAAAATAAGTGTTTCTGATTATGCGTGCTGGCGCTGTGTGTGTGTGTGTGTGTGTGTGTGTGTGTGTGTGTGTGTGTGTGTGTGTGTGTGTGTGTGAAGCTAAAGTAAGAGAAGACTCTTACTTTCAGCATCTCCTGTCTCCCCTCTTCTCATCACACACACACACACACACACACACACACACACACACTAAAGGCGATAGAGAGAGAGAGAGAGAGAGAGAGAGTGAACCGGCACAGTGTCAAATTACACGCACGCGCACACATAATGACAGGCTGAACAAGAAAATGGAGCCTTCTAATGAGACTTTCTTTTGCTTTACATGCACGCAGAGAGTTCTAAGAAGTTCTGTGTTCTAAGAAACAGTAAACGCGCGCTGTACACATGCGCTTACAAACACAAAATAATGTATCTTTTTATATGTGAGTAAAAAAATAAATATAATAAAAATTAATGTGTACACCTGCACTGTAGCTGGTTTCTTTTACCGCTCTTTCAACCCATCTATCCTCTCTGTACAAAGTTTGTATATTTTTGTCCTGTGTTGGTACATCCTTTTATGAAAAGATAGTTTTGTCTCCCTAATCTAGAGTTCTGAACACTCTTCACTGCATTGAGCCTTATATATTATATTGCTTTCTTATGTTTTGGTGTGGACGAGTCTCTGTCTTAGTTGACTTCAAACCCACCAACACACCGATATCTTGTCCTTTTCAAAAAATTTTCAAAGCTTTTTTGACACTCCTGCCACATATGGAATAATAAGACTTTTCTTCTGTTCAGCACTCTCTGTCATCGTTCTTTTTGGTCTGGAAGCTATTTTGTTGGATGCTCACTTAGGATATCTGCATGTCTTGAGCGCTGCCTTTAGACTTGTGTTATTTTGGTTTGGCTTCAGAAGACGTAGGGGTGTTTTCTGCCCTGTGGTGCAGTGTCCTGATGACACTTAATTTGTGTTGCAATGGGTGGTGGGAGTCAAACTGCAACTATTGATCTTTGTGTGGCATTCCTGTAGACTTCTGTTTTTTGCTTCCTATCTTTCCCAATCAGCAGTGCACAGGCCAACCTGTTGTCCTTGGTGTCTTCTTTGGTAAACTTAATTTGCATGTCAATAGGGTTAATATGCTTGGTAATGGCCTGTTCTTTCTGGCTCTTTATCTTTACTCAGGTGTCATCTACATATCTGAACCAATGGGTTGGAACAGAAAGGAATTGAGTGCTTTTGATATGACTCAAAATCCAGATAACCTCACCTGGATGACTAAAAATATTGACAGATATACTACAAGTTCTATAGCCATTAACTATTGCCTAGTTAATTTTCACCCACCCTGTACTAATTGTTTCAGCCAAGACATAATTTAAGTATTTAATAATCATATATAAAATTATGTCCATTATGGTTAACAGATGTTTAGCATCCATCACTTCAGAGTTCAGAGCTAGGCTTTTTTGATGAGTTAAAGAATAAAGGTTTCTGGAGTTACTTTTGGAACACTACAGTCCAACCTGCCTAGAACCTGTTTAGTGCTGTACCTTCTTGTAATGTTCTCCTTAAGCTAGGATAATACACAAATCCTATTAAATTACCATGCTACTAAAGGTTTTGGAATAGTTTTTTTTTTTTTTTTTCAAGAAAAGTATTGTTAACTGTATTTGCAAAACTCATCAAGCACCATGATGAAACTGGATACAATGAGCATCCCAGGAAAGCAAGACCAAAACATAAGTTAAAAGTCACTAATTACTCAGATTAGAGCCATTATGAATAAATTGGCAGACTCATCAACTGTTCAGGGGTGATTATTGTATATTTTGGATGCTTTCAGCATATTTTTACAGAAATAAATAGAAATGTAAAAATTAATAAAAATGAAAGATCATGGAATTATAAAGATGTGTCCGAACTCTTTATGGTGGCTAAGAATAAAATTAGTCTAGCCGGACCTATAGACACCATGACCCAAATTAATGATTTAATAAACATATTTATTAAATTATTTATTTATTAATTATCTTTCCTTCCGCTTTTTCTGAGGGGGTCAGGGCGGCTACAGTCCAGCGTTCCCTATTCCCAGTCACTGGCTCCTTCTAATTAATTATATGTGAAATTAATTATTACTTAATTTTTAAAATATAAAATGTTGCAAATTGTATTACTTTTTGTTACAGCTTCTCCTGAGTATGGCATAAAAACTGTGCAGTCCAACACCTGCTTAGAAATGACAGGAATTCACAGAAATGCCCCACATACTCAGCTTGGTGATCCATGCCACTCCAAGCACAAAAGCTCATAATGAGTTTGACATTGAGATCAATTACATACTTCAAAACATAATAGAAATAATAGTACAAAGAGAGGCAATAATGATAGTAATAACTACTATTGATCAGACTATTATGAGGCTTAATATTGCCGCCTGAGTGAGTGAGCTAAATGTTAATTTCAGCAGATGAAAAATGTCAGGCATGAGCAGTAACGACTCGCCAGTTGGAAAGAATCATTCACACAGTGCACAAGATAATTGCTAATCCATTTTATGGCTTCCATGACATAAAGAGATTAATATTGCACCCAGATTAAACAACTATGTTGCTGTGTCTAGGGGATTAAAGTATACTTGAATTGCAACATTAGCAATTATTAAAATGTTTGGTTATTATTTTATTACAGCAAGGGAATAAGACTTGCAGGCATGTTAATTTAGGTGATTAGATGTCATCATTTCATAAATTTTAGGTCCATTATCTAAAATATGGCCTTGCCATCAAGGTGTTCTAATGCTCTTGCCATCAGTGGGCAGATGTCCAAGAGAGCATAATTGGCCCAGTTCTCTGGGTGGGAAGGACAACTCATGTCCCTGTGCCTCAATCAATTAGGTACAGACATGTTTATTCAAATAAAACAGATTAAAACTCTTAGTGCTGACTCTTCCTGGGTTTTTCTCTATAGTTTATGGTTCTATTCTCTATGATTATTGGATAAATTGACTATTTGATTGGAGTCAAATGTTGAAGAAGCCAATGAAGAAGACTGCCGTGTTGGGGTGGTGTGATATCTTCAGACTTAAAGTGGAATAGAAGTTTATTTCAATAAGAGCATAACCCAAATTGTTTTTTTTTTCATCTATACCACTGTGTTTGTCATCTATTTAGTTCTCACTGCAAGAAAACTGCTCTTTCTAGATCTAAGCCAAGGACAATGACCTAAAGTGAACCAAGTACTGAGGTGCTATTTACATCACCAAATACCACGTTTTGCTGAACTGCTAAGGAGCTTCCAGACCTCACTGTCTCCCCATTTTGCAGCAATGTGCAACTGTTATGGTGATGTTGGTAAAGTCCCATTCACGCTCTAGGATTTGTTGGCTCACAATTTACAGCCAGTGAAGATCTACCCAATCAATGATGAGACCATCACACCAAGTGTTTTTTTTATTTTTGTGTTTAAGGGGACCAGATCAAAAGGCTTGACAGGTGACACTACGGTCTCTGGGGGGAAACAGTGGCAGATGTTATCTGCAAAGGATATGAGGCAGCGGTCTTGTGAGTACAGTGGCATCTTGGCATGCAGTTGGGAGAAACAAGCGTTTCAACAGCTTTGCTGTCTGAGGCAAAGAAAGCACAGTGGGAGTGGAGCACACAAGATCTTACCCATCTGGCTGCTATAATTTTATAGAGCTTCACCTGGAGTGTAGATGACTATCACTTATCTGCTGCAATTCTCGTTTTAATCCATACGCACATGCTTCCTAGCTGTCCGAACACTTATGGTGCTGAAGTAGAGCATCGTCAGAGCATCTCAGTAAGAAGTGCAGTTATGTGTAAAAGTTTATTAAGATTTTTGGCCATTCTGTCAGAGGGGTAGTGTGCGAGATAGATCAAGATGCAGAGTTGTAGATGTGATCGTGAGGTGTTAAGAAGCTGTGAGTACCTGAAGCTGTGTTTCGCGGAGTGACATGAAGCAGAGTCTTGGTCAAGGAATGAAAGCGAGAGTTCAAAGGCAATCTAAGTGCATCAGAGTGAAGCAACTAATCCCAAACATGAGACCAGAATCGGAAAAACAAGAAAACAAAGCGAGGTCAACATCGAGAAAACTATGAAACAAAACGCAAGAATATTAAGCCAAGAAAACTCACAATAATTCAGTAATGAGACTTATACGCCGGAAGAAATCAGCACCGGATAAGAAACCGGTGTGCAGGCAGAGCGGTCAGGAGTTGTGAGAAGCATGACAGCGTGGGAAAGGAAATGTCAAGGGATGAGAGCAGACTTTAAACATGGCGTACAGTACGCGTGAGTTTGTGACACATTCACTTATTCAAAGGTCCCACCACAGCATGTTAATTGAGTTGAGGTCTGGACTTTGACTTTGGCCATCCCAAAACCTTGATTCTTGTATTTTTAACCATTCTAATGTAGATTTACTGGTTTGCTTCAGATCATTGTCCTGTTGCAAAAGCGAATTTCAACCATGTTTTAGCTGTTGGACAGATGGCCTCACATTTGCTAGAATACTCTGGCATACAGAGGAGTTCGTGTTTGATTTACTGTAATGACTGCAAGGTGCCCAGGTCCTGTGGCTTCAAAAACAAGCTCAAATCATCACACCTTCACCACTTTGCTTAACATTGGATATGGTATTCCTGCTAAAATTGTTTTTGCCAAACATGGCACTGGCCGTTAAGGCCAAGCAACTCTACTTCATTCTGATCTATCTAGAGGACATTGTTCTAGAAGCCTTGTGATTTGTTCAAATGCAGTTTGCAAACCTTAGTCATGCTTCCAAGTTCTTTTTTAATAAGAAGAGGCTTTCTCCTAGCCCTTCCAAGTAAAACGTACTACATTTAACAAGCTCAGTGTGGCCTATATGACTGAGATGTATTTCTCTACGCATGGCACCATCTGATCATAGGGTCAATGTGCTGCGACGTCCACTCTTGGAAAAATTGCTGCACTATAAATAAAAAATTAAATGGTGAAAAAAGTTAGATGTTGTTGTTCTTCTGAGGTTGTATTTGTCCAATCCTAAGACCTGATATGATCAGATGATTTTAAATGTTTTTACACAAAAAACTAAGAAATAAAAGATAGGGCACTAACTTTTACATGACCAGTGCCAGAATAACAGCAATTCATTCTGTTTCCAGTATAATAGTTGTGCTCAGCTGTGCTTACTCACTCATCTTCTATACCACGTAATCCTGTATTCAGAGTTAGGCCTATCCCAGGAGACTTAGGGCATGAGGTGGGGTACACCCTGGACAGGGTGCCAATCCATCGCAGGGCACACAGACATGCACACACTCACATACTCATTCACATACTATGGGCAATTTAAGAACACCAATTAACCTAATCTACATGTCTTTGGACTGTGGAAGGAAACCGGAGGAAACTCATCAAGCACGTGCAAACTCCATGCATGCAGAGACGGGAATCGAGTCTGGCTGTGAATCGAACCCAGACCCTGGAGGTGCAAGGCGACACTGCTAACCACTATATCACCGTGCCGCCTCTCAGCTGTGCTAGCATCTCTAAATAGAAGCAATGGGATAAAGGATTTGTCAAACATGAAGTATATAGGTTTTAAAGCAAGAGCAGAAGATCAGAATATCATCGATGTGTGCAATGACAAATTTTACAAAGATATTTATTTAAAGTTTGCTGTAGAGGTGGAGTGGGAACGATCTGTTTGTTTATGGTACAAAGCTCTGTTAAAGAGAGACCCTGCTGATCCATCAGAGTCCATCAGTGCTGCCAATACAGAGGCACTGACCTGAATGTTGTAAGAAGCTTATTTGCATGATTATTGATTAATGAAATAGAAAATGTAATGGACTCGCTGTGGAGAGGCAGGTGAAGGTGCTGGTGCCCTCCATGTTTTCTGGCTTGGCTGAAGGCTTGGCATGGGATTGGCACATCAAGTTTTCCAGAATAAACACACAGTCTCTTTGCAGCATTTAAATCGTTCATCAATTTTTGGATTTGCATCGTTATGAATAATGGAGAGGTTAAAAACAGTTAGTTCCAGAAAGATAATCCAGAATTTGAAAGCATACTAAACTACTCTTTTACATCTATTGCAAATGGTGAGTAACTTTTTATTAATTTCTTGTCTCTTACAGTAGGTTAGTGGCAAAAGAGCATGACAAAACAAATATGGGAAGCCAGATAATCTCTTTCTTCTTCAAACCATACCACAGAGGCCCAAGTTAGCACTATGGCAGTGAGATGAAATTACTGTATAAATTGTGATTTTTGCTATTGTTATTGTGATAGGCCCTCTTGCCTGGAGAGGCCTCGTAAGATATGCAGCAAAAAGCCATTACACTAGGTGGTCTTGCCAGCATGATGGGGATGGATGGTGTAGCAGTAGTTTTTACCGTCTGCAAGATCAATTTCAACTCGGCATCAGTTTAGTCAGGTGCAGCTGTAGTTCCCCATCAGTCACCCTTGTGCTACTTTGGCAATCTGCCTGTTATGTTCGCCTGCTGCATTCATAGTAGGGGCAAATCTGCTGTAATTTATCATAAACAGGAACTGAAATGGATGCAAAATATTTTTATAATTTAATGGAGGAACTGAGAAAAAAAATCAACAACAGTATTTATAATTCTGTTTCGAAAACAAATTACGGGACAGATGATGAGTAAACATCAACAATAATAAAAAGGTGGAAACCCAGTAAAAGTTTAAGTAACTGACATTTGGTCAAAGCACACAAGTCAAGAAGTCAAACCAAATAATATAAGTTCACCATTTCTCTTAAAGCTGAAAGTGTTTGATTTTTCTGTCGCATCAGTAGTGACTCAACTATCCTTTCACCTTCTCTTTAATTTGTAAAGGAAAAAAAAAAAAACATCAGAAATTGATGCAGTCTTTTGAAGTTCTGAAACAACATAAATGTAAAAAATATATATATACAGTAGGCTATATACAGTAAAACCAACCTAAATGTAAACAAAGTACAGTAAATGTGTTTACTGTAAAAGTGCGGCTCATGCATAGCATATTTTCTTATTAACTGCATTTAAAGGCATTCAAGTGAATCAAGTCTTGTTTTTTAATCTTAGGTTGATAAAAACAAGTCAAACGTAAATCAAAAATATGTGTGTTAACAGATTTACAATAAGTCACCTGAGTTGAATGCCTGAAGGAAAAGACTCTGAGCAAGAACACTTGATTATTTCTCCCAGCATTATACACACACATACACACACACACACAAACATTATTACTTAACTTAACTCAACTACATCAAAACATCAATACATCAAAACATTGGGCCTGGACTGACTAATCAACACAAGCGCAGACACACTGACCTACACCACCAAACTATCGTACACACATCTGTAAATGCTTCACTGTTTATCTCTTTTGCACAATATTCATTACTGTTTGCACTAATTCCTCAATGCTATGGTTACTACCTCAACACCATATTTTATGTTCTTTATGTTCTGATATGTTAATTGTCGCACTGTCACTTTGTTGTTGCTCGTTTGCACACTTGCACGTGCACTTTATGTTGTCTGTTGTCTGTAAAACCTGTAGATAGTCTTTCTTAGTTAGTTAGTTTTAGTTAGTTTTTGTTACAGTTTTTTTCAGTCGCTAACAAGCGTTTGTCCAAACAGTTGTCACATTTTCAAAACTCTTTTAGCACAATTAGCACAGCATCAGTCTTTTGTGGCCATACCATTCACACATTTCATGTCGTTTTCACCCAATATGCAGTCAGTGAACACATTTCCACAATGCTTACATTTTCTTAACAGACAAGCTATACCTCCCAACAAAATTATGGACTGTTTTTGTAGTATTTACGAATGTTAACACACAACATCCCACAATAGCAAAAACAATATTCCAAACCTTAGATACAGTATAAAAACCTCTGCTTCTGCAATGATATCATTTAAAAAACAATATCAATATCAAAAATATATCTCAGCTGATAATAAACAAACAATTGAATAATTGACACACAGCTGATTTATGTTGGGTAAATTGGGCCAACCACAGCTTATTCCATTCTGGCTTAGACTCAGTGGGGTTTATAAGGCAAGACTTTGAGGAGTGATGTTTTTGGAAACAAAAAAAAGACAAACACTGTAATGTCTGGTCGAGGAAGAGTAAGAGCAAGGGGCCCAGGGAGAAGAGCAGGCCCAAGGAGAGGGCAAGGTAGAGGTGTAAGAATGCGTGGTGGTGGCATTCCAAGGGCTGCAAGAACAGTAGTCAGTGATGAAATTCGTGCCACTATCATTGACCATGTAATCAACCATGGTCTTTCACTAAGAGAGGCTGGTGAAAGAGTGCAGCCCAATTTGAGGCGGTCAACGGTTGCCTCCATTATACGCATCTTTCAACAAACCAACAGGTAAGTATTGCATTTTACATGGATTGTTTCTATTCTCACTTGACATGTCAATATAGGCATACAGTAATGCATATGTTGAATTTTTTGTTTTTCTAAAGAATGCAACATCTTCCACCCTCGATATCGATAGAATCAGCCTCACAACCATTACGCGGACATTGTCAAAACACAGAGTGCGGATGAAGCAGCTCTACACTGTTCCCTTTGAGAGGAACAGTGAGAGGGTCAAGGAGCTACGACGACAATATGTCCAGGTATAGTGTATATTCAATTCAATGTCCAGTTCTATAAGCTTTGCAGTTTGCAAGTAGGTAACCTACACAATACTAGGTTACAGTACAGTATGGTATACAGTAATAACATGACTTTCATAAACTTTGTTTCAGAGATTTATGGAATTGGAGGCCAACCAGGCCCCTCATGAATTCATATACATCGATGAGGCAGGATTCAATCTGGCCAAAAGGCGTCGACGTGGACGAAATGTAATTGGAAAAATGGCCACAGTTGATGTGCCAGGACAGAGAGGGGCAAACATTACCATGTGTGCAGCAATTGCAAATGCAAGATTACTCCTTCACAGATGTCAGGTTGGACCCTATAATACAGAGCGCTTGCTTGCCTTTCTCAATGATCTCCACCAGCGCCTGGTTCCGGAGCAGGGTCAGGAGGGTGAAAACATGAGGACCTTTGTAATTACCTGGGACAATGTGGCTTTCTATCACTCGCAAGCAATAACAACATGGTTTGAAGTCCACCCAAGACTGGTAAGTCTCTTCCTTCCACCCTATTCACCTTTCCTCAACCCCATAGAGGAGTTCTTTTCTGCATGGAGGTGGAAGGTTTATGACCATCAGCCACATGACCAGATGTCCCTCCTTGAAGCCATGGATGCTGGCTCCAGGGACATCACAGTTGATGATTGCCAAGGGTGGATCCGACATACCAGGCGGTTTTATCCCAGGTGCATCGACTTGGATAACATCAGATGTGATGTTGATGAAAACATGTGGCCTAACCCTGAAGATCGCAGAGATTAGATGCAAATTTTTTGCCTTTTTTTAGCCCCCCCCCCCCCCCCCCCCTTATTATCTTGGCTTTTTGCTGTTGTTTTTTTTGTTCAGAATGCTCTTGTGTGTTTCATGGATATTTTGTTCACTGTAAGCAATACTGTAAAACTTTTTCTGTTCTATCATACTGTGTTTCTACTGTACCTCCTGTAGTAAACAGTAAAGAAAAAAAAAACTTGTTTGCTTTTTACTGGAATGCTTTTGAATGTGAACATTACTGTACATGTGGACATACAGTTACCAACCAAGACATTTCTGGTGTCAAAATGGTGGATTGCATGTTTTGCATGCAAATACCTGTAAAACTGAAACATAAAAGTCTATGCAGTTTTTGTAATGTCAATAATAGCCAGTATTTTGAAACCTGGTGTACTTTGATTGACTGCATGTACCTTGTGAAGTGAAAACAAGTGTTATTCTTTGACAGAATAATTTCATTTTGAGTCAGATTTATAGTGTTTTTGTAAAGTTAGTGTGTGCAGAGAAAGATGTGTTCTATTTTGAAATGAAGAGTTAGTATATATTTAACAAAATGTATTTTTGAGAAGAAAATTATCCATTTGGCCAATTGTGTTTTGTAGGTGTGAGTCTGTGTTAAGAGTTTAGAAAAAGTATCTGAAGTATGGGTAAGCGCTTGTTAGCGATTGAAAAAAACTGTAATTGATGTTGTAATTTATGTTAGGACTATCTGTCTTGTCTCTGCTAGCCAGCTAACTAGGCCTTTTAGTTAGCTAGTTTAGCTTCTCTGTTAGTTTATGTTGTAAGTTTATGTTGCATGTAGCACCTTGGTCCTGGAGGAACGTTGTTTCGTTTCACTGTGTACTAACTGTATATGGTTGAAGTGACAATAAAGCCTACTTGAACTTGAACAAGCACCACATGTAGATAAATTTAATTGATATTATTAAACATGATCATGTGGAAATAAATGTCCAAATGAAAGTTTTTATTGTAGGAAATGTGTGAAATATGAACCATGCATAAAAGTGTATCATTTAGCACAACAAGGCATAAAGACTTGTCACTGCATTAAATGAATGGAGACAAACAACTGTACAGAAAATTACTATGCAAATTATGTTTTTTGTAGTAGAAAAGTCATGTGAAGCCTTGTATAACATTGCACAGTTTTGGAATACTACACATGCATTTTCACACATGCATTGTGGTAAATTGTTACGGTGAATTTGTGTTGTACTAAGCAATCATAGCTACATCACTTTAAACATTACTGTGAACAGCATTTTTTTTAAAGCTTTAACTGTTTCTACATTCCTGTTCATTTCATTACAGAACATAAACAGCAAATAAGGTTAAATTTTTTTGTTAAAATTAATTACAACTTTCTATTTTTCTTTTTTTTTTCATCTTCACAAAGAAATTTGAGAAACTTGGAGGCATGTTTTAGGCACATTCAAAAAGATTATATAATCTTTGAAATTATATTGTTTTAACTGTGGTTGATTTTGCATGTACGTAAATGTACACTTACTTCTATTTAAAGAAATTGTCCCCATGACATTGCTTATGCAAAGCCATAAGTCTCTTGCAGTGCTGTTTCTTTCTGTCATGTTTTTTTATGGCAATCATTTATTGGATCGTTCAAAATTACAGGATTTTGCAATAACGATGAAAACAAGATGCACACGCACGCACGCACACACACACACATATAATGCTGCTCATTAAAGGCAAAGGAAGGCCAGTTTATTGCTGTAGCATATTTCTAACATAAGGCATTTCGAAGTGCTTTACAAATAAAACTGAAAGTATAGATGAATAACTTATTTTTATAATAATCAAATTAATAAAGAATATACAAGTTAAATAGAACATTACTAACTAATATTAAAGTACATAATGCATTAAATAAAATATAAGAAAAAGTAACAGCAATACAGTGCCATCCCTTAATTAACCGAAAGCTTGATTAAATTTGTAGGAACTCAGTCTTGGTTTATAAAGCCTTCTGCTTATAAGGTTCTCTCACATTTGATTTTGTCTAAGAGAAACAAAAACAATGCTGCTTCTCCAAGATTAGTATTTTCCTTAGCTGCAATTAACTAGTAAGTTCCTAATAAGCTCAGAGCCATGTTCAGCTTATATAGCTTAAGAAGATCAAGACAGATACATTAGTCCTAACCCATAGTGATTATAGACAAGTGCTACTACCTTACCATAACTTCTATGACATACTGGGGGCCAGGCATAAGGATTTAAGAATCTTCTTGATGTGGTGCATTTTTCTGGTTCTAGTGAGAACTCTGCTAGCAGCATTTGAATCTATGGAGTAATTATCCCTACTAGGAATAAATGCATGTTATAAGACTATCATTGCTTGGACATGGTTGCTAAAACTGAACTCAGAGTCCTTTAGAACTTTAAGGTTTTAACCCTTAGAATCAAGCTACTGTAAGCAGCAAGTCTAAACCTCACACCTTTCCTTCCAGATATCTTCCTTCCTCATTTATTTTAATTATTATTTTTAGTTTAAAATAACCTTTTTTTGCTCGCCTTGATCATTTATAGGAAAGATATCCTATGCATAATTTAATTGTACTCAGTATAATGATGTTTCTTAACTTATCTTTATAACTTACAGGAAAGTATTCAGTGACAAATAAAAGTGTAAACAAATAAAAACAACTGTGTGTGTATGTATAGGCTAGGCTTCACCTAGAAAGTTTTTAAGATCAGAAAGTTACACATCCTAAAAATGCAGAGCTCATTGCTGATTCTGCTAAATTGGAAACCTTGGACTGATCGCGTACTTGTAGTGTAAACAGTACTGCATAGTCGATGTTTATCAGTTTAGAGCTGAAAGAAGGCCTGGCATGGTTTCACCACCACTGCATCCTTCAAGTTGTCACTCACTTTAAAGTATAGCTTGAATTGAAACGTCAAGCCTTTGGGTGAGAATTTTTTTATTCAAGCTTTTCCAAGAATTCTAGTCAGAATCTATAAAGAGCCAACAGACATGCCAAGCAGTCAGTTGTGGTAAATACCTGCAATCAAAACTAGAGAAGTTTTAAATATGGAGATACAGTGGAAGCTGTGTGCTTACACCAACATTTCTTAACCAGGTGAATAACACAGGAACCACTTAGCTTTAAATTACAGGCTTAAAAATCCTCTGTAAGAAAATTCGCCCTTTTCTTGCAGGCTCCAGCCTGAATGTGTTTAATCTAAAACTGCAGAGCACCGTGCGCTACTTTTGTTATCTCTCCTCCAGCCCACCTGATTCCACTCGGCTGTTAATAATCAGGCTGTGCAGGAGCGGAATCAGGTGGAAAGAAGCAAAAACACTCATTTAAGGCTCCCTACAGCTGAAGTGGGCCATTGCAGCTGGAAACCTTTTTGAAGCAATGGGACGTGCAAATGAAAACTATTTCCAGTCACCACAGAAATCACTTCTGAGGCAATTAGGTTCATAAAAACAGGGTAATTTGACATAGAACTTTGTAAATTGGTTTTGCAATTGTTCAAAGATAAAACTTGTTGTTGCTCAGCATTAGCATCACTGTCTTTGGCAGTATAACCAGACCTTTTGCTGTTAAATCCATTTAATTAAAAAAAATCACTTTTTCAATCAAGTTTTGTAATAATCAGGGAAAAACACATTAATAGACATACTGACATACAGTTCCAGTCAAAAGTTTCGACACAAGTTTGGATTTATTTTTCTACATTCTGGGACAGCACATTTTCTGGAATTAGGTAATTGATGTACAACAACAACAATTTGTTGTTATTTTAAGACACGAAGGCCAGCTGTTCTGGAATAGATCTTGCATGAACAGTATTATCAAGTGCATTTGCAAAACCCATTAAGCGCCATGATGAAACTGGCTCTCAAGAAGACCATCCCTGGAACGCAAGACCAAAAAGTTTAACAGCACCTCTGATTAGAGCTGTGAGGCTTTTTAAAGTATAAGTAGCAGAAACATCTCAATATCAACTGTTAAAAGAAGATTGTTGTATCTTTTGGATGTCTTCAACATTGTTTTACAATGTGGAAAGAAATAAAAACCTGAAAATACAATTGAATTACAAGGAGTGTTTATACTTTTGTCTGGTAGTGCATGTCATTGTATAACTACATATACAGAAGTACTGTATACATACCATTACATGCAGTACAAGCGCATAAGCTAAGTATTTATGGGATTCTCAAGGGCCAGTATTGGAAGATAACCAGGAAAAAGGTTCAACAATCAACAGTGCTCATGAAAGTGAGATGCCTATCCAAGGATCGGGCATGTCCGCACACTTCTGCCCACACTGTTGACACTCTGCAAAACTTCATTTTGAGTTGTTAATGCTTTCATGGCTTGCAGTTTAGCCTAAAATATTTTTAATGAGGGAATACAAAAGCTTGTTAACAGATCGACAAAGTTTATGAATCAGAATCATACAGGGTTCATACAGTACAAGGGCATATGCTCAGTAATTTGATTAAAGCATATAAAAGCAATAAAGAAATAAAATGTAACCTGATTTAATGTCCTAATTATAATATACATTAGGTCTTTAGCCAAGCTGTTGGTGGTGCTGTAGAATCTCACATCAAACGTACAAGGTTGAGTCAAAAATTATTCATATTAAAACTTCTGTTGGCTGCACTGTCTTATCAGCACTTTCTGTTCAAGGCTACTGTCTCCTTAGTCACTTCTGTGCAGGTGTGAACGTGTTAAATCATCTCATTTGTAACTGTGGTGCACGAAAGAAGAGCAGACTGCAGTGATTTATTTTTGAGGGCTGAAAATGTATCTAATACCATTATTTACTGAATACTTTGTGCATTATGGAGAAACTGTATGGATATCTGTAAACAAAAATTTAACCGATACTGAAGACCAAACTTCAGGTCAAATGCAGAGGACTGCTATCCAAGGGCATTGTGATCTTGTATGACAATGCACATCCGCACACTTCTGCCCACACTATCAACACTCTGCAAAAACTTAGGGTTAGGGTTAGGTTTTGAGGTGTTAAAGCGTCAGCGTATAGTCCTAATTTTGCTCCATCTGACTTTAACCTGTTTGGTCCGCTAAAAGCAGCCCTACGAGGATGAAGATTTACTTCTTGTAGATGAAGATCTACAGTTTAACCTAAAATACGTTTAATGAGGGAATACGAAAGCCTGCTGACAGATTAAGTCAAGTAGTCAAGTCAAGTAGGCTTTTATTGTCATTCCAACCATATATAATTCAGTACACATTTAACCGAAACAACGTTCCTACTGGACCAAGGTTCTACATACCTGCAACAACATAAATTTACAACACACCTTTACCAGAACCAACTAGCTAACTAAGAGACCTAATTAGCTGACTAGCTCAGATCGACAATGTATTGAAAAGCAATTATGGCCAAAAAAATGTTCTTTGTTTTTAAGTTAATTTAAATAAACTATACAGCCAGAGTTCTGACTCACCCTTGTATAATACAGCGCAATGTCTTATTACATACCTAAACAGGGGATAATTGGACGTTTTTAATTTTCTTTTTTGAATCTGCTGCTGAGGCTTGCCATGTGGATGTTACTATACAAAACTACCCAAAAATTGCTTATAGACATATGAATAACGGAGAGATGTTTTTGTCTGATTTAGTCCCTGCTACTTAAAACCAACTTTTTTATGTCATAACTGAAGTTCTTGCCATTCCTTATTTCAAAATCCCATGTTTTTTTCTAAATTTTGAGTGGATATATACCCTCAGTCCCACTTTCATCAAGGAGTCAATATGGCCTTTCACTATCTTGTGTTTAATAAGTAGCTCAAAACAAAGAGAGCAATTTGTTTCACCTGTCTACATCACTGTGAAATGCATTTTAAGCAGAATAATTTAATTTGCTTCCTGTCAGCAGCATCTGATATGCCATGTCTTAATGGCGAAGGTAACACGGATTCAAGCTTCCTGAAGGTTTGAAAGGAAGTGTAAAATGCCAACACCATTACAGGCTCTAATGGAAACAGAGCTACCAGACCTGTGAGAGAGATAAAACACAAGGGCAGAAGTTTATGCTCGAGAATCAAGAGCAAAAGCAAAGACAAATGTCACACTGTAAAAACTCTGATAAAATTAGTGGTGGCATAGGGGAAGCTTGCAGGAAATATCCAAATTTGCATTCATTTACAGTCATTTATATGAGGTCACATGATGCAAATCACATGATGATTGAAATTTTTGCAGCTGTCAAGATTAATACATACAGAGATGCCATTGTCCGAAGCATCAAAAACATAAAATCGAAAATAATAAATCAGTAAAGAAATAGGAATGCATGCAAGTATAATTATAATAATTATATATAATTATAATTATAATAAAATAAAATAAAAACAAAGGTTAATCTGATAAAATCACTTGAATGGGTAGAAACAAGAACATTCAAAGCTAAAAAAAAAGTGCAGTGTACAGTATACAGTACCTACTGTAGCAACAACAGCAGATACCTTAAAAGCCACTTAGGAGATTTAAATGACCTTGTTTAAGTAAACTGATTATCAAAGCGTTAACTTGACAAGAATTACAGTAATTTAGAAGTTAGTTCTGCTTACTTTATAATACATTATGTATAATAAGGTAAGCATACATACACCCATCAGCTAAAACATCAACACCACTGCCCAAGTGAATGGAACAACACTGATTACCAACTATACACCAACAAATCGGAGTTAGGATCATGCGCACTTTAAGCTTAGCCATGCTCACAGGGACCAATGCCTATCCGAATAGACTTAGGACATGAGCCGGGGTATGCCCTGCACAGGAACGGCAGTTTGCCTAATCTGCATGTCTTTCGACTGTGGGAGGAAACCACAGCACCCGAAAGAAACCCACCACAGGGAGAACATGCAAACTTGCAAACTCTATGCACACAGACCCCAGGCGGGAATTCAACCCGGAATCTGGAGGTGCAAGTTGACAGTGCCGCCCTTAAAAGAACTCACCACCCCTCAAAGTGCAAGGAAGGCCTATTTTGGTTCTTTTCAATGTACTAGATGGTGAAATGGTGAAAAGGCCTATTTCTACACAAATAACTTGAATTTGCATAACATTTTAAAAGAAAACCCCTTTTTCCTGGGCATCTTTAGGCTAAATGTTGTAAACGTTAATGTGTATAATGAGAGATGGATCCAGTGGGACAGCCCATAATGCTATCTTTTTTTCTTCAGATTTACAAAGCACCAGACATTTTTAATAATGACACTGAATCAGCAGTGGCTCGTGGCCATAAATTTTAATGAAGCAAAACGACATTAATAAAAACATAGCCTTAAACTAAATTTAAGCACAGGCTATTGTCTATTGAATGAAGAGTAACCCTATAATAGCCGGTTAAGAGTTTACAAGAAAGTACACAAACAGGCAGCTTGTTTTGACTGGTTTATATGTATATTATATAAACACATGTATGACCATCACATCCACGATACTTCTACAAACTGTTACCAATAAGTTGGCTGCACACAATTGTATGGGAAATCACTGGATGCTTCGCAGTACCATTTCCCTTAACAACAACTAAGAGACCTGGTTTGCCAATGTTAAAGAAGAACCTGAGTGCATAGAGCCCTGACCTCAGCACCAATGAACACAAGTGAGATGAATTGAAACACCAAAGATTAGTGCCCGACCTTACTAATGCACTTTTGTATAGATGGGAAAACCCACAGAACCATACTTTAAACTACAGTGGAAACATTCCCAGGAAAGTGGAAGTTATTATAACAGAAAATAAGTGACTAAATCTGAAATGGGTTATTCAAAATGGTATGGCCATCAAGTGTCCATAAACTTTTGCCATACAGTGTGCATTTAAAAACTGTAGATGTGATTTTTATCTCCTCTTTACAAGGTGCACACAGAAGAGCTAATCTACTTTGCCAGGGTTGCGAGGTTTCAGCCAAATTCCCAGCCCAAATAAATTTGTATAACCACACAAATGGCCTGACAGTGGTCTCAACAAAATGTAAAAGGGGGTAAAAAAAATATATATATATATTCTATTATTTTCTAGAAAAGGGATTTGCTGACCAAAGGGTACAAAAAATAGTATTTAACACAAAAATGTTGTCCCTGATACCCTTGTCATATACTGTCCTCTGCTTTTCCTCCATTGAAAGTGTTCAAGTGAGTATGGGGCAGTGTGATGCCTTCCTCAGTGGTTCTCTAAAAGTGCTTGCTGCAGAATTAATTTTGCCATAAATGCAGTAATATCTGAATTACTTTTAGTGAATGATTTATTATGGATGGGACCAACATAGATCCAAAGTATATCCCAGTACCACTAAGCATAGAGCACAGACACATAGGACCCAAAAGCTGTAAGGCAGCAATACTGTACCAAACTGCACCAAAACACCACCTTGCATTCATACAGTACCTCATATTCATATAGTTACATGCAGAGGTAAGCATGCAAACTCCATGCACACAAAGTTGGGAGTTTAGCCTGGCCCAGAATCGATCCCAGACCCTGGAGGTGCGAGCCAACAGTGCTGGAATTTTAGCTTATATTTTATTATATATCATTTGAGAAGTAATGGCACCTTGTTTTGAATAAAGGCGGTTTTTGTGCGTGGGAAAGCTGCAATTATAGATTTGTTAGTCACAGAGTGGTGTGAGCTCTTGCACGGTTCCATGCAAAGCTGGAGGCATGTTGAGTTTTGGCATTAAGGGAATATGACTGACCCTGCAATATGAGTGGGTGGCCATTTCTCCCCCTCGCAGATTACTATGATTACATAATACCACTGCAACAAAAGGCCAAAAACTGTAAAATAATGGCCTCTATCTTTGTTAATGCAGAAAGCTATACCTGTAACGTCGGTCACATGTGAAGCTAGCCCATGCTGATTCTATTGATATCTAGAAAAAAAACCATTTACTTGTTTGGGCTTAATAGATTGCATTCCATTAATGAAGTGGCGTTTAGTAAAAAAATAATAATAATAAAAATAGGTGTACCATGCATTGGAAATTAAGTCATGGAGCCTAGAGGAAAACAAATAGACCTAGCGCAATCATTGCATAATTATAAGCAAACAAAATGCAGGCTGGATAATGTGCTTGATAATCATAGTAATTATATTAGTAATAAAAATATATGGCAAGAGACGGGTATGATTACAGCAGGCTTAATTGTAGGGTACTTGGAATGAGGAACTAGATGAACTTCCAGTCCAGAGAGGTAAGATTGTCAGTAGGTGGGGGATCTTTGGTGGTTTTGTGCGTGATATTGTATGTGAACTCAAAGATACCTTCTGTACACATTTCTGTACAAAGTAAAAAATTTAAATAAATAAATACAAATCCCCCCACCCACACACACACACTTTGAGCTTTGTAATTGTACTTTTATCAGTGTGTTTTCTGCAGATTTCTAATGACTCTACTGCTAAATGCTTCTTCTAATCTACTGTACACTTCTACAAATTTATAACTGACATGATTAAAGAAGTAAACTTTAGTCTATTAAAAATCTATTCAAGTCTACATACACCAATCAGCTACAACATTACAATGCCAAACCTTTAGCTATGGGCTGTGGTTGTAAAAACTTGTCTTGGGGAGCAACACAGGCATATAGACACAAGATGAGATCTTTATAAAAAAAAAAATTAAAAAATATTCAACAAAAAAAAAAACATTAGATGGGGAATTAAGAAGAGGCAACAGAGAAAGCAGGTATAAGTATAGGGTGTGCATGCAGCTCTGGAGAAAAAAAAAAATAAGAAAGCACTGCAATTTACTCCAGAAATCTTCTGGAATGTCATCAAGAGGAAGATGGGTAGTAACAAACCATCAAGCTAAGCTGAGCTGTTTGCTTTTTTGCAGAAAGAGTGGTATAAAGTTACCCAACAGCAATGTGAAAAACTGGTGGAGAGCATGCCAAAACGCAAGAAAGCTGTAATTGCAAATCTAAGTTATTTCACCAAATACTCATTTCTCAATGTTATTTAGCCAAAGCATTAACACAATTGGTTTACAAATTATTTGCATTTTGTTTTATTTGAGTTATTAAAGCTTGGGTTATCTTGATCTATTTATGATCTTGGGTTATTTGATGTGTTGTGATTTCCTTTAAATATACACTCTAAATAACAGTTATAATTTGTATTTAGGAGAAATACTGTCAGCAGTTCACAAAAAAATTAAACAAAACAGTTCATCTCACCAATACATGCAACTGTAAGTAAAAAAAAAAAAAACATAAAAAAACTAATTATTTTGCATTGGTTTCTTATTTCTTTTCCAGAGCTGTAGGTGTAAGTCATGGGCAGGGGTGCCTGGTTGGCATGATGGCAAAAGGGCAAAGAGGGAACTTGGGATCTTGGTTACTCGGCTGGCCATGGCCCTTTGTAACCGATTATTTACTTTGGCTAGGCAGACAGAGCTAGGAAGAATGTTGGTTGTTCCTAATATCTTCTACTTGAGACTAATGCAGGCTTTGAGACTTTGCTACTTTTATTTGGACAAATATTGTTGTATCCTTCCCCTCATCTGTGTCTTGACACTCCTGTCTTGCAGGTCTACAGATAATTCTCTTGACCTCATTGCGTTGTTTTCACTCTGACATTCACCATCTACTGTAAGATTTTATATAGACTAGTGTGTGCCTTTATTAATTATATCTAACTAATTTAGTCAGGCACAGGTGCTGTACACTCCAATCAAGTTTTAGAAGCATCTCAAGGACCTCTGATAGGGGTAGGATGCACCAAAGCTCAAATGAAAGTGTCATAACAAAGGGATATTTCAGTCTTTATTTTTGGTGAAATAACAAAATACTCAAAACACCCCTTTTTACTTTGTCATTGTGGAGTGTTGTGTGTAGAATAACAAGAAAAAATGATTTGGGTCTAAAAAAAAAGTCTAAAAGCCTTAAATAAAATTTAGATAGATAAATAGAGAGAGAGAGAGGGAGAGAGAAAGAGATTTATTACACATACCCCTTTAGTTGCTTCAGCCATGGACCTCTATAATAAATGTCACCATATGCAGTGTAGTATCTATTAGCCTACAGCACACTATTAAGTAGCTTGGTGTGCAGTGTTGGATGTGTAAAAATGAGAAACCACGAATAATATGGTTTTGTGGTGCATACAAACGGCACATATAAATTTTGAACGTATCATAAATGTTCTGACTTGCAGCAGAAATTTTCTCCAGAACATGTTGGTATGTATATTTAAAAATAAATAAATATCCATTTAGGTGCTCATTATGTCACCATACAAAATGTAGTATTTTTTAGTAGAGTATACATTTGTAGTGCCTATCTGTCCCAACTTTTTATGCAGGATGTTGCAGAAATCCAGTGTCTTCTTGCGCCAGTCCCAAGTCTGGATGAATGCAGAGAGTTGTGTCAGGAAGGGCATCCGATGTAAAACATTTGCCTAATTAATGATGCGAATCACAAATATAATTCCTATACTGGTTCGGTCGTGGCCCGAGTTAACAACGACCGCCACTGGTGCTGTTGACCTACAGGGTGCCAGTGGAAATTGGGCTACTGTTGGTCAAAGAAGGAGAGGAGGAAGGCGTGTTCAAAAGCCGAGAGAGAAGAGGAAAGGCGAGAGTTTAGTCGTGATAGTGGGGAAGGCAAGAGAGTTGGTTGATATGATGTAGAGAAGGAAGGCGGATATACTGTGGGTGAAAAGGCAGCAAGGCCAGAAGCTTAGGAGCAGGGTTCAAATTGTTTTACCATGGTGTGGATAGTTGTGCAATAAAAGAGTATCAGCGAGAATGAAAGGAAAGGTGTACAGGACAGTGGTGAGACCAGCGATGCTCTACGGCTTAGAGACAGTGGCGCTGAAGAAAAGACAGGAGGCAGAGTTGGAGGTAGCAGAGCTGAAGATGTTGAGGTTCTCTTTGGGAGTGACAAGGATGGATAGGATCGAGAATAGGTTCATCAGAGGGACAACCCACGTTAGATGTTTTGGAGATAAAATCAGAGAGGCCAGATTAAGGTGGTTTGGACATGTTCAGAGGAGAGATTGTGAATATATCGGTAGAAGGATGCTGAGGTTGGAACTGCCAGGCAGGAGGTCTAGAGGAAGACCAAAGAGGAGATTTATGGATGCAGTGAGAAAGGACATGAAGTTAGTTGGTGTGAGAGAAAAGGATGCAGAGTATAGGGTTAGATGGAGGCAAATGATTCGCTGTGGCGACAAAGAAGAAGAAGAAGATAGTGGTCCTCAAATGGTTGCCATTGGCCTCCTAATTAGACTACAAAGATTTCTAGATGGATGGATGGATGAAATACAGTATGTTAAAAAAGTGACACACACACACAATTTTACGAATGAAATGTTGGTAACATACAACAATGTCACAACCAAGTAATTACACTAAAATTAACATCATAATTCTGAATAAATGACAGATTTCACTGGTGTTTACTCTTGACTTAATATAGTTACCTAAACTGGTTCAAATACATCAGAATCCGTGTCCTGTGCACTAAATGCTGACCCAGTGAGTGCTTAAATATTTTTGGCTAGCCACAAAACGTCCTGTAATCTCAGCAGAGAACACGCGGTGTACTTTTACAGTTCAGCAAGCATGAGAATAACATCCCAGTTCCGAGTGAATATTTACAGTGGAATATGACAGGTTTAGATGAAAACACAAAGGCAGAGATAGAATTCTGGCTGTTGCGAGGTGAATTGTTGTGTAGGGAGGAAAATGGAGTCGTGACAAGAGAATGTACCTGTCACTTACTTTTCCTGTATTCACCATCATCACAGTGAAAGAAATCATATTTCATTTGCAGGTCGACTACACATCACATTCCCCCACTGCTCCTGCTTTTCCATTCTCCTCTCCTCTCTTCTCTTCTCTTCTCTTCTCTTCTGGGTTTTCTCTTTTCATCTTACCTTCTTTTCTTTTCATTTTATTCCCTTGTCTTTCTCTCTCTTGGCATTTTTTTTTTTACTTTTTGGCTCATGTTTCATTCCTCTTGTCCTCTTTTCGATTCCCTATTCCTTTTTCTTCTCTCCTTGTCTTTTCTGTCTTTTTTAATCTTATTTTTTTTTCTTTAGGTTCTCTTGGCCACTATGTCTTTCTTTTCTTTTCTCTTATCTCTATTACCATCTCTTCTTTCATCAGTTTACCTTTTATTTTCTCATTTTCATTTTATCTTGCCTTTTTCATCTCTTTTGTCTTTATTCTCTACTCTTTTCTTCTCTTTTTCTATCATATTTTTTCTTTCATCCTTTTTTCGGTCTCCTCTCCTTTTTTCACTCCAAACTTTTTTTTTTGATCTTCATTTATAATCTTCTTGTCACTGTCCAAAAATACTCTGCACACTCATGCTCACCCATGTTGAGCACAAAATTTGCCAGCTTAAACCTGTCAGTCTCTGTTTGTTGCTATAGTAACAGGACAGGTAATAACTTTAAAATCTGTTTAAAGGTCACTTCTTCACAGTCTACTGACACACACACAGATAAAGAGTAAGTGTTAGGCGCATCTAGAGGGTCAGTATGCTCTTGCTGTAGAAAATATGATAAAGCGTGTTTAGTTCTGACTTAATTCCACAGAATTCACTGAGGTGTAGTCACAGAGTTTGTCATTTTTTCCCCGTCACATTGTTTCAGCAGTGGCTTTTAGATGTGTCTTATTATAATAATTACACTAAATTGCTGTGACGCATTTGTGTGCTGTCCATATGTCCACTTAGGGTCAAGATGAATCCGACATAATAACGCTGTGCTTAAACGCCCAGAATTACAGTACATCACATGTGCAACATGACACGTAATAGAATTAACTGCAATTTTGGGACATATCATATGCTTACAGAAGCTTCAAGTACAACCAGGATGCTGTAGTATTTGTTAACCTTATTTGAATTAGAGAGTGGTGGTTTATTGTTTCTTGTGCCGGAAAAAAATACCACTCACCGAAAACACAATGCTGGTGTGGTGCCATTTGGGGTCACACTTACAAATTTTTGTTCTTTTCTTTCCTTGAAAATGCAACAAATTGAGGCAATTAAAAGATTCAGATAGGGCAAGGCTAAATTTACCAAATGGGACATACTTCTACAATCACATTATGCTTATTATGTGAGACTATATATATATTTTTTACTCCTACTTCTCAAAAAAAAAGAGACAAAAAGATGCTGCCTAAGTATTCCTAACAATCAGGTGGCTATACAGTACTAACCATAAAGCCATGTTGGCCAAATTGAAAAATAAATTCTTACTAAGTAGTCACACTCTACCCATTCAAACATAAGATATATAATACTGTACATGCAGTGCACACTCTTCCAAGCCAAAAACACCATTTTCACTGTCCACTTCACAACAATAAAGGCACATTGAAAGGAATTTTCCAAGAGTCCATTTTCAGTAAAGCAAAATGTAGTTTATTTAAAAAAACCTCTGCATGTCGAACAGTCACAACATTAACACCATCAGTAAACTGATAACAGGCTCATAGGCACCCAAGGCCCACTCATTCCTGCAGGGACCAAAGGCCAGCCCATCTGGTCTGATCACACATTAAACCCAATGCAGCACAACTTGGAAAAACAAGACCAAGAAGGCCACAGAATAAAGGCACCAGAACTCCAGTGCAACATAGCCCAACTTGCATAGGGCTCAGCAAGCAAAGACCTCTGTCCCAGCTTCCAAACTTCCCAGACCCCAGTTTGATCGAGCACCCATGGAATATGCCGGACAAACAAGTCCAATTCACACAGGACTTAAGGGATCTGCTGGTGCCAAACATCACAGCACACCCTTAAAGGTCTTGTGGAGTCATGCCCCAAGGGGCCAGGGCACAAAATATTGGTCATCAAGTTTTACAGTAGGTTATAAAACTATGGCTGACTATAGTATGTGCGTACAAGGCTTAATACAATCAATATTAATAAGGGAAGTCCTTTCTCAATAAGAAAGAAAAAACAAGTCTGGTATGGTCGAAGACGAAGGTTAAAATATTCAGAAAAAAAAATTAAATAATTAACAAATAACCCACAGTGAAGCATGGTGGCGCAAGCATAACTCTACAGAGCTGATTCTCTTTAGGTGGGGTTGTGGAGACAGGTAATAATGGACCTGGGCTGCAGGCCGCTGTTACACAGCTAAACTGGGGGGAAAAAGAATAATTTCTGTCTATGCAAAGTTGTGCAACCATGTTATTGTACTTTTTTTGTCTTTTTATCTACAACTTTTGTTTTCACTCAATTTATGTTGTTACTACAGCAAAATCTAAATAAAAAAATGTTTTTATATTTCATAGCACAAAAAACTGCAAAAGAGGAATTTTAAAAACGGATGCTATTTTCTTAGCTTTATATCCACTTTAAACATTTATACCATTAATGTAAGTGTACTATTATTTAATTATTAATATTTTTTATTATTTATTACTATTAAATCACCACTTTATTATGTATGACTTAAATATGCTCTGGTGCTAAATCATTGCATTTGCCCAGTTTATACATGTAACATTGCTGGCAGTTTTGCTAAAATGCTTCTGACATTTTTTTAAACTTATAGTCGTCACAGACAGTGTTGTCAGGAAGGGATTAAATTTAAATCCATGTGGCACACAGAGATATCTCAGTTTATCTGAGAATTAGAGTTAATCCCTAACACTAGGCACCCATCTGACAGGCTTTCTACAGCTTCATATTCATATGCAGCATTAATGAGGGTCAGAGTAACTAAATCAAACTGAATAATTGAATTTGGGGAAGTAGGGGTGTGTGTGTGTGTGTGTGTGTGTGTGTGTGTGTGTGTGTGTGTGTGTGTGTGTGTGTGTGTGTGTGTGTGTGTGTGTGTGTGTGTGTGTGTTTGGGAGGGGGGAAGGGGGTTAATGTGTATTATTATGTCCTTAAAGTCAATGTTTTATGTTTAATAGGAGGCTATGGCATGTCCATAAAAAATAAATAAATAAATATCAACACAATTTTATTCATTTAAAAAAAATTTGTAAAATTTGGTAAAAATCCAGGATTACAAAATTATCAAATGGATAATCCCAAAAAAATAGAAGCTTATATAGTTCTTTTACTTTTTATGAGTGTTGTCATACACAGAAAAATAAGCTTTATTATAATCATAAAATCAAATCATATTTAAATGTCTTCAACGCATCTGTTTCCGCTCTTGACATTTTTCTTATTCTTTTTGTTATTATAATTATTGTAGAAAGAGTGCTAATTGTTTCCTCACTATTTTTGTTTTGTTAATTTTTATTCTTGTTTATTAACCAATTATATATTTTTTTCCGTTTGTATATATAGATCAAAGCAGCAAGACACCATAACTAAATACAGTACTTTTCAAAAGACTTCATCAGTAGTCTAATCTTATATGTTTACCAAGTCTACTTTATTATTCATAAAGCCATAAACTATGTTCAAACATACCTTAATAAAATAATAAATAAATAACATTACAGAAAAATATATGCATGCATGTAAAAAAAGCAATATAGTACAATGAAAATAATGAAAATAAAATTAAAATAGAAAAGAAGCAAGTGTGACAAGGACACACTCCACATATAATTGTTTTAATTATGAAGCTTTTATTCAATCAACCAAATATTGACTGGGTTTATTTTGTTATCCTTTAGTGTACTTTATAGAAGTTTCTTTTATGACGGTTTTCCTCTGTCCACCATTCGTCCTCTGCAGCTGATCCAGAATGCAGCTGCATGACTTGTTTTCAACCTTCCCAAATTCTCCTACTGTACGATACACCTTCCCACTTCTTCAGTCCCTGGACTGGGACAAAAAGAAAAAAAAACACAAAATGCTTGCCTACAAAGCTAAAAATAGCCTAGCACCCACTTACCTTTCCACTTTAATCACATGCCGCACCGCACCACATCTCTCCAATCCTTCCGCATTGCTTGGCTGGCTCCACCATGTCTCAAAGATCAAAGACATACAGTACATTAGGACTGTTTTCTGTTCCAGCACCTAGGTGGTGAAATTAATTTTCTCTAAATGTCTATAAAGCTGAGTCTCTGCCAGTCTTTAAACAGTGACCTATTTAGTGACTAAAGACCTATTTGTTGCTTTAATATTTAGGTTAATCTCTCCCCTCCCGCCCCTTTTCAACAGTGTTTGACTAATGGTACTTGGTTAGCAACCTAGTTACCCAGTATAACGATCTATCCAAGATGGAAAACTTTAAAGAACTTTTGCACTTCAAAGTGGCTCCAGATAACAGATAACAGTGTCTGACAAATGCATACTGTATAATGTAAATACAGAAATGTTTTAGAAAAGCATATTCTTATGGCGTTTTGTTTCCAGAACATTTGCAAAGTACTAAAAGGATAACAGCTGTTTGATTTTACTGAGCAAGCTGTAGAACATGAGTTCTTCTGGTAACTTTGTCACATGTGCTCTTTTCTATTTTCATGCAAAACCCAAGTGGCTTACTGGTTGGCACTGTTAACTTGCATCTCCAGGTCCTGTGTCGGGTCTGTGTGCATATAGTTTGCATGTTCTCCTTGTGCTGGGTGGGGTTCTCTAGTTTCCTTCCATAGTCCAACAGTGGCGTTTCCAAATTGCCCATAATGGGTACAGTAAATGTAGGAATGTTAACTGGAGGTCCTACCATGGTTGTACAAATGGGAATAAATGCAGTGGTCACCTTTGACTACCAGTGGTAACAATTATCCTCCACGCTCACCAGTTGAACTACAGACGTTCATAGATGGATGGATGGTTGGATGGATGGATGGATGTAATATATTGCTTTCTTTACGGCCATGCAAATAATCTTCTGTAACATTATTTATATATCACTTTTAGGGTACAGTATGTTTGGAAATAGTGAATGCTTTTGAAGATAATAATACAAAAAAGACAAACATATATAACACACTAATGTGGTTGGTTGGTGGCAGTTGTCTTCAAGGAAGCACGTGATAGCCTTTGACCTCTATAGGAAGTTTCCCTAAAGAGACAAGTCGGGATGAGCAACAAGTAAAATTGTGGGGAAATGTTCAATTGCATAAGTATTCACATCAATTACAGTGAACCAACTATATTTGCTACACTGTTAATATTCAGGGTTACTTCATCAAATTTTCAGCTTAGTAATAAAATTATTGCTCTATGGAGATTATAAATGTAATAAATATTAAGTTGTAAAACTAAATATTTAATATTTAATATTTAAAATGATCAGGGCGGTGATTAGTATACTGGTGATGTTGAATGCTGACTGGTTGGAACATACAGTAAGCAACCAATTGATAAATTGCATCTTTGGGAAGTTTGCAACATGTCACAGCAAAACATTTGTTTCATTTGTGTAATTTAATCTACATAATTTAGTAAAAAGAAAAAAATCATTTAATATAAATAAATGAGGGGTTGCTCAGATTTTTTTTGGAATATTTTGGGTGATAGAAATGTGAGAGGTACTGTATCAACTATTTCACACTAGATACTAAAAACCACGGCTAATTGAATACATTTGGGGTAAGTAGAAAATTGCAGTTAATGGATAGGCAGTTATCAGTAATAGGCAACAACCAAACATGAGTCATGGAGATCATTCTCCTTCTCTCTACCTCTTAATCTCTTTAGCACTCAGTCATCGTCATAGCATTCCGTCATCTGTCTGGCTAAAGAGTATTTATTCAGAACACATACTTTAGGGAAATTAACAAAATTGAATTTTACTGAAAAACTGAAAGATCTACATTATTGTTGTTAATACTATCCCTTACCTACAGTAACATTAACCTACTGTACAGTATGGGCCTTCATAAATATGAATGGAACATATTCATACAGTAAATAACAATGGAACACTTAAAATAAACTTAAATCATTACCTATAACCACTGAAAATACATAGATTTAAGAAAACATAATTAAATCTAAAATTAATAGAATTAGTTTTGAAGAGCAAGCTGACATCCGTACAGTAGATAAAATCAACTTGGCAAAATTAGTTCATTTAAATGAAAATGGACATTCGAAAGAGAAAAATAATTATAATTTTATGTTAGGTTTATCTACGTGACATTTAACCTCTTAGATCTACAGTTGGGAAAGTGTGTTTAGATAACTTAACTGTTTCTTTACTATCCAAATAAGGAAGACACTGAATAAATCCAACGAAATAAATGTACTCACACACACACCACTGTTGTAGTTTCAATCCCAGATCCAATAGCCTCTCCTCTTATATACTCTGTTAAGATGAAATCCTTTTGGTTTTGAAAGTGCAGTTCAGACAGGAGAAGTCTAAGCTTCATTCCCTAGCTGCTGGTGCCCCCTGTGTATAAATGCTGGAAAAGCACTGACCATGAACACACTATCGCTCGCACTCATTCACGCACTAAAAAACACTGCGACAGCTTGCCAACGTGAACTGAGCCGTTCAATAATTTATGTGGTCTAATGCAGGCATGGGTGAGTCTGATAGGGCAGAGCAAGGTGGCTATAATAGAATAATGCCCAGCACTATTTTTTTCCTTAATACACCTTGGCATGTATTGATTCATTTGGCTTTAGTCTCACTTCAACAATCATGTAATTTGAATTGCTAAAGGGTGATACTATGTGGTGCTGCAAGAAACATTTTGTTTTTTGAGCTTAGCTATCCAAAAAATCACTGCCTACTACAGATACCCACAATTTGCTTCTAATCGGTTTATACTCTGTCTGGCCCAAAAAGTCACTATTTGGATTTAAATAAGCAAATACTTAGAAGTTTTCAATTGTAAGAGTATTAATTGCAGTTATTAATGTTTCAGTTGGCAACAACTGTTTTAACTGTAACTGATGTAGTGAATAGTTTCTTATATCTTAAACCACCAAGTCAGAAGACACATCCTGTGATCATGGGAAAGATGTTACTACATTTTAAAAGGGTCAACTTTTTAGCTTGCTGCAAGAAAAAGGGAAGAACTATGGAGATAAAAGTACCTGAAATAGGTTATGAACTGTACAATGCATTATTAAAACCTGGAAGGATAGTGCTGAACCAATAACATAGCAGGAAGAAATGTGGTTAAAAAAAAAAACATGGTGTAGTTAGAAAAAACATGAGCAATCATGACTTAAATGCTTGGTGAAGTTGCATCATAAGAATTAACAATAGAAATTAAAAATGGTAATAGTAAAAGTAAGAGCATTTACAGTACACACACACATACACACACACAGGTGACAAGAACCTACAGATATGGTACTAAACAGATGTGTTGCCATAAGAAAACCACTTCTTATTGAGACTTTTAAAAAGTGTGCCAGTTAATACTAAAGATAATAAAGGTCTAATCACTAAAGACATAAAGATCCGATTTTGAAGCAATGGAAAAAAGATTGTTGGTTTGTTGAATCCAGATTGACCCTTATTCCAGCATTATTGATGTGTCAGGGTAAAAAGGGAACTGCATGAAGTATTGCACCCATCATTCATAGTGACCACTGTACAAGACCCTGGAGGCAGTGTTATGATCTGGGGTTACTTCAGTTCGTCAGGTCTAGACTTAGCAAGGTTATGTGGCAATAAATTAAAGTCAGCTGACGACCTGAATGTACTGAATGACCAGGTTATCTATCTGTGCATTTTTTTGGCTTCCCTAATGGCACAGAACTATTTCAGGATGAGAATGGAAAGCTTCAAATTGAGCCTCTGGGAGCATGAGGAATCATTTTCACACATAATTTTCACAGTTTCACACATTTGCCACAACAGTCAAAGTCCTGACCTTAAGCCCACTGAAAGTATTTGAGGTCCTGTAGAAGACACAGAGTGTTTTAATTCTCCTGTCATCAATCAAAGATCTTGGCCAAACATTAATGAACCTTTGAACAAAAACAAATGTACATACAGTACGTAAGTTTAAATCAAAGCCTTAATCAAAACTGAAGGTGGTCTAACAAAATAGTTTGCGACTGTTTTTAGTGGACCTGACTCACAGCCAAAATGTAATACACTACAGTACATACCAGAAAAAAAAAAAAACCTCAACAACAAATCCCAAAATACAACAGCAAATAAAAAAAAAACTGATAATTTGGATAACATTTGGATAACAGCCTGAAAAGCTACAATCCTTTTTTTTTTGTCATTGTCATTGTCATTGTCCGATCAGCATCAAGCATGGAATGTTCTATAAGGACCTAGAATTAATGTTGTTGGTCAGAACAGTATATTTGGCATTTTTAAAGAGAAGACAGCCGATAACATCAGCCTGGTGAAATGTATTCACTCAAATGTAAACAAACTTAAAAAAGAGAAAAATTATTTCCTTTTATTATGCTGAGCAACGTGCCTGATGTTTAAAACAAACTGTGATGCACATAGTTACAAAGCAATGGACATGACTAGTTTTTATCATTTAGGAAATTGATTAAGATTAATCGATTTTAGCTTGTGTTTACTGTAACTCAGTTTTAGCTAATTTTCTTAATATTTAATAGATTATACAAACGAGAGTTGTACTTGGATTTATTTAGACTTTGTTGGGTAGAGGGTGTTTATTTTAAAGTAAATATACTGGCTGGAGAGTCAGTAACATTAGCATTCAGTTACCTTATTTGAACAATATCTGGAGAATATGTTGCTGGAAAGATATTAGATAGTTCTTAAAATGTATAAATTAAATGTTTAGGTTAACCAGGATGTGTAAAATATGAATGTGCGGAATGTGCAATATTGGAAGATATGACCTGTAGATATGACAGCACCAATATAAGTAGAACATAAGGTACAGTATAGAATTAAGTGATGTGTGTGTCAGCAGCAGTGTTATTGTTCGTGTTTTTGTCCACGTTTTTAAGTGCAAGGTACAGTAGTCCTGTTGAATTAGAAACAAGAGATGTGCAGCATATGAGCAGTGCACAATGTTCTACTGTACAGTATATGGCATAATTAATATTTTTCAATATTTAAATAAAAAAACAGCTTGACAGCACTTTAAGAACTCCATTTTTAAAAAACAATAAGTATTCTTCAGTAATTATTTAAGTAAGAAGGGTGTGGCAGAAATGGCAAAACATTATATTGAAATAGTTTCGGTTGTCATTGCGAGTTTTGTGTGATTTTGCAAAATGCTATAACCCCATCTCAGCAGTTTTGTCACAAAGGATAAATCAGCCTGTAGTTGTGTTGGTGGTTCCTTAAATATGCAGTCTAGTATCAATAATATGTTTGTAAAGTTTTAATAAAATAAGGTATTATGTTTTATAGTGAGTCACTGGCAGCAAATTGGAACAAGGTTAAAAAATGTTGACTTTGCTTGCACAAAAACTTTTTAATTACAGAGGTTGTCGAAAGATCATGAGAAACATTTAAAACAATACAAAACTTTAGTTTACAGCATTGTCATCCTTCTCCTCTAACAGATTCTGTTTTACCTCAGTCATTCATCATTAGTACAGACGTGACATATAACATCTTTTTGTGCATCATCAAACTGTAAGTTAAAACAGAGTTCATCAATCCCAAAGAGTGGTACTGTACACTTTAATGGCCACTAAAAGAGAGGATCTCCTGTGGCGCTCTGTAGAACACTTGGCTGTGATGAGTCTCTGGCTGAATGTACTCCTTTGATTGGCCAGCACACTGTGTAGTTTGTGAGAAGGATTGTGCAGGATTGAGTGGAGTTTAGACAGTATTCTCCTTTCAGCCACAACATGAACAGGGTCCAGCTTAGTGCTTAGGACAGAGCCAGCCCTCCTAATTGATATGTCCAGTCTATTTTTTGTCCACCACCTTCATGCTACGCCCCAACCCCATAGACCACCTCATAAACCTTTACATTAGTCACCATGGAGTCATAGAACATCCGCATGGTATTTAAAATGTTACAGCTTGTGTTTATTGCTCAATCTGGTTTATTATCTAATTGGACTCCCAGGTATTTGTACTCCGAAAAACAACCTTAGTTATTAACCTAGTTAACCCAGTGTAAGTATGTATCCAATTATGTAAACATTAAAGCACTTTTTGTAAGTCGCTCTGGATAAGAGCGTCTGCCAAATGCCTAAATTTAAATGTAAATGTAAACCTCTCACCTTAAGCAATGATGGGGGTCCTTGATTTTTTTTAAGTCAACTACTAGTTCCATTGTTTTCTTGATGTTGAAGGTGATTAGATTTACACCAGATAATGAAGCTCTCCACCACTGACAGGTACTCTGAGGTGTCACCTCATTGAATATATCCAACAACCACAGAGTCATCAGAGGACTTACTGTACTGTATGAAGATGGCAATACAAATAGTTGTACCAGTTTCTCACTGGTTAAATGGTACATACAGTACATGTAGTTCCTGAAAGCTGGGGTAACTGCAATGGAAGTTCACCATTCTCCAAACTTCTACTTAACACATTTAATGCACTCATAGCTGTCACTATTTTCTCAGCTGGCAGTTTTAAAACTAATCACATGATAACAAGAAGTAAACAATGTGACTTGTTTTTTAGGACACTTCGTTTTTTGCTATATACTGTAATGCGCCCATTCCAAGCAAAAGCTTAAAGCTTCTGAAATAAGGATATGTAGGGGTTTTCATATTAAAAGAAATTTGGCAGAATTATTTGTCCAAAAAAAAAAAGCATTTAGCAAATTATGCTGTCAAACTGTTAAATATAGATTCTATAGATGTTAAATATAGATTCTGGGTTTGCTTCCCAGGCAAAGCCCAACTCTCAGAATTGCAGAGGATCGGGGATGAAATGGGACAGTTGGGATATCCAGTATAAAAACCTGTGCCAATAAAATATGTGGCTCAGATGACAGACTGTGGTAGCCCCATATCCGAGCAGCCAAAAAAAAACAAAAAAAAAAACAATAGCAACAATGGTTTTTACAAAAAATACAAATAACATTCATTAAATCTAACATAAGTGATATACTATAAAGCACCACAACATCCTGCATGATTCATATTGTACAAGCGCAAATGTAGCCAATAATTTATATTATCAGTACTGTCCGTTCTTCTTTTTTTTTTTGCCTTTTCCTTTGTTGCAAGATAACTCAGTTGTATTTACTTAGTTTATATATACATGTACAAAAAACATACAGTATATCATTCATACATAGGTAAACACATTAACCTTATTAGACAATAAACTAAACTAGGATAAAACCTTAAAACTACCTGACAAAGCTAAGTTTTAAATCTTATCTTATTTTATATAATAGGTTTAGTTAAGTTAAAGAAAAATATTTACCCAATGCTCACAGTTTTGCCCTTTCACACAAGCTAATAGAGCTGTGAAAGGAAATATACTGTCAACTGCCCCAGGCTTAAATTGGCTCTTTTTTTTTTTTTTAATCTAAGAACTATTTTGGTAATGACATCTCTGTCTTCCTGTTTTGCCACTTTTAATTCTGTATTCCTGGGGAAGTGCCGTTATACTGATGCTGCTTTGGCAGCATTACTGCATCAGTTTACTTAAGCCCCATTTACATTTTATGATTTTTTTGACCATCTGTTTACACGTTCTTTCAACTATGACCCATATCCGATTCAAGTTTTTACACTTGACATACCATCTGAAACATCGCGAATACTTAAAGGGAGGTTCTTGCGCTACACACTAGTCAAGATGGACGACGGCGAAATATGCTTGATGCTAGCCCTGCGATATATGCAAAGTTACGCGAAACGTCACCATGGTTTTGAAATGGAGGAGGAGGAAAAAATGCTATAATTGCAGCCTGTGCATAAGCTTCATTCACCAAATACTGATTTCTTAGCCTGTTGATTTTATTTAGCCTAAATAAGCAACACAAGGCAGGGGGGTGGGGGGGGGGGATTTCTCTTCCATGTCATCTGCGATGTTATCATTCCACACGCGCTTCCACCAGAGAATAACATTACGTCATTTAACCGCAAAGAAGTCCTAGTTTTAATGACATACAGAACACAATGACTCAGGAAATCTGATCTGTCCGTTTACACGACAATCACATTAGCACTAATTTATATCTGATTTTTTTCCACATATGAAGGAGGCCCGAAACTGATCTCGAAATATCGGAATGCATGCGTTTTTTTCCTGTTTACATAGACATAGAACATATCCAATATGTTTTACATATGAATATAATAGAATTGGGTGACATTTAACTGACAGCGTAAATGTAGCTATAGTGAAGAGGTTGTGCCTTTTAAGAACTTAAAAAAAAAGTCTAAAGTCCTACAGTAAATGAACGGGATAAGTATCTGGGCACCTCATGTAATTTAGAAATGACCCTCTTTCAAAGCACTTCAACACAGCCTCCAGTTAGATAGATAAAAAGTCGCACAGGAAACAAAACCCTTAAAAAAAACAGTACAACGACGGTTTTCGACGAAATACTGTATGGTAGGTCATTTGCGGAGAAATTTTTACTTTACATATTAGGCTACAGACATGGCCGAGTCGCACGGGATTAAGATCACAGACAACCTCCTTAATAATTACAAATGACTAGAGGTCAACAGGTAATACTGATCCTGTGCGAATAGGGCTTAAGCTTTTCTATTAACAATTAAAATCAAAATGATGATGATAAATGATAGCAACTATTTACCACTGTGATTTTCTTTCTATTCAAACATGCTTTCAGTGCAGTTTCCTACTTTGTATGTATGTATGTATGTACTGTATGTATGTATGTACTGTTTGTACGTACAGTATGTATGTATTGCATTTTAATATCAGCATCTAATACTATATTTTACTCCTCAAGTATACAACAAAATACACTGTCCAGCCAAAAAAAGTCACACACTAATATTTTGTTGCGTCTTTTGCTTTAATTACAGGACACATTCGCCATGGCATGGTTTAGAGAAGCTTATACAATGTCAAAACATTTATTCCTGTTCATAGTCACATTAGTTTCTCTCTAAGATCTTTTATTAATGACTGCATGAACTTTTCTCCAGCACATCCCAAAGATTCTCAATGAGGTAAAGGTCTGGACTCTGTGGTGGCCAATCTATTTGTGAAAATAAACCCTCATGCTTCCTGAACCACTCTTTCACAATTCAAGCTCGATAAATCCTATACTTGTCATCTTGGAATATGCCGATGCCATCAAGGAAGAAGTAAATGGAAAAACCTGGGCCCGGTTTCCCAATTTCCCAATAAGAAGACTCTTAAGATATACGTATCTTACGTAAGTTGATTACTTTTCTAAATGTGTGTTTTACAAACTGTCCCTCAGAAGTCTTCTTAAGTCGCTGCCTCTTACGTCCGACGTTACAAGGCGCAGTCTACAGTGAAGGTACTAAATTAGCTGACATTAATTGCTCGAAATCGATTTTTCACTTATTTTGCATGACAGCATTAAAAAAGACAGCACTTTCCAAGCAAATTAAACATTGCACAAAATTCTTCCAATAATGTTTATTTCGACATGGGTTAACTGATCAATAGCATGGGATAATAGACAAATATATAAATTAAATCACCAAACTGTCACTAATATTTTCATGTAGCCTGTAGTGGCAGTAAAATGAACCGGGTATATACAATCATAGTTGATTGACAAACAGCTGACAACACTCTTCGCCAGCTTCAGAAACAATGTAAAGCATTTGTTGGGGTTGTATAGCGCACTCATGGAATAAATACGATGAGATGACAGAGTAGAGGTTTAAAGCATTACAATCACTCAGAAAAATGAATAGATGCGGGGTTTGAAATTCCCAAGTTTATTTTCTCATTTAACTAAATCAAATATCACCTCAGGCAAAATATGAAAAGGACTGAAGTTTTGCTTAAAGAAAAAATGTACATGAACCACACAGCTCCGCAGACGGTGCCGTCTTAGCACAACAACACGCTGTATCGCTGCCAAATTGTTTGCCACCTGTTCAACATTAAAAGTAATTGCCAATTTTAATGCATTAGTCACATTATAAAATAGGCGAATTAAAAGTCACTCTATTAGTTCTGATATCAAATAAAATAAATTCTTAAACAGGCCTACAGTATATTCCATCATTATTATGACTTTGTTAATGTGCCATAATGTGCTTGCATACACCGCTAATTTATAAAGATTGCTGCACAGTGGCGGCGACTAGCGTCTTGAGCTGAAACAACGCTAAGAGTGACTTAAGGTCAGTCCAGACCAACCTTACGAACTTGTGACTTACCTAAGATATATTTAGAGTACGAACTTTTTGGGGGAATCGCGCCATAACTTAAGAACTACTTAGCTTTCGGAAAACCGGGCCCTGGTCATTTAGTATATTTAGGTATTTAGGTGACTTCATTTTTGGGCACATAACGTTACTGAGCCTAGAGCTGACCAACTAAAGCAACCACATCCACAACAGTCATGATGCTCCCACAGCCATGTACAGTAGGCACGAGCCATGATAGATGCATCACTTTATATATTATATGAGGTGATGCTTTTTTAAAGGCTACAGTACACAGCTGTTTATTCCCAATCCATCAAGATCTTTACTATTAAATGTACATGTGATTTTTTGTTTTTTTATTTTCATTTTATCAAATATTCTAGGTTTCTAGTGGTTTAAAACTTCTAGATTTTAATCATGGATTAGACAGTTATAACTAAATTTTTATAGTTTCAGCAATAGTTGTTTTCTTTGCTTGATTTTGATCCAAATAATTTGACCTTTCTGAAACATGATAAAAAAACATAATCGCCATGACTGCATAAATGTATCTGTCACGGTTGTTTAAGAAAAGAGAAGCTACTTACTGCATCAATTATATTAATCACTCATGTAATTGAATTTAATTTTACTTTTGTTTAGTTTTTTGCACAGGTGGGTTACATACAGTAATACAGTATACCTGTAATCATAAACATAAAAAATAGACTCCACTGTGTCTGTGTTGGTAATATTTTGGCCCATGCCTAAACTCAATTTCATATCCCTTCTTTAAAAGATACATTTATGAGGCAATCTCACTTTATGCCAAGGTGAAATGAAATTCATGAATGTGAATGTTGCCTAACAATACATTGCAATGCATCATATTTTAAAGACTTTTGAATGTCATATCTTTTCACTTTGGGCTAAATGTACATATTCTGAGAGATCATTCAGGTTTTTAGGGTTTCACATCCCATCAGTAGTCACAATCTTGCTGTTTTATGTCTGTGTGAAACGTTTTTAAAATGTTTATTTTTAACAAGCATGTTAAACCCAATTGTGCCCAGAAACAGGCATCTAATCAAACCTGCCAGGTTTATTATTGAGAGATAGAGAGTTTTTTTCATTATCACCTTTGTTTCCAGTATCACTTCTTAAAAGAGAGAGAGAGAGAGAGAGAGAGAGAGAGAGAGAGAGAGAGAAGCATGTTTCATTAAAAGCCCATTATATCCTACAAAATTTGTTCATTAGTGAGACTAATTGCTTTTCACATTAGTGAAATGAACATGATTAGAGATTCTTTATTTCAAGATTTTTTTTCCTGGGAAAGTAGAAACTTTTAGAGTGGATTTTTTTTTTCATTTATCTATTGCAAGATGCAGTAGATAAATAGGCAATTTATGTAATTTCTTTTTCAAAATAGGGCCGTTAATAAGAAGAGATTTCAGCTGTTTTACACTGTGATTAAAGCCATATTTACGTTAAAGACTTTTGTAAGGGGTGATGACACTGAAGAGTCTTAATTAAAAAGTAATTAAGCTTTCTTTTTAAACCTTTCAAAAAGAATTCTATTGTTTTGCTTTCGCAATATGGTCCCAGTGGTTTATTAAAGGCAATGTTGTGTTTTGATGCTGGCACTGAATAGCAGACCTGCTTTATTTCAAACATTTTAAATGACATTTTGAGTAACTTTAATAAACACTATACCCTCTGTGGTTTCTGGTAAGAGCCCCCTGCAATTTATTCTCTGCTTTTCTATGGTCTGTGAGTCATTCTATTAAATGAGAGAGTTTTAATTAGGCAACACTTCTCAGTGCAACAAAGGATAAAGTTGTCCAGGGGACACAAAGGAGTGATGATTCGAGGAGATGGCTGCTTCCACTTTTTTAGAGTCCAGTGGCTCTCAGATCCTGGAAAACCCACTGATTTCTCCACCAGCTGCCAGACCACAAAGCCTTCCTCTAGGGCTTCTCTGAGCTGTATTCGATTTGATGCTACCATATGCAACCCGTTTTTCACTTTGTCTTTTGGGAGTGACATAAAACTACAGCAATGAATCTGAATTAGACCATCTGTCAATTACTCTGAAATTACCCAGATCGTATTACATACATTTTTTTTCCTTTGTAAAATGCTATCTGCTTGTGCTGAAACTTTCATCTATTCCAACTAAACCTCCTCTTTCTTTCTCTCTAGGAAATGCAATGCTTCATTTTTCTCCTGATGCTCCCCTTACTGTGTATCCAACCTAAAACATAGTAATAAATGTTCATTGTCTGCATGCTGTACTGAATTGAAAGCAGATGCATATTCTTGATAGCAATACAGAATTAGCAGTTTCAGCACAACTCTTAAGGTAAATTACTGTCCACATCTAAAAACAGTAACTGAATTTAATTCATTCATTCATTATCTTATTCGTATTTGTGATATTAAAGTTGCTTAGGTGTAGCTTAAAGCTGACCCCAAATATTTATTCTGGTTGCTTTGATTGTTGACTGATAGCAAAAAGAAAATTCCATTTGCATTTAAAATCATACTGATGATTTTAATGGTGACTTAAGAGACAGTTCTGTAGGTCGATAAGCAAGTGAAAGTGTTACAGAATCATTCACTAAAACATTAGGGAACCTATTCAACATTTTCTCAATCAGAAAGTTGGTCAATCCTTGGTGCAATCAGCATTCCAGTCTAGTCTAAACTTATTCAGTGGGACTGAGGTCAGGTTTTTGTTCAAACCACCTGAGTTCCTCCACTCCAACTTGGCACAGCAGTTCTTCATGATGGACGCATTGTCATGCTAGGACAGGGTTGGGCATCTTAGTACCAGTGAAGGGAATTTGTAAATTTTTGTATTAGGCAAATACAACCTCAGATGAAGAACAGCATACAGCGTACATCTGGAAAGTATTTACAGCCCTTCACTTTTTTGTTATGTTTTTTTTACAGCCTTATTCCAAAATGGATTCAATTCATGCCTCAAAATTCTGCAAACAATACTCCATAATGACATACATGTGAAAAATGTTTGTTTGAAATCTTTGGCACCAATTACAGCTTCAAGTCATTTTGAGTATGATGCTACAAGCTTGGCACACCTATTTTTTGCAGTTCTCCCCGTCTTGTTTACAGAACCTCTCAAGCTCCATCAATCCCGTCTTGGAGGTCTAGAGCTAATTCCTTGGAATTTGTGGCTTGTTTTGTGCTCTGTCATGCATTGTTAACTGTGTGACCTTATAAAGAAAGGTGTGCCCCTTTCCAAATCATGTCCAATCAACTAAATTTACTCGAAAATTAAATAAATTTGCAACAATTTCAAACAAACTTTTTCCATGGTGTCATTATAGAGTATTTATAGTAGAATTTTAAGGGAAATAATAGATTGAATCTATTTAAAAATAAATCAGTAACATAAGATTTGGAAAAAGGTTTGGAAAATAATAAAAACAAAATAAAATTTAAAAAGCCATAGTTTGAAAAAGGTAAAAACAGCAACAACTAATTCTACACTTACCATTATATTGCAGAAGGTTTTTGTGCAAAATTTAAATTTGATTTAGCTTTTATTACTAAGTTACCTTGTGCTAATAGTTAGTTAACATCAGCTTGTCTTACCTTTAAGTCAGTGTTTCCCAAAGTGTGGGTACTGCCGGTGGGCTAGCAGGAGTCATTTATAACAAATAAATAAAAAGTTTTTACTTCTCAATTTGGTAATTAAGCTGAAAGTTCCCTTAAAATTCCCCAAAATATTTCTGTTTAAGATATTTACATTTTAAAAGTAACCAGAATGAGTGAAACATACTTTTAATTTAATTACAAAATTAAGGATTTATAAACTTGTTGTTATTCTTGTTATTGCTGTTGTACATTTTCATTTACATCAAAAAGATGTTCATTAATAATTTGTTGCGGTTGTCTTTATGTTAATCACAGAATATATACGCTTATCAGTTAAAGCAGTGTGAGCAAAACCAAAATGTGAAAATAAATGTTCCAATTATCAAAATGGTGTGCTTGTTTTTATAGTCATGTGACATCCTTATCAACCTTCCCCTCATCCTTCTCCTCATTTCACGGGCTTATACCTGCAAGGATTACAGCACCTTTATCAGTTAATGCGATTGTGTGTGTGTGTGTGTGTGTGCGTGCGTGTGTGTGTGTGTGTGTGTGCATGCTGTATTTGCAGAACCATAGTCCTCTGGAGCATATAGGATAAATCCCTTTCTTACAGATTCATATGTACTGTAAAGAAAAAATCTTGCACCACAGCAAAAAAAAAAAAAAAAAAAATCTGAGTTACAGCTTTACTTCTGACTGTTACACAGTGCTGGAGCTCTCTGGCGACTCCTTTCCAAAATGCTAAATAAAATTCTCTCCAAAGGGTTTAATTATAAAAATGTTTAATTATTTTCCTTTTTGGTAATAAAATGGTCATTCAGCGAGGAAAGCTTTAACAAAAACAAGGAGTTCTCGGAGAGTCTGCAGTGAGACGGTGAAAATCTTGTGGCTGTACAAATGTGAGAGCGAAAATGGAAACAAGGAGAGGTGAGGAGTGCTTGATGAGAGGCCCACAACTACAATAAGAGCTTGGCGAGAGTGGGAGAGGGAGTTCTCGCCAACACTCTCCTCGATCTCGCCAACTCTCTCCCGGATTACATAGATCATTTGCCAGTGTTCTACTTATTCTTCTCAATCTCACCAGAACTTCCACTAAGTAAAAAACTTGTTCTTGCATAACTTGTAGGAATTTTCTTCAATCTCCTCAGTTATTTCTCATCTCGCCATCACTTCTGCATCCATAATTGGGTGAGAACCAAGTAACCAACTTACAACAGAGTGCCCAGGAGTGCCGGTAATGCAGAGAGAACTGTTTAGATTTGTTTTTCATCATGCCTATAACTCCTCACCATTTTGCTTAGATAGGCAAGATTGAAGAAATGCTTAGGGAGTTTGAAGAGATTCCCAGGAGTTTCAGAAAATCTCCAGGAGCATGCCAATTTTCTCCCCAAAATCACTCTCAATCAACTGATTTCTCTGTATAAAAATGAGACATTAGAAAGGTTCTTATCAAACAAATGATAGCAGTACAGGTTCCATAAGACATTTATTGATTTTCAATACCACTTATCCTGTGTAGGGTTGCCCGGAGGACTAGAGCCTACATTATCACAGGGAATTCAGGGTACATGCAAACACAATTATTCATATCCTACAGGTAATTTTGAAAAGCCAATCATCATATAATCCACATCTATAAACTGTGCGATAGCCAGGGTATACCCAACAAGCACTGGGAAAAAAATGTATCTCCACATACACAGGTGAAATTTAAACCCCAACCTTGTAAATTAGAGGGCAAGAGTATTAACCACTCAAGTTTACACCACATTACAAGTATAGTCTTATAATACACAACTTTTACATTTTAAGTTTAGAAAGATTTTTCTAAAAAGTTGGTGTGCTGATTTCCTGTGCCATGTGTGTGTGGGATGATCCATCCCCGTTCCTTCTGACATTATTGATATTAGTCATGTAATTCAGGTTACATCATACATTTTAATCTCTATAAGAGACACTGTCACTTATGTGAAACATGACACCCTGTACCAACTGTTTTAAAAAAAATTAAATCAACTTGGAACTTCATCAGTACTCGAAATTACTTTCAAACCACAGTTCCAAATTTGCACAATTCCTCCTACACAGGTCATAAAGTGATACCAAGATATTGGATCCAGGTTTAAGATGGCAACTTTAGTTTATTCAGCTATACAGACATTATTTACAGCAACAATTAACCAACAGCACATACTGTAGCTAATTAGACAAATTGCAGACATTGAAGAACTGCTTCATATAAAATATAATCTATGAAACGTAAAATACCCACTTGAAATAGGTTTGCATGATTGCAGTGACATTGTGCTACATGCAAACCTTCATAAATATCTCAGCAACATTAGTGTCCACTCTGGACACTCAATTGACTACTGTATATGTATTACTCAATTCACACTCTACAGTATATATGACTCTGTTGACAATTTATATGGCTATACCTAGGTCACATGTTATTTTCACTATAACATTAGTGAAAGACAAATCTACTTCCTGCGTAATACATTTCTCTATCTTAATGGGACTTTTCAGCAGCAGATTGCTTCAAAGCATTGATTCCTAACATTAGGAAATGTGACTATTCTGTGCTTTATCTGTTGTCACATACAGTTTGTATTGTGACAGACAGAGATTAGACATACAGTATAGAAATTGCATGTTAGCCTTACAGTAGCTAACTGTTTTTTCTTTTCCTGTATATTCACTTTTATACTTAGCATACTAAAAATTGTATTTCAACCAGGAAATTAAGTCAAATGATTGCACTTTTACTTAAGTAAATATTTTTTTTCTGATTTTCTCATCTGTTTTTAATCAGTACATCATTTAAACACTACTTACTCGGTGTATGTCCAAAAGAGTGAACTGTGATTTTAAATTCCAGGATTTTCAAAAAGGCACACTATAGTGCTAAACCCTCAGCTTCTCAGCTTAAGTGGATTCTCTTCACTTGTAAATTGCTTTGAATAAAAGCAATTCAATCGTGTTTAACTAATTGTTTCTTATCTCTACACTGTGAATGTTTTTTTTAGAACTGTAGCTTTTGTCTCTTCAGTGCCGGGTTGTGTATGAAAACTTGTGTGTGTGCAATCAGGTTCAGACATCTACATTCAGCTCTACATTCATTCTCCTTTTACCCTTTCCTAAAGGACCTTAATCATAGTTAATCCCATTATCTTAACTTCAGTATGGCTAATCCCATTCTCATTCCCATTTCCCCAAGTACCTGCGCTCCTGCTATGTCTACAATCTTTGGGATGACTGCACACACCTGAACAGCTAACAAAAGTCTTTATCCAGTTTTAAGGTAAAGTAAACTTCGTAGGTTGATGATATAAATCATTATTTGTGATACATTTCTACAACTAAATCAGTGCTTTTGCTTCCGAAACCTTATACGCATTTAGGTGTCTTATATGAAGGATTTTTCTTGATTCAGTAGAAATATAATTTTAATAGACTTGTTATTTAAGAGGTTAAAGTCATAAGAACACTGTTGCTATACTACAACAGGAAGTATAGACACCAAGTTCCATATAAACTAAATAATGATTGAGTGTAACAGTTTAGGTTTAACAGTTTAGCCAGCTAGGACAAAACTTTATGAGATGACTTTTAAAGTTAAATTTAAACAGCATCCTGATTTATACAATTATACAACAATTTTTTATCATATTTTTATTTTACTTCAGTAGGCTGGGGTTCCAACCAAGCAGTATACTCTTGGCTAGGACATCCAGTATTTTCAGTACAGGCTCTGGATTCGGCACATGAATGAATTTATATTTTATTTAAATTATAATTTGCTTAATTTGTCAGCTTCACTCAAACAATTAATAGGCACAAATGCACTCAAATTTACTTGCATTGATACAGCCAGATTATATAAATATACAGATGCCACCAATCCTAATCTTGCCAATATCCTAGTAAAAATGTATTGCCTTTTAATAAAGTATTTCAGATTAATTGGTTTCTATTTGAATATTCATATCTGAATGGAATTTTAGCTGCCACAGTTGCTGTTGTTTCTGTTTTCATCATTACTTTGCATTGTTCACCGTGGGTATGTTGAATAATAGCAATTGTATTCCTCATCCAAAATTGCAGCAAATGCATGCCAATAATCCTGCCTTGGATGAAATAGAGAATGTCTGAAAGGCAGATCCACTCTTTTACTTTTGCAATGCAATACTCCGGTCTTTATTTTCCTTTATGCAGCTGCTTGGGCCAAGGAGGATTAGAATCAGATTCATTTATCTTTTATTAACACTGACAGCTGCTGACACACACACACACACACACACACACAGCCGCTACTGTCCTGTAACTAAGGCTACACTCCAAGGCTACAGTTCAAGGCTAAAATGATCTGTGTGAGCATAGAAATTATGGTTTCGGGTCAAATTTGAGCCCCTTTTATACCCACACATCGCTTGGCATAGACTTTTAAGTAATAGCTGTAGAAACAGGGATGACTATAGGTCTGCTCATGTTTACCTTCTCAACCTGATCATAAACTGTTGATGAGGTTTTATCCATATCACAGAGATGAAGGCTTATGCAGCTAATTTGCTCATTTTATGTCTACCACTGATGGACAATTACACAATTATGTATACTTATATACGGTACTGTGAAAAAGTTCTGAGCACCCCTCCTTTCTTCATATTTTTCTTCAAAAAAAGCCAGACTTACTTATTGTTTTTTTTTAATGCATTATTGGGGAATAGTCCTGAACCTGACCAGTTTCAGAGGGTCATGGCTTGAAGTTTTGTTAGTTAAGCCACACAGTTACCTATGAAACATTCAAGCATTAAAAAAAAAAAACATTTAATTTAAAGCATACACCAGTGAGAAACAGAAGCAAAATATGACAAATGATCAGTCTGTATACTTTTGATGCAATATAGTATATAGTGTACTAGTGATGCTGAATGCTGAGTAGCTTGAAGAAATAAGAGGGGAAATTGTATCTTGCAGCCTGTCACGGTAAAACATTTGTTTCAATGACTTTTATTTAATCTACATAATTTAGTTTTATTAAATATAAAGGAATGAGTGGTAGCTCATGGCTTTCACTATGTGGAAGCCCAGGATGAGGTGAAATATTGTAATTTTCTGCTACTGTATGTACATTTGTGAAGAAAAAAAACATTGACACCATCTCAAATAAATGTCAAGATGTTAAAGTTTTTTCTTTAGCCAACCCCTACACCACATACCCCCCCACCCGCGCGCATTACGCTTAGTTGGCTCATTAGGGGATAGAACCTTGGACAAAACCTGATTTTATTACTTTTTGAGTATAATTTTCACTTTGATATAATTTAGCCACCCAAAACATCTTTTGGGTTTTTTAAGAGTTCCGCAAGTACAGTATGTAGTATTTTGTGTAGATAATTTGCACTGATATTACCTTGTAAGTGCTAAATCATTAACATTAGTCATTATTTTAGCTTGAACTTGGTGACTTTATTCCCCTGGTGCTAACTGCTTCAATGACAAGCCAAGGATAGGTTGCCTGTGATTAATATTATCTGTAAAAAAAAAAAAAAAAAGCATACCTGCACATCCATCTAGTAATGTAAGTGTAGTAGCCCAAAATATCACCCCTAGGCGTTTGAGAACTGTTAGAATTCAGGTCTTATTTACTGAGTAAATCTGTCTAGAAACAAAGTGTGTCAGTATGTGTGTGTTGTTCTTATTTGTAGACGTGTTGTGAGCTGCGTGATGTTTAGTTGGGTGGTGAAAGTTGTTCCTCAACCCCCAGAGAAGCCTGCAAAGCTAGAAGAGGAAGGCAAGGACAATGCATTCCAAACATCAGTAAGTGTGTGTTTGTCTTTTTCTAAAGGGCTAATGTGATGTGATAATTGGATGAGGATTTTGAACACATACAGTACTGTAATGTCATGTTCCTGTGCTCCCTAACTATGCAAGATTTAAGAAAAATCTACCCAGGCAGTACAAAAATAAAAATGGTTTAACAGTACCCAAATATTATCTACAGTACCTAGGAGATGGTGTATTTGGGGGCTTTCTTTTCTTTTTATTCTCTAGTTTTCTCATCCTCCTGCTCCTACCCACCAGCCTGCTCTCTTATATCAGAAGTCAGTTACCACCCAGAAAGGATAAAATGTGCTTCCTTGACAGCGTTTTTGATCTGCTGCATATTCACATTGCAGTGTACCAGCCTTTGAGAAAAGTGCCCTTTTGCATACAGGAGCAAAAAGGGAGGGAGAGCATTGCCAATTTTGCTTTTTAAAGTTGTGACTGCTAGTTCATTGGGAAAGAGCAGCTACATAAAAAAGGACTTGTGGAGAGTTTTTAGTATGCAACGGTTAGAACCTACCAAAAGAGGCCAAGGAAGTTATTCTTCTGGTAAACCAGAATGGTGGACATGAGAGCAGGAGGCTAATTAGTGTGTAGAGAGTGAAAGCTATCCTCTCTGGTCCAATCCTACAAAAGAACTACTTACTGTAGCGCAAATTGCTGGAAAAGTAAATTATGGCTATGTGGGAAGGATGTCAGAACAAGCAGCACATCACAGCTTGCTATGTAGTAACAGATCTCCGTGTGAGAAGTTGCCAAATCCTGCTGGAAAATAAAATCGGAATCTCCGTAAATCTAGTCAGCAGAAAGAAGCATGAATTGCTCCAAAACTTTCTGGTAGATCTCTGCGCTGAACTTGGACCTGATCAAGCACAATGGGCCAACTACCACTAGCCAAACTACCACTGACTGAGCAAACTTAAAACTGGACCTCAAGCAACTTGTCTCTGTCTAGTCTCTGGTTTAAGAGTGGCTTAACAATAGGAATGCGATAGTTGTAGTGCATGTCCTGGATATGTCCATGTGTTATTTCTATAAGCACTGATTCCAGCTGCAGTCCACTCCTTGTGAATCTACCCCCAAATTTTCTTGTGCAGCCTCTAAGAGTGCCCATGGGAGGAAAATTAGCTATAGTGCCTATAGTTTTGCCAATGGGGAACTGGTCACTTTAAGCAGTCTAAGCAGTTTGAGAAGACATTGGCACCTGAGCTGGTCACATTTAAAGACGGTTTTAACAAATCACTTTTTTACATCATGTGCAACGCTGGACACATTTGTGTAGCTTACCTGGGGATGACTCTTGGATGCACTATGGCAAGTAGGCAAGCTGGTGGAGGCGGTCTAATGCGCTGGGCAATGTTTTGCTAGTAAACCGTAGGTCGTGCCATTTATGTAGATGTTACTTTGACAAGTACCATCTACCTTAACATTGCAGCTGACCAAGTACACCCCATTTACATGGCAATTGTATTCTGTTATCCGGCCTTTTAGCAGGATAATGCACACTGACACACTGTAGAAATTGGTACGGTTTGGAGAACAGGAAAATACTTCAAGGTGTTGACTTGACCTCTAAATTCTATAGATCTCAATTCGATCAAGTATGAGTAGGATGTTCAGGACAAACAAGGCTGTTTCATGGATTCCCACATTGCAACTGGCAAAACCCACTGCTTGGTCCCTGATGGTGTGTAGCAGCGCTGCATGATTGTAGATGCTTGATTTTATCCTGTCCTCTAATATAATTTCCAGAGGTCACAACTTTTATGTCTATTTAACTGTCTGATGTGTTCAAACATTTGTATTACAGTAAAGATTGCTTGACAGTAAAGGTTACAGCGAAGATGCTTGGCATGCAATATATTTGAAGAACAAATAAAGTGTGAAGTGCTAAACACTTTTTGCATTGTCCTTTCCCATCAAATGCTACAGTACAAAGTGAAAGGGAGTACCAAGGGTTTATAGCAGATCCCAGACAGAACCAGCATGGTTACTGATAACAATATTAAATAGAAAGTTTTTTCTTTAATATGAGAGTTTTTTTTTAATACTGTAGGTTAATTATTATTAAATCCATAATTAGCAAAGGTGTCATCTCGGGAAACAGTAAAGCACTAAACTTTTTTTTCTGATAGAATTCCAGGTGCATCATGAACTCTTTGGCAATAACGTCAACTGGTTTATTGTTTTACTTTGGTTAACTGATCAATTGGAAGCAGTTGTGCACTGGTAAATACACCGGTTACTGTATCTAAGAAAGTCCTTTACCAAAGGCTCTGAGCATTTGGGAACCAAAATGTCTTTACACATCATAAAATTATTGATGAAATATCAAATGCTAAATCTCTTTCCTGTAAAAAGAAGGAGAAATGTACCTCAGGGTTTTGAATTGTACTGAGCCATATCACTTTTTCTTGTTTAGGAACAAAAAGCATCAGTTAAAGACCAAGAGGTGAAAAAAGGTGGGTAATTACACTAATGACAGCTGACTATTAATCATTATACTGCATATAAATCATTACACAGAAATGAGGTTAATTGAACATACATGAAAGCTGTAATCCAAAAGTAATGCAAAAGTGGGCATAACTTTTTATTTACTGACATACAGTACCAATTTGCATACACCTTCTGATTCATGTTTTTTTGTTTTAGTGACAAAGTCTTGTTTTCAAGACTTTGCTAAACTTACTGTAAGAGAAAATCAGACTTTCAAACGTGCTTCCATGTTTCAAACATAAAATTAGGTGTGTCCAGACTTTTGCTTCCGGAACAGAACTTGTTCTTAAGTCTGGGCTACCTGTATTGACCCATATGTAGGCAGAGAGAGTTTTACTATTATTAAATTAATTAAATTTTAATAGAATTAGATATTTTAATAATGTTTTCTAATCACTTCATGCTGTGTTTTTACTCTTTTTCATTATGCCGAATAAAAGCCAATTCTCTTAAGTCAAAAGAAGATGAAGTCTCGGAAGAGAACAGGTGTGTGTGATTGTGCGTATGTGTGTGTGTGTGTGTGCATGTGTGTGCGTGTGTGTGTGTGTGTGTGTGTGTGTGTGTGTGTGTGTGTGTGTGTGTGTGGGTGGGTGCACCACTTCTTCTGAGTGTGGCTGATTTACCCCCATTCACCCTACCTCACCAATTCTCCCTCTCACCCTTTTTCTTTCTCTCTCCCTCTGTCTGCAGTACTCAGGGTGGTGTATTGACCTGGATCTCCCAGGGTTTAACAGGTGCCCTTCCCCAGCCTAAAACAGACAGGGCAAACAGTGATGCCAAAGTATGTGATGAGACTTGAAGTCTCATGTGCTTGATATAAATTAATTATTCAACTACAAATTTGTCGCTTACTGCTTATAATGCAACCATTTTCTCTCTCTCTCTCTCTCTCACTCTTACAATTCTCTTACAATTCTAAGCAACAGGAGGTTAACATCAATAGGTAAGACTGAATTTGTGGATTAAATCAATAAAATTGTGTCAGTGTGTGTGTGTGTGTGTGTGTGTGTGTGTGTGGGTGTGTGTGTGTGTTAGGTATGGTATTTGATTATCTGTTTACTCATTTGATATTATTTATAATAACTTGTAAATATAATATATGTTTCCTTTATTTTTCATCATGGATTGCAGCAACGCAAATGAAGAGTGAGTAAATCTGATTCAACACCTATACTTACTTATCAGTTGTTTATTGTGCAAAAGGAATGGTTATAGGTTATTATTATTATTATTATTAATATTATTATTTTTATTATTGGATATCTAACCCTTACCTCATATGTGTTCAGCAATTTGTATAAAATGTGTAGTAAGTGTGGAGCATACTGGAGAGATAAGGATGATACAGTACACCAGTTAAAAGGCTTGTGACTATCAACCGGCATTATAGTCACCTTACATTTGTCTCATATGTGACTTTCTCTTATAAAACAATGAAACAGGCCTGCATACATGAAAATTTTAATATTTTTCCAGAAGGAATCATGTGCTTTATGTTAAAGTGATTATTTACAAAACAACTGTAAATTAGATTTTTTCCCCCTATGTATCATTCCTTGAAAATGCCCTTTACAAAGAGGTTTATTTGATTTATTTTATTGATTACAATCCAATCCAAACAGAATAGCGCAGGACAAGTAGAGTCAGCACAAGCTGTACAATTCTAGTAAAAAACAGTTAGGAGGCAACATAAAAAATAAAAATAAAATGCATGGATTCATCATAGTCCAGCTGTTTTACAAGATATAATATGAAATTATATATTTTTTGTAAATTACATTTACATGTCTATTTAGACCTTTATTCAGACAATGACTGTACACGATGTACACCAATCAGACATAAAATGGAAACTATTAACATTAAAATCACATAGATTTGTTATTTACCTTGTGCCACCAGTGTGGCACTGGCCCGTCTGGGCATTGGTCTCTCTTGGTATCTCCTGTGGCACCAAAACATTAGCAGCAGATCCTTGGGTGCTGTTTCAGAGTGGGGCCTAAGTAAATCAGACTTGTTTGTTCATGGCTGCTTGATCCAATACAGAAGGTATCTAGGGAATTTAGGGGCTGGATCAGCAGTCTTGGTGTCTCTGCCAGCCGGGCCTGTGCACAGCGCACTCTGGTGCTCTAGATGCTTCTGTGTTTTTTCTCATAGTAAGCATTGACATTTATCATCGATTTCTGCTGCATTGTCTTTCCTGGGCATGGGCATGAGTAATCATTGGGTGATCCTGTCATCAGTTTGTTGGTGTACAGTTAGTGATCATTGTTGTTCAGTTCACCTGGCAGTGGTGCTGATGTCATGGCTGACTGGTGTTAATCAAACAGACTCTAAAGCTTTCAATCATTTAAAAAGTTTATGAAATTCAAACAAGTTAATCTACGAAAACTAGACCAACATATTGGCAACTAGACTTAAATTTAAAACAAAATTATCATCTTTGATAATCATCTCATTTAATTAACACAACAGCTGTCGAAATAAAGGTGTAAAATGTGTAAATAAGGATGGATATCCACAAGACGTGTTGAACTTAAGGATTTAAGTCTTTAAAATGTTGCAATTTGCTGGATTTGTATAAAATGAGTAGACATTTGTCTCTGGTAGACATAAATGACTTCAAATTTGAAAAAAAAAATTTAAGGTTAGTTTTGCTGATTTTCTCAAGAAAACTAGGTTCATATAACTATTCTCACTCATCATCTATACCGCTGTATACAGGCTTGCAGGGGGCCTGAAGCCTATCCCAGAAAACTTGAGTAAACCCTGGACAGGATTCCAATCCAACGCAGGGCACACACATAAACAGACCCTAACACACTCATTCACACACTCATTCACACTCTGTGGGCCATTTGAGGATTTGAGGTGGGAATTGAACCTTGCCCTTGGAAGTGCAAGGTGCTAACCAGTAAGCCACTGTGCTGCCCTATTGTATATACGTATTACAAAACATAATAAAATTATTATAATTTACCAGATTTTGCTTGCTAATTCAAATTCTTATATTTTTTTATATTCTCTCTCTCTCTCTCACTCTCTCTCTCTCTCTATATATATATATATAAGCAAAGAAAATCTGGTAAATTAAATTTTTTTTACTGTAATGTAATAGTTACATAACCCTAGTTGATTTAAGCAAATTAGCAAAAACTTCCTTTTAAATATTTTTACCTTTAGTAATTTTTGGTCTCTCACCAGTATGTCAGATTCTAACTTGGTTCTTGAAAGGATGTTTTAGTTTTTAATTAATTTATTGGTCAACTACAACTTACAGGACAAAAAATATATATTTCCAAGTCAAGTTAAAAAGTTAATTTAAGCAGTTTTGGATAAATGATACAATGCTGAACATTATAATTCGCGTGATGACTTTTTATTTATCTTGACATCTGATTATTTTTTAGTTTATTATTTTGGTATTTACTTTCAACATTTCAAAGTAGCACTTTCTGTATTTTGAGTAAAATTTTACTCTCTCAGTAAAATTTTGATGTCTTGTCTATATTTTTACTTAAGTAATATTTCCCACCCTTGAAGTTTACACAGTCAAATTATTGATTATGATTTTCGAAAAACCCAGGATCACTGGCTGAATGTCAGGTTCCTAATCCACCCCTGAGGTTCCTTAAAACATATTATCATAAAGGTGTGTAACAGCATCCAAGGTACAGTACTAATATCTTGGTGAGCATGTTATTATATATTAGATTAATGTTCTAGGAAATGGTGCTGTGTTTGCACAATTCGATATTTTCAGCAAACTGTATTTTATTAAATAACATATATTTTACTGACCTGCTTACACCCACACACACACCTCAGGGCAAAAACATACCGTGTCAGCATAGAGATATATTAACCAGAAATGCTAACACGGTGTTACCCTGTAGTGAACTTCACTTGCTCTTGAAATTTCAAGGGTATCACCATGTCTAGGGTAATAGCCACTTTAGCCACACACCAAAGAGTGCTAGGCTGGAGAGAGTTGCAGTTCTAGAGCATGGTAGCATTTATTGACAATTTAAAGGCAGACTTTCAGTCTGTTTCACTTTTAGGAAAAGTGAGAGCTGGGTACAACAGCACAACTGGTGAGCATAGAAAAGAAAATCATACACATTTTTCTCTCTTCTTTTCAAATCCAGATAAAAAAGTACCAACCACTAACAAATACCACAACATAATAGGCTGCGCCTGAAGGCATACAAACCCCAATTTCCAAAAGTAGCTAATGCAATGGAAGCAGAGAACATTTATCAAATGTCAATTGTAGAGAGTAGCTTATGAATCCTTTGGCCCCTTAAAAAAGCGTATGCCGAGCCATTTAAACTGAAACTGCCTAAAAGCTCTATTTACACTAAAAATTGGTTCTTCACACATATTTTAAAGTAGCATTCCTGAATTCCCTAAAAAGATCAACACTCTCAAACTGTTATGATGTAGCACTCACTGTAAGGCTTAAAAAAATTCATATTGAACTTGGTGTGAATGGTATTACGCTACACCCTCCAGTCCAGGCTTTAAACTTATATCAACTCTAAGGCTATGAATAGATAACGTGTTCTAAACAAATATGGATTTTATCAGGATATTTTGTACAAGTGTATACCAGTGCATGAGAAAGTGAACAGGTCTGAGGGGAAAAAAAGCTGCATTTACAGTGTTTGTTTATTCTCACTAACTAACCCCTCCATAAAGTCTTTGTCAGCACCCCAAAGCCTTTCAGAGGTTTAATTTATATGTAAAAATTATCCTCTTGCTCCCAGGGCCAATCTTTTGCAAATTAACCCTGATGATTCTTGCCAGTGTATCCTCGAATATGCCATGCTATCGGGGGGGCTTTACCTTTAAGTATACAACTGAATGAATTTTATTGCCACATAATGTTGCCGATTCTAGCCCTGACAAAGTGAAGCAACCACAGATGATTTTTTTATGATGGAAAAAATATTTTACATTGCTGTTTAATTAAGCAAAAGTAAATTTTATCTGATTACTTGATTAATCAATTAAACTTTTGGTAGAATTACTCGAATTTCACTAAAGAATATTACTAAAATATTCGCAATGGTACAGGACAAAATTATGCAACGGTACAAGAGTGTTTAAGTGATCTAAGATCACAGTAATTTATAATGTTTTTTTCCAAGCACATTTCTTTTACAAAGTTGACAGTTCAGCACTACCATTGTAGGTTGTAATAATGTATTGGACAGTTTTTAACACTTTAACACAGTTACAATAATTTCAGAGGTTTTTTCTGTTCCTTTTTTTTGACATTTCCATTTCATACAGAATGACATGTCTAATTTAAATTTGTCCACCAAATGTAAAGAAGTACAGGATGTTGAGGATCAATTAAATTGGTTAGCATGTTAAAGTTTGTAAATTAGCTTGGTGAACTACTGTACTGTAGCTAACTAATTAATTTTTTGTAAATGAACTGAGTTTAGGGCTGTAGCTATTGATCGAACTAATCGAGTACTATACCAAAAGTTTAATCGATTAATTGAGTAATCGGATAAAATTTTCTTTCGCTTAATTAAACAGCAATGTAAAATATATAAGAGAAACAAAAATTAATTGGTTTTCTTTTTAGAAAAATCAACTTTTTTTTTTAAATGCATACAGCATTTTATGAAAAAAATAAACATTGTCATCATTCTCAATACAAGGAATACCTTAAAGTTGACTGAGATGAATTAAGTGCATTACAGTGCAATACATGTTTATTTTAAAGACTTTTCTCTGATGCAAAAACTAAAACAAAGGTGTTTTAAATTCCTTTAAGTATCGAAACAACTAAGGCACACTGTTAGATATTATGTGGGGAGGCAATCCGTGGCAGGGGGCATTTTAGCGCATAACGCACACATTAAAATAACTAATTATACAAAAACACTACGTTGTGCAACTTAACTTTCAGAACTAAAAGTTTCAAGTATAACGTGAGTCTCAGGCATAACATGAGGCTTTACTGACAATTTCTGTCGTTTTCTCTTGCTACTTTATTCTTCTCTTGGTTAGCTGATATTTTTATCGCTCCCTTCCATTTTGCAGCCCGCAACAGAACGCTCCATCAAATCAATACCGTTTGCTTCTCCTTACGCTTTGTGGGTAACGTAAGCGCTTCTTCTTCATCGTTGGTGGTTAGTGGCGGCTTGCATCCAGAAGCGCACTGTGTCATGGCAAACAAATAATTGCACAAAAACATAACGATAGCTTTTAAAATTAATTAAAAGAAGCTTCAAGGCAGAAGATTTTGCCTCGATCATTTTTTGTAATTGAATTATTCGAGTTACTTGAGGAATCGTATTAGCCCTAGTTGAGTTTTTTTTTACGGAAAAAAAAAATATGGCAATATATTGTAAAATATATAAATTTATTAAATAAAATGTATAAATATATTAAATTGTTTTATTGAAACATTATTTAAACTTATTTATTAAATAATATTAAATTTATTAAAATTAAACTGGCAAATGCCAAACTTACTTTACATTCTGTATAAATGTCATTACCAATAAAGAACTAAAATACTATAGCATTTTACCACCAGAAAGGATGTTGAAGAGACGAGTGAGCTTAATTGCTGCCCAATGCAATGGCTGGAAGTACTTTATTTTACACAGCACTGTATACAGTAGCATGAGCAACACATTCACACAAGAACTTAGACCCAATTCAGCCTTAGCATATCCCAGAGCACATTAAACAGGTCACACACACACTTAACTCACACAACATGGCCGAAGCCACTAACCCAAACACCCTTCCCCAACAGGGTGAACACATTGAAAACTCCCCACAATGCATAATGGTTGACGACCAAAGTATTTTAATACATTTTGACTTGGAAAACAAACAAATCTTGGTTTAAAAGTACCGAGTATTATGTATCATGGATGCGATTTTGTTTTGACACCGAGCATCACGTGATCACAACTGTTTTGCTGGCTCTTGTGCTGCGGAATTCTGGGTAATTGACTCCCCTGCTGGTTCTTAGTGTGCGTCTCTTAATAGTATAATCAACATCCGTGCATGCCTGTACTGTTTACTATTACACTGTGACCACATGTGTGCGCGTAAAACATATTTTATTTTGTGTCTATATGCATGTGTGTACAAGACGTGTGCATGTAAAGCAAAAGTCTCATTGGAAAGGTTAAAAATCCATTTTCTCTTTCTGCTTAAGGCTCAGCCTGCTCTTTGTGTCTGTGTGCGAGCGCGTCATTGGACACCATGCCACACACACGCACGGACCCCTCCTACTTTTGCCTTCACAGACACACACACACACACTATTTTTCCTTTGCTCTACACAGAAACACTGCTCTGTCGCGATTCTTTTTAAAAGTAAAGTGCAGGTTAATTAGTTTTATTTTGACTTTACAGCAGTGATTCCGTTAGTGTGTCACTCAATCGAGTGTCATTAGAGAGATTTTTTGTTCATTTTTCCAATAAAACAGTGTTACCATTGAGTGCGCGCATGTGTGTGAAAAAAGATGGAGGAAGGGTTACTTTATAAGACGAGAAGGGGGAGAGGGGAGCTTACTTTAGATATACACACACACACACATACACAGCGCCTGCATGCACAAATGGAAACACTTATCTGTTTGTAAGGTAAAGTGCAGGTTAATTTGTTTTATTTTTACTTTATATTTTGTGTTAATTATTTTTATTTTTATTTTTTTGGGGGGCTGTGGAACGGATAATTTGAGTTTCTGTTATTTCTGAAATTTCGATTTGGTTTACGAGTGTTTTGGAATACAAGCCCGCTACCTAAACAAACTGTTCGTAATCCAAGGTTCCATTATATTGAATTTTTTACATTTAAGTTTCTCATTTATGTATTTATTTTTATGCGTGGGCTCAATTTAAAAATTAGTGGTAATAGTAACCTGTAATATTTTTTATATAATTAACTTGCTGGTTTTAATGTTGTGGTGGACAGAGGTCAGTATGGACACTGACTGGTCTCAGGTGGTGTTTAATGTGGCTCATCACTGTATGCTGTTAATTGAGGATTTTTCATATGTTCAATAAAACTATATTTCTCATTGTTGTTTCATGCATCTCATTTATATCTGGCTTTAATCTCATTATGGTCTTGTAAATGGTTCATTTGCATAAGCAAATGAGCCATAAGAATAATTGTAAAAATAAAAAGAAATAGGTACATTTAATCAAATTTAATATATTATGAAGTATATTGTTAAATACAGTGAGGTCAATAAGTATTTGTTCACCCTGTGATTTTGCAAGTTCTCTTACTTAGAAATCATGGAGGGATCTACAATTTTCAGCATAGGTGCATTTTCACAGTGATAGACAAAATCTAAAATGAAAAATCTGGAAATCACTTTGTATGATTTGTTAACAATTAATTTGTGAATTACTGTGTCAAATAAGTATTTGATTACTTGCTTATCAGCCAGATTTCTGACCCGCAAAGACCTGTTATTTTGCTTTTAAATAGTCCATATGCTTCTTACAGAGCCACTCCTTGGTTTTCCTGGCTGTGTGCTTTGGGTCATTGTCATGTTGGAAGACCCAGCCATGACCCATCTTTAATGCTCTGACTGAGGGAAGGAGGCTTTCCCCCAATATGTCACAATACATTGCCCCGTTCATCCTCTCCTTAATACAGTGCAGTCGTCCTGTCCCCTGTGCAGAAAAACACCCCCAGAACGTGATGCTTCCAGCCCCATGCTTCACTGTGGGTATGGTATTATTGGGATGATACTTATCATTCTTCTTCCTCCAAACACAGCGAATGGAGTTAAGACCAAAAAGTTCTACTTTGGTCTCATCTGACCACAGGACTTTCTCCCATGGCTCCTCTGGATCATCCAGATGGTCCCTGGCAAGCTTCAGACGGGCCTGGACATGGGCTGACTTAAGCAGGGGAAGCTTCCGTGTGATGCAAGATTTTAAACCATGACGTCTTAATGTATTACTGATAGTAGCCTTGGAAACGATGGTCCCAGCTCTCTTCACGGCATTGACCATCTCCTCACGTGTAGTTCTTTGGCTAATTCTTCACCATTCTTAGCATCATTGATACCCCATGTATCTACTTAGACTTTGGCTGATTGTGGGGTGCACAGGTGTCTTTATGACAGCTAACGACCTCAAACAGGTGCTACTAATTTAGAATCATGAGCAGAGTGTAGCCGGACTATTTAAAAGCAAAATAAAAGGTCTTTGAGGGTCAGAAATCTGGCTGATAAGCAAGTGATCAAATACTTATTTGACTTATTTGTTAATAAAATCATTCAGTGTGATTTCTGGATTTTTCTTTTTAGATTCTGTCTTTCACGGAGGAAATGCACCTATGCTGAAAATTGTCAACCCCTTCATGATTTCTAAGTAAGAGAACTTGCGAAATCACAGGGTGATCAAATACTCATTGACTTCACTGTATATTTGAATAAATTTCAAATATATTTGAAAAGTGGCAATTCCTTATGTATATATTGCAATATATTAATACAATTTATTATTCCATATTTTGTAAATATATTTAAATCTCTAAATCACTAAAACACTGAATCACTTAATATTTTGACAGTTAATATATAGAGAATTATCTTTTCTTCGCGTAAGGGTTCGCTTCTTAGTTTGTTAAACTAGCTAGCCAGTTATACTGTATTTTATTCTTCTTGTTAATTTAAACTTAACATTTGCTAGCTACATAGCTAGCAAAGCTACATTTGCTTTTGTCTACATAGTTTTTATAATTTTGTCTACATTGTATACTACTCTGTATAGTCAAGCTTAAATGTAAATGTAAAAGTTGTTTCACTCTTACCAGATTATGATAAAATATACATCTTTTTTTTTTTTTTTTTTACACTTTTTACGCAATTTCCCTCTGGGATTAATAAAGTTCTTTGAATCTTGAATCTTAAAAATCTTGCAGTTGATTACTGCCTTCATACTTTTAACTGAGTAAGATTCTGTACTTGTGCTCTAATTAAGTACATCATCTCAATAGTTTTTAAGATATACCTTTATTTGTCCCACAGTGGGAACATTTCTTTGATACAGCAGCATAGAAAAAATTGTGCAAATGGAAAATAGGGACAGTACAGTGTATACATACAATAGAAAAAAAAACAATACAATAGTTGCACTTTCGAATAAACTGCACTAGTCCAACAAATTGCACAAAGGTAATCTTTTGCAATGAGTTGCACTAGGATACTATTGCACAGTTTAAACTGTAAATCTATTGTAACTATATATATTGTAACCTTATATAACAGTATACAACAGTGTGAGATATGGAGACTATATGGAAAGAAATGGAGACTTTCCACCACTGGTTGCAACTTTATATGAACGCCGTACTCCTCTAGAGTTACACATTTCCATACATCCTGCTTGTCTGCACAGAGTGCGCTCAGCTTTGCTCCATATGTTGCTTTCAGGCCCAGCAAGTTTACAGAGTGATTTTTCCCCTCTCTTAGGACAGGAGTGATAAACTGGATTGTGCAGGGATTAGGCAAAGTGGTTCCCCAACCTGATGACAAGCACAAACAGCAGACAGAATCCCAGGAGGTTACTGAGGTATGCTGACACACACGCAATAGCAGTTTTAATATTATAATATGATATGTCGCATGCAGTACTGTGCAAAATCAATTGTATATTAACCAGGCAACCCAATATTGTAGTATTTATTACAGTATATTATAGCCTTGGCTTACACACAAAGAATCTGACTGATCGGATTCTGTAACAGTGGTTCTGGCAGTAGATCATGTACAGTACAAATCACCGGTTTACATGAATCTGTTTATTTTAACGTATTTATTTCTGTAATAACAGGTAATTATGCTGTCTAATCTAAGGCTAATAAAAACAAAATTTTAAAAACATATCAGTGATATGCTTACGATTTCTATAAGATGAACTTAGAAAATAAGAATTTACATTCATGGAAAGATGCTCTACTGTTTGCATTCTGTAACGGTCACAAAGGTTTCTATCTTGTGATTTCTCCATAAAAAGATAAGCTTTTTTTTTTGGCTTATTAACTTTAAAAGAGATTTTTAATAAATTTTTACTTGGAAAGTCTTGGTTTACGAGTACCGATTATCATGTATCACGCATGCCCTTCTTGTTTTGACGCCGAGCGTCACATGATCACAACTGAGCCAATTCTCTTGCACTGCGGAATTGTGAGTTATCGTCTTCCCTGCTGGGTCTTTGTGCGCGTCTCTTACAGGTATAATCAACATCCGTGCACACATTGTTTACTATAACACTGTGACCACATGTGTGTGTGTGTGTGTGTGTGTAAAACATATTTTATTTTGTGTCTGTATGCGTGTGTGTACAGCGCACGTGTAAAGGAAAAGCTCTCATTAGAGAGGGTAAAAATCCATTTTCTCTCTCTGTTCAAGGCTCAGCCTGCTCTTTGTGTCTGTGTGCGTTTGCTTCATGACACCTTGACACACACACAGACCCCTCCTACTTTTGCCTTTACAGACACACACACTCTTTCTTTTTTTTAAAAACAAGCACAACCTAGGGCTGTGCAATTAATCTAATTTCAATTTCGGATCTCAACGATCACAAAAATAGTGTAATGGAAAAAAATTCTTATTCACTTTTTTTTAAAGGTATTTGGACCTGCGTTCTGACGCGTGCGTGCATCTGCACTTTCGGCCCCCCAGTAGCACGAACACTCTCACTCTATACTGTCAGCGAAGAAGTTGCGTATGTGGTATCTGATCGCATTTAAAAATTAGCGCGAGTGAAGATGGCAGAAAAAGAGCAGCCACAGAAGTCTTTGGTCAACAAAAGAGGTAGAAGCAATTCTGTTGTTTGGGAACAGTTTGGATTCAAAGAAGCGAACGTGGATCAAAAACATATTAGGTGCAAGATTTGCTACGCGGTTGGGTCGGCACTGGTTGGTAACACCACAAATCTTTTTAACCATTTAAAATTTAAACACAGACTGACATACTGTACAGTATGACCAACTAATAAAGAAACAGAAAGAACGACGAACAACCCCCACAACATCCTCCGCAACACAATCATCCATTAAAGACACGCTCTTTAGTGCAACTCCGTATCCATTCAGCTCAGAAAGGCACAAAAAAATAACAGAGGCCGTTGCTTACTTTTTAGCCAAAGACACGTGTCCTATTAGCACGGTTAAGAATGAAGGATTCACGAAAATGATAAATATTCTGGACAAGCGTCATGCTTTGCCATTTCGACACCATTAATAATCATTTATTATTTATAATTTATTTATTATTTTATTTAATATTTATATTTTATTTATTACTTGTTTTTAAAAGATTGTGGAAGTGCACTACATTGTTGATCTTGTTTGCCTTAATCTGTTTTATCTATCTTAATCTGTTTTAAGGAGAAATCACTATTCTGTTCAATAAATGCAACATATTTCCAAAGTCAATGAGTAATCGTGTAAAATAATCGTGATTTCAATCATGACCAAAATAATCGTGATTATGATTTTTTCCATAATCAAACAGCCCTAGCACAACCTGTCATTTATTACCATATTAAAAACTTTTAAATTTTTTGTTGTGTAGAAGAAATAAAACAAGTCAGGATATGCTGTTTTTTTTTTTAATTATACATTTTCTTTTATACAACTGTTAGTTCCAACCGAGAAATCTGATTGAATGAGAGGCATTCCATGAGTAGTGATAATAGATGGTAACAGCACTGGTGGTAACAGCAATGGTAGCATCACTTTATGTATCATATGTATCGTCATGGGTGTTCCAATAATTGTTAATTACACAAACAAGTGTTTTAGAAGACGAGCAATTTTTAAAAAATACATTTTAACTCGATAAACGAGCGTTGTCTTGATACACTATAGTACTGTACATAAATGCTTAGTCTGCCATCGAATCACGTGAAAACAATGGTTATTTTCTCTCTCATGCTGTGAGATTGTGAGTAATCGTCTCGGTGAAACTGTTGTATAAAAGCAATCATTGTGCCTATGACCGCATCACAGCCATGCTGATACCAAGTATGTGATATTGCTTAAATAACAACATGCTCTTTTTGCAATGTAAAGAATATTAAATATTATGTAGGGTATAAAAAGGATGACTATAGTTCATATTAATATCATCACCTATTCAACTGTCACCAAGTAAATAATAATATGCTACTAACTTTTTTTTTAACTTTTGATGAGATTTTGAGTTTTTAATGACTTTTTTGTTCAGGTTCCAAAAATAGTGCCAGAGGTAAAGGTGGAGCAAACTGTAAGTAAATCACCCGAACCTGCTACATGATAAAATCCGCAGTGCACTGCTTCTATATATATGCAAATAAAGATATTAAACATTAATATTATATCTAAATCCTTAAAGTAAACGTTAAACATAATTGCTAAATGTGACATTACATAAACATTTATCTAAGTACTTACCCTCCTTTCCCCCTTATTCTGAGCAGATCTGGAAATTATCATTTTACAAAATCAGTACTGTATCCAAGTGACAAAAAAAACTGTGTACTATTTATTAAACTTGAGATATGTAAATGTCTACAGTAAATTTATGTGCTTCACGGATAAGTGCAGAAGACATAGATGGCATAAACTGTAGGTGTGTTATAGTATGTTGTACATGTTATAGTATGTAAATAAAATATAAAAGTCATAAAAAAGAGCTATTTCTTAGTGCTTTGTGAATGATTTGCTTTTCTTACACATGTGCAGGAGATTAAAGAGGTTAAAGTAGTTAAAGTAGGTAAGTGTATAACATATAAGAGGACTTCACATTTTGTTTACAGAAATACAGATTGGTTAAATTAAAAAATATATCTATATGCTATGCTTACATATTGTATTAATTTAGAGCCTGAGCCTCAACCTCAAGTCCCTGTGGTGGAGGTGGTCCCTGTTGCAGAACCAGAAGAAGACACGTCATTGACACCCAAGTACTCTATTTGTTTTTTTTTTGTGTGTGTATGTGTTTGTTTGTTTCAGTTTGTCTTTTTTTCTTAGACACTGTGTTTCATATTCATTTGTCTTCTCAGGGTAATGGAGTGGATCAAGCAAAGTTTTGAAAAGGTGGTTCCACAGCCAGGACACTCTCCACTTACTCCAGAAACTTCAGATAAAAAGGAACCTGCTACAGATATGGCACCTCAGTCTCCAAAGGGTAGAACATGTTCTCTAACATCTGGATACTTTTATTATTTAAAGCTTATTTCATCTGTTCCTGAAAATGGCCGGACGGGTAGCTTTTACTGTATATACTGTAAATGGCATTTTAAAGATTTTATATATTTTTTATTATGTGTAGCACCTGAACCCCCAGCAGCTGAGGAAGCAACCAAGGACACAAAGTAGGTCCATTTTTACATTTACTGATCGTCAGGTTTCTATACAATGCAGCCTCCAATATTAGAATCAACTGTGTATTTGCTTGTTTCCATGGCAACCAGTGTGGTAGAGGAATCCAAGTAAGTTGATTACTGTGTACTGTTCCTGTTCTTCCAGGACCCTGAACTATTTTAGTGCATAATAAATTGAAGCTGCTGGGTACAAAGAAAATAAAACTCTAATGCTCCACTGCTGAACTGAATGAGTGGAGCAGTTTTTCATCTTTTTTCAGGAAATGCTCCTGAGTTGCATAAAGCTAATTTCTACAGTTGCTTCTGCTTTAGTGTTCTTGTTGTGGCATGATAAGAACATTGGCTTAGTTTACTATAGACTTGTACTCGGCAGATAAAAGATGCTGAGAATGCAAGCTCAGGTCTACCCATGAAGTAATATGATTTTCTTTCCTTTTCAAGCATGGTTGGCTGGATTGTGGAGGGTCTCGGTCGCATTATGCCACAGCCCGTTTCAAAACCAAAAGAGGTAAGATAAGGAATATGCTTTGTCATCTGTATCAGCATTCAATCAAATGCTTAGGTATACGTTTTAAGGTAACTTCAAGTCTAAAGATACTTTTCTAGCAGATAGTAAACTGTCTCAAATTCGCAAAATTGTAAAAAGTCATGAAGTAAGAATAGATGAATAAATCAATGAATGAATGAATGAATCGGTATCAATAAATTCAGTGAGACATGAGGCTGCAAGATTCAGCCAAAACCAGCACATCTCAATCCTTTGAAACACAGAGTAAGCACTGGCATATCTTATATTGAGATATCGGGCCTGCATAAGTATCCACACCTTGAAATTTGCCAAATTGTGTAGCATTACGACCTGGAACTGAAATTGACTTAGAACTGGGGAAATACACACCAATCAGCCATATTATTAACACCACCATCATGTGAAGTGAACAACGTTGATCACCACTTGTGACAGGATTATGGGTACCCAAGGCTTACTTATGCCCATGATGAGAAAAAGAGTCAATGCTAGCCACAAAAGATAGACACCAGAACATTTAGTGCACACAAAGCCCAGCAAGCATTGAGCCCAAGGCTTCCGACCCAGCCTCCAAACTCCCCAAATCCCAATCTGAAAATACCATTATGCCAGTTCATTTAGAATATTACATTCTTGCCCGTGTCACTTTATACATCTATCAGTGCAGTTCTGAACACAAAACTAGCAGCTAAGAAATGCACTATCAGCGTATTACCCCTGTGGCTACTCAGTTAAGTGAGAGAGTTATTATCCAATAATTGAATTATCACAGTCAGTTTTTCCTGAAGGTCTCATCCGGCCATTACTATACGAAGTCCATCTTTGCAAAGTGATGTAACTGACTATTACTTTTCTGAAGGCAAAGCCAATAAATCTTGTGAAAGCAAAATGTGTGCATGGTGGATAAATAATGAATAAAATGAATGTGAAATGTGAGGGCTAACCTAGGATAATCGAACAGCCTAAAACGTATAATTTTGAGTTTCAGTTATTGAAATTGGTTGTTATTACTGTATGCTAAAATTCTAAGTCTACATTCATCTAATGGGTTATTGTCTTTTTTCCAGGATACGTCAGATACAGTTCAAAGCAGTAAGTCTATATTGTCCTTTTTTTCCCCTCAGTACAATATTTCTCCACATATACAATATTTTTACACACCAAATGTAGACATGAAGCTGGAAAACATGAGGGCAACATGTATTTATTGCTAATCCTTAATAATATTTGCATATAATTTGCAGAAAAAGGTGTTAAAATACATGCATGAGACAAGACTACAAATGGTGAAAAGTTTACCTGTTCTGTACTGTATGTCTGATTACTGGATTAGATACTGTAGTAAACATAAAAGAGTTTTTGTTACAATTAGGAATTGTTTTGCAAGGTGGTAAATAAGGAATAAATGGCTTTCAAATATAAAATAATTATGTATTATGACATGTCATGCTGATGTTAAACACCAATTTTTTTACTAATGTGTTATTAAAATCAACTAATTATGCACAATCTTTGTTTAAAGCCTTGTTTAAACTAAACATTTAAGCAATATTGCACAGTACAGAGTTTAGATAACTACACGAGAGCAAGTTGCAGTTAATCAGACAATTATAAGTTCAATATTGCCGTTATATACAATAATTGTGCAATAAACAAAAAAATATATATTTATTCTGTTTATGATACTCTGCTAACAGAATAGATCCTGAAGAAACCACACTGACTTCATAGCATGCTGGCAAGCTACTGACAATAGTGTTGTCCTTTCTTCCTTTTTATCTTCACCTAAAGAGCATTTATATTTTAAGTCAAAAGTCCTGGAAAGTTTTATTTGTCATGCCCAATTATTTTAACATTATTGTTGGAATTGATTGAAGCAAAAAAGTGGCATTCTATTTGGTGAACACAGACAGGTAAAATTTATTCACACTATGAAACATCCCAGTGCAGTTATAGGAAATAACGGGAACTTTTGGAACACTGCTCGACCTGTCAAAATTACAGTATGAACTTTAAGTAACTATTGTACAAGGAGGTTTTAAAGAAACGTTTATGTAAGATACTGGTAGTTTGTATTTAACTTTTTTTTTCTTTTTTTTATTTGTGTTCTATTAGGAAAAGAGCAAGCCACAAGTCCTCTTCATAATTAAGAGTTTCTCCATTTGTTTTCTACAGATTGCTTATGTTTATAAAAGTCTGAAGCATATCCTTGTGGTTAAACATTCATGCAGGTGTGTTGGGCAAAGCCAAAATTAACCACTCGAAGATAGGCTAATTAATTCCAACACCCATAATTCGAGTGAATTACGTTTCGCAACACAAATTGTATTAAAGCTTACACAAACTGGTACCTAAGGCTCAAGATATGAATTTGGCATGGTTACAGACACTACAGATCTTCTGCTTTTTAAGCTTTTACCAAAAATCGGATGCTTTCATTTAAGCAACAATTTTTACAGGTCATATGCCTTTAGAAGCCTACACCAATTTTAGTATTAATACTCATAAAGAAAAAGGCACAAGATATAGAGTATCTTAGTAAAAGTATTATAGGTTATGATAAAAGTTATAGTTTATATTCCAAAGTTATATGATCACATACTGTATAACATTTTCAGAACTTTCATCTACATTTATTTAGCTTAGAAAAAATTGTGATTTTAATATATATATATATATATATGTGTGTGTGTGTGTGTGTGTGTGTGTGTGTGTGTGATCTTATCATAAATATTATTATTATTATTATTATTATTATTATTATTATTATTATTATTATTATCATCAGTATTATCATCATTAATAATAACAATAATCTTAATAATAATAATAATAATAATAATGCATTTAATGCAATTAATTTAGCTTTTTTTTAACTTTATTTAAATTCAATGGTCGTTACACTGGTGTCAGTGAATTGGGACTGGAAGGTTTTCTCTCTGTGTATTTGGCCTGATGAGGTTTCAGTATTTGAGACAGATTGTAATTTAGCTCCTCTTCTCCTTCTGTTTCAGGGGAGAAGGCCATGAGAGCCCCCTAAACATAAGGAGAAGAAGACTGGGAGAGGGATTTATGCCCAGTGACAAAGAGAAAAATCAGTTCAGTGGAAGCAAACAGATACACACTGCAGGACTCTGTAGAAATACAAGCTGACTGCTTATTACAATGTTTTTGAATTAGTCAAGCTTACCAAACTTGTAAGCCATTCTTTTGAAGCTATGCCATAATTTATTAGTTCTTCCAGGCTTTTGTTTTCCGCTACTCCAGAAGCATGGTCAACTTGAGAAATTTTTTTTCCAGACATTTTTTTACAGCTGGGTTAATATTGTACTGCACTTGCTATGTATTATGCTATAAAAAGTTAGCCATAATCATTTTCATTTAGTCTCAGAAAAAAAAAAAATTAGTATTTACTTTTGAACAAAAAGTGGTATTAGTGCTAAAAAAAAAAGAAAGTGTCTCACCTTTAGGTGAAAAAAATAATTTTCAGATAGGATTGATTAACAAATTAAATCAAATTCAAATTTTAATTGTCACATACACAGCCATACACAGTACGATATGCAGTAAAATGCTTATAGAGTAGAACTGCTCAAGACCTTAAAATCAAGATTATCAATCAAGATAAAAACACCATTAAAAACACCAAGATAAAAACATTTAAATTTTAAAAAACATCATGAAATTTTTCATAATACTTATTGCTTCCTATTTCCTCACCCATGCTTCATTTTTTTAAGTATGCATAAAAAAGTATATTTTTTATGAGATACAAAAGAAATTTATTTGGCTAATACAATTTTATGCCCTTTTATGTCTGTAACTTTTTTTTTACTCAAATCTTTCAATGATCCTAATTGTCATTCAGTTGGGCAATTTAGATTTGACATAAAAAGATATAATCCTGAAAAGTGTATTATTCTAAAATGCTAAATTGTTAAGATATTGCAACATGAATTTGGAATAGTTACAGACACTACAGATTTTTTTGCTTTTTAAGCTTTTACCAAAAACCAGACACTTACATATAAGCAACAATATTTACAAGTCATGTGCTTTTAGAAGCCTACACCAATTTTATTATCAATACTCATAAAAAAAATAATTATTTGCAATTTAAATTATTATTGTTTATAGCTGAAAAAAAATTTGGCCACATACAGTATAAAATCATCTATCCAAAACAGCTGTTAGCAAGTAAGCAAATTGAATTTTTTTGTGAAACAAGATCAGTCACTTCCATGTTGCATAAACTTAAGAAGTAGTTTTTTTGCACACACATTTTCTGTATTAAGTATATGTATAACATAAAAAATATATAATTTGCACTAATAATAATGTGTTTTGCCCATTTGTGCTCTCTTTATAAATCAACCCATTTTTGACAGCTAATTATTTAACTGTGTAGATTTGTCAAGGAGTGTCATTTTTTAAATTTTAACATAAAAGTTGTAATGCATTGCAAATGAGCTTAGTTTGTGATCTCACACAATAGCCCTGACATTATCATGGTTAAAGAGCTAAATTACTAATAACAGATCTGTGCAAAGCTGAATTCTTAGTTAAAAAGCTTTTTTTGGTGGTGGTGGTGGTGGTGGTGGTGGGGGTGTTGCTGCTGCAGCAGCTGTTGGTTGTGTTTGAGATGCTGCTTCTTAATAAATTATTTTTCATGCTAAAATGTTCTGCTCGGTGTAAGATTACTATGCAGAGCCTTGTAGAAAACCAAACAATCCGAGTATTGTCAAAGTATTCCAAGGGGGGATTTAAAGAAGTTATTTAATAACTCATTACCTTCTGATTTAAAGAATATTCAGTTAAACTGCTTACTGAATTCTTTAAACTAATTTGTCAGAAGGTGTTGGTTAATTTTTTAATCTTACAGTCACGGAGCAGCAAATTACAAAATATAAATAAAAGAATGGTTTTGTCTGTACATTGGTCGGAACTTGCTCTTTCAATTATATTTTTATGTTTCGTACACTAGAGGACCTGAAGCCAGCCTCAGAAAAAAAATTCTGTATGTATGTCTATCTATCTGTATGTCCAGATCATTTTTGTCACACCATCACGCAACACTGGCTGGACAGAATTTAATGAAACTTTACCAGTCCTTCTGTATTTGCCTGAAGTTAATCTGCGTGGTGTTAGAACAAAGCAGTAATCTGGAGCGCCACTATAAGATAAAACACGTTCTGTATCATACTGAGATCATACTGTATCTACAGCAGTCTACTACTAAAATCAAAATGTTGAATAAAAGCAACCTTATGAACGCTTATGTGCCAGGTTTAATTTTTTTAAATAAGCCACTAATAAGCTACGTGATCAATGTAAACAAACACCTGTGCCAATTATAGATATTAATTAGAAAATCTAAAATGAATATTTTTACTGGAATTACTTAATATTTTTACTGCTGAAAGAACAGTGCTGAAGTGGTAAAAAGTACATTTTGATGCGCTGGAGTAATGTTTATGACAAAACTTTAATGTGACCTACTTTTTCAATTTCTCATCTGTGATTAACTCTCTGATTACTGAACAGGGAGTGTATTTGGCTAACAAAAACAGAAGTACAACTTACTTTGAACAAGGTATAAGATACTCAACCTTACAAAAAGGAAAACATTGTGTGGGAATAAGTTAGGCAGAGAGTTCTCCCATACAGAAAGACAGGCAGACACGTACGTGGGCTTCAACCTGAAATAATAACACAGATTACAATAAAGCTGATCAGTTTATTTTTAGCTTTAACCTTTTAACTCTTTCAAACTCTTTTCCTATCAACGACTGGTAATGCTAGTTATATATACATAGCATTATTAATATTAATAATAATAATAATAATAATAATAATAATAATAATAATATTAGTTATCATAATAATAAAGTTCTATAATAAGTAGCACAGTAATGTTTGTTATATAATGTTTTCTTTGGCAGGACATTCGTTTTACATTTTTGGTAGGAGGTATCCAATGTCTTTGTGCTTTCTACTTTCCTAGTAAAATGACGAGCTGCTTTGTCCAATTATTACTATCAAGAGAGAAATAATAGAGGCACTTGTGAAGGAATTTCTATAAAATAACTGATAATTAAGCAATACTTACTCACACAAGAGGAAGTGTTGTACTGATGCGGTCACAGGCATAAGGGCAAAGCTCAAGTAATGAAGATAACACAGCCATGCGGATATTCAGCACAAGGGCACAACCTCAAGTGTGATATTGCTTTTATAAAATAGTTCCACAAATGAAATTTATTATTAACAGATTATGATTTGCTTGTTTATTTACCTAGTTATTTTGCTTTCCCAACACATATCTCTCCACAACTGGTGGAAGTAACTAACCTCTACTGGTACCAACAGTTAGTTACCAATAGTTAGTGTAATTAACAGGGGTAAAAGTATTATTAAAACCCTACCAGTACAATGTAGCCAAAGGGGGAGTAGAATAAACTATGGTGGATAGTCCTGTACATGTTGTTTCTCTTTATATGTTCAGAATATCAACTACCAGGTTTCCAGGGTTAAATGCCTAAAATGTAAAGCTAGTCTGCTGTGTAGGCTGTACAATCCCTTATTCTTCACATCAAGTAGTGCCCTTGATCAGGGGTTAGAGAGGGATTTGGGATTCAGTTTTGCATTAGAATGTAATTAGCTTTGTAGCTCAAGTTAACAACATAAGCAGTTTACAGGCCATTCTGAATAACAGCAAAGATAAAATGTTATCAGATTTGTTTTTGTTGAAGGCGCTTCTGTGACTCTTTTCGATTGTGAGTTTTGGCAGGCTCTCCCCTTTTTCCTGTATTGCGGGCCTACTCTTACCCATGCTAGTGGCTAAGAGTTAGTGCAATTAAAAATAGTTAAAACACCTGTAATGCTGGACACAGGGATAACGTCTTACTAGAAGAAGTTTGGACCTGCTAGTTTCAGCAATAGGAAATAAAAAAAAATACAAATAACATTGTGTGAAACATTTAGAAAACAATTACACATGAAACTGTTGTCCAGCTTTCCACATAATGATAAAGCAAGCGGAGATGAGCGTTCAAGAAGTTCTTTATTTAATGTTGGCTTTAATATGACCTTCTTTTTTTAAAGAAAACAACCATAATAACAATAACTATAACAAATGCTAGACGCAATACTAACAGGCTAAAACAGGCTATTTATAATCTAACTAATTAAACTAATGTCACCTCATTGAGTGCCTTATCGGAAATAAAGTCCAAATCAAATGAAACTACAACAAAACACAAACATAGTCTTCAGACTTATAGCGCCCTCTAGGGGTTAACCCTTATACCCCCCCACCCTAAAAACGTTCATCCGGAGCGCCAACAGAGGTCCAGGACAAGCAGACAACTCCGCCCCCCCCCGCCCCCCCCCCCAATCTTCAAAGCCTGGCCTCCTAACCCAGAGGCTGTAGATCTTGTTCTCTTCAGACTTATAGCGCCCTCTAGGGGTTAACCCTTACAGGTGCCCCCCCCAAAAAACGAATTAATCTAATGAGTCACCACGGTTCAGGTGCGTGCTCTTGTCACCTGACCGAAGTGCCTTATGGAAAATGAAGTCCAAATCAAACGAAACTACAACAAAACACAAACATAGTCTTTGGAAGAATTGACCAGGTCACTGCTGTCTCTTAAAGTGCATAATAATCCATTTGTATCCACTAATAGATATCATCCTTTTCTTTTATGATTTCTTACCCGGTTGTTTCAGTCTGCATCCTGCAGGAAGACTTTATGCAGGAGGACAATCTGTTCCCAGAGGAAAACGTGGTGCAAGAGGGGAACTTGGTGCCGGAGGTGAACCTGGTACTGGAGAAGGACATGGTGCTGGAGGAGGTAGAATCAGACTGGGAGCAGCAGCAGGTGGAGCAGGTTTGTCTGCTCAGTGCTGAGCTGGAGAAACAACCCGAACATCAGATGGAGAATCAGATTTGCCCTCTGCTGGATGTCCAACAAGTGCATACCACATGTAATGTCTTAGTCACACAGCAGGAGGATGCTGAAATACAAACAGATCGCTGGACTCCTTTAATAGAGAAAATTAGACGTGAGGCTGAAGAAGCTGCCTTGGTCTCCATGAAAAAGAGGTGAGGGTCATATCTCTAGATTCAATGTTATGACATAAACCATTTTTTTCTATTTACTGTATATGTATAAACACTATACACAATATTTATTCCCACTGAGATAGCGGAGTCTATGTTTGTATTTCTGAGAACTGTCTAATGAAAAAAAGATGAATAATTTTTCTTTTAAATTACCATTTTTAGGGACAAGTTATAAGCCTGCATCAATTACATAAACATTACCGTCCAATTAACCATGTAATGATAGTGCCAAATGACCAACTTTACAGAGTAAATCATAAATGATGTAATCAGATGACTTAAACACTTGGGGAAAGTTATTCCAAGATTGGCCATATTCCAGAGTGATGATTCAGAATAAACAGGGAAAAACATGAAGTGATGCACCCATTACGCAGAGCGCCCACTGTACACGCCTCTGGAGGCAGCGTTATTATCTGGGGTTGCCTCAGTTGGTCAGGTCTAGGTTGAGCAACGCTATGTGGCAATAATAAAATTAAGTAAGCTGATGATCTGAACGGCCAGGACATTACATCAATGTAATATTTCTTCACTAATGGCAAGGGCATATTACAGTATATGACTCCAGTTGTCAAAAAGTGGTTGTGGAAGTGTGAGAAATCATTTTCACTCATTAATTGGTAACCACATTGTGCACCATAAGCATGGCAGGCAGTCAAACAAAATACTAGGGTGTGTGATTTGTGTGTATAAAACATTTCAAGACATTACCTGACAAGAAGAATTTATATAAATAAATAAATAAATAAATAAATAAATAAGAGTGCTTTACACCTTTGTAAAAGTGTAATGCCAGAGCAAATAGAAAAAACACAAAGGGCTTCTCCTTAGTTCCAGTAAATCATTGGTACTGTAGTACAAATGTCTGCTAACACCTGATTTCCTTTTTCTTTCTTATTAAATTAATGCTGGCTGTTCACTCTCTATCATGGGAAAGAATTATTATATTATTATATACTTTATGACTATATAATTATTATTATATAGTATAGTATAGTATAGTATAGTATAGTATAGTATAGTATACAGTAGTATAGTATAGTATAGTATAGTATAGTATAGTATAGTATAGTATAGTATAGTATAGTATGGTATAGTATAGTATAGTATAGTATACAGTACAGTAGTATAGTATAGTATGGCATAGTATAGTATAGTATAGTATAATATACAGTAGTATAGTATAGTATAGTATAGTATAGTATAGTATAGTATAGTATGGTATAGTATACAGTACAGTAGTATAGTATAGTATGGTATAGTATAGTATAATATAGTATAATATACAGTAGTATAGTATAGTATAGTATAGTATAGTATAGTATAGTATAGTATAGTATGGTATGGTATGGTCCTGTACAGTAGCTGTCTAAATGGATGAATGAATTAATAAACATGCAGGCTGGAGCGTGTGCGTCTGGAGGCGGCGAGGATGGCGGAGGAGTTGGCGCGCCAGGCTGCTGAACTGGCAGTGAGACAACTGGAGGAGGAACACACTGGAATCAGAGTCAAAGAGACAGAACGTCTGTCTGAAGCAGAGAATGGAGAGCTGTAAGTCACACATACACATATTCACTCACACATACACAAAATACAAAAGACTAGCCAATTCTAACCATTTACAATGCCCAATATAACAAAGCCACCATAATGCAACATAATGACACTCATGATCAAATCAGATTCTGTAGCTGAGACTGTAGTCTAATATCTACAATTGTGATAAAAACATACTTTATAGCTTTAGGGGTCCCTTAGCTAATGTTCTTTATACACAGAAAGATAATGAAACTACCCAAAATTGTTACTCAAGTAACAGTGCAAATACTTATTTAATCAAATTACAGTATCTCCTCTGGTGAAACATAAAGTACAGCTTTAACTTCTTCACTCAACCCTTGCCTTTCCTTAAAGTAAGGAAGTAGGAGAAAGATTCACATTCAACAAGAAAATCTGCTTCAAATCATGCACTAATCTTACTAGTAAAACCAGGATGAGATTTCTTGGGAATGAAGGCATAAAACCGATTTATAGAATTTATAGAAGGCTTTAACCACAGTGTGGTGATGAGACTCTTGGCTGCAGTAAAACATTTAAAACCTTTTGTTTATTATGTCTCTGAATGACAAGCCCAGCTGAGGTGGCTCAGAGCCCACTGTAGTCTTTCCTGGGAACATTCACTGGGTAGAATGCTTGATCATTGAAAATCGTTAGCTAACTTGTAGAAGAGATGTGGGAACTGTACACACACTCAATCACCTAAGCCACTTACTCTCATAACTGCATTTTGTTACTCTTCATGAGCAAAAGTCCTGGTTTGACTTGAACATGGGAAAACATTAGCTAAGGCTAACTAACAACAGCTATATTCCAAATATCTCAAATATCACAATTTTACTAAGTACTAATATGATAAGGATATAATAGTGATACAGTAATATCAAAATACACTAATAATAAGCTAAATTAAAATACACATTTTGTATTTCAAGCAACTGACCTTTTCAAAAATGACAACAAAAGCAGACGTAATAACAGAGAGATGACAGTGATTACTATGAAGTTCTATGTTTTGGTGTAAAAAAAAAAAAAGTTTTAATTGAAAAAAATAATAAAACTCAAGAACAGTACAGTGACAAATTGTTTAGACTTTTGTAACTTTGCTCCTCTACACCAAACTTATCCACACAGTCCTCAGCCTTCACCAGACTTTCTTTTTTTTAAGCCTCTCCAACATCCAGGAAGAAGAAAATGAAGATGACCCAGAGTAAGTTCCATCACTCCCTGTCCTCCTTTGCTTCTTTCCCTCCACACTCCACCCTTTGCACATTGGTGCAGACTGAAAGTTTTCTCTTTGTTGCATAATCAATGTTTGTTGTGTCTCTACTCTCCTCTTGTCTGTTCTCGGTTCTCTTTGTCTGGTGACTTTTTGGACGCTGAGGAGTTGTTTGTTTTTTGTGCATTGGCCTACAGGTTACAGCCGCTGCGTGAAGAGAGTGAGGAAGACAGCAGGGAGAGTAAAAATGCTGAGTAAGATTTTGCAACAAAAAAGGACAAAAAAGTAGCACCCAAAGTTACAGTGTGTATCATGAATACCTATACACAATGGACTAGAATTTTTATTAAACTTCTTTTTTTTTTTTTTTTTCCATCTTAAAACTACAAGAGCACTGGTAAAATATGGTAGTGATCTACAAAATACTTTATTCATTATTTCAGGACTAAACAGGACTGACTCATACAGTCATGTTCAAAAGTTAGTACCCCCACATTAAATTCTGTGGTTTTATTTTAGAGGGCAAAAAAGGCACAGTGTAATGACGCGAGGGGCAGATCCGAGGCAGATAAGAATCAGAGTGATCAGAATCAGAGTGATCAGAATCAGAGTGAGCGCGCCACATCTGGCTGCCAAATTTGGCAGTTCGTGCGATCATTTAGGTAGCACAGGTAAGGTATCAGAGCCAAAGAAGAAAAAAAGAAAGAAAGAAAGAGAGAGAGAGACGCATCAGTCCAGCGTGCATGCTCAGTTTAAGTCAATAGTGCGAAGCACAAACAAAAACTCTCTCTAAAAAATCCACGCCATCTCCAAATCCATGCCTCTTCCCGTGCGTATCTCAAGCACTCTCACAACCTCCTGAAACCTTCTGTTTCATTCACCCCCCCGCCCCCACCAGAAACCCTGCGTTAAAACATCTCTCCATACCGCGCTATGTAACACACAAAAGCAAAAAAAAACTTTAGATAATGTTACGTCATCCTAAACAACACTTTGTGTCCCTAATAATTGCTTCCACATCATTACAAATCACATTTGAACCATCCATGTTTTTTTTTTATTTAGAACTACAAAGCTAACTAGCTTCTAACACAAGGCTGAATCTCAAATCGCTCTCCAACACCTAATCATAGGCAGTACTTTGTGTGTAGGACAAGATTGTACACCACACTACATTAGCTTTCCGTTTAATTGGGATTCAACCCCAGAGTTAGTGCTATGACCGCATCACAGCCGTACTGACATTCAGTACAACAGCACTTTCTCTCATGTGATATTGCTTATTTGCTTAAATGTTTCCTTGAGATCTTTCTCAGTTCTTATATGGCAATACTTCCTGTAGTTCAAATCTATATAGAAAACACGAATGGCTCATGCTCAATAACATTGTGGCTCATGTACCCCTCATATATATAAATTTTGATTTTGATTGTGCTGAAGATTGGGTGCTTGAACTTGACTGCTTGTGCATGGCCCATGCTACATGCTCTACTGCTTATAACTTCCCTGCATGTTTTTTCATGTATTTAAAGGATTTTGACACTTTATATAAAATAGCGCCTGAAATTTACAGTGTTTGGGAGCAAATAATGTTTTACAAAGGATGGTTAGGGGAAAAGGTAATATTTCTAATATTTCAGAAGGTCAAAATATGTTGCCTAATTTAGGCAAAAACATATAAAGCAAATCTAAAAATTTGTTATGAGATAACAGACAGTAACAGTATTTGAAAATAACCTTTTAAATGGTCCTTAATCAATTTAACAGTAAAAAAAAAAAATTCTGGCCAAAGATGGATTTGAAATAAATTACAATAGTGTAACTACCCATCGGTTGACGGGAAAAGAGTTTGTAGTTAAAGAGTCCCAGTAATAATATTCAGTTTAGCTTTTCTAATTAATATATATTGGTGCAGGTAATGGGCAAGTACATAGCTTATTAGCTTACTAATTTATTTAAAGTTGATTATTAAATATGCCAGATAACTGTTCATAACATCAACATTTTTATTTCACTAATGGTGCAGGATAAACATCAGTTATATACTGTACAGTATCTAAGTACAGAAAAAGTTGTCATTAAATTTTCACCAGACAGTTTTGCACAATGCTTTGGGAAAATATGACTGTACACACAGTACAGTACATACATATAGACAGAAAATCTTTTGAGACTAGTTTTGCGTCCTTTAATGTATATATTGTTAAGATATTGTTGAAAGAGTGAGTTCTGACCAATGTACTGACAAAACCTTTTTTTTAATTTATATTGATTATGAAACAAAACAAAACATTACTCATTTCAGTCATGGTGCAGTGCGGACTAGCCATAGTTAGCTATTGATGTTGCTGATAACATAATGGCTAGCTAAAAGTTGGCTGAGTAATTACATGGAATATAAGAGTGTGTATGAGTGGCTTTTAAACTATTTTTGACAACCAGCCAATTAATCACCTACAAAAACTTGTTCCAAGCTTGGACTCTTTAAAACGTTTTTGTGAACATTTTCCTTCATCCTAAAAACTACAATAGGCATTTAAGTTAAACTGGTACATGTATAAAATTTCTTGTAAATAAAAACTGATTTTTCAAGTCCTGTTTGACTTGAATGCACTTCGTATTAACTGAGATTTGAAATTATTTAAAAAAATAAAAACATGCATAGGGTAATAATGTTTAAAACTTAAAAGTTAGCTTCCTAACCTTTGGCCTATAGCATGCAGCTGTTCCATAGAAGAATATAGTGCAGTTAGCCTTCATCTTGGACAATGAGTACAGTTTTTCCTAAAATGTCCATCTATTCTTGTCTTTTGCTCAGAATGTTATTTCTGAGAAATGATCTCAGTCATTCTCAGTTAACTACTAGCTTCATCCTCCTTTACTTAACCACATGTTTATCTGACTCATGCCTTCCTAATTAATGTTTCCTGCTCAGCTAGTATTTATGGTCAAATATATTGCTATAACCTGGCACATGACATCTCTTCTTATATTTAGACTAATGTTGTTTGTGCATTGTCCCTGATCAAATAAATAAAAAAATAAAATAAAAAAAAAGGCTAAGTCGAGGTCAGACAGCTTGCTTTAAGGATTCTAGCTTGGAATAAATTGTTTGTGTTTGAAATAATTTTTTTCTTGTGCTACTACTTTTACTGCAAACCTTTTCCATTGAAAACAGAGCAGACATTAAGAGGTATGTGTCCCCCACATCATGCATGTTCATAAATGAGCTTTAAGGGTTTACACCATTCAAATTTGCACATATAACTAAATTCTTTACCAAGGTACTTTATAAATCGATATTGGAAATAAAAAGGGTACCAAACACAAGAGCTAGATACTGTAGATAGATATGAGCAACATGACACAAATGATACCAAATAATTTGACTAAAATTGCCGGCTAGCTTAATTAAAAAAATTTATCTTTCAAACTGTCTTTCCCAGCTATTTCTTAAATAATTTAGTGTCACGGTTATCCACCTATGCAGTTTTGTCCTTGTAGAAAAGCACATAAAACATTTAGTGAAAGTCCATTTAAACAAGCTGTCATAATTCACTCATGATCTCACTTAAGACATGTGTCTGCACTTTAGGGATTTTGGGATCATGTTGCTCTTATCATACACCCTCTCTTATAAATCCTAATGTACAGCTGTCTGGTGGATGTGTGTCCTGTTGAGGAGCTTGAAACACATATAACTGAGATTACAGAGCAAATCTTACAAAAGGAGGAGGCACCAGAGCCACTTACTCCAAAGGAATCCACTCCTGCAAGTCAACGTGAGGCAGGAGATGCCCCACCACTGGAGGCAGTTGTCCAACTACAACCTGATAGAGAAGATCAAGTAAGAGCAAAAGACCATTCACCTGTATTGTTACATCTGTTTAGACGCTAACCTGTAGTGTCTCCAGTTGTAACCTCTAAGCTTGCAAGACGTGTTTCAGCTCCCTTTCTTCCAGCTGTTATACATATAATTAAACAAATTCGAGCATCATCCGTCTTGAGAGATTGCCATTTGACCGCAACTAAAGATTTCTATCCTGAAATTGCAAAGAAGGAGTCTCATTTTTGGGACTACTATGCTGCAAAATATTAATTGGTAGCATAAAATTGCAAATAGGAATTGCAAGCAGGGTTTGCTATTTTAGGAATTGGTATTGTGGGGATAGCTATTTACTGCTTTACTTATTACTTCTATTCCACTGTTGAAACTAGGTATTGTTTTTTTTTTTTTTTGCAGTTGCAAAGTGGGACTGTTAAGAGTTCATTGCATGTTCAATGATTTTGGGGCTTTTTCGCTTCCCACCACATGGGACAAAATGTGATTGGGTTCAAACCCATGACCCTCTGATCATTGTACCAACGTCTTAACCACTAGGCTACCCTTGCCCCAATAAGTTCTATTTCATTGATTGCTAACATGCAATTCCAAGTGGTGGGAACAGGCTTGAAAGGTCAATCCAGACTTACTGTATACACCCAAATCACAGATCTTAGCTCCTCTATCTAAAAAGACTGTCTGCCACATTCCATCTATTGAGGCATTCCTGGTACAGATTCTTATAAAATGCCCAGGGCATCTCTACTGGCTTGTCTCTATTAAGAGGAGCTATGGATACGTCCTCAGGTTATCCTGAATTGTTAAATCCCTGCAATCCTGCAGTAGAACCTCATTTCTTACACTTTACATACTGTATTAAAGGACTATTCATTGGTCATGATCTTATATTAGGATCACAGTATAGGTTGACTGAGACCACAATATTACGTCCTTCTACACATCTGGTACAATGACTTTGACTGCAGCTAGCACTGAAACTACAAGTAGGGTCATCATTCTGGTTATGAATTTATGGATTTTCTGTATGGGTTTTTTTGTTGCAATTAGGGATGGGTTTCCTAGAGGCTTGCTTTTTCAGGGTTTGCATTTTTGACTAAGGAACTAATATTCTCCTTTCCCTACAGGAGGATGAGACACTTAAAGAGGAACGTGATGGTCAGTATGGATCATGAAGTGTACACAAAGTATGTACATATGTACAGTAAGGTGTAAATATGCAATAAGCCCTTAAGAGTCAAATGTCTGTATTACAATTTAAAATAATCTGTCAGATATTTTCTGGGTTTTTTTTTAACTATAATCAATCATTTTTTTCTATCTAACTATGATTTATAATAAAAACATATCATAAAAATTACCCTGCTAGAATCACATTTGTAGTGACATCCAGCAACTGTTCTGCAGCAAAATCCCAGATGTTGTCCTTTCCTTCTCAAATCCTCTGTAGCTGCTAAAGGAAATCCAATTTACCTTCACAAAATTTCATCTGCCTCAAAACCTGTCAGAAGCTCCTGTAATGAAAAAAGGAAACCTTTTTGAGGCTTAAGCAACAGGCTTAAGCCTCAAAAAGGTTTCCTAAGTAGCAAAACACAAACACACCCACAAACAGCCCAGAACATATCCCAAAATCCATACAACCTACAACCTCAGCAATTCCCTTTTTCCTTTGATCAACCAGCCCTGAAGCAATCACTCAGGTGAATTAACTGGTGACTTGTGTTCCTCTTCCAGTTAGTTGTACATAAATGGCCAAGATTGTCAATATTTATTCAGATCCTAGATCCTACAGTACTTTTGACCACAGTGATACAAAGTGCCACAGAGCACTACTTTCTGAAATTTTCTTTGATGCAATCTCAGAATGTCCTCATGTGAATGTAGAAGAAGTCGAAGATGGATCCATTTCTACTGTACCACAAATTGTTGAACCTCAGGAGTTGAATAGTGTCACCCTAACTGTACCCATTACTGTACTGGCCACCCACAGGTGAGCCCCACATTAAAAGCTCTCCTATACTGAAATAGCTTTGGAATAGTGTGGTGTTTGGAATTGTGCTAAAACCTTTATTAAAAAAAAATCCAATAAAACATGTTCTCTGTTTGCCCTTACTTTTTAAAATGCTGCAGCAAAGCAGTCCATGTAGAGTGAGTCCTGAATTTACACTATTAAACAGTTGAAAATTTGTCCAAGTTGGTTCTTTTCTATTTTTTTATGCTTGTTCATCTTTATTTCAGGAGGGCTTCACAGGCAGACAACCAAAGTAAAGAAGGTGAAATGGAGAAACATCAAGATCAGACCCCCCAGGGTGGCCTCCTCACTGTGGAGGAAGAGTGAGTGACTGGTCTTCAGGTCTACAGTCTCTGGAATAGTCTTGTTAAAGAAATAGTACAATGAACAAGTTTACAATTAAGAGAATCTAATACAGTAATGATTATATAATACAATAATACAGCACATGGTTATACTTAGTTAAACTCTTAATAATGACATAGTAGTAAAAGTAAATCATCGCCCCCTATAAGGATGGCAGTTTTAGCTTTATTGTTTAATTGTTATCTCTCTGGTTAAGGTTTTCTATTATACGCAAGGCTGTAGTGCAGGCTAAATGCATGTAAATAGCGTTTACACACTTCCTAAATTTCTCAAATATAATGAACCACCTTTGACTAGTGTTCCCTCAGGATACAGTCAGAATATTTATACAGTTTGGGCAAAACAAACTGTAGTGTATTGTATATTGAGTTGCTTAGTCAGCATTTACATTACCCCAGCTCTCTACTGTCACCACTCACATCATCTTGTGTCAGTCTATTGATCAGTTAAAGTTTGACCAGCTTTTTTTGCCGATGTTGGCAAAAGACATTGAGCGCAAAGTGAAAAACAAATTTATAATAAAACTGTGTTGTGAATATGTTAAAAAAAAATCTTCCATACTTTCTTTCATTGTTTTATAGTTTTTATGGCAATTTATACATTTTATGGACTTATTTTTTTTCATATTGTTGTTTAACAATATATTTTAGCTTTGGTTCATATTTTTTCCAAAAAAAATTCCTAGTACTTTTTTACTGGTATGTTGTGGTCCAGCATACCATGATCACATACTACAGTATAGATCATAATTCACCCATGTTTTTGTAACCACTAAAGCCCTGATTACATGTGATAGCCATATTTAATGAGGATGGATAGATTGTAGGATGATGTGAACAAAAAACATAAAATTAAAAAATTTAAGAAGACAGACATTAAGCATGTAGGAAAACTTTGGGAGATTTAGTGTTCAAAACTATATTTAAGGCACTGATGATTGATTAGTTAATGATTAGATGCCAGCCATGGTAAATGGATGCAAAGTTGGCTAGATTGTTAAAATTGTTGCTTACCATTACAATATTTTTGTTTATAGAGATACTTTTAATAGGGAGATCAGACCATTCAAAATAGATTTTAAACCTTAATGGGTGAGAATGCTATTAAAATATCCTTACCACACTTGGGAATAAAAACCAGGCATAGATCACTAAAAGACGGGGAAGCAGGGAATTTAAAATGTTGAACAATTTGTTGTTGACTTATACCTTTGCTCCCATATTTGTGGCAGTGATGCTGAGCGTCCTCTCTCTTCGGCCAGTCAGAAAAGTGTCATACTTAATGAACGTCTGCAGGACCTGATTAAGTTTTTTAAGGAACGAACAGAACGAACTAAAGAAAGGCTGATTGACCCAGATGAGTCTGAAGAGGACAGTCCCTCTGCTAGTAAGTAGATGCAATTGTAATGGGTAACAAAGAAAAATAACATGATGATTTAATATGCTTCTAGGACATCACAGACTCCCAGAAGAGCTTTAATGCACATTGACCTACTGTAGATTTAACATCTATCTGGAACTACAACTAGAGTAATGGATACCATAGTTCCACAATACCAAGTTAAAGGGACTTTTTTTTTCTTTTAAAGCCCACTTTACACAGCATGTTGTTTTAGCCCTAATTGCTTTTTAACTAATTATTTAGTTGTAAGTTAAAATCCCACTAACTAATGCACAGTGTTGGGTGTATCGCGTTACAAAGTATGGGTTACTTTTTTGACGTAAGGAGTAATCTAACGTGTTAGGTCCACCATTTAAGTACTCTGTTATTTAGTTATATTTTTAAAAATGTAATCCAACACAAAAAAAAAGTGTCATTCCGTTAATGTGAGCCACCGCGATTGCCCGCCGACGTTCTGCTGACGTTCCGCAAAGTCCTACAAGGTCGGCAAGCATCGGCAAGGACCGGCAGAAAAATTAAACATGTTATGGCCACCGCGCGAAACCGCGTAGGTGAGATAGGGGTATTATGGGCCAAACTTCGCTGAGTGATGATGGTAGAATAATTATAAAGGTCTTGTCTAAAACAACATGCATGGGGAATCACATAGGAGTTTTTATTTTCTGCAGGGGAAAAGTACTCAAACTAGTTACTTTTATCAGAAAGTAATTCTGTAATGTAACCGATAACTTTTTACTGACAGAAATTTTGTAATGTAATTAGTTACTTTAAAAAGTAACATCCCCCAACACTGCTAATGGATACCATAGTCCCACAATACCAAGTTAAAGGGACATCTTTTTCTTTTAAAGCCCACATTACACAGTATGTTTTTTAGCCCTTATTGTTTTAAAATAATTATTTTGTTGCAAGTTGAATCTTTCTTAAAAACGTCCACTGATTTAATGCTATTGCATTGACAACAAAGTTCTGGCATGTCAGAATATTTAAGGTCAACTCTCTGCTATGATGCTCATCTAAATGAGCATCCAGAAGAGAAGATGAAACCTATGGGACAGTAACAAATACAGTAGTTGTATAAAGGAAATGAAAAGGAAAACAGAAAATATTCATTTTCGTAGCAAAATTGCAGGTTTATCATTTTTCAATGATCTTCATTATAAGATCTGCCATGGAGAAAACACTCTCACAGTTTTTGCTTTCTGGGGCATCTTATAATCTTAAAACTGCTCTGTAATCACATTCTCCAAAATTGGCTCAAATTGACTAGTGAATTGACTTAAACTGTCCTACCATAATGACCTCCACAATTTTTTCTCTTTAATTTTCCCGGTGTAAATGCAAACTTTCAAAGTTGAGATGACATTTCATTTTCCTTGTCTGTATGTGTAGCACCTACGAAAAAGGCCGCTGCTCCTTCACCCCCTCCACCTCCACCGCCTCCTCCACAAGAGGAGCAGAAAGATGTTCCTGCTGCCGATGAGATCGAAGAGGAGGAGTTCCTGGAGTTTATGGGCTACCAAATCAAAGTACCCAAGGTGCCTCCAATGCCAGACTGGCTGAGAGCCATCGTGGAGTATCGTTTCCCTTCAAGCATCGATCCTTTCACTGGTAAAACACTCCTTACTACCCCTTACCCCATAATAAAATTGGATATACAGTTTGACAGGCAACTTCCACTTACTACAAAGGTGACTTATAAAGCTGAAATAGATAATAGAAAGAAGAAAATGCGATAACAAAACCACATTGTACCATTACAGAAAATTTACACAGTGATTTTCATGTGAAATTTGCACATGGTTTTAAGGCACTTAACATTGTCACTTGTGTCACTTCTTATGTGAATTTATTAACACATATATATTTTAACAAGGAATTTTTAGCACAAATCATTTTTACATATAAATTTTGTGATTAAAATAAAGTTATTTAACTACGTAAGAGGATGAAGGCCTTCATAAAAATACAGTATGTTTGAGTTCTGACTTTTTTTTTCTCCAGAATTCTGACTTTTTTCTAAGAACTGTGACATTATTCTTAGAAGAATGTTTATTTAAATGTTTTAGAAAAAGGGGAAATTTTGCAGAAAAAAAACTTGTTAATTCTTTTTTTGTAATTTTTTTGTAATTTTTTACACAAATCTTTTTTTTTCACATTTTATCAATTATTTAAATATATGTGATTATACTGTAAATTACTAAAAATACTGTATAATATAAAATGAAAGTGCTTATACTATTCATTAAATAAATAAAAATATTATTATCCTATTAAATATAAAAGAAAATACAGAAGTTATAGAGTAGGTGCAATACAGTAGCTGCTGTAATGCTCATCACAACTTTGTCTGTTTTTCCTCTGGACAGATCTGATCTATGTGGTGTGGCTGTTTTTTGTGATGTGTGCATGGAACTATAACGTGTGGCTTATCCCGGTGCGCTGGGCGTTCCCGTATCAAACACCAGAAAACATCCATCTCTGGCTGCTAGCAGACTACTTATGTGATACTATCTACATCCTGGACATTGTGGTCTTTCAGCCCAGGCTACAGTTTGTCCGTGGGGGAGATATAGTGGTGTGTGGAGCGAGATGGATAAATACATGCATTAGATTTCAACAGTGTACTTACACCAATCAGCCATAACACTACAACGCAAAACATTAAGCATGGTTTTGTGTAGGTTTGCCTTGTGCCACCTGGGCAGTACTGGCCCCGTTGGGTATTACTTTACAAGACCTCTGGGGTTGTTCTATAGCGTCTGACACCAGGATGTTTGCGGCAGATCCTTTTGGTGCTATGGGTTTTGGTGTGGAGTCCCCCTGGATGCTAGAATCGATTGAGATCTGGGGAATTTGGAGGCCGGATCAACAATATAAAAAATTTTGCCTGCTTAGCCTCATACATGGCAAGATGTGGTGCACTGGTTGTCCTGATATGTTTCTGTTTTGGCCACCATTGACTTTTTTCAGCAATATACATTGGCTTTTCTGTGGGATCAGACCAGACAGGCTTGCATTTGGTCCCCACAGGTATAGAGGTGTGTGGGTGCCCATAATCCTGTCAGCAGTTTACTGGTATATAATTGATAATCAGTGCTATTAAGTTCACCTGGTGGTGGTGTCGATGTTATGGCTGATCGGTATATATGCAGGCAATACATGCAAAAAAGGAACATGTAAAATATTTTACAGTATAATAGTTCACTATCATTTTTAAACAGATGGGTATAGTGTTTGGCAATATATGTCTCTTAATGTTTGTGTTTCAGTGTGATAAAAAGGATATGAGAGAACATTATATGAAAACAGAACGTTTTAAGGTGAGTACTGTGCTGAGTACATGGTATTGTTGCTTAGTGGTTAGCACCTTCACCTTCCACCTCCAACACTGGGGGTTCAAATCTCATACAGTCTGTGTGCAGCCAACCGAATAAAGGAAAAAAGGAATGAATAGCCTTTAAAGAAATGATTTTTACAATAATAATAAATTAGCTGTACAAAATTACCTCTTACAATAATTACAGTGGACTGACCAAAACATATTTGGTGTCTGAGATTAGCCTCTTTAAATTGTACTAGAATTATCAGGATAATGTAATAAACAAGTACTTGAAGTCTGTGTCACCACATGCTCTTATGACCTTGTGTAGTAAATGTTAAGCAAAGCACACATAGTTTCTAGATAAACAGGTTGTTTTGAATAAAAGCCCTTCATCAGCTGTATAAGTACCCTGCTTTATTATAGACATCATTCAGCCTTCTTTAATACAGACTAAATAAATTACACTTATACGCAGCATTGCACAGCAATTTTTTTAAGTGCAACACCTTTTCAGTCCTTAAATGTCAGCAAAAATGTAATCATTTATAGCCTGCAGATAAACACACTTTGCTTGCACAGTGGTCTGGAATGACGCATTTGTCTAAAAATATTTTAAATGATTTTGAATGACACTATTTTCAAATAAGATTAAAATGCTTAACAGTTTAATTGAAGGAAGCATATAATTATATAGATGTATATAAATGGAAAATGCGAAAAAATGTACAGTAGCTTCAGTGCTAAAAGTAAACGGGCAAACTTTAGGTAGTCAAGTACATATATATATATATATATATATATATATATATATATATATATATATATAAATTGCCAAATGATTTACATATTACATTGCCGAATTTAACATATTAGTAGATTATACATGGGATTTCCACATAACTACATTTGCTTTTCCAGCACTTGACTGATATCTCGATGTTTCAGATGGACATGATCAGTCTATTGCCCCTGGACGTTCTTTACTATTTCACAGGTGTTAAATCTGTCCTGCGATTCCCACGTCTTTTAAAGGTAAAACTAAATGTGTATCTAAGAGGCTAAATGTGTAGCCTCTTAAATACACATTTAATTACAGACATTTGTTTAAGAAATATACTTCTCCATTTGCAGTACAGACAAAATAATAATTATTAATACTATTATTATTATTATTATTACCTCTCATTCTTTCTGTTAGTACATGGCATTCTTTGAATTTAATGATCGTCTGGAAGCAGTGATGAAAAAAGCCTACATTTACAGGTAAGCCTAGCGTACACAACATTTGATAATATACAGTAATCAGTTTAAATGCATTTCATTCCTCCTTAACATTCCATTAAAAAAAGTACATATTTAATCTTCTCTAAGTGTAATAATAATGTGTTTGTAAATCTAACACACACACACACACACACAAGCACAACCGGTATCATCTTTTTTTATTGCTATTGATCAAGATAATTAGCTAATACAGTATATTGGGCTAATTTTGCAACACTACTGAAAGCCATGTTTCAAGGGGAGAAAACATTTATGTTCGGGACGTTCCGAGCAGACCCTTTGGGTTTTGTGTGTCTCAACACCCAACACCCAAGAGTGCCTCTGTGTTTAGTGTGTGACTTGTTTGTCCAGTGCATCCTATGGATGCTTGGTCAGATGTTATCTGGGAAATTTAAAAGCTGGATAAACAATCTTGGACTTTTTGTCTGCTAAGCCACATACATGACAGGATGTGCCGCAGTGGGTCTTCTGATAACTTTCTATCAGGGCCAGCATTAAATTTTTTTTCAGCAGTTTGTGCTACATTGGTATTTCTGTGGGATGTGGTAAAAAAAAAAATTCAGTCGCAAAACAAGACAAGTAGGAATTCTGGATAAGCAAAATCTGTATGTACTGTATTTATACACACACACACACACACAATAGTATCTACGATATTCACAAGACTGCTGTGTGACCTTGAAAATGAATGATTACACACAAATTTGCTTTTGTCTTTATGTCTCTAAAGTTTCAGTTAATAGACAAAAAAAAAAATTAAAAACAAGAAGCTCAGCCACATAGTATCAAGCTTTTAAAATTTTGCATAGCATTTCTCTCCTTTTGTCCTTCAGACAACTAAACATAGCATAGAAAAATTAGAATATGGTGCAAAAGTTCATTGACTTCAGTAATGCAAATTAAAAGTTGAAACGTATATGTGATAGACTTATTACATGCAAGCAACATAGTTCAAGCTGTGATTTGTCATAATTGAGATGATTATGGATTATAGCTCATGAAAAGCCCAAATCCACAATCTCAGAAAATTAGAATATTGTAAAAAGGTTCAATATTCTAGGCTTAAAGTGTCCCACTCTAATCAGCTAATTAAACCATAACACCTGTAAAGGGTTCCTGTGCCTTTAAATGGTCTCTCAGTCTGGTTCAGTGGGAAGCATAATCATGGGTAAGACTGCTGACCTGACAATTGTGCACAAAACCATCATTGACAATAATCGCAAAAGAAGTTGGATGTTCCCAAAGTGCTACAGTATATCAAAGCACATTTATAGAAAGTTCTTTAAAAGGGAAAAGTGTGGAAGAAAAAGGTGCACAAGCAGCAGGGATGACTGCAGTCTGGATTGTCAGGAAAAAGCCATTCAAAAGTGTTGGAGTCTTTCACAAGGAGTTTACACGGGCTTGAAATGTCGTATTCCTCGTAAGTCGCTCCTGAACAACAAACAACGTCAAAAACTTCTTACTGTACCTGGGCTAAAGAAAAAAGAACTGGTCTGTTGCTCAGTGGTCCAAAGTCCTCTTTTCTGATGAGAGCAACTTTTGCATTTCATTTGGAAACAAAGGACCCAGAGTCTGGGGGAAGAATGGAGATGTACACACTGCAAGATGCTTGAAGTCTAGTGTGAAGTTTCTACAGTCTGTGTTGATTTGAGGAGACATGTCATCTGCTGATGTTGGTCCACTGTGCTTAATTAAGTTCAGGGTCAATGCAGCTGTCTACCAGGGGATTTTGGAGCTTTTCATGCTTCCCTCCGAGCTTTATGAGGATGCTGACTTGACTGGCCAGCAAACTCGCCTGACCTGAACCCCATAGAGACTTTATGGGGCATTGCCAAGAGAAAGATGAGAGACATGAGACCGAACAATGCAGAAGAGCTGATGGCCACTATTGAAGCATCCTGGTCTTCCATAATACCTCAGCAGGCTTCCATACCACACCACATTGAGGCTGAAAAAGGGGCCCAAACCAAGTACTGAGTGCATAGAAAAAATCTGTTGTAGGTTTTCAATGTGAACGTCATCAGTCAAAACATAAAGTTCAAATTACATACAGTATACTATGTTTTTGTTGCAAGGAATAGGTTCCTTTACATTTATGCATTCAAACGTATAAAGGTTGAGCTATTGATTCAGCAAAGAAAATATTTATCCATGTGCCTTTGAACACCTCTAAGTATTCATTCTACTAATGAGAGACCTTAAGTTGGTCTAAGCCACAACCTATTTTAGGCATGCACACATCTTTCACATTGTTTCTACAGCAGTGGTTGTTTTAAGGCCTCGTGCGTGGGCTTGTCTTTGCTATTTGTTTAATCACTAATTAATACAAGAATCTTCTGTTTTCCTTCATGATGGAACATCGTCCTGTGTTCTTCTGCTGCAGGTTGTTTACCTTACCAAATTTCTCTGCTAGGCCTGCTCCCATGCACGTCTGCTCCCACACAATGTGCTATGGAGTTATCTCGCACCGTGGTGAACAAATCTCCCTTTGAGATCTTGCAGCATCTTTTATAATGTCCCTCTGCTGCTCCATAAGAATTTCTTGTTGAGTTATTATGTCATGGAGAAGCGCGGAAACATTCAACACAGGAAGAACAAATCTTACATGTTATGAATGGGTCATATCTTGAGAGGCTTTTTCTCTGAGGTCTGGGGGTTTCATGATGCCATGGAAACTGTGCTGCCTGCTCGGGAGATAGCAAAGTTGTGTCCTGTTGCCATGTAAATTTAATGTGGTGATCTGTGATGTCTTGTGATGCTCTGGCGGAACTTCTTGCTTGCCATGCCCGCTGGGACATCTGGTGACGTGGCAGAGTTGGTTCAGGCATGTCAATCGTTTGGTGTAATGATGACCCAGAAGTTTTTTCATGCCACTCAGAGGCAGGACCTATCTCCAACAAAGATGGTCTAGAGGTTTCTGCAATCTGTGCCACACCCGCGGACTTTTGGTGCATTAAAGGCAGGGGGTTTTGTACAGTATTTGTCTCGGACTCAGTTGTAAATTATTAGAAGCTGAACAAATCCATTTGGATAGTGGTGTGGTAGTCTCATCATCAGTGCTATAATCATCCAGTAGGCGCCTTTATGTTACGTCTTTAGAGAAGGCAAGAAATTGAAAATAGATAGAAAATACTATTCAGCGAAATATTTCCTTTTTCCATTCAAAGAAATGTGCATCATAACTTGTTAATCAGCAGCACAGTCATACAAGGGCCTGTCAAACACATCTGTGTTAAAGAATTACATAATATACACACAATCTTACTTTAATTTACATTATGGTGGCTTTATGGTGTCAGGCTCAGCCTCTGACTGAAGATCGGTCTGCTGTTTCACAAGAGTGTGAGTGTGCCATAAACACACACCTTTCTTCAACCAGATTGCAGGCACAACCTCCACTTCTTCAATATCAACAAAGCTGATAATGTGGTTCATGATTTCTGCAATCAAAACACAAATGTGGATAAACAGCTTGTAAAAAACGATAATATAATGGCAAATACAGTTAAATCAGTTATGTCATTTATGAGTTGTACTTACATGTGCGGATTATGTCCAAGTGTAGCAAAAAAAAAAAAAATGTGATTACAATTCAGGGTAAAAGAAAAATAAACGCACACACACACACACACACACACACACATACACACATCACCATCATTTGAAATGTAGAAGGGGTTACCCATTACAAACATCTGTAAATTACACCAACTAATTTTTGTCTAATTTTAGCCATTTTTTTAAAAAACCTAATAAACCTATATAGGACTTAGGATCATGCAGTATAGAGTGACATCCTTTTGATCATCACAAAAGAGGCAATAAGATTAACTGAATTTATGGTCATTTCAACCGACTACCCAGACATGACTGAGCAAAAAATTAAAAACTGGGACACAAATTGCACAAATACACACAATCACATGTTTTTATGGTAGTTTTCGATGGTTTCTATTTCTTTTATAATAAAAAAAATGTATAACTTTTGTTCTACCTGACATATCCAAAAGTACAAATATACAAGTTTTTATATAGTTTAGTATAGTTTATATACAGTAAGCACTTTTTTTTCTATTATTATTGACCTACAGTATGCTGGCACACTTTCTGGCACGTATTGGTGCTGCTTGAGTTTTAATGGTTTTAATAGACAAAAAAAGAAACATCTTCATAGTATTGTATACTGTAGTATAGTATCAAGCTTTAAAAATTTTCCATAGGATAAATCAGGCTGGACAGACCAGCCTTTGGAACCCACAGGCATAAAGGAGCCTTTAGTTCCAATGATCCTGTCACCAGTTTACTGGTATATAATTGATAATCAATGTTATTTAATTTATGCAGTGGTTGTGTTAATGTCTGGGCTGATTGTAGGAAACGTCAACACATTTGTGATAATGATCATGTAAACTGATTTGCACATTCAGTCATATTTTCCTCATGCCTAATCTCTTCTACTGAAGCATGTACCCAAATCAAATTATAATGGATATGGTCCAAAGTGAACAGCAGAGGGGAATTGTGCAAAACCTTTGAACCATGATCCTCTTTGGACCATTTCCATTTTTCAAATATTCAGATGCAGAATAAAAGCAGTTGTTGTCTGAGTTTTGGAACCAACTGCATATTTAATTATCGGCAATTCACTCAAATATGTTCATGTACAACTACAAATAGTGTTCTCTTCCACTCATGTCTTGCTCTCAGAGTGATCCGGACCAGCGCATACTTGCTCTACTCGCTGCACTGCAACGCCTGTCTGTTCTACTGGGGTTCTGATTACGAAGGCCTTGGCTCCACTAAATGGGTATATGATGGCAGAGGCAACAGGTGACCCCTCCACCATACACTTCAAAGTCTGTTGGGGGTATCTAGATACCCAAATACACAAAAACATACTGTATGTGTGTGTTTTTATGATGTAGTTATATCCGCTGCTACTACTTTGCTGTAAAAACTCTGATCACAATCGGAGGTCTCCCAGATCCCACGACGGTCTTCGAAATCGTCTTTCAGCTGGTCAATTACTTTGTGGGAGTGTTTGCTTTTTCGATTATGATCGGTCAGGTGGGTAAAAGAAAAGAGTTGCAATGCTACAGAGGGATTTCAGACATAAATTGTCTGAAATAGTGTGTTTTATTTTTTTTTTTTAGATGAGAGATGTTGTAGGAGCAGCTACTGCAGGTCCGGCATACTACAGGTCGTGTGTGGACAGCACGGTAAAGTACATGACCGTTTATAAGATCCCACGTGAGGTTCAGAACAGAGTCAAGACCTGGTATGACTATACGTGGCAATCGCAAGGCATGCTGGGTAAGAGCAAATTGAATATATGAGGGTGAGTCAAGAGTTATCCGCACTCTAGTTATATAAAACATTCCGTTGGTGTTATTACTGTAGCGCTACCATCTCGCAGGTTACTGCTGCACAGGTCTGACATGTTACATCAGTTCTTTTCTAACTGCAGTGCATGCAACAATGGATCCCTTACTTGTGATTTGCCCCAAAGAAGAGCAGCGTGCAGTGATTAATTTATTTTTATCTGAGGGACACCTGCTGCCAAATTAACTCACAGAAGAGCGCAAACAGAAGTGTTTAGATATCTGCAAACAAAAGTAATACAAAAGCTTGTTGACAAATAGACAAAGTCTATCGAAAATCAGCAATATTATTTTAATAGTTAACTAAAATCAACTCTGCAGAAAGAGTGTGGATAATTTTTTACTCAAATGTTTGAAATGAAATTGAAATTTACTTGACATTTATTCAGCGTATACAAATGCAACATGAATGTATCATTACAGCACACTCATTAATTAAAAGAAAATGTAATCAATTCATGATAATTATTTTGCTACTTTACAGTATTCATAATCTTGGTACACATTGTACTAGAGATAGAATGTTACTAACGCAGCTACTAGCTAGAAAATGCGCAAATCACACACTCATCTCAAAAGTGCATTTAGTTGGACAATGCAATATGTACTTAACTAGTTTCAGAAAATTCCTAAATAGTTTATATTTACAAATGAACCTCGAATCTTGCTTCCAGTCTGTGTGTGCATGTTCTATGTGTTTGTGGGTTTCTTGTTTCCTCCCACAGTCCAAGATATGCACTCTAGGCTGAATTGCATTTTCAAATTGCACATAGTGTCACATATTCGATTCCCAGCCAGTGCCCAAACCCCCCAGCCACTGGATGCAGTGCCGGTCCCAAGCTCGGGCCAAACCCGGGCCAAATAGCGCTGTAATATAATTGAGAGTAATTAACAATACAACACAGTTTAAGAATTAGACACACACTTGCTACAACCATAACACCACTGTCAAACTACACTAATATTCAACCATCGAGCATGTCTTTGCTAATTAAATTTGGTGTAAGTGGAAACTTGGAGAAGTTGCGTTTTTCTATAGTCAAAGTTGGGAATTTGTCCTTACAAATAGATGAACAGGAGCTGCTCATACAGCTGCCTGATAAGATGCGTCTAGACATCGCAGTGGATGTGAACTACTCCATTGTCAGCAAAGTGGCCCTATTCCAAGTGAGTAACTTGAAAACAGACACTCACCTACAGTAGACCATGGAATAGATATACAGTTTATTTTCTGTAAATGATAGACACAAAGATTGTAATAAAAAGTTATTAAGCACTCACTGAAAAAATATCATGAATGTAGGCAAATGTATATTGTATTTTCATTTGAAAGTTTATATTACAGCAAATACAAGATCACTATTTTCAAGCTTTGAATGTTCTTCTTCTTTTAATAGGGTATTTTACTACTATAGAAATAAATGCATAAAATTAGTGCCAAAAATATAAAATAAGACTATTTTGCAGACTTAAATTTAGTTAAAAGTCTAGAAACAGGTGTAACAGTGTTATATTTGGTTTATGGTAAGAAATATTACATGTGCTTGACTATATTTAAGCTACTGTATGTACCAAGCTGTGATGTTCGTTTTTCTGCACTGTTATGCAATGAATTCTTGCCATCTTATCGCCCTATGTGCCTGGCTTTCATTCTCAGGGTTGTGACAGACAGATGATATTTGACATGTTGAAGAGACTAAAGTCTGTGGTCTACCTCCCAGGAGACTATGTCTGTAAGAAGGTTAGAGATGATGCACATTTTTTAAATTTTATTCAGCAGCATTGTTGAATTGTCAAATCTGATTGGCCAGAAGGTGTTGATCAATTGACAGTGGTATCAGCTCCGTGACAAACATTACATGTTTGCATACTGTTGATACACTTTTTTAAACTAGACATAGTTTTTCGAGGAAACTACTATAAATAATTTTCCCATGCTTGATGTATTTCCTGCGGGTGCTCCAATTTCATTCTACAGTCCAAAGACATGCAGATTTTGACAGATTTGGTGTTTCCAAATTCCATGCTTCCATGCATTACAAGATTACAATACTATAGCAAATACTAGTATGGCTGTAATTCTGGCATATATTTACTGTAACCACATGATTGTGAATGTGATATTACAACAGTTAGAAATTAATATCAAGCAAGTGACATGTTGGAAACAAAATGGCCAAGTGTATTTTTTTATTATATACAAGCTAAAGTAAGTAAATCTGCTCTCTCTGTTTCAGGGTGAGATTGGCAGAGAGATGTACATCATCAAAGCTGGAGAGGTACAAGTGGTTGGAGGCCCTGATGGTAAAACAGTGTTTGTGACTTTGAGGGCCGGATCTGTGTTTGGGGAAATCAGGTGAGTGTACTAAATTGTATTTTGAGTTACCATCATTTCTGGCTATTACTTTTGTGTATAACCAGATAAATGCATTTCTCCATCAGCTTGCTGGCTGTAGGTGGAGGGAACAGGCGAACAGCTAATGTGGTGGCGCACGGCTTCGCTAATCTCTTCATCCTGGATAAAAAAGACCTCTCTGAGATCATGGTGCATTACCCAGAGTCGCAGAAAATACTGCGCAAGAAAGCCAAGTGAGAGGACAAGGGCTCTTATTCTTATACACACATACTGTAAATTAAAGTCAACTTAGTATAAGGACACTTTTGGTTTGGGCATGTATTATAACTTGCACTTCAAATTTAGATACATAATGTCATTTGACATGCGGAATGATGGATTATTGGTTAGCATTATTGCTTCACATCTCCAAGGTTAGGGGTTCAAATGTCTCCTTGAGCCTGTTGGACTGGAGTTTGCACATTCTCTTCATGTTTGGGGTGTTTCCTCTGGGTACTGTGATTTCCAAAGTCCAAAGGCATGCTTTGTAGATAGACTGGCATTTAAAACTTGCATGTGATATATGAGTGTATGTGTACTTGTGCCCTGCAATGGGTTGGCACCCCATTCAGTGTGTACCCTGAGTTGTGCTCCAAGTTCCCTGGAATTCAGGGCTTGAGACAGATACAGTAAATGATAACCAGTATAGATAATGGATGGATAGGTCTTTTGACTTTTATTTATAAATGCAAGCATAAAATTCATCTTCAGCTATATTATGTTTAAGGTATACAATCAAGCAGTGGAAGTTATTACACCTTCACCACTTGATTGTGGACCAAAGGCTAGCCTTTCATTTACAAAGACTCGGGTGAGACTTGGGTACACATGATTCTTTCACCAGTTTGCTGGTGTACAGAATATAGTTGGTGATAAATGTTACTCACTTCACCTTTCAGTGGTGACAATGTTATGGCTGATCGGTGTAGATCTGATGCTCTCTAAACAGTACTAACAAATTATACGGCATCCAAAGAAATATAAATGGAATGACTTCTTTATTGCTTTTTAAACCGTAAACACTTTTAAAGTACCTTTGGGGAACTGAGGACATTTTCCCAATAGCAGCTGGTAACTAATGGTTTCTAGGTCCTTAAAGTTTTTCTAACATATCTGTTTAGGATTATGAGGCTTAGCACTGTCACCCCCACATTAAAGATTGGGGGTTTATATCTGGCCTTCAGACTGTGTGTGGGGGGGGGGATTTTTACACCCGCCACTGAATTTAAAGTAAAGCACTCAAGATGTGAGTGAGCAAAGTCAAGACTTTCAGCTTTCATTCAAGAGGTTTGAAAAAAGTATAGAATTAACACGTCAGGAATTACAGCTGTTTAAATACACATACACACCCATTTTTCTTTGGATTATAAATGGCTGACAAGCAGTTGCATGGCCAGGTGTGGCCTGTTCCCTTATTACTCCATATGACTAATCAACTGTAAGTTTCCCTTTAGCTACACATGGTTGTGAAGCCTCTGTATTTACATTTATAAAGCTGTCTCTTGACTATAGACATGCCCAACTCAAGAGTGTATTTGACTTGGCTAGATGTTGTGAAAGGGTTCTTCTTCACCATGGACAGGATTCTATGGTCAACCATTCTAGTTGTCTTCCGTAGTCTTCCAGGCCATTTGCTGTTGCTGAACTTGCCAGTTAATTTCTACATCCAAACTGTTTTATTGGCCATTCCAAATGTTTTTGCTTTCTTATTAATGGTCCTTTTTCCCAACTCAATGATGGCCTTCTTCTCTTGTATTGATGCCTCATGTTGAGAGTTTGTGTGTGTGTTTGTGTGTGTATGAAAACGGCTGTAATTCCTTAATGGTTAATGGCACACTTTTGTCAAGCCCCTTGAATTAAAGCTAAAAGTCTTAACTTGTTTCATTTTAAATGTAATGTGGTGGTATACAGAGGCCAAATGCCATCAGACTTTTCTTTGTTCCAAAAGCTGACTGGATTCTTATTTCCACTCACAGTACTCCAATTATGTCTAGTCTGTGTGACTCACTTACAGCATAGATCTGCTTGTACGAGTTAAAAAGGTGTCCTGAACCAAAATGGTGTACAGTTTATGATGATGATGTTAATAAAGGTTTAATTATGATTAGGCAGAGGTGGGTCTCATAATACCTCTTTACTGCTCACCCATGGATTAGTGTCTGTTCACTAATGTCATTTTACTTTATAGCTATTTATTCATTCAAATGTGAACCTCAGGTCTATGGATATCCGGAAGGCCCACAGCAATATTTACTGCTCTAACAAGCCTTAATGCTCAAATCATTAACATGCCAAGTCTTTTCCTACATGCATTAGTTGTTTTGAAGTATATACAGTAAAGTATCCTCTGTATTGCCATGTGTTCTCATAAACTGATCATCATGTCTTATTTCACCGAGCTCATTTGTGTGCTTATGTTACTCAGGAAGATGCTAACGAAGGATAAGAAGCCTCCAGAAGAGAAGGGCCTGGGTAAGGATTCTGGTCAGGTGATTCCAAGACGTCCAGAGACTCCCAAACTATTTAAGGCCGCCCTGGTGGTGGGCAAAGGAGAAACATTTGCCAAATTGAAAGAGACCTACAAAGATACTGGAGCCACACTAGAGGTGCATACCTTTTTTTTCTTTATATAAATATTTAAAAGGGCAACATGTGTCCATTGTTACATCAGATTTCAGTTCCTGAATTTTGGGGTGAAACTCTTGTTGTAGTCCATCTACCTCAAGTTTTGTCACATAGAAGAAGAGATGGTTTTCTGCTCAATTTATTTGTACAGAGTAGTTTTTTAGGTTACGGTACCCTTCTTGTCAGTTTAGACCAATCTGCTCATTTTCTTCCAACCTCTCCATAATTGCTATTTAGGAGAATTGGGGTATTTTTGGCTATTTTCATAGGTTCTTGTAATAGAATTTATTCCTGTAACAGCCAGTTTTGTAAGAATATTAGTAGTATTAATGTGTTTCCTATGGTTATAAAACCATAATTAATTGGTGATAACGGCAATTTTATCCTCTTGGTTGGTAGATTCGGCCAATATTGTTTAAAAAAAATTGTAAGTTGCTTAAATAAAATTCAAACAACTTTAAAAAATTAGCAATAATTTCGACCAAATCTCCTGACCAATAGGGTAAATTTGGCTAGTATGGAAAATATTGCCCCAAGCCCCCAACATCACAATTTTTTAAACAATCCTAAATATAAAGCTCGAAAAATTCAATTTAACTAGGATAAAAATCGAAGTATACTGTACTTAAAATAGATATAAAAATAGAAATAGAAATATACTGTACAATAGAGCATTTAAATTTTTTTCGAAAATTGGTGGAAGAAATATGGTGTGCAAATATGCATAAAAAGTGTCTTATTAAGGTGCTTTATTAAAGTGTCTTTGTGCAATGGTCCAGAATTTAAACATAAACATGTAAGTGTACAGTAGACGTAAGTGTACACTAGTGTAGTAGTGTAGATATGCCTGGCTCTAGTATATATGTGTACAGGAGCATTCCAGACAATGTTTGCCACTTCTAGAGTTTTACTTTATATTTACTACTTTTCATTTGAAATCTTAAGTGATAAGTAATGTTTCTTATAACTTTAAATTTGTCTCGTCATGTCTCCATCTCCCAGCCTTCCGGCAGCACATCAGCGTCCACCGCAGCCATACCTGTACCCCCTCCCTCACCCGTTCACCATCGCTCACCCATCCAGCGCACAGTTACACAAGACGAGGATGACATGGTGGCACAGACTACTGACAGCACAGTGATCATCCGCATGACTCCACGCCATCATGGAGAGGAGATTCTCAGCGTTGAAATGGCGGAGGAAGATGATGGATCAGCTGGGGAAAGCAAGCAGGAGGGGCAGAAAGAAGAATAGAAGTTGTAAGAAAGGATGAGGAGTTATCAAACAAGGCTGGGGAAAAAAACATGCAACAATCATGCTTTTACTATTATGGAGAATTATTTTAACTGAAGACAAACCAAAGTGGTTTTTGCTATTTTATTATATTTAGTGATGCTTTTTTATTTTAAAGTCATGGCTGAATTTAAAATTAGATAAGTTTAAAGGAAGGAGGTGCAAGTGTGTATGTGAGTGTGTTTCACAATCTGATATCTATAAAACACTCTGCTCTGATTTTAGGAGTGCTGCCTACTTTTAAACTGCCATGTTCATGCTGTCTACCATTAAAGTCCTACCTTTATGTGCAGCAAAGTAACACAGATGTCATGGTTTCTGCATTGGTGTCATTTTATTAGTGTATTTATGGTAGGTATGTCAGTTTAGCAAAGACGGAAAGGTTACAGAAAGGATAGTGTTTGTTAGCTAGGCACCATTCTTAGTTCTATCATAAATCAGGGGATCTGAAACTTAAAATTCAAATGTCTGGATCTAATTTCTGTTCACGATCAATCGTTTGGAGTTGTTAGGAAAATGTTATTAAACCTGCTTATAACCTACAGTACAAGCAATGTACAGTACATTCCCATTTAGAAATTACATTCAAGCCTAGTGGGAAAAAATGCCACTGTTTAAGAGCAGTCAAATGCAACCAACGCTTAAACCAAAGCAACTTTAACTTTAAAGCAACTTACACAACATAAGTGTCAGAAAGATTCCAAAATGCGTTCCAAGCTAGTGCACATGTAATCACACTGTTTCAACTTAAAAACCTGAACAGCCCCAACTTTCAACATTTAAACAAAGGTCTTAAAAATTAATTTGTTAGAATTACAGGTTGTTGTTGTAACTACAGAGGAACCGCAGATTATGAGCATAATTCGTTCCGGAAGTGGGCTCGTATTCCAAAACACTTGTAAACCAAATTTAATTATCCTGTAAGAAATAATAGAAACTCAAATTATTCGTTTTTCCGCCCCAAAAAATAAATACATAAAAATAATTATTACAAAATATAAAGTAAAAATAAAACAAATTAACCTGCAATTAACCTTTTAAAAAGTAAAAATAAATCCAGACATCCCAACATCACACACACATTAACGGAGAGACTGTTTTATTGGGAAAAATTAGCAAGGAACATCGCTACTCACACTCGCGTGAGTGCATAATAACGAAATCACTGCAGTAAAGTAAAAAAAATAAAAAATGAACTGCCACTTAATCTTTGAAAAGAATCGCGACAGAGCAGAGTTTCTGTGTAAGGCAGAGAGCGTGCGTCTGTATGTGTGTGCGAAGCCGAGAGGATGGGGGGTATGAGGGGTTTTGTAAAGGCGAGAGTGTGTGTGTGTGTGTGTGTGTGTGTGCGTGTGTGTGCGCGCACGTAATTTGACATCGTGGTCCTTTCCTTACACCAACAATTCTCTCTGTCGCGATTCTCTTCAAAGGTAAAGTGAAATTTAGGCTGATACAGAGAGGGAAAGAAAAAAAACATTTTTAAAACAATACATGCACGCTGTACACACGCGCTTACAAACACAAAATAAAATATGTTTTACACGCACATGTGGTCACAGTGTTATAGTAAACAGTACACTCGTGCACGGATGTTGATTATACTAGTAAGTGATAAGCACTAAGACCCAGCAGGGGAGAGGATTACTTGTGATCCCATGGGGACTGCTGTGGTGCCTCACATAAGCCCTTAAGCGGGAAGAAAACACAAAGAATTTCACCAGCTGATCCAAGTGGACTAAAAGATTGAAGCTGACTGGCGATTCATTCTGAAACGTTGGGATTTTTCATCATGCTGTGGCATGGAAAATTCATAAGCATTGCTTAAGGTGACGCTGTATATTCTGAGCATGCTGTGAGCATGCTGCCGGCTGTTATTGGTGCCATGACGACAAAACTATTATGCTGAGCCCTAACCTCGGGCTAGGATTGCTGTAACAATCTCCACAAGAAAATTAGAAAACTTTAAGTTCAGCCTTTATTTGTCCCATATGCATTACTGCACAATGAATATGCATATCCCAGCATAATTGAGGACAGAGTGCAGAATCAGCCATGATACAGCCATGACTTGCCGCCTGGTCCAGATAAATCATATATGCTAAAGTAAATTAAAAGATTTCAGAATTTCTGTATAGTACAGATTCGTCAGATACTCTTACAGATGATTTGTGGCTTTTGCTCCCTATTTAACATTGTCACAATCTACAGATTGTTCTCTGTGAGCCCCTTTAGCCCTTGCGCATGAAACTACTATGTTAATAACATTTCAGCATAAATGATGAGATAACAAGCTGTCTTTACTGAGCCTTTTATTTTAACGGCTAATGCTGCATACTTATGACTCAGAATTTCTGAGTTTCGACTAGGAAAATTCCTAAACCAAACAAAACTAGGAAGTACTACTTGTAAACTTTTGGTGGGATCCTCAACCCTGAGTCCAGCAAGATAGAAACCATCATGGCTGTTTATAGCATCAACAGGAAAAACAAATTAGCACTACTTAAAAAAAAAAAAAGCGCTGTATATACTGTATACAGTAGGTGGTTGTTTAGGATCAATAAGTATACAGATGCTATGTTTGTAAACTTTATAACACTGTCAATTCACTTAAATACATAACACTTATCACATGTTAAAGATTCTCAGCCAGAATTTGAATGGAAGTTGCATAAAATCAGCTGAACTTTTTTGTCGCTTGAAAGTAATTTCAAGTTCTTTATTCCCACTTCTACGTTAAGTAGAATGGAGCATTCACCATTAATAATAATAATAATAATAATAATAATAATAAGCTGCTGTAGACTGCTCCTCTTACAGCACAAAGAAGTGGTGTACCAGTACCTAAGAAGGCCATCTCTGCTGGCCTCAACCTTCAGAGCGCTTGCACTGACGTCAAGTCATAAAGGTGTCTAAAATGAGAAGGGGTTCAGCAGACTTTATTTCCTAAGGAAGCTCAGATCCTTTAATTTATGCAGCAGGGAAATGCTAAAAATGTTTTATCAGTCTGTTGTGGCCAGTGCCCTTTATAGTGCTGTGGTCTGCTGCAGGATCAGCATCAGTACCAGGGATGCAGGGGTAAATAAAATCATCCACAAAGCTGAACATGTAACCGGACACAAACTTGACAGTCCGGAGACAGTGAGGGACAACAGATCGCTGAACAAACTCCTGTCAATCATGGAAAATCCGTCCCACCCACTACATGTTGTTTTTATATATAGCATCAGTACTGTAATAATTTATATACAGTAAGTTACAATTACATTATGTCCCCCTTACTACTGTTTTGTAACCTGCTGCTGCTGTAACACAATAATTTCCCGGACAGAATCAATAAAGTCTATCTATCTATCTATCTATCTATCTATCTATCTATCTATCTATCTATTATAATAATAATAATAATAATAATAATAACAAAAATTTAAAGCAGTGGTGATATTGGTAGCGCCAGCTAATTTTTAAGCCAAATTACACAGTTGCTTAATATAAATTTACTACAGCAGTCTATATCGAATGGCTATTTTTAATGTCTCCATATTGTGCATTTTGTCACTGCAAATTATCTTTGTTTTTTTACACTGACATATACAGACCCTTAGCAGTGACTTGACATATTGCACAGAAAAAGCAGGAAAAAGAGAGAGCCAGAGAGAGAGAGAGAGAGAGAGGAAAAAGACAGGAAATGGGAGGATTTTGTACATTGTTTCTCCCACCCTCTAGTAGACCCGAGACAGGAAGTGAAAAAAGCCGAGAATCTAGGAAACAATACTGAATGAGCTGAATTCATCCAATGGACGGGAAACACTGATAAGATCCAACTCATCTAAACGGCTCAGCTGCAGTCTACAGCATAAACGTTGCTCGTTACGTACAGGATATAAAGATGTTCTTTGTGTTAATTTGATTGTGTACAAGATGGAATTGTGTGATTAATTCCTTTTATATTGCGGCACTGTTGAATTCTCAAACCTGACTGGTCAGAAGGTGATAGATTTACTATTGCAGCAGAGTAGGCTGTAATTTAAATCACACATTTATCCATTCATTTTAATACATTATTGCTTTTATAGTAACACAAGGCCTTGTATAGTGGGCTTTCCACATTAATAAACAACTTTTTTTTTTTGCTAAAAATTCATTTATAATGTTAATTAATAAAGGAAAACATAATCAACAGTATTGAAGGAGTCTTTATCATCAGCTATATTCCAGATGATTTCCATCACAGGAAAATCTTCATGACAGATAACTTGATGCTTACTCTTCTCTTAGTAAAGAATACGAGGCTGGTAATGAAAAAAAAAAAGTTCAGCAATGTTAAATGTAACCAGAAATGCCTTAAAATTTAAACTACATCTTTTTTTCTGAATATGCTGTTTAAAAAAAATCTAACTTTATTATGGCTATTGTAGCTCTAGCTTACATTAAGATACATGACACCAGCCAACTTTTTATTATTTATGGCAGCTTACCAGATTGTGTTTTATTCCTTATTTGGTACATTACTGTATGTAGATGTGACAACATTACCTTTTTATACATGTACAAAATCACCTTAACAATATGTCATGAAAAGCCCTTATCTCTGAATATCATCTATAGCATCATATCGCTTATCTAGAGTGTATTGTGAGTTATTATAGATCTAAGGCATTAATTGGAAGCAATTAATGAACATGCAATTATGAACTTAAACATAATACTTGCACATCTTAGTGCTTTTAAGCTACTAATCTTTGAGTTCCTAGTTTCAGTTAAAGTCAACAGACTTAACATAGATGTTTGTTCTAGTGACTCGTAACCTGTGGTATGTGAAGGGAAGCACAAAGGAAAATTTAGTATCTTTCCAACAATGATTAAATAGCTTCGACTATGTGAAAATGAAATGTCCCTCCAACTCAGGAGTACAAAGCAGGTCAGCATATTCTTTTGGATTTTAGACATGTCTACAGTATCTAGGTATGTGCTTGCATTTGTCTCATTAAGAAATAAAGTCTCTTTACTGGATTCATGTTGACCACTCCTTTAAAGGAATGGCACAGGAAAATAAATAGTTTGTGTTTTGTGGTTAGTAGGTGAGTTATACATACACAAGATATTAACTTGTGTGCCCAAGATAATATTTTGTTTGCGCAAGATAAATGCTAAATGAACTAAAAGCCCAATGAAAGTCTTCTACCCAGTGAGACCACAATGATGCATCATGAGGAACATTTAAAGAAAAACAAGCAAAGCTGAATGTCCCTAATAAGGCTTCCAGAACAAAATGTTCTATACAGAAATAAAAAAAAAACGTATGTGAATTGCATGCACGCGAACACTTTTAAAAATTGAAAAACACTTGTTGTTGAGCGTTTGTTTTAATAATTATGTCCAGAGGCAAGGAACAAGTTAGTATGGCTAACATGGAAGCAATCTTTTTATGTCTCCACTGACAGAAATAACAGTGGAATTTCTTTAAGCTCTTACCAGCTAATGATACTGAACTAATTGTACTGAATTCGTAATGCTGGCTTACTTTATAAGCTGTAGCCTAATGTTATATTAGCTATGACATTTTTGTAGCTTGCTAGATAACAAATAAATGCTGCTATCTGATTGAGATCCTGTTTAGTTTCTGCGCAGATAGGGAGCAAATTATGTAATTTTCTATGCATGACGGTAAGTGTTTTGCACCAATCTAATTGCCCAGCCAATTACTTGGCCACACCATTGTAGAATTTCTGGCTATGCATGCTAGAATTTATTACATACATGCATACATATATATATATATATATATACACTGTGTTGGTTCTATAAACTATAAGACAGACACAAACCACAAAACAATTCTGAAACACATTTCAGAATTTTATGAACTGCACTTTAAAAGTATACTAATTATTACTGTACACAGATCGGCCACAGCATTAAAAGCATTATGTTAAAGCTATGAGGAGCCTATTTCATGAGACTTAGGGCACAAGACGAGGTACACCCTTGACGTTGTGCCAATCCATCGCAGGGCACAAACACATACACATGCTCACCCACTCATTCATACAATACGGCCAATTATTATAATCTGCATGTTGTTAGACTGTGGGAGGAAACCGGAGTACCCAAAGGAAAACCACCAAGCACAGGAAGAACACGGACACAAACCAGAGGTGGGAATGAAACCTGGAACCTGGAGGTGCAAGGTGACAAATGCTAACCACTAAGCCACCGTGGCTTCTTAGTAAATAGTTTTACTTATGTAGAAATTTGTGTAAATATTAAACATGTATCGAGTATGTGGATATAAAACGTGGATGTGTAACATTATAAGTTTGAGTAGTTATTTATAAAAGTACCATAAAATGATGATTTATTCCCCTGTAGGGGTACTTCCGATGTCTCTAGAATAAGTATGTGAGTTTGAGTAACTGTTCACAGATTGGAACGCATCTTACGTCACAGCTCGTGAGAGCGCGCGGTCAGCTGTGCGCGCCCTCGTCGTCATTTTTCCAGGCAGCGCGCGTTCCCGCTTGACTTTTCGGCTAGGCTTAACCGTTTTCTCATTCATATTTCACCAAACTCGGGCGACGTCTACGTGATACGATTTATAAAGCTGAAACATATTGTGCGGTACGGACGAAAAGACGGAAAATAGTCCCGAGTAGGAGGCGGAGGAAAAGTTTTGGCGTGTCGGCGTCAAACCGTAAGTTTGTTTCCTTTCCATACTTGGACTGTGTGTTGGAAATAGGGAGAAATATTCTAGGACATGTTTAAATTTTCCGTTTTGGGTTTCTGTATATCTTGTGTGTACTTGTGTTTGGTATGATTACGGACAAATATTCAGAAGTAGACTTTTTCACTTCTTTTAGAAATAACGTTTGACCGGTTAAGGGAGAAAAAGTTGAGATGACGTTGAAAAGTCTGGTGCAGCTTATTTAAGGTGGTGGTGTCCCAAATGGCAGGACGCGTGCACTTCATAGGGTGTAAGGGCCGTTGTTCGCTTCAAGTTCATATAGTGCACTTAATAAATATTTTAATGCACTTAATATAAATATGTATTAAGTGCATAAATAAATAATACAATTCAGTTAATAAATATTATTAAACATAATATACAGTAATGCACTTAATAAATATTATGTAATAAACTAGTCAAGTCCATGTGCCACAAGTTTGCTTTGTAAAACAAACAAATAAAATATGCCGGTGGTTTAGAGCAGGGGTGACACGACTGAAACTACTCCTACTATTACTACTACTACTGCTAATAATAATAATAATAATGATAATGAAAAAAAATATGATGATTAAGATACAGTACTATTACATACACACACACAAACAACGCTTAGTCATACACGGAGTAATCCTTTCAGTCTTTAAGTAAGTATCATGTTGAAGCAAAATCATAGTGTCTGGCATGACATATTTTTCTTCTCTGTGGACACCTAAACTCAGGTAATGAGTGAGTTTAATAGGCGTGTGTAAGGTATTTACAAAATTACACATGATGTGTCTTCAGTGCTCCTTCAGAAGCTCCGCCCCAGATCCGACCTTCAGTGCTCCTTCAGAAGCTGCGCCCCAGATCCTTGCTTTAGTACAGGTTCATAAACTTGAGTGCTCCGACCCAGAATCTTGCTTCTGCGCTCCTTCAGAAGCTCCGCCCCAATCGTTTGCTTCTGTGCAGCTTCCAAAGGTAACCCCAAATCCTTGCTTCTGTGCTCAGTAAGAATTGTTTTGTGGTTTGTGTCTGTCTTATAGTTTATAGAACCAACACAGTGTATATATATATATATATATATATGTATGTATGTATGTAAGTTTTAAAGTCTCAGACGTTAATTAGCTTGTTAGGCCATGAATCAGCAGCTGGGAATGCACTACACAACAGACAGACTGAGAACAAATTAATCCCGACATTAGAAGGACACATTTAATTTTTCATAGCGGACTCTGAACGCTGTCGCATAGCGTATGCTGGTCACGATTGGAGAGTACATACTGTCTATAGCCATTGAACATAGTGGAGGCAGTTTTCTTGTTTTTGTTTTGTTTTTTTCCCCCCTCCTCTGCATAGATGCTGGCACATATTAAAACTGTCTGTCTTGCATCCATGTTTGGTTATTTTTCTTCTTCTGTTTCTTCTTTATCTTAAGAGTTTACTTTTGGTGCATTAAGTTGGCCTCATGTGTTGTGACAAGTTCTGGAGTCTATGATGCCTCATCAGGCAGAGTTGTTAAGTGTATGAGCCACTGTTTTTGAATAGTCATAAATTTTTTTTAAAGAGGCCAGTCAGTCAGTTTTTACTACCAGTCTTTTCAAAATCTTTTAGAAAAGTAAAGTTGTGTAGTATATTCCCAGCTTAACCAGCTGACTGAGGGCCAAAAAAAGAAATTTAATTGAGGCCTACAAAGCAGGGGAAGGCTATAAAAAGTGTTTCGAGCTCACAATTTCCAGTGTCGAAAATGTCTTTTAAGTAATAGTAGAGCTAAGGCAGGATCTGGAAGACCAAGAAAACTTTCAGATAGAACTTTATACGCTGGGAGAAAAAGCTAATCAAAACTTCAAAATGATCTTAAACAGCCTGTGCATATAAGATAGCCCAGGTATATCTCCAAAATAAGTAAGTTGGGGATGAGTAAACAAACTTTTGATTACAACTGTATGTTTGTAATTATGGGCTTGGTAACCAGTAGTTCCAGTGCTAAAGTAAAGAACCAAATGTCAGAGACATCTTAAAGTCATCTACATTTGATGGTAAAAAATGTCCAAACTGTCCCTTGTTTTATACCATGTCACTGGTTGAATTCTTGAATCTGATTGGTCAGATTTTTTTTATTGAACAGCAAATAAAATATACTGTAGATACTTTAGATGAAACCTTCTGTAAGAAGACATTTAAATTGAAAAAAATGGAGTTCATTGGCACAGAGTTTTGAGTTAAACCTGTTTCTAGGAGTTCTTGGCTGCAAGCAAAGTTCAGGACAGACAAAGTCTTTGGTTATGTAGGTGGATGTACTGCTTTTTGTTTTATCATTATTCTCTTCAAGAAAGTTAAAAGAGGCTGGTGGGGGTATGTCCGTTATGTGGGTATGACTGTTTATATGTACAGCATATGTGATTACAGGATCTTGGTTGTTTTGCAGATGTTCCATATTGTTAGCTGTAACTGTAAACTGTTTACAGCACATGATGTTGCTTTTTTACAAAAAAAAAAGAAAAAACATAATAATCAAAGAAGAAAAAGAGAGCGACTTTAGAGCTGAGAGTGTAGAGGGCTTTAAAAACAAGCCTAGGGCCGTTAGACATAAATGTATATGGAACATTGTGTCTTAAACCACTCCTGTCTTCCCTTTTAGGCTGCAAAGCACCGCTACCCAGCCTTGTCCTAGGGAAAGTTAACAATTTTTAGTATCTATCCTATGCTACTTATGTTTTTCCTATTCCCAGCCTATTAAGACACCTTTTAGGAGGTTAAATAGGTGATTACAGGACCTAGATCAGTGCTGTCTGTAAATCCTTTGCTCATGCATGAGTCAGAGCCGAGAGCAAGGTGAAGTGTCCTCAGGAGGTTTACTGTGAGAAATAAACATTGAGGTGGCTGTTGTTTAGGGTGGCGGTTCATCCTGCTATTCTGGTCTGCTCTGTAAAATGAGTGAATACGCAGGAACTAGTTTCGGGAGCAATAAGAGTTGCATAACTTTTCAGAAAAAGGCACTGAAACTAGAAAATTCCAAGATGTGACGAGAGATGCTATTTAGATTTTTTTTTAATTAAAAAGGTTTGAACAATACAAAAAGATAGCACAGCTACATTTTTTCACCATAATAGGGTTCTGAATGTAGTCCTGTCTGCAAGACAAATCACAGGTTTATATTAAAGTGCTCATTCTGATACATGTTCATTCTAGGTGCTCTGAGCAATCTAAAAAAATATGTTAAAAAATGGAGGAAGGTCTTAGTAGATTCTCTGCAAAATAAAAAGATGCTGTAAGTAGACAAAAATTATTATAGAAAATAATAATTTAAGAAGGTGTGGTATAAAAAACATAGAGGCGTTGTAGGAAAATCATCTTTTTTTATTTAAAGCAAAATCTATATGTATGTGACTACACTGACAAAAAAAGAGAGAGAGAGAGACAAAATCCATGTAACGACGTATCGCAGTTTTTTCATTGGACAATTCATGTGTCGCTACACTGACTCAAAAACTTATTTTAAAATACATTTTTATGTTTATATGTTTGCATTTAAATTGGTAAAATGGTGCAGTTCATTTATAATCCTAAACTATTCATACATTGGCAGGCAGAACATCATCCTATGGTAGAAGTAAATTGTTTGCTTTAGAATTGTAACAAAATTTTAACAAAATAATAATAATAATAATGGTTAGATTATTTATAAAATAAAATACAAATTGAATCGGCATCTACAGTACATATCATGATAATAACGTATCGGGTCCACATTGGGCAATTACAGAGCCATGCAAAAGTATTTATATCCCTTGAACTTTTCTAAATTTTGGCATGTTACAACCACAAACCTTAATGCATTGTATTGGAATTTTATGTGATAGATCAACACAAAGTGGTACATAATTTTTTTTTTTTTTTAATTTTCAAAAATTCAGTCAGTATTTTTGTAGAACTACCATTCTCTGTTACAGCTGCAAGTCTTTTGGCCTCTACCAGCTTTGCAGCCCTTTCAGAGTTACCATGATGGGCTTCTTGGCTGCTTCTCTGCTTGATGGAAGGTCATGTCTTAGTAGGTTTGCAGTCGTGCCATACTTTTTTCATTTTTGGTTGATGTTCTGAACAGTGCTCTGTGAGATGTTCAAAGCATAGGATATTGTTTAGTAACCTAAACCTGCTTTAAGCTTCCCCGCAACCTTATCCCTGGTCTGTCTGGTGTGTTCCTTGGGCTTCATGTTGCTGTTTGTTCACTAATGTTTTATAACAAACCTCTGAGGACTTTACAGAACTGCTGAATTTTATACAAAGAATAAATTACACACAGGTGGACTCTGTTTACTAATTGGGTGACTTTTGTAGGCAGTTCTTTCAACTGTATTTTACTTTTTTTTAAAAAGCATTTATCATTTTCCTTTTACTTCACGGTTAATGCGCTTTATTACCTGATATCTGCAGAAAAAATATTTATGTTTGTGGTTGCAATGTGACAAAATGTGGAAGTTCAAGGGGTCATGCCAGGCATGACAAAGCACCAATATGAAACACTTAAGATCATGCCCTTTGTTAAAATATGATAAATTGTGAAAGCTGTAGGAATTTACACAGAGAGAAAGTAGGTTATGATTTCCCAGTATTTTTTTTTCTTACAGCAAATAAAAATTGTTTGACTTTGGAGATCTTATTTAAACATTACACAAGGACTTAAGCCATGTTGTCTTCTGGGTTTTGTTTCTGTTTCTGTTAAATCTGAAAGGCAGTTGTTTGGATTGGGCCCCATATGAACTCACAATTTTTTTTTAAAAGATTACTATAAAAAGATTTTCAGAAGTGATGTAAAGCACTCAATAGAGGACAGTGCTTGGTGCCAGCTGCATGATACCAGCAGATGGCACTCTTCTCTTCTTTTTGTGCCACTTTACATCTGGCCGCTCGGTCTATTCCAGAAACAACAGAAACTCAGATTATCACTATTTGATGTTGAGCTTTAAAATACTTTAGATTGGTAATAAACAACACATTTTACAAAAATGAAAAAAAAAAATTCTTAAATAGGGGTGCATGGTATATGGGTATAAATTGAAGGATCTGTTTAAATTTTAGTGTGTAACAGAATAATTGTAATGTGCTACTTGGTTAAGCAGTCTTAATGCCAAGCCTATCACAGTTATCCATATACAGTAGTTATCTCTCTCTCTCTAATATTAATTTCATTGTCTTTCTGTTTATCTCAGTCTAGCTGTCCGTCTCTCTGTATCAGTCTGCAAGTTTTTTTGTTTTTCTCTTTAAGGTCTGTCAATCTTTCTCTCTCTCTCTCTCTCTCTCTCTCTCTCTCTCTCTCTCTCTCTCTGTCTAGCTCTAGTCTGTCTCAATGTCTCTTTCAGTCTGTCTTTCCCTTTTTCTAAGTATTCCTAAATATCTCTGTGTGTCTGTCTTTCAGTATATGTCTCTCTGTCTGTCTCTCTTTGTTGATGTTTGTGGTGACTGTGGGTTACTGATTGAAGTAATGGGGGTTCAGGTCACAGCACCAACAAGCTGATTCTCTTGGGCCCTTAAGCAAGGCCTATAACCTTTTTTTTTTCTCCAGGGATTCTGTGTCATGGCTGACCACATGCTCTGACACCAGCTTTGAACAAAGAAATTCACTGTTTTGTAAGGTAGATTACAAATAATAGTATCATCATCTTCTTATGTCTGTCTCTGTCCAATGCTGTTTTTATCTCTGTCTATCTCAGGTTCCATTTCCATCTTTTTTGGTTTAACTCCCTTCTCTGGTGCCTCTCTTATTCTACAGCAATATCTATATCAATCTTTCTGTCATTGTCTTTTTTTGTTCTGTACATCTCTTATTTCTTATCTCTGTGTTTCTGTCTATCTATCCATTTGACTTTATATCGTCTATCTATCCATCTTTGTGTGTCTTTTTTCCTATATCTATATGTGGTAACATATGTTAAATATATTTATGGAAACATATTTTCCTGACTTGTACAAATAGCACTGTCACACTCCTTAATCATGATTGAAACATTTGAAGGCTGATACTTACATTTATTCATAAGTGAGTACTATGGAACCTTGGATTACGAGCATAATTTCGTCCCGGAAGCAGGTTCGTATTTAAAAAAATATTCGTAAACTAAATCAAAACTTAAATTATTCGTTCCCCAGCACAAAAAAAATACATAAAAATACTTAACACAAAATATAAAGTAGAAATAAAACAAATTAACCTGCACTTTACCTTTTAAAAAAAAGTAAAAATAAATCCTGACAGATTTGTGTGCGCTTTTTGTGTGCTCGTTTGTGTGCTCGTTTGTGTGCATGTGTGTGGCTAAAGTAAGGAGCACCTCCCCTGCCCCCCTTCTCATCTTACACAGTTACCCTTCCTCCACACTTTTCACACACGCGCACCCACAACAGAAACACTGTTTTATCAGAAAAATAAATAAGAAATCTCTTTAATTTCACTCGATTAAGCGACACAATAATGGCATCACTGCTGTAAAGTAAAAATAAAACAAATCAACTTGCACTTATCTTTGAAAAGAATCGCGACAGAGCAGTGTTTCTGTGTAGGGCAAAGAGAAAATGTGTGTGTCTGTGAAGAAGAAAGTAGGAGAGGTCTCTGTGTGTGCGCGCATAGATTTTTTTAAATTATCCTAAACAAACTTGGCACATAATTCACTCTATTCTAATTTCTGCCAGTGTGTGGAATAGAACAGCTAGAGAATTATAGAGGAATGGCAACATTTTACCACTTCAAATGCAAACATGAATAAAATTAATATATAAAAAAAATCGATTTTGGAGTCAGTGTGGTAATACATGAACTCTTAGCATTATGTCAGCTATTGCTAAGGCTTTAATTATTTTTCCAGACAAACAAAATATGCAACTAGCCATCCCTGTTTATGTCCTCATGGAAGAGAGGTTCCAGGTATGTAGATCAGGTCGAAATTTTTCTTCTGTGTAAGACTTTCTAACTGCAATGACACGATTACATGGATCATTTTATAAATTGTGTGTCCATGTAAATAGATCCTGACCTCCTGTAAAATGATTAAAGACGGTCCTACGCTGTTTGTAGTAAGCTCTAGAATGTATTTTTCTGACACTGGTTTTAATTTTTTTTTCTGAAGTTGCCTGCAGTTGCAGCGAGGCGTCCTGTAAAAATAGCACATGTGGAAAGCATCTGTGGGGCCACAACACAACAGCATGGCTACTTCCCTTTGTGTATGTGTCTGTGTGCGCCCTCGTGCCTGGACGCTGTGCTGGAGACTCTGAGTCACAAAAAAAGATTGTGGTGTTCACTCAGGATGTTCTCCATTTATTCACCATGGCAAACACACACTCACACATGCGGACATGCACATGAGCGCACACACATGCCCTATTTAAAATGTGCCCTGTGATTATGGTGCCCACCCGTCTAACGTGATGTGTAATTATCCCCTAAAATAAAACGCACTGGGCATGTAAGGACAGCCATGCCAATTGGACTGTTGGCTCTTGACCAAGAGAGATTTATCTTGATCTTTGTCTCCATCACTCCTTCCTTCTATTTTTTCACTTTTTTTATATGCATCTAGTCTCATTGTTTCACTGTGTCTGTATGGCATTTGTGTCTGTCTCATTTTGCTTGCCCCCCCTCCCTCCCTCCGTCTCTGTCCATTGGCTTTTTATCATCCCCCATGTGTTTCTGTTTCTCTCTTGCTGTGTCTGCTTCTATCTTTCTCAGAATTTCTCTTTTCCTGTTTCTCCCATCCTCTGTCCATCTGCCTGGATTTCTGTCCCCCCACCCACACTTACTTCTAATGATTGAACGCATCTCTCTTTTATGTGTTTGTGTTCCTGTCACTGTCTTGATGCATTAACTTCTCTTAAAATAACCCCTCCCCCCTTTTTCCAATTTGTCATACAGTATATTCCTTACTTCTGCAGTATCTGATAATATTGAGTCATTACTGATGTGAAGTTCAAATAGGGACATTTAAATAGAGATCTAGAGTCTCCACTGAGAACTGACATGGGTTGTTAACTGTTTGTGAACATTATAAGCAAAGGGCTGGTAGAACACTGCAGTGAACTCTGAACCTCGTTCGGGTGGCACTCTAAACAGAAAAGCAGACACTGCGGGTTGTTTCAACATTATATAACTTGCTGCTTGAATAAAACAACAAGACTAATACATATTCTGATGTTGACTTCCTTTGGGCATATAAAGTTTAATTATCAACTTTTACCTTGATCGTAATACAAAAGAATCTGCCTTTAAAACGAATATTGGCACTCGGCCATAAGATAAGGTCTACTATAAGTATATTGCTATGTATTTAGTTTTAGTAAGATATACGCATGATGAAAGGTTTATTATTGCAGCAATTAATTATTTTTCCCATGTGTGGTTTGTATGGAGTGGATAAACAATGTCTTTATGATTTGGGTTAAAGCAGCCTAGACTGGAACTGTGACCTTTTTTCAGAAGATAAATAATCTAAAGCAATGGATATATTCTAGAGTACGTAAACTAGCTGAAACTAGAATGAGGATGCATTTTTATTGCTCTGGTACAACAAATGTATAAAAGGATAAATTTTAATAAGTCTCTCAGTACCATATACACAACTTACATTAAACTGTTAAATATCTGTTCAGTTTTCTTCCAAAGGACCCCAAAATATCTGTGGACAAGTGATGGAGACACATGTTAGAAAACATGCAGTAATAATTATAGGTGGTTCTTCAAATTATTGTGGGTAATGCTTGAGCAAGAAGTAAAGTAAACCTTTTTTTGTTTTGTTTAATTAATGTCTGTGTTACAGCTTTTTATTCTAATTAAACACATCAATAACCAATCATTAATGATTTAATAACAAAATGTATTTAACTGTTGGTAGTAAATCAATCATTGTACAGTACATACAGTAGGGAAAAATCAATGAGCCCCAAATAGAGTAGGAAACAGTTTTTTGTCAGATTTTGTCTCTTCATTCTTAACAAGATCACTAAAAAACATAATGTCCAATATTTTACATCCCCTAAACTACTACACTTTTGTGGCATGCAGGTTAATAGATACTTGAGCTCCAGAGAAATATTATGTAAAACAATATTGGTTGATGCATTTTTAGTTGGATAAATTAATGATTGATCAAAAATTCTTAGTCTAAATGAAGTACATTTAAATTCCATGTGGTAACACTGATAAATTATTTCTTCACGGCACAGAAAGAAAACGGTGCAATTTAGGGTAAAACCCTATTGGCTAAAATGTGGGTATATTTCTCCATTTTACAGAGTGTGCCTTCTGACTCTATAACTGTGATTGATGGGCATAAAATGAGGGATGTAAGATAAATGAGTAGGATAAAAAACCCTGACCCCAAAAGTTTGCAAGTTCAGTTGAGTGCATTAGGGGGAAATACTATAAACATTTAATGGTGCTTAGGCCCCGGATACCAGCATTATCACTCAATGAAATTGTCAAGCTGCAAGAATGTAAACAATTTCTGTACAAAGAAAACTGTAACTCAGCTACATGACATGGCAGGTTTCTGTAAAGGAGTGTCGGTTGGGTGGACATGAATAACTGTGGACTTAAGCACTGTTTATCATTTTTACAAAGAAGCACTTACAGTTTTATCAGGGGCGGGTTTGTGTGTATCCAGGTGAACGAACTATAACTAGTTTCGGATATGAACTCAATAACAATCGATAAAGCAGGGTGTACACCCTGATGGAAACAGTTGAGGTTGTGCAGAGACATTTAATATATAATAACAGAAGGTGAAATAGAGGTTAATGCGTCAAGCTGTTAAAACACAAAATGCAGTATAAACTAATATCATTATCAAATGTTTTGTCCAAACTATTTTTGGGTAATTTAGGAAAATGTAGGGGTGTTTTTTTTTTTTTTTAATTTTAAAGTATTATGGCATATATTATGTAATTAATTATAAATTGAACTTAATTTAATTAATACATTTAAAACATTTTGACCATTTCTGATTTAAAGAGTAAGCAGGATGGCATATTTTTCATTAAAACATTATCAGCTGGATTTTTAGTGATTCTACTGATGTGTAGCAAATGAATAAAAATATAGCAGCAGATTTTTAAATAATCTTCATTGAAATTTGCTATGTAGTAAATCAATGTGTTATTTATAGCTGTAGCTTTTATTTTTGCAGATTCCGCACATTTTTGTAAACTGATAGTCACACACATTAACAGTTAATAATCAATTATTCATTAATAATTAATAATAACCAGGGACACGTTTCCTCCTCAGTTTAAGTTTTATTTAAACAATCCTACCGGAAAAAATACGATGTTTCTCATGTACTGATTTTTATTCATTTCTTTCTGGCCCTCCACAGTATCAACGTTGGCCACCACATATTTTTTAAACATTTTTAAATGATTTTAAATGTGTAAAATCTTGTTTTTGTGCTAAACATTGTGCACATGAAGCACTAGTGAAACGCGATCACGTTTCTGAGCTGTCAATTCACTGAAAGTGTTTTAGAACAACTGAGATCAGTTTTGTGTCTGAGCTCTTTATGCGGAAGCAAAAAAGATTGCAGAAGGGCAATAAATAGTAACCAGGCTGACTCAATCTGATGTTCAGGAAAGGAATCACAGAGAGCTGAAATTTTAAATAAGTTATTAGGGAATATAGCATTCCTAGTAAGGATAGCTAAGCTAACATTAGCTTACAGCTGGGTTGGCGAGATTTCCCCTAGGTCTGCAGGATTAATCGAAAAAACATCACAATCGTGATTTATATATACATACATGCGATCTTATTTTTAAATGGGATTGTATGTATTTCCCTGCATTCTTATTCATGCTGCATTCAGATCATCTACATTCATTTATGTACTTGACGACGATCCCAGATTCTCAGGGAGCAGCACTCATTTGTCACATTCACACAGTTTTAAACAAAACTATTAACTCAACAATCAGACCAGAGATTAACGAATGAATTAGACATACAACACAATCACTTCTCTTATTCCTCTTGCTTATTTATCCGTTGTATATCAGTGGCTGCTGCTAGCTTTTAAAACAAGGGAAGCTCATATTAGGCCTTCATCATAAAATTCATTATGTTCTTTGCACTTTTCATGCCTTTTGTATGCCCTGTCAAAGTTACCCAGATCCCCAAAACCCACATTTGACAAAACACATCCCATTCCCTGAGAAGGTTTCTTCAAGAGGCATGGCCAACAGTACATTTTCTTGGTCACAGCACTTCCAGTCAGTCAGTTTACCTTGTCATACCAGGAGAGCTAAAAAGACCTGTTATTTTTTCCAGATTTTTGCACCAGATCAATCTTGGGCATTGGTCTGCCCTGCTGTTTAATTCTGATTCTCTCCTCAAAAGGAAGACTACTAAATGGTTTTGCCAAAAGCAGGTCAACAATATTAGCACCATCTGCATCTGCCATTATGCACAGCTTGCTAGCTGGCTAGTTTCCCCTTCCACGAGCTACTTTAATTATATGAACGAACTAACTTAACAATGCTGAAATAAGGAGTGTGTGCTGCACGGAAATGTATGACAAGAAAATCGTGTCAAACAATCTACAATAGATACCTGATTCTGAACGAGCTAGTCATGAAGTTGAACGTGTTCTAGCGCACTTTTATTAAAACCAATATAAATACGACGAAATATGAGCATTTATTTTCTGACACAGTAGAGGAAGCGGAGCTTTCCTTGTAGTCTTAGAGCAGGCACCACTGCTGTCTATGTACATGTAACAGGCAGGCAGCCCTAAACAGACTACTCGGTTTACTTGGTGGAGTTTTAGTAGAACCTGGATATTTTGATGCCATTAATCAGAGTGTAAACCTGTGCCCTGCGCTCATATTTTATGTTTGCTCGCTCTAGTTCTTACTCATGCTCAATATCACACCCCTGTGCTTACTCAATTCCACCCAGAGACTAGAAGAGGGACAATACCAGCCAATCAGAAGCTTAACATATTAGTTAATTAAATCTAACGGATTAATTCTAGCTGTTACACAGAGTCTCTGAGATCAGATCGAAAGCTACAAAGAAGTACGCTAGAGCCAACAATACATTTTATACTATAAATCAATTAAGATAAATAGAATATTTTTATGGTCGTCAAGGATTAAGATTATTTGGCACACTCTCTCCATCTGTGTTTTGTACAGACTTTGGAGTGACATGTTGACTCTGAGGATTGAAGCAACCATTTTGAACTGTAAATAATGGATGAAAGAATTCAGTTAATTAAACAATTAGGGGATTTTCCTTTGGGGTTAATAAAGATCTTTCTCGAATCTTAAATTCAGGTTTTGTGTAAATAAAGGAAGAAATTATATAACACTAATGTACAGTATGTCACACAGATTTTTAATTCATTGATATTTTTTTTCATCAACCTATGCACATTAGAACAGGGGAAAATAGTAAAATGTTTAAACATTTAACACATCTGTTAAATGTGCAACTACAGTACAAATGAGGCCATCAGAATTCTTTTTTTTTAAATGAGACTGTCAGCACCCATCAGGTGGCACTGCAGTGATTGCCACAGTACTGGTAATATAGGCCATGCTATATTTAGACCTTCTCTCTAAAGCCCTCAACCAATTTAAGGATGCTCTACTCGTACACCGATGCCTGGTGTATATACAGTATGTTCACTAAATACATTTATTAGGTCCACTATAATTACATTGCAGGAAATTTGCAATGAATCGTTGCAAGGTATAGGTTTATCCCAAGTTTTTTTTGTGCTTGGTGAAAACGAAATTTTATCCCCAAAACCCGGGATGTCAAAAGGGAAGGAATTTTAAAAGGGAGAACTGATGTGGTCTACAACTAATATCCACAAGAAACATATATTCCTGGAGCTGTCCAGCCTCAAAAACTGGAGGAAATCAGTTTGAAATGTCCAAGAAACCATCATGCATGGTCCCAGCATGATACAAAAGCAGCTGGAACTCCAGCATTACGGTCTATGATCAAGCTAGTTTTACATCTGACTATTACATTGACCCCAAAGACACATCAAAGCGGTTTGTAAAAAAGATAAAAACAAGCTATTTGTAAGCTTTTGGAGGACCAGCCCTGTCAAACAAAAAAGTTTGGGGATTGTGCTTAAGTCAGGTCCATGCGAGGAAACCAGCAAATGTAATTGAAGACTACTGATTCTGCCAAAAAATGGTTGAATGTCTAACATGCATTCTTCCAAAACCTTACCAAAAGAATCTGCTAAAGGTGGAGCTTGGTAAGGGACATGCAACCAAATATTAAATGTGCTGTACAGTATTATAATTTTGGCCATGTATGTGTAATTTTACTTGTGTTAATTTTAGAAAACCCAGAAAAGGAAAACTTGTGTGCCGTACTCTTCTATTGAATGAGCATATTGTATAATCATTATGCCACTTAAAACAATTAAAAGACATTGAGTGTATGTAAACATCTATACCTGTCTGTCTTCCTCTGTTTTTTCTCTATATCTTTTTCTTTATTGCTACAGTACCTCTGATTATTTTTCTCTCCCTAACCATATATGTTTTTGTCTCTAAATTTCTCTTTTTCTTCCCCCATGTTTACATCATCTTTGTCTATGTCTAAATATGGTTGTCACCCGCTCGCTCAAAAGGAAAAACATATTGGCTAGAGTTTGGTACATTCTTCTATTTCTTATTAAAAAAAAGTTCATCATGCTTTTTAGAGAGTAGGGCAAAAGTTTTCTCTGTGGGACTGGATGAGCAACTGTGTCCCATTCTTCCACACAGGAAGTTTAAATAATCTAATAGTCTATAATCCTGAGGTTCTAAGTGTCAGGGTCATGACTTTATGGGATTGTTTTGTAGCAGTAATTCCAATATAGAAAAGATTAACTCAGCTACGTGACCTGGCAGCGTGTTCGTCGGGTGGATGCAAAGGACTTTGTATCAAGCTCAAACACTGCATCATTTTTTCCGTAGAAGAGCTCATGGTATTATCAGGGGTGTGTCGAAGTGTGTCCAGGTGAGTAGGGCATGACCAGCTTCTGTTATTGAAGGTAAGTAACAAGCTATAAAAGGAGTGCATGCACCCTGCGTGAGGCATTCACATTACGGACATGAAGATAGTGGATTATTTGGAATTTTAATGAGCACTAAGAGCAGCTTCATCCTAATGGGAGCTTGCAGCCTGTGTGGTTGTTAAAACCTTGAAAATGGATTTACAGTAGGAGGCAGCTGATCTACTGTTAAGATATTGCAGAAGTGAACTTTGGCTTGAAATGAAATTCATTAGACATTGATCTCTGTAGCTGTAAGGTGTTGCTCATGTTTCACTTCAGGCTTTCTGACTAAACACCGAGGTCGCCAACACAACATTTAATATCACAGACAGCTGTAACACGCACCAGAAGATACCATTACAGACTCCCTGTGGAGCAGGAGCGTGTTGAATGTCCCCCAGAGGATTCAATTTGCAACTGGGTGTTACAGAAAACCTAAACACGCTTTTGTGCTAGCAGCTGAGAGTATGTTTGTGCTGTGCACGCTGCTACTGCTGTCCATCCACAGCCTGCTGAAAAGACAGAACACTGTGGAGCTTCATGAAGCCAAGACAGCAGAGCACAGCGAGAAAACTGGCAAAAATTCACGCTATACGCGGCGCAGGAAAGTGGGAAATCCTGTCAGGGGTGGAACCCAGGGCCGATGCAGGTCATGTTCCACCACCCAGCTGGAGGTACTTGAGTGCAACAAGAGAGCCCAGGTAAGAGACTGGAGTACGTGTGCACACAGAGAGAGTAGTATTGATGTATATGAACAAATAATTGAAAAAACAATAATTTTTTAGCTTTCCTATAATAGTGATGGGTCAAACAGTGCTTTTCAGGGTTTCATGATGCTGATTTTATATGCTTTCATTAAAGATCCAGGTAAGCATCTGTCCATGGGTGTTTAAGAGGTTTTTTTGTAAGGATAGAAATAAGCTCAGTTTTAGTCCAATACAATGTCATTTGCTTTAGCGTGAAACAGTGCAGTCTTGGCTTTGAAAAGAAGTCGTCTTAGCAGAACCAGTGAAGTGAAGACTTACTGCCTGTAAGTCCCATAGGGGTATGGATTTTCTGCCTGTCAGTCCCAGTAAATGGAGCTTGGTCTCTCCACCTGTCTGTTCCAAAGAAGGAGGTGTGGCCTCTGTACCTGTAAGTCCCAGGGAAGGGGCTATGAAGGAATTCAAGAATTGTCATTGTGAACACAGGCTGTCATTGTAATACCAGGCTGTTTAATCAAATAATTTGTCCAAAGAGAAAAAAGGAGGTCTTGGGTATTACATGGTTCTCGCAAAAGAAGCTTGTGATCTGTAATTAAGGAATGTTAAAGGAAAAGCAGAGCATGTTCCAGAAAAACATTAAAGACTTGCTTATTAATGCACACTTTAGAGAAGGAGGGGACTTCTCTTTTTGGTCCTGGTGTCCCGTGTTCCACTATACAATATGGTTAGGTTTTCAGAGGTGTGCAAAATCGGTTGTATGTGTGAGAGAGAGAGAGAGAGAGAGAGAGAGAGAGAGAGAGAGAGTAAACAGTGCTGTAACAAGCTTTAAACAATGAGGGGATCATCTGGTTTCTTCAGGTAAAGTGTTTGATGCGCTTGTCATTAATCATGTGTTATTTCAGTACTGATCTATTTCTATAAACACCTCTCTCTCGCTGTCACTAACTCACTCACTCACTCACTCACACACAGCACTGACCTGACCCATAAAAAAATATATGAAAAGCATTTTGGAAAAGCCTATTGTGGCAAGCCCAGACATGATGGGTTTGTGAATTTCACTCATTCCATTTTACACTGGGAAATTAAAAGCTGCCAGATGAGGGTTCAATTAAATATTTAATATAATTATTTAGGGTTAAACACCTAATTTAAATGGCCAGATATGCACCTTAAACCATGCTGAGCTTTTTGGTATCTCTTTTTTAAGTACATATTTAGTATAGGGTTCTACGTGTTCTGATAATCCTGATGGTTCTGATTATGGATCATCTGTTATTTATAGAAGTCCTTAAGTAAAAGGATGTTGCAGAGCTAATAATAATAACACCCCTTTTGAAACCAAATGACTTTATTTTTCACTATATGCTTTGATGTCAGTATGTGACTCAGTACGAAGTGCATCCCGAAGTGTGAAGGCCGATTTGTACATTTTAGGAGTTCTTCTGTTCAATTTGTATATAAAATTATGTATTTTTAAAATCACTGCTTGGTTCCATATTTTATGCCCGGGAAAAACGTTATAATTTTGCAGCGATTCACACTCAGGAGAATAGTAGGGGTGAATTATTTGTTCCAAATTATTTGACTCCTGTTCAAAATAATTAGAAATGTCTTTGTATGTTACTTTTTACACCAGTCTCTCTTCGGAAAGTTGGCGAATCATGGCTCAGATTTTTATTTAATGGTGTTTGAGTTTGTAACCCAGTTACTGAGCAGTGGGGAGGCGAGATGGAAAGTGTTTGTGTGTGTGTGCGAGAGTATTTCTTCTTTAGAGAGCTGCATTTCTGAAGAAAATGAGGTCAGTGTATCGGTGCCGTATCTGAGAGAATGAATAGGCTTTTAATATAAAACCAGAATGTGTGAGCTCAGTTCGCTTAGCATGGGAAAGTGCTCTTGTTTTTTTTTTTTTTCTTTTTTTGTTTGTTTGTCTTTTTTTGTGTGTGTGTGTGTCTGTAATTAGAGCTGAAATATCTTCAACGGATAGGAGGGTGACATTGCCATGGGAAATGTCCATAAGACAGTGTTTCATTCAGGATCACACAGCACCTATTTGTAAATGAATGCTTTCTTCGACTTGCAAGTCTCAGGTTGCAGTCCTGATGGACACCTCTAGTCTCAACTAGACGTCCTTGGTACTGTACATACCTTTTTTAAAAAAAAAAAATTATAATAATATATAAAAATAAATCTACTATTCATATACAGTATGAATGTTTGTATTACGTTAAAGCATATAATCACTTTAATATTTTTATTTCTATTTTGTTTTATCCCTAATATATACATTCCTGTGTTACATTGTTGGTGTGTGTGATGATTGATTTGCTTCAATATCTGAGGCTGTACTGCAAGTAGTTTGCCATGTCATTCCAAGACTTGGCTAGGTAGGAAGAGCAAAGCATCTGCTGAAGTAAAGCTATAGAGGGAGCGTTGGAGAAAATTTGGAGGGGGGGCATGCACAGTGATGCTACGTCCATTTCTGTTACTAAGGAATAGCAAGTGTATGTGAGAGAGAGGGGGAGAGAGCGAGAGTGAGAGGGTGAAGGAGGGAGAAGAAGTGCAGGGGAAAATTGTGGAGCAATGTGACAGTGCGTGGTGGTGTGCGTACAGTTAGCATTCGTGTGTGCTCGTCTCCATGGCAGAGGAGGGATGAAGAAAGCCGGGAGGTAAGTATAGATGGATAGTACAGATTTAAAATGCTGCAGCATTTAGCTGGTATACCTGGAGCATTTGTTAGCTCAAATGCTGTGAGCTTCTAGGTATAGCAGAGGCAGTGACCCTTTTATGTCTAAGAAATGTACAGCCTCCGATATCGACTCGTTTGGGATCAGGAACAGCACATTCTATTTGGCTTGGCTTGTGTAAACTTGTCATCCTGTGTGTGTATCTGTCTGTGTGTGTGTATTTATGTGCATGAGACACAAAGGCTGATGTGCGATACACTGCAGACGGCAGCAGCCTGCTGGCTTCATTATGGCACACCATACAGGGAGGTGTGTGTGTGTGTGTGTGTGTGTGTGTGTGTGTGTGTGTGTGTGTGTGTGTGTGTGTGTGTGTTAAATAATTGATTCATATGGCTGGTCTAATGAAATGCTCTTTGTCAGTAGTAGCTCTCTGGTCGCTTGTCCCAATCCATAAACTGATTATTTAATTCCACTGGATGTATTGTCGCCTTTTTCATATTAGAGAAATAAAAATCGCCCTATACTCCTTCAGACAGAACAAACATGATTTGTCATCATTCAAAAAGAATTGTGTGTTTTAAGAATATACATTTCCCCATGTAAAATGCCTGTCGGAAATAGGCCACTTACATATGATGCATACAGATGTGCATAATTTTAAAAAAGCTATTTGTAATACTTATTTATACTGATATCCTTTGTTAAAAAAATAAATAAATAAATCACTACCATTGTGATTCGTATATTGCCATAGTATGCATTAGATTAGGCTGGTTTCCTGTTTTGTTTTTTGTTTTTTTTTGTGCTTGAAATTAGCCCCCTGTTGGAGCACAGCTTCTCAGCTTCTCATTTTTCCTCAGGCAAATGTCGTTTAATAAATTTAAGGCTTGCACTGTTTTTGTTTCAGCTCATTTCCCAGGCAGAAAAATGATGAACTGACTTTTTTTTTATTTTTTTTATGAGAGATAAAAATAAAATAGGACAACTTAGTAATCCGTGCATCCAAGACAGCCAGGTTTTATAAAAGTATTTTTGCATATTAATTTGTAGTTTAAGTATTTTAGTATAGTTTAGTAAAGTCAAAAAAAAAAAGTAATTACTAGGTTAAACAACCAGGTATATAAAAACCCTATCTCCTTATTTTAAGTTATTAATTGGCAAGTTGCTTCATTTTAAAGGGGTAGTTTATGCTTTAGGGAAGGGTCTGTTTTCTATTTTTGTGTTAAACAGGGGAGGGGAGAGTGAAATAATAATTTTCATTCATTCATTATTCCAGGAGAATTGGGGCACAAGGTAGGGTAACGCTGGACGGACAGACAGCCAATCCATGAACAAGCAAACACGCACACAGACCTGATGTGGAAAGCAAACCCCCCAACCCTGGAGATGAAAGGCCACAGTACTAATCTCTGTGCCGCCTTAAAGGGGGATTGAGGCATAACAGTGCATTGTCTAAGGGGTATTTCAACTAAAGTATTAATAAATACACTTCTCAGAACCTCTGAGATCCATGTTAATTTGTTAAAGTCAAAGATGAGATATTTAAACTGAGCAAGCTTCAAGGTGTTGGTCAATATAGCAAAATAAAGCAAAATGCAAAGTAACAGTAAAGGATCAGATCTACAGTAATGTTTCAAATGCACAATATTCCTCTCACAGATATTCAATAACTTGTTACCTAGCAAAAATGTATAATAATAATATATAATAATAATAATACACTCTACTTGAAGATATCAACCATGTTTTCATATTAAATGTGCAATGTATTGTTTTCTTTATTGCTTATGATATTAGCAATTTGACATTTCTAAGTCACTAAAACACCTGTACAGTACATACAGGAATACATGCATGCATGAAACTTGGCATTATCTGGATTTGGGATTCACCCTTGTGGTAGTAGCCAATAAGCCTTGTAGCAATAACTAAAAGAACACAGGCGGTTCAGAGGCAATTAAGAACAGCAGAGACAAATTGTTGTTTAAGATGACAATGTTGTAGATGTCTTTTCTTACAGAAAGTGGGTCCATCATGGTTTTAACAGTGGGTTTCAGCAGGCAGCTGCTCTGTCATCTTTCCAGTACTTTGGACCATATCAACCTACATAGCCCTCAATACCTGAGATACATACTATATCTAGTTAAACGTCCCAGAGCTGTCTTATCACCATTCGTGGAATGCCTCTCGTCCAGTCAAATTACTCTGTCAAAACTGTTGTATAATGGACGTCATGAGGAGATTTTTGTTTATGCAGGTGCTCCTGTTCTGATGATTCTGTGGTATTTTTAATGTTATGTGGAAGGTGTACCTTACTTTAACTGCTGGAGTTGTGCAAATGCTGTTAAAAATGACAGCGTGCACGTTTCAGGAAGTGGAAATTTACAACATGCTTTACTTGAGATGCTTGTTTTAGGTGTTGAGGCACCATATTCTGTGCTGGGCGACATGGCTCGTCTGGGGAGCAGCAAGCTTTCGCAGCTGAAACTCCGAAACTGTTTCATTCTTCTGAGAGAAACCTGATTCTACACACAGGGAGTAGAAAGCACAGGTGCTGATCCAAGAGAGAGTGTGTTAAATGCATTCAGGTCATCCTATGATAATTGACTCTTTGACGTTAACCTCAATACATCCGTGTGAACTCTCAGGAATGCAGTAGCCCTCTAATGGCCATCAGTGAAAATCCCACAAGGATACAGTACCTGACTGGCACAGCCTGGACCTGTTTGGTGTGTAAATGTTGCTTCTCAAGGCTTATAGTGCAAGCCTAACCAGGCTCACTATGTAATTTAATGTCCTAACCGCCTATTTGATGTTTTGTAAGCAGCAGGCTGAAATTTTCAGCGGTTTGTTTCAAGCCTAAATGTTCCCCGTGTGATTTTGACACTGTAGGGCTCAGTTAGTTCTAAAAGAAAAAGAAAAGAAAAAAAACATTTTTGTTTCTTTTTATTTAGATTTATATATTTTTATTGTGTAGGAGCCTGGGAAAGCTGTACACATGGCCAAATCTTTGCTCTCTGCCCAATACTACTGAATAGTTCTAAAAATTACAGACTAAAATTGCTGTGTCATTTGCACAGATAATGTAATAGGACTTTTAAATTTGCATTTAAGGATTCAACATTGCATTTAAGGATTTTACCTACTCTGCATTTATTATCTAATCTATTTACAGTATAGGGGAAAAACACATTAGCTAAATGAACTGAATAAGCTTTAAAGAATACCAGTGTTACAGTGGTAAAGTCCAAGTAGCATTTCCACATCTCTCTCTCTCTCTCTCATATACATTCTCTATACCGCTTATCTTGTACGTATGAGGCCGGGTACACCCTGGACTTGTCCCAATGCATCGCAGGGCGCACACTCGCACACAACAGGCAATTTGGAAATGGCAATTATCTTAATTATCCACGCATGTCTTTGGACCGTGGGAGAAAACTGGAGTACCAGAAGGAAACTCAGAAAGCGCATTTGTACGAGGGTGATTCCATAATTCTCAGCACTCTGGTTATATTGAAGCTCCTGTTGGCCACACTGTCTCATCAGCACTTTTAGTTCAAGGCTACTGTCTCCCCTGTCACTACTGTGCAGGTGTGAATGTGTTACATTAGTTCATTTTTAACTGCAGTGCGAGAAAAAATAGATGCCCCAGTTGTGATTTGCACGAAAGAAGAGCCATGTGCTTTTCAGGGTCTGAGGATGTACGTGGTCGCAAAACAACTAATGGAAGAGAAACAGAAGTGTTCAGATATCTGCAAACAAATTTGGGACTCTAAAGATACTGTAAGGAAGGTAAGAGTTTTTTAAAGGGAATCATCATTGGTGACAAGACATGGATTCATCACTACGAGCCTGAGACTAAACGACAGAGTATGGAATAGAGACATCCTCAGTCGGCACTCGAAAAAAGTTTAAAGGTTAACCATCAGCTGGACAGTGTTCTGAGTTGGAACATTATCAGGAAAAAGGTCCAACAATCTACAATGCTTTTTACAGTGAAATGCTTATTAAAGAGGTGAAGACTAAACTTTAGATTAAACACATAGGACTGCTATCCAAGCACTTCTCCGCACACTAACACTCTTCAAACTCCGTCCCTACAGTCTTGATCTTGCTCCATCGGACTTTCATTTGTTTTGTCCTTTGAAAGCATCCCTACAAGTATGAATATTCACATCGGATAAAGAATTGAAGACAGCAGTGCCTTCCTGGCTCACAGCTTAGCCTAAAAGATTTTAAAAGAGGGAATACGAAAGCTTGTTGACAGATAAACAAAGTATATTAAAAAAGCAAGGAGATTATGTAGAAATAAAAAAAATTACCTGAAATAAATACTACAGCTGGAGGGTAGATGAATTTTGACTCGCCCTAAAATCCAGCCTTTAAATTTTTTTCAACCCTACTTTAAACATTAAGCATATAAAGGCTAATTAACTGCATTTTTGCTTAGTGGAATTCTCATTTAATACAATTAATTTAATTGGTTCTATGAGGCCTTGGCCAGTGATGCAATGATGCCTGACCCCATCCGCCGAATCCAGAGGCTACAAATTGGGGGGGCGCGGTGGACCTACATAATATTGGAAAGAGTTTTCTGGAACCAGTGCTAACTGATTCCTGGATTTGGCCCAGGATGTCTGGTCTGTTTTGCCCTTGACCACAGTAAGAGGTGGAGGGAGGGAGAAGGCCATCTGCTGACAGGTTTAAAGGATTATGGGTAATCACAACCACAGCAATACTCGCATGTCTTAGCAAGCGGTTGTGTTTCCTTTCTCAATATTTGGCCCTTTCGTCACTCCTTACTTCATTGGAATAGCGTAGAAGTTAAGCCTCAGCATTTTGCTAGCAAAAATGTTAAGTTGGGTGGCGACACTTTTTCACAAAAGCTGGCGGGAGCGAGATCGCTACATCCATACAACAGATTACTGGAAAAAAGAAAAGCAGGTTTGGGTGTGTGTCCGTGTGTGTGTTATTTATGACTTCTGTCACTTGCAAGTAATTTGATGTTATTCTGTTCAAACTTATTTTGTACAGAATAATTTTTTGTGTGCTTATTGACATGCATTTTAGTATCTATGTGCAAATGTCTCTTAGCATAGATGTAGTAAAATAACTACACATAATTTACAAAAAAAATCAACCCCCTTAAATAAAGTGTGATGCTATAACATTCACCTTTTAGTATATTTCAGTTACTCAGCAATAGCTTTTAGGTGCTTTGTTTTTATTTCTCATGCTGGTATGTTAGACAACTTTACTTCGTATAAGCTACACTGCTATACTGTGTGTGAAATTATTAGTGTTATAGGCAATCATTGTGGTCATCATTTTAAGAGTACTTGTGATTCCATCTGCCATGTTATCATGAACTCCGGAACAGCTCATGTCTATGTTGCAAGCAAATTTTTTTTTTTCTGTCTCAACTGTAGATTTGTTTACAAGGACATTATTTCTTGAATGAGATGGAAATCATTCTGATTCTAAATTCCAGCTTGACTGTTGACATTGACTCTATTGTGATAAGACATGCATTTACATGCCCTAAACATTTTAATCAGAATGAAACTTTTTTTTTTCATATCTGCCCGCTGTGAACCGTTTTAACCTGCTGGAAATATAAAAGAAGATAAACAATTTTTCTTAAAATTGTAAGTTAGGTTTTCCATCTTTCCTTGGTTACAAAAAATCAAGCTCATCTATGATTTCCTTATGATTTCATATGTAGTAAAGCTTCTAATCAGTCAATAGCTGTTACCTTGTGCAGTTTTGGAGAAAATGTACAAGTTATTTAATAGTCATTGTGTTATTATAAGCATTTCAGCATACTGAAAAAAGGAAATCCAGACTCGGCCAAAAATCTGCACTGGCAGATCTGAATTTGAAATCAGCCAGGAAAATTGCAATTGGTACATCTCATAAGCATATTAATTCCAACAAGAGAGAAATGTAAAAGATTGCTGTTGATGTAGATGGCTAATACAGTACATACTATACATACAGTATTGAATCGATTATTTACACTACTCCCTGCATTACAATTAAAAATTAATTAGGATCGGGTTGGATCAGGTCAGACCATTCTGATTGCAGTGTTTGCATTATATCAGATTATTAGGGTCCATATAAACTTAGTGTTGGGCTTTTTTGCACAGTGCTCTGTTTATTATTAGTACTTTACTGTCTGTGCTGCTGCTGCTCCTAGTGGTCTTCCTTATGGTATAATGTTCTATATATGCAGTTTCTCACAACTTATATTTAGTTATCTAAACTACTCGTTGTAGTGTAAGTGTACAAATAGTATTTATATTTTAAAATAAGCTTTTGGTCTGTTTATTTTGTTACAGCCATAACAGTAGGTGGTGTAACCACAAATAAAATAGACAGAAACTATTTTATTTTATACACTTCTTCTTGTTAAACCTGTGAGAACAATGGTGTCACAAGCAACTGCATCATCATGACACAAAGTATCATTATCCTCTTGACGGCCCTTGTTGGTGTAAAATTAACTAGGAATGCTGTTCCTGTTTCAGGTTCGAGATGGTTTGTGTTTTTGATTGTCCAGTAAAAAAACACTCCAAGTGATTCTGTAGCGTATGAATGCGCTAGAGCAGGGGTTTTATGGGGGGGGGGTTGACTCCAGGTTTACATTCATCTCAAGTGGGAGCTTCTGCTCTAGACATAAATAGGACAAGACGTAGGATCCCTTGGAGACCCCCCTGGTTTAGAGGGCGAGTGATAATGATGACACTGTGTGACTTCCACAGCATTTTAACGATCCTGGAAAATCTATCCTGTCAGTTGGATAGAGAGCAAACACAGCAGAGCCTCAGGCTCTTCCTGTATGTGCTATAAAGTTGCGAATGAGCTGTGCACACGTGTACATGCATTTGTCCATGTGTGTGTGCTCAGATGTGGAGGGCACTAACATACCTTTAATTATGTTCAATTAGGGTTTTTTTCCATCCACGTGTATAAAAGTAATCTGATAAAGTAATCTGATTAAATAGGACGGTACCATGGATTCTGAAGATTATATATATATATACTGTGTGTATGTATGTATATGTGTGTGCATGTGTAGCAGAGAACCATGGGCAGATAAGATAAAGCTTTAAAGCTTGAACTGAGCACTGTGCAGCACTTAAATTAAAATATGTGATGTGATCCCTTGCCCACCCCCCCTCTATCTCTCTCTTTTAGCGGTACGCTCTGTTTGGCCCGGCGGACATGTTTGGCACAAGGAAGACGTGGGACCTCGGCCACACCCCCTGCCTGCAGGAGCTCTGGAACAACGACCTTTCATTGGACGGTGAGTGTCCTCACGTGGTTTCACTCAAACCAGTGTGGTGACATTTTTCAGATGACAAGAATGTGTGTGTGTGAATGACAGTAAGCAAGAGAGTGTGTGTGTGTGTGTGTGTGCGCGCACACGCGTGCGCACGGTTGGCTGACTAGCTCAGTCAAAGAGGAGAGAAAGACAAGAATGCAACAGAAGGAAAGGAGATCAGGCTGAATGAGGGGGGAAGCATTTACACTTATTCCAGGTAAAGATGTTGCTCTTTGGAGATTAGAAAGAAGCTTGTTAAAAGGCTGTGCTATGTTTGTGTATTAATTTATTTTTACCCTGTACATCTGCTGATGTTGACATCGGTATGAAGGAGCTGTAGAAGAGACTCTGTTAGATGGTGTATTAAAATATTTAACATGGTGTACCATTATAATGAGCTGCCACAATCCTGCTTTTGATTTATACCGCAGACATCGTCGCAACAGGTGAGCAGCTAAAGTACAGACTGTTCCTCTAAGATCACTGACTTGTAAACTAGCAAAATGAAAGCAGGTTTCACGTATAACCTTCCTAGAGGAGTCGATTCTTTAAGGCTAGGCTTTTGAGAAAAAGCTTTCCGGCTGCATAAAGACTTTACCACAAGTGTAAATTCAGCATATTGTATTCATTCGTTTTACAATCACAAATATCCTGAACCATAATTAAAACATTATCACAGTGTGAGAGCTTCCCATGAACATATTGAGAACATGATGACACACATTGTCATGTATTTTCTTTGTAAGCAGATCACTCGTGTAGTTTGGAAAGCACAGAGGTCACAACCTGGGATTCAGTACTGATACCTGTGAAGTGTTAGAACCCATGAAAGTTCAGGTGCAATTGGTAAACTAAAATTCTGCGTGTCAAACTGTCGTTTGTACACCTGACCACTACATACTAGACTGAAAAATCATTAGCTTGTTAAACTCAGCAATTCCAGCAGTTATTATTTGACACACTGTGCAAGATGATCCCAATAAACTCTAGATCAAATTTCATTACAGGATGTAAAATGTGTGTTTATCTTTTCCGGTTTTTAGACTAGTATCAGAGCAGTGGCCACACACTGACCCTGACTTTTTAATAGTACACTTCTGACATTGCTCAAATATTGCCAAACACCTTGTTTGGTCAATTTGTAAAACATTTTAAGGCCATCTAAAGTGACCCCTGTTCTGCGTAATGCTTCCCAGTTGCTTAGCAACAAGGTGTGATCACTACCTTAACCATTTGAATAGCAAGCATATTGTGTGTTCACCTCTCCCATGTCGAAAAACACAAAGCCACGGTTCCTTTTTGACGTCAGTAGCCTACAGTGTTATTGAATTTTTTAAGCCTAACGCCTTCCAAATGTCCGCCGTTTGTGTTTCCTCCGCTACTGTCTCTAAAGCCTTTAGCTGAGATTACAGAAAGTTTCAGGTGAAACTGAATTTCGTCTCAATCACTACCTTGTTTTGTGTGTACCCGGGGCTTGTAGGAGCACAGAGCTGTGATTGTTTTTCCCATGATAAGACTCTGGAGCTCTGTGCAGTAGATTTGGAAAATCAAAAGACACACACGAGAACACACACACACACACACTCTCATATGCAGGCACCACCGTTAGGTTAATGTGTCACTCTCTAAAGCATTTTATCTGTTAACATACCATGTTTATCACACTGTGCCTGTTTCCACGGTGCCTAGAGACCCTGAGTTTGTTATTGTGGAAATGAATTGACAGGGAACATTTAGATAAAGAAAAGGGACGATCACTATGTGCTACGGATTCACTTTTTGTTTTGAGCTAGTAGTTTGTCCATAAAAGATTACAAATTCCCACATTTTTCATCAGTCAAAGTTGTACTGTAGTGCTACAAGGCAACGGTTTAGCAGCTACATTAGCAAATCCTGAAACATTTCCTTGAGCACTTACCCTCAATTTTTATTGGGTGTTTTTAAGCGTATAATGTTTTAAACACACACTATTAATATGACCTGCCCCTTTTTTATTATTTTATTGTAATTTAATTTTGTTTTAGAACAAGATGTTACCATTTAAGTACCTTACAGATGTTACCATTGTTTAAAATTTGTTCTTTCAAAATAGCCACCTTAAGCAAAAAAAAACAACTAATGAGATTGTTAAACTTACTGTAATGAACACATTTATGAAACCTGGGAGGATAGTTATAAACCATCTGGGTGGAGAAAAATAAAAGCTTGAAAAAAGAGCATTTCTACTCACACAAACAGACTCACAGGACTGGTTCTGAACAACTGTGGGGCTATAAACAGCTTTTAGTGAGGCTAATCAGGAATAAAATGTTTTCAGTTTGCTAAAGTTGGATAAAGGTTGGATTTCAGGGCAATGTTAAAAGGTCATATGGTCTGATAAGTCCAGGTCTACCCAGAGCAATGTTTGTGAAGAGAAGCACATATGTGATGCCTGTACAAGCCTCTGGAGGCAGTGGTTTGATCTGGAGTTGATTCAGTTGGTCAGGTCAATAAAGTAAACTCAGCTGATGACCTGAATGTACTGAATGATCTGGTTATTCTTCCAGTAAAAGGATTTTTTTCTTCTTTGAGGGATATTCCAGGATGCAAATTGTTGAAGTGTGATTCTCGGAGCATGAGGAATCGTTTTCACATCTGACTCGGCCACCACTTTGTGCACATTTTAATAATTTGTTTTGTTTTGGGGGGGGTTAAGAAGCCAACAAGTACTCACCACCTCATGTTATCTGGTCTTAGAAAATGTCCAACTTGCCTGATGGCCTGATGCACAAAAGCATGCTTTCTGTTCTGTATTGTATCTGACTGCATCCCTAGTACTGTACACAAAGTATACTGTATGTGTCTGTGTGTACAGCAAGCTCAGTGGATTTCCTGATTAGTGATGGTGAGGAGGAGAGCTCCTTCCTGACCCTGCCCAACTCTGTTCTTCAGCACCGCCGCTTGACCTCAGATCACAGCGATCCTGCCCTCTCTGATCAGCAGCTGCTCATACAGGTAACGATGAATACATTCTCATCAGGTTGTGTTCACACACACACACACACACACACACATCGGACACACCATCCTCTTGAAGCTGCTTCTAGTAACTTTAATCTTTGGCTCTTTTGCCTTTTTGTACAGCCTGTGCTTTTACTCCATTAGTGCACACTTAACTTCAGTCCCATTTTATTAGGCTGGATAAAGAGCATGTTTAAAGTGTAAAACAGATTGTTTAAAAGTGTGTAAGCAAGTCCAAGAGGAAGAGAACACACTTTTCTATGTATTTATAGGCCTGTGAGAATTTCACTTTAAAATTTTCATAAAATTTACATGTTGTGTTCTGACTAGTTTGGCCAAAATTAACCCTGCACAAGCATCTCGTTCTGCCTGTTAATTATTTTATCATCAGTTCTATCATTTTAAATAGTGTTTTTTAATATCATTAGATATCTAGGACAGCAGTTCATTAGGTGCTTAAAGGACCTTGAAATAACTTTCAAATGGCATGTCTGTTGTGTGTGTGTGTGTGTGTGTGTGTGTGTGTGTGTGTGTGTGTGTGTGTGTGTGTGTGTGTGTGAGAGAGCATAAATGGGAAAGAGCTGGACTCTTCATACCCGCGTTTCCAGTCTCTTCAGTCCACAACTCATGCTCGTCCCTGATTGGTCTTTGATCACATGCTGCCCAGCTGTGTTCATGTCTTTGAGAGACCGGTGTTTATCCTTTGAATGCTCAGCGACTTTATGATCAAACACAAAAGCATTGACGTCGAACACTCGTGCATGTGTGTCACAACTGTGTACCCAGCCTACAATGTTCTGACGTCCTGTCAAGCTCAGTTTGTAGTGCTAATGCCTAGCAAAATTGCTATTGCTTCTGCTTTGCACTCTATACCTTCCAGCTTACTCGATTCTACTGTACAATCCAACTCGGTCAGATAGATTAGAGGGGCGTCATGTGTAAGTATATTTTACTCTTTAGGTTAAGCTTTTTGGCAAACTTAATGACATGATTAGCAACAAGAAAACTGATCCAGAATGTTAGTATTGTGCTGCTCAGTGACTTTGACTGTTAGTCCTGCTTATTATTGTGTCATTAATCCTCAAATTATGTTTTGTCATAATGTATTCAAATAATGTTTGATGATTTTCTGGCTTTTATTTTTCTCATTTTCCTTTGTTTTGTTTTTCTTTCCTGTTTCTATTGTTTCTTATTTGTCTGTATTAAGAGACTATACAATTTTTGCACCACACTATTGTTAAATTCACAAATCTGGTTAATCAGAAAGTGTTAATGTTTAATAAAAGCAGCTTTGTTATATTGTATATAACATATATGGGTTATATTAATGCACTTCAATGCCCAGGGACCTGTATGCTGTACACCATGAATAGTACAGAATAAACCCTTAGTTGCCGATGTTGTGAAGTTAACCATTTGTGGGAAGTGTCTCCAGGGTCAGCACTTTATGAAAGTATGTTTTTTATGCAAATGTTTATTATATAAAATTTACTTTAACACTTCAAGTGACTTTTAACAAGTAACCCACCCAATGACAATTGATTGATCTCTAGCACTGCTACAGCCTTTTTAACTTTTTTCTTCACGGGGGCCGTTGTTGCAGTACAAATACTAAAAGAACAGTCACATGGACACAACTTTAAGAAATGTTTTACGCGCACATGCACACAATGTTATAGTTAACAGTAAGCGTGCGCACAGGTGTTGACTATACGAGTGAGGTACGCACAATAAGGCAGAGCATGAGAGGCAATTACGCACAATCCCACAGCACGCGTGAGAGAGAATTATTGGCTCAGGTGTGATCATGTGACGCTCTGCAGATAGACCTCTTTATTTATCAATTTTATAAAATCACACTCTCAAACTAAGTTATTCGCAATCCAAGGTTTTACACTGAATAAAAACTTTACTTGTTGGAAAATTGTTGTTGAAAAAATAAAACACTTCAGTACAAGGTATGGGGTGACATCTGTAACTTTTTTTATTTTATATCTTTTGTTTGTATGATCATTGTCACTAAGTTGATAAAGTCTAGTGCGCATCTAATCTTTCTCTAACTCAGTATTTCTTAAATTAGTTTTTTGGGACCCTGGGTAGTTTGTACCAGGTAGTCTTAACACCTACACTACCAGTCAAAAGTTTGGACACACCTTTTAAGTATCTTTTCTTTATTTAAATGTTTTGCAACATCGCACGTTAATACTGAAGACATCCAAACTGTGAAAGAACACATATGAAATTGTATAAAAAACAAAAAGTGTTAAAAAACCCAGAATGCTTCATAATTTAGATTGTCCAATCTTTGTAATAATTATAATTATTTTACGAAATTAAGGACAGTCAGTCTGCAAAATTTCAAGAAAGTCTCTCCATGTACAGTCGCCAGAACCATAAAACGCTATGATGAAACTAACTCTCATGAGGAAGGAAAGGAAGACCAGGAGCTACCTCTGCTGCAGAGGATATGTTTATGAGAATGACCACCCACAGAAACCGCGGATTTACAGCATTTCGGATTAGAGCCCACATAAATATTTCTCGGATTTCAAGCAGCAGACATATTTCAACATAAACTTTTCAGAAAAGACAGCATGAGTCAGACAACAGAAGAGACTTGCTTGGGCCAAGAAACACAAAGAATAGTCATTAGATCAGGGGAAAATTGTCCTTTGGCCTAAAGTCCAAATTTGAGATTTATGATTCAGGCTTTTGTTAGATGTAAAGACGGTGAATAAATGATTCCCTAAATGTTTAGTTCCCACTGTAAAGCTTGGAGGTGTGATGATGTGGAGTTGCTTTGCTGGTGACAGTATTGGTGACCGTAGTATTTTGGAATGACGTGCCATTCCATTTGGTTAGCACGTAGTGGGACCATCATTTTTTTTCCAACAAGTCATTCACCCCAAACACACCTCAGGGTTATTTAAGTGCTATTTGTTGATGAAGGAGAGTTACGGAGTACTGCATTAGATGACCTACCCACCATAATCCGATTGAGATGGGTTAGGATGAGTTGGACCGGAGAGTGTAGGAATAGCAGCCAACAAGTACTCAAAACCCATCCTGCAAGATTTTTAGTTTAAAAACCATTCCAGGTGATTAACTCATGAAGCTGACTGTAAAAATGTAAAGAGTGTACACAGCTGTCATCAAAGCAAAAGGTGAAAAAATTTTGCTTTTTCTTTAAAAAATCAAAAATATAAAACAAATTCTGGGTTATTTAACACATTTTTGTGGACTACACAATTACATATTTGTTGTAAAAATAGTTAAATGGCGTCATTATTAAAAATACAATGTTGAAAACAATAAAAATAAAGAAAAAATTATAAAAAGATTTATCTTTTGATTCGTACTGTACATAAAAAAAAAAGAAAAACAGATGTATCTGCCTGATTAGCTACCTTGTTTGTCTCATGGCTCTTGTCTCACATCTATTCAATTCAATTTCAATTTAATTTTATTTGTATAGCCCTTTTAGCAATTGTCATTGCCGCAAAGCAGCTTTACACAATCAAAAGAATTATTTAAGTTTGTATGAAATGTGAATGTGTATGAATCAAAATGGTCAGTTTGTCCCTGGTGAGCAAGCCGAGGGCGACAGTGGCAAGGAAAAACTCCCTGAGATGGTAATATCTCCATCTTACCTGTACAGAAGGTCACATGCTCCCATTTCTGCCATGATGCATTTACAGTGCCATCTCACTCTTCTTCTTTGTGTTTAGCTGTGAGTTATTTTTGTTCTCTCTGTAATTCTCTCCACATAGAATGTTTTCTGTAGTGATGAATGTGAATGTGCTTGATTCTGTGCTTGATGCTGTGTTGTAAGCATCCAAGTTTACTTTAGAATGAAGTTTTTAGTGACTGGACACGTTTCATGTCCTAGTCCACCTAAACAGACTTTAAATTATAGTGTCTCTTTTGTTTTGTTTTTTCTATTTTTACCCAATTTTATTCACCTATAAGTTCCCCTTATACAGCAGCTACCAGTTACATGTGAATCCAGACAAACATACATTTTTAAAATGCTGCTTATTTTTCATCATACTGCAAAAATAACACACAGATAGCTAGGGCTTCATTGGGTTTCAAACTTACAACTTTAATTGCAGTGAAAAAATGATAGTAGGTTACATCAGTGGTTCTCAAACTTTCAAGCCAGCAACCCCTAATTGAAGATCGACAAGATCTCACGACCTCCACTATCAAAAACAAGCAATAAGCATAACAAGCTGTTCACAGTATTTTGACTACATTTACTATACATTTAAATACTTTTGGCTTACATTTTAATGGGAAGGGAGTACTTGTTTTTTTGTTTGTTTGTTTTTTTGCTTGTTGAGCAATTGTGTGTTTTGCTGGGCTTCATACTTTCATGATTTCTTCGAACAGATTATACATTAAGGGAAATCTATGTTGTCAACAGTAGAGCAAGTGAATCCATACTTTATGAATTCTTCCCGATACTTTCGACGTTTCCTACTTTGGTCTGACGGGGTCTTGCTCCTATGCTTGGTCGATGTACATGGTTCCGATGACTCAGGCAAACTGTCCACAATTTCCTTAACATTTTTAGATTTGCGGATAGCAAATTTATCCATCTCGGTTGTTGCAGTTTTCACTTGCAGTTGTGCGCTATAGCAATAGCTAGTGAGCCAGTCACTGCACAGTGACATCATATCTTTGAGTCACGAATTAATTTTTTTTAACACTCACATTTAATTTAGTAATATCTTTACAAATCAGAAAATATTTATTTATAGCATTTACTTGTAATACTAAAAAGTGTGTATTATAATCACAAAAAAAGACATTATTTGTTAATCCCTCTCGCAACCCCATTAAATTATTCCGCGAGCCCCCGTTTTGGGAACCACTGGGTAACATCACCCAATTTATCAATTATACAGGTATAGTATTTGTATGTTAAAATTAGACAGAATAAATAATAGAGACTCAAGACAGTGCTGAATCTGTACACCAAGGCAGAAATTTAAATATAACCAGTTAATGTTGTCTTTTTTTACAGGCGCTACAAGATAAAGTGTGCGAGTTCCAGGCTCGTTTGCGTAGCGAAGACGTCACGGACAGACGGCTTCTACAGCAACTACACACACCGCAGGTCAATCAAGACCAACAAGACAAAGCAACCATAAGCCAAGAGCATCCACTCACCAATCTTGAGCAGGACAGCCAGCCCAGCCAAGCTGGCTTCACCACAAGTACATGACCTACTTATTTAGTGAATAATCTGTAATGGCGCTGAGAATGAAGAAGTGATTTTGTTGCTCTTTGACTGATGTTTGTGTAGGTGTGAGACAACTGAGTACAGGATCACTACATCCACAGGATTATCCTGACATTGCTGGGGAACGGAAAGTTCACGCGCAGCCTCGGCTTAAAGAAGAAGCATACCAGCTTGCTCTTATCACAAGGCTACACACACAGGTGAACAAACTGATACACACTGGGCCAGTATGTGCTGGTCATAAATGTTAATGTCATAACAAACAGTACCAGAAAGCTAGCTGACGGTGATGGCTAACGAGCTGCTGTGCTCTAGAGTTTTACATACCATGCAAGGTTATGCTACATACAGTAACCCAAATGAATATACCTATGGAAATAAATCCCAATAAATAAATATGGGTAGTATATAATGGGTCATATATTTTATATATAACATTAATATTTTAACATTGTTCCCCTGAGAGGAACCAAACTGAAATGGAACCCATCATCTGGTTTATGACGGATAATGTGGTCGTACTGTGCATTACAAGACTGGACATTCAGTATAACAGGAGAGTTGTTTAGATTACTATGTAGTATGATTACTATGAGTCCACCTTTGTTGTTGGAGGCTCAGATACAAAACTCTATGTGGGGAATTTCAGTCCTGAATCATGGAGGGACTGCAGTCACAAGTCCTCAGAGAACAGCTGTCGGCATCAGCCAAGTCCAAAACCATCTCAGTGGTCAAGTGAAACCGTCACCACATACATTCCAAGCAGATCGTACTGGGCCTTCGTACAACGAGGTCTCTAACCAGAAGCGGAGCAACAGAGAGTAATAAGTCAAAGAGGTCTGGATGGCAGAGGGGGTCTGGATCACTGGCAGCTAAGCAGCACTGAGTGAATTTAGTGCAGAGTGCAAGCAGGGACTCCAGGGCTGGCTATGGAAGCATAGCTAAAAGGGACAGCCAGAAAAAAACAAATGTGGGCTCTTTGGGAAGTAAGGCAACCAGTTACTCCACTGTTAATTTAATTTTATGGTCCTTACTGTCATGCTTTGCTAACGTCTTAGAAAGCAGTTATCTAACAGTTATCGAAACATTCAAACATCAGATATACACATGCATCTTATAGTATTAAAAAAGTAAAACAAACCACAGAAACTGTAACCACAGAAAGTAAGTGTGTGTGTGTGTGTGTGTGTGTGTGTGTGTGTGTGTGTGTGTGTGACCTCAGATTGAGGAGCTGGAGAAGAAACTGAAGGACCAGACTCAGGAGGTGGAGAGACTGCGCTCTGAGCTGGTAAATGAGACTTGGTTTGTGTTGACACTAGAAAAGGAGCTGAAAGTTAGAGACTAGAGAATGGGAGAACATCCATAATCAGAAAACTTGGATTGGACTGGGGAATTTATTGAAGCTAAGCATTTAAATCATCACCTACTTGTGTAACAACTGAGCTGCATAACTAGCAAGTGCTAGAAAATTTGTTTCTCTGCTCATTTCATGACATTTATTAGCCATTTAAAGTTTAAGTTTATCCAAATGAGGGATTTGATGATTCAATGAGCTGTGTAAACAAAAATCTATCTGTTAACCATTAATGTATTAACATGAACAAAAATGGTAGATGTTGCTGTACATTTCGAGAACTGGCAGAACTAAATTCCAATTTTGCATGAATTTAAGAGAACACTGTTCCTTTCACAAGAATATAAGCTCTTTGTAATGCATTGCCATGGAAAATGACTGGCTGCTTGTAAATAGTTCATTAATTAAAACGTAGGATGACTGTGAAATTAATGTTCCTGACCAAAAATTATTAACTAAAAGCAATATTTGGGATTTTTAAAGAATAAAGTCTTTTAGAAAAGAAATCTCTTCTTGATATGTCTGATCAATAAGCAACATGATTATTAAATCAGGGTTATCTCAGCATTATTCTGTCAATAACAGCCCCGAATTCTCACATATACTGTAAATGAGACGACTGGGATTGTGTATCACACTCCATCTAATCAGTCCAGAGAGGCAGTCAAAAAACAAATCACATCTCTTCTGTTATATCCAGCTGAGTTCACTATTTTGATTGGATTCAGAATAAATGCTGGTACATGTTGACACTTTAGGCTGAAACCAGAAGGAAACCAAAATGAACAGCCAACATCTGACTATTGAGTATGAGCTTTACATTTTCACCTGTCAGTTAAGGTTTTGTTGAGACACCTCCTCATTTTGTACTAGTGTGTAGACTCCTGCCCGAGAGAGCTCACCTGTTTTTGTTTTTGTTTTGAATTTCAAAGCAGGTAGCTCAAGATAACATTCACAATAATCATTGATTATATTTTTAATCCTTAAAGGAGAGAACTTATTAAGGCAAAGTAACTATCAGGACTCAAGTAAGACTAAGTCCAGTGCCTGCATTTAGTTTTTGCCATTTCCCTTCAGTCTGTTTTTATTTGCGAGAGCTGAGACACTCCCTGTCACACTTTGAGTTTGAGCCTACCCTAGTTTACATACGAGAGCGGTGCAGACCTTCAGCAGGCTTCATTTGTGTGTGTCTGTTTGTGTGCGCCTGTCTGTCTGTGTGTGTGCCTGCACGCATGTAGGGGGCGACAGACCTGGAAAAGCAGCTGGAGCTCCTAGAGAGCGAGAATCAGCGGCTCAGACAGGAGCTTAAGTCCAGCAGCATCCATGAGCCTGCACACACCTGCTCCACCTCCACCTGCCCTCACAGCCAGGTAACACACCTGGCATTACAGCCAGATAATTACCACACACACACACACACGCCCTGTCCTTACAGCCAGATCAAATTTCTTGTCTAATTTTCAGCATGATGAAAAAGTAATAATAATAATAGAGCACTTAGATCCAGTAATAAGTTTTTTTTCTCTGTCCCACTTTATCCCGGTGTGTGTGTTTCAGGAGGCAGCAGCCCTACGTGGGGCGCTCTCCTTATGTGAGGAGCGCTGTAAAGAGTATGAGCGGCACATGGCCAAGCTCGAACATCAGCTCGGGGCGAGAGCCGGCACAATGGATGAGCTGCATGCGCAACTGGAGGAGGCATTACAGAGCCGTGACAATCTTCAGGAGCAGCTCACACACACGCAGGAAATACTGCAACGCCACAGTACAGCAGCGCCATCTCAGGCCATGGTAAGACTTGTGTTCACGCACTCAAAAATGCTATACTGTCTGTCTTTACATTCACCTTTAAATAAGTTGCTGGGGAAAAAAAATCATGACTAAAATATGTAGGTTTGTTCAAGTCAAACTGGGACATTAGATATAATTTCTTGTGAATTAAAGCATAACAGACATTTAATATTAATGTTATGTTTAGTTCTTTTGTTGAATTTCATTAAAATACTTAATGTCATGTCATGATTTTAACTTTGATTAATCAGAGGTATTTGATCTTAATGTCCTACTTCTTTATTCTTTTTACCCCGACCTGACCATTACTTTAGTCATTTTGATCTAAGTATGATAATATGCTAATATGTATAAGCAAAAAGAAACTTTTTTTAAAATGCATTAAATGACTATATACAGTCAGGTGTAAAAGTTAATACCCCCTCTTTTAATTTTGGTTGTGTTTTTTGGCTTCATTTTTGTTAAATAAATAATGGTATGGTTAAAAAAAAAAAAAAAAAAGATTGTTCGTCTGAGGTTGTATTTGCATAATACTAAAACCTGCTATGATCAGATGAATATTATGTCGTAATACAAAAGAAATATAGAACTAAAAGAGGGGGCATTAACAAGGCTGTATTATCCAGTCTATAGATAACATCTACATTGTCAATTTTGATGCACACAATTTTGCAACAGTTTCTTATAGATCTTGTAAATAAATACATGGAATTCAGTAATGATAAAACATGAATATCAAACGTTACAGTACTTGTGGTTTATCTCTCCTCTCTCAATCTCTCTCTCTGCAGTATGTGAGCAAGGCAGCAGATGCCGAGTCGTCTCAATGGAAAAAGGCTCTGATGGAGGCTCAGGCACATAACCAGGCTCTCCAGGAGCAGCTTGGGGTCCAGCGGCAGCTCCTCAGAGAGCTCGAGCAAAAACTGCACAACAGCCAGAGGACCAGCAGTGAGCTTCGCCAGCAGGTACACTCACAGACACATTTCACATGAACATATTCTGCAGATGTTTCTTTTAGTAGAACATGCTTGAATAAATATGACGGTCTGTCTTGTCTGTTGCTGTTGATTGTCCTGGTCTAAGATTTGTGAGGCTCATGCCCATAGTCTTTCCTGGAGTCTCTTTGAATTCCAGTGAAGGAAAATTTAAAATGTGGCAAAAGTTTGGGAAATGCCCAAATTTATGGGTCTCTACCTGTTCTTGTTCATATAGCATATGTCTATTGCCTAAAGTTTCTACAGATTGGTTAGGATTATGTTTAAGGTTTAATCACTGGATCATGGATAATTAAATTCTGAGATAAAATAAAATCCCAAAATTTATTACCTGCTGTACCATTTATGTAAGAGAGTATATTGTCTTTTTTTTTCTAAAGTGAAATCACAAGAACTACTCACTTTTATTTAAACTGATAAAGGAATTTGAATGAGGGCCTAGTAATATATAGATTTTATTGCACATGGCCTTTGCATGTTTGCATCCAATTTTCTCAGTCATTCAGTCTCTTCCACTCTGAGTTTCTCTTTTTTCTTTTTTTTTTTTTCCTTTCTGTGCCGAAGCTGAATTTAGTAAAGGCTCAGCTCTGCAGTCTGTACTCTAATTCTCTAGGCAACATGAAAGACAAACACAGGTGTATAAGGTCAGCTAGGTTTCTCTGACCAAGGTCAGCAATGCAAAATATAATCAGTGGCAATATGCACATCATTAATAATGGAGGGTTGATTATTTAACAAATAATTAATGAACCATGCTTACTGATGGTCATCACTGATGGTCCAGTATTATTATAAAAAATAGGATTTACAGTCTGATTAAGTGTTCTACATTGCTTGGACAAGTATGATGACACAAATTAATGTTTTCAATTTATGGAAAAAATGTACAGGGATCAAGGCATTCCTAATTCATAATAATGATTTTGGCCATGGTTAACCCTTTACCCTTGAAATGGTAAGGATGGTGTACACAGTTTCTCAGATAAAGGTTTCCTATCACTCTCCCACATAGGACTCCAGTATCAATCCCCCTTCGTCATCCTAAGCAGAGTGTTGTGGATTAGTGGATTTAATTTTTTTGATGTGAGCAGTATGTCATTAGAAGTGTAAAAAAAATTCTGCTAATTTCTTCTTTTATTCAAATTGTGTGCGTGTGTGTTTGTGTTAGATCCTGGCACATCAGGGTGAGATGGAGCGAACGCGGAGCCAGCTGGAAACTGAGATTCAAACACTTGAAGAGGAGAAGAACAGGGTCATCGAGGAGGCGTTCATCAGAGCTGAGAGCGAAATGAAAGCTGTGCACGAAAACCTTGCAGGTGTGTGTATTCCACTAGCTTGTCTAGATATAAGTGTGTGTGTGTGTGTGTGTGTGTGTGTGTGTGTGTGTGTGTGTGTGTGTGTGTGTGTGTGTGTGTGTGTGTTTGTACAGTGTGCATGTAAGCATGTCTCTAATCCTCTTTTCCATACAGGCGTAAGGATGAATTTGCTGACTCTGCAGCCTGCCCTGAGGACACTTACGTGTGACTACAACTGTCTGAAGAGGCAGGTCCTGGACTTTCCCTACATGCTGCAGAATGCTATCACTGAGGCGAAGCAGGAGGTGAGACCCTCACATAAACATGCTAATATGCAGTATGAATACACATATTTATGGACATCAAGGACAACTTTTACAGACTCAAAATTGTGCTTATAAAAAAAAAAGTGTTTATAATAAAAGTCAAGCAATTGGCTGTTATTAAAATTAGATGTATTTGGTACACACAACTTTTTTTCATACTTCCTAAAGACACTCCTAGCTCTTTTAATTGTACAGAGATATAATTGGTCCTGTGCAAATTGATTATATTTGCTACACATGTTCTTCAGCAACATTACTTAAACACCAATCTTGTAGGATATAAACACCACCTAATTCTGTCTGACTTAATTTCTCTTTTGGAAACGCATGACCTTTACATCCTTTGAACAAATAATTTTAGCAGCAATAGTCTATAGTTTCAACTTTATTTTCAACTTCTGAATTTATTTTGGCTTTCAGATTAGGTTTACGACTCAAAAGGAACTTCTTTTATCCCATATACACATTCTTGAGCTTCCGTAATGAATGTTTCTGTGTATAGATATGCCACATGATTGCAGAGGTGAGCAACACCAACCAGGAGCTGCTACGCAAATACAAGAGGGAAATGAACCTGAGAAAGAAGTGTCACAATGAACTGGTTCGCCTCAAAGGTACATAATGTACTGTGTATGATGTACATTAAGAAGTTTAATAAATTAATTGTTTAGGGCAGTTACCTTTGATTATACATAAATAATATGCCCAGATAATGGATGTCTTTGTATTTGTGATGTTTGATAAATAAATGTTGGCTTTAGAAAATTGCTGTGACATAAGACAAAATAAACCGCTTTGGGATGTCCTGTTTTTAAATAAACTTGGTAACAATAGAAATAGAAACAGTAATTCTGTCTATATTAGGTAGGCTCATACCAACCTATGATTTAATTATTTTCCCATAAACACTGTTAATTCTTTTCCTTGCCCATTGAACTGAAACATTTTATAGATTAGATGTTAGCATTTACAAAATTTCTGGTTATAAGGTAGTCAAAACATTTATACTTTCATATTCATTACTTACTGTTATATAGTTACAATTAGTTAATTGTGTTGGTAAAGCATAAAAGCAAACAGGTATATACTGTTATTAATGCTTGGACCTTGGTATTGCACTTTGCAGTTTTATATCCGCCTCATTGCTTGCTATGGTTACTTTGTTTAAAATGTTTATATAAATTGTTGATAATCCATTTTCTCTTTTTGACAGGAAACATACGTGTTTTCTGTCGTGTGCGTCCCATCTGTCAAGGTGAAGCCGAGGCTGACGGCAAGAGTGTGGCGTCTTTTGATTCTGACGATGATGCAGTGCTCTACCTTTCCAATAAGGGCAAGCTCATGACCTTTGATATGGACAAGGTCTTTTCCCCTCAGGCTACTCAGGCAGAGGTCAGGAAATAATGGGTATCCCTTGTTACTTGGTTGTTTTTGTTTTTCACTGGGCTGTGAAGTGACCTTGTCTCTCTCTCTCTCTCTAACTAAACAGGTGTTTCAAGAAGTGCAGTCTCTGATCACATCCTGTATAGACGGCTATAACGTGTGCATCTTCGCTTACGGCCAGACAGGTTCAGGAAAAACCTACACCATGGAGGTAAACATGAGAGGGCTGAAAAAATGTTTGGATGGAAAGCTACAAGATGAAGGTCACCCAAAATTATTTTTCATTGTCAGTGGTAACATTTACTGTCTGTGCGTGGGCACACAGGGTGTTCCTGAGGATCCTGGCATTAACCAGCGAGCTCTGCGCCTGCTGTTCTCTGAGGTATCTGAGAAGATGCCTGACTGGCACTACACCATCACTGTCAGCATGGTTGAGATCTACAATGAGACACTAAGGTAAGAATACAAACGCCACAAAAGAAAGCTCTGCATTACATTGATTTCATCACTGATAACAGTGTTTTCAGTCAAGGTATTAAACAGAGTGCCTAAGACTCTTACCTGTGATAAATTCACATTAAAGCACACTCCCTATTCGCTCATCATGTTTATAAAACTGACAAGAACGACATTAAAATCTAATGCAGTTAAAAATGTTATATAAATATAAAGTAATATTTAGTATTTGCTGTAAACAATTCACCAATGATGTAATGTCTAGTAAGAGTAAGATTTGGTTGTTCAGCAACATAACATGAGATAGGATAAGGTATTCTGTGAAACAAATAATAGCTGCAGTATAATGATTTATTCTTTTTAAAATGGTATATAAGCTTAGAATGTAGAATTGGTAGTGCGTGTAATAAACTTGCTGTGAGAAAAACTTTTTAAAAACTCTTTTTTTTTTTTTTCCCCTAGGAACCTGTTAGGAGACAATCTAAATGAGAAGCTAGACATTAAGTTGTGTCCAGATGGCAGTGGGCAGCTGTATGTGCCTGGTCTTACCGAGTTTACAGTAAAGAGTGTGGAGGATATTAATAAGGTGAGAGCTCTTATGATTTTTTTTTAGAATTCATTTTAAAGTTAGTGTTATTGTAGTCAATGTTTTTATTTATTTATTACGCTTTAAATTTTGTCTTCTCTCACTTTAAACTTAAGATTTAAGGACATCTAATGTAGAAGTGAAGCTAATATGGTGACCTCTGCAAATATCACCGGCTTCCCCTGAACTTTTTGTTTGTTTTTGTATATCTAATGATAAAGAAAATAGATTTTATGTTTTGGAAAAGCTGTAGTGGCTTCTTAAAATTATAAAAAATTATACCATAGGCTAAAACATAGCATTTACAGCATTTGCTTGGTTTAATTGTTTTTGCATTAAGTCCCACCTTGGCCACTTAATATTAGGCTATTTGTTCTTCTTTACTTATCACACAATAGCGTTGTGTCCCACCTTGGCCACTTTAGTAGAAACATCATTAATCCATAAGCTAGAAAAAAATTATTTCACACACTTCAGTTTTGTCTGAGCAGAGAGATAAAACATATGATGATATGAGAACATATGGTATAAAACATATGGTTTTATATTTGTGTACTGCGATTACTTTACAGCTAAAGTGAATGTAAAAAAATATATATTTGTTTTGACCCTGTAGGTTTTTGAGCTGGGTCACATGAACAGGGCGACAGCATGTACCAACCTGAATGAGCACAGCTCCCGCTCTCATGCTCTCCTCATTGTCAATGTAGCCGGTTTTAACGCCTCTACAGGACACCGCACTTCAGGTAATGATAACCCCACACACCTCCACACCCCATAATATTTGAGGCAGCTGACAAAACATAAAACATATTTTCTCTTCAGAATTTTTCCATAAACTGTAAGTAAAAATCATTGAACAGTTAATGTTTTAGTTCACTACGCACATTTTTCTCAATAGGTGAAAACATTAATAATCAATGATAAATAATTTATTATCACAAGAAATATTTTACATACACATATATTTTACTAATATATTTAGAATTTTTTTTGCAGTTCTAGCAGCACAATCCCAACAATTTCTGTGATCAAGTAATGAAACAGAAATAGTTGCCAATAAGGAAGTTAACAAGGTTGCCGAAAATATTACTCTTGTCTCTTTGCCCTCGTTTAAAAATGAGGTTGCTGAAAGTATACTGGCCTATATTAAGTATCACCAGAACTCCAAATTCGCAGTCTTGTGGTTTACCAAAAAAAAATTTTAATAAGAAGAATTTATATTTGTATCATTAATTAACAATTAATCATTAACATCTCTAGTTACTACGTTACTCATGCAAGAAGTTGCAGGCTAGTCAAAGTGTCCCTTCAGTGTAATGTTCTGCTTGGACAAACAACACGAAAACCAAGAACTGTTGATTTATATATAGCTTATTGCCATTGTCAAAATAAGGCATCGTTATTTGTAAATGTGACTAATTATTTTGTCCAGGAGGCTTATGAGTGCTTGTAACAGCAGCTAAAAATTTTTAAAACTGTCACTGTTCCTTTTCTTATGCAGGCAAGCTGAATCTGGTCGATCTAGCAGGTTCTGAGAGAATCTCTAAATCCGGCGCTGAGGGAAGCCGTCTGCGTGAGGCTCAGTGCATCAATAAGTCACTCTCGGCGCTGGGTGACGTCATCAACGCGCTGCGATCACGCCACTCTCATGTTCCTTTTAGAAACTCACGCCTCACATACCTGCTGCAGGACTCGCTCAGCGGAGACAGCAAGACGCTGATGCTGGTACAGGTGTGTGTGCAGTGTGCCAAATATTGATTTTAATCACACACTGATAATGGACTAGGCCTTTGATGGCTGAAAACAGTAAACTCCTCCTTAACACTTTACACTTCTGCTTGAAACAAAAAGAAAAGAAATAGATATAATAGATGGTTTATTATTCCAATTTCCAAATGTTCCATGTGCTCCATGCCTATAAAACTCCTCTTAATTAAAATAAGTAATCTCTACCAGTGCATTAATCTGCAAGATTAAATGTGAGGGTGATTAGACAATACAGTGGAACCTTGGATTACGAGCATAATTCGTTCCGGAGGCAGACGCTTATTTCAAAACCCCACATTAATCAAAGCAATTTTTCCTATAAAAAATATTGGAACCTCAAATTATTCATTCCACAGCCCCCCAAAAAATAAATACATAAGAATAATTAACATAAAATATAAAGTAAAAATTAAACAAATAAACCTGCACTTTACTTTTAAAAAACGTAAAAATAAATCCCGACGGGTAAGTGTTTATGCGCACTGGCACTGTGTGTGTGAGAGAAGCTAAAGTAAGAGGAGAGGAGGAATCAGACCCTCCCTTCCTCTCGTCTTACACAGTAACACTTCCTCCTTTCTTATTTGAGTTTCTCTCTCACACACACACATACAAACGGAAAGACTGTTTTATAGGAAAAATTTGCAAGGAACATCGCTAATAACTCTTGCGTGAATGGACGTTAATGGAATCTCTGCTGTAGAGTAAAAATTAAAAACAAATGAACCTGCACTTTACCTGCACTAAAGAGCAGTGTTTCTGTGGAGAGCAGAGAGTGTGCTACACAAACCGCGTTACTCACAATCTAAGGTTCCACTGTACATTTACAGTCGTATTTATGTTCACTAAGGAAGCACCACATGACAATTTGATGGTAGCAAAATGTCAAATAGGTAGTAATCATTCATACATAAATATTAGCACAGCTTTTGGCATTTCTCAGATTTCTCAGATTAATTTACCCTATTAGTCTCCAAAAAAGGTTGCACTGTCTGTAACTGACAAAAGGCTAGACTAGAAGAAAAAATCCTTTATTTTTTATAAATTTACTATATCTAATATTACTACCCGCCTTGCAATGTAACAAGAATGGAGTTGCCAGGTTAAATAACAGTAACGCTTTACTGCAGGATTTAAATTTTGGAGAAGGTCAAGAGGTATAGGTTGGGAGCCTGATGAGGACATACAGTAGTGTTTAAACCATGGTCTTTATTTTTTTTCAGACCTTCTTAATTGCAGGACCACTATGTGGTTTAAAGGCTCCTGACCTAAACTGTATGAGAATGAATAAGTGAAACTGGCTCATAATTCCATTGTTACTGTGCAGTTAACCAGTTTTTTTCTTTTTTTTAATAATGAATTTGTTTTCTTAGGTTTCTCCTCTAGAAAGCAACATCATTGAGTCAGTGTGCTCTTTAAAGTTTGCCCAACGTGTTCGCACAATCGAGCTCGGACCGGCTTCAATTTCACGAAGACATGCCGAGAACTCTTCAACGTCCTCCTCACCTACTCACGACGGCGTGGAGGTACGAACACAAAAGACACTATTTACACACTACCTGGCTGGAAAAAGGCACCATTTCATAACTGTTAAATTTTTGGCCTACATCGAGAAAAGAAAACATAAAAATGACTAAAATTGGTTAAAGAACTGTCTAACATATTATTAACACCTGGAAAAGTAGGGCTGAACCATAAACTTCATGGAAAAGTCATAAATGGGGATTATTTAAATAGTTGGCAGTGTTATGTTACAGCAATTGCAGCTAGGAAATAATCTACAAAAAAAAAGGCTTCATTTTGCTGGGGACCATAAGGAATGCACTTAGGAGCAATGGAAAAAGGTCATGTGGTCTTATGAGTCCAGATTGACCCTATTGATTGCACCCATCATGAAGTATTTCCACTGCACAAGCCTCTGCAGGCAGTGTTTTGATCTGGGATTGCTTCAGTCCATCAGGTCAAGGCTTAGAAACGTTATGCGGTAGCTGACGACCTGAATGTATTGAATGACAAGAGTATCCCATCAGTGGATTTTTTTTTTTTTTTTTTTTTTTCTCTCATGGCACGGAAATATTTCAGGTCTCAAATTGTAAGTGGTTTTGAGAGCATGAGGAAACATTTCCACACATGAATGCTCACCATAAGAGAAGCTAAAGGCAGCCGAGGGACATATTAGTGTGTGTGACTTGTTTTTTGTTTTTGTTTGTTTGTTTTAATTAGAGCATGATTGATGGAAATTTTGTCACCTGTAACACTTTGAAGGAGGTAACAATTTTGATTATTGATATTGTTTATCTTGGTATAATTTTATATGGTCAAATATTTATAAGAATTATTATTTTTGGTCAAGCAGGGTAGCACTGATATGACTTCCATTTAAAAAAAAATAAAAAAATTGAAGTAAAATAGAATAAACTGTGTATTTCTGTTTTCCGCCAATATAAAGTGCACAAGCTGCTTAGGCAAAAAGGTTCATTGGAAATAATAGCTTTTCTTTCATTATTTGTCTGCCAAACACAGTTGGATTCTCCACCTATAACTCCCCTGCCCCTACCCATCTCCCGGGCCAGCAGTGCGGGCTCTTCTCTCTCCACTATCTCCAGAGTCTCCAGCACACGAAGAAGATCCCAGAGCCAACAAGCTCCAGGTGAGAAAATGCATGTATACATACCCAATGTGTTTCAGAACAGCTTTAAGAAGTAGGGAAGGAACAAATCTAAAATACCTGAAGGTCCAAGTAGTAAAAGTTCTATTTCTCAGACAAAATGTAGTAATATTTAACAAAGTGAAAACATTGAGTGTAAATTCCCAGGAAACAGAGTATACGATATGAACGCATTATTTTTAAAACTCATAGTTACGGAGAGTAAATAGTTGTTTAAATAATGAATAAAGCGTGATGAATATCATTGTTTTAGTAAATGTATACTGTACAGTGGCGGCCGGTCAATAAGGGGCACTGGGGCGCCACCCCCTTAAAGTTAGGCAGAGGAGAATGCTACTTTAACATGTAATTATTTAACATAATAATTTTTTATTTTAATAATGAAAGTCAGTCACAATATTCTGCTGTATTTCATAATATAATTCATTTACAATTTTAATAAAAATCTAAACTGTATTAAATTCATTTGTGTTCGTGTACGCGGGGCGCCGGACAAACGAGTGTCTATGTAGGCACGTAAATTTTTGAAAAGCATGTGATTTGAGGCTGAGCTCTAATTGGATTTTTTTTCAAATCATCCTTGGGGCGTAGCACTGTGCGCCCTAAACCCTCCCGCTTTTGTTCTTAGCGAATTGATTTTGTTTTAAAATATTTGGGCTCATGTGATTGGACCATTCTCAATGAGTCTTATTAATGGTCAGCAGATGGTTAGTTAATGTATTAAATAGTGATAGATGTGGAAGCGAGCTAAATATAAGAAAATTCTGTAATTGTCTTGCTAAAATACCCCTTCGCAAGGCAATCGGACGAAAAAAGAAAAAAAGTTAAAGAGCTTGGACCAGAATGACCTGATCTTCTAATTATGCAGCGGTCAAGTGATCGCGGCCAAGCTTACACTCTTTAAAAAAAAAGTTTAATTTTAATTTTGTTTGCGCCCACCCAAAAAAAGTTTGCACCAGCCGCCACTAATACTGTATATTATGTAGTAACAGTTGTTTGTGAGCTAACATTACACCACACTAACTTCTGTATTAGTCTTAGAAACCTGAATCAAGTCCATGTTCTCTAGTCATTCTTACCCCATCCTTCCACCCACTACATTTAGAGTTATTACATTCTTATAAATTTGGCGGATGCCCTTACCCAGGACAACCTATTGTCATATTTTAAGATGCACTGACAGCTTGGCAGTGCTGAGATTTTACCTCATTACCTTTTAATCAGTAGTCTACCATTTTGAACCACCGAGCTAACACTGCTTACACAATACACATTCTTCACAGTACACTCATGGTGTACTCCACCCATGCAGAAGGGTTTAAAATGGCCCATTCAGGAAGGCTAATATTATATACTATGTTTCCTGGACTTAAAGGTTTGATTTCTAGTGTGTTTTTAAGATCTTCAGTAGGTTAGCGGATCAGACACTTGATATTGAGGTTAGAAATACTTGTAATTCTTGTGCACTTAATGCACATAAAGAATCATTTGTCTCGTATGTTACTTTCTTAATGTATATGTATATATTTTCTAAATGTATTTTCAACTTATTTTTTATTTACTCACAATATAACCATGCTGTCTTCCCCGTGACAAATCGCGACGGGGTCTACGTTTTTCCTATTTGCTGTCCCTTGTCACCTCGTCTGCATTTTGATTGGTTGGTCTCCTCTGATTGGTTGGTTTGCAGACAGACAGGTAGACAGAGGCAGTCCATTGCTTGGGGACAGTGGGCAGGTAGGTGGGGTTTTATCCGATTAGTATCTCGGCATGGAAAAGCTCAGCATGGCAACCGTGTCACCCGATCGCTAATGGCCCATCTAACACAATGTGCGCTAACCCAGGGAAGGTGTGTGAGTGTAAGTGAGAGAAATAATCTATGTTGGTGTTGTTGTTTTTTTTTAGTTTGTTTGTTTGTTTGTTTTTAAATACACATCTTCCTTGTCATTTGTGTGTGGTTTATGTTCATTGTGTATGACAGTATGTGCTGTTTTCAGTGGCTTTCTCCGTTGTTGTGTGTGTGTGTGTGAGATGGAGCGTATGTACTCACACCTGCTTTGGTATGGCTGTGCTTTAGTGGTGAAATGCAGATAACTGTGTTTTGCTGACCTATATGGGCTCATGAACACGGAACCCAAATACACACGTCTCCTTGCAATGTTGAGCTCTTGCTTTAGTCTAATCCATAGATGAAGCAAGCTGTCATTTAACTTTCATGGTGGGTGACTAATAGAAAGTACCATATTTTCCATACTATAAGTCACACCGGAGAGGACGGTCTGCATAGAGACATAATAACACAGAGTTGCTGTTTCATTAGGGGCCTCTATTTCAAAATTGCATTAATTCAAATTAAATAAAATTATAAAATAATTTTATCAGTATGTGTAGATTTACTAACCATAGCTCATAAGCTGATACAGTACACTATAAAGCCAAAGGTTTCATTGAAGCCAAGAGCCCCAGTCCTGTTCCAGCATTAGGATTCCCTATGCATGAAGTGAAGTTTATACAGACATGGTTTGTCAGTGTTTGATTGAAAGAACTGCACAGAGCTCTAAACTCAACTGAACTGCAAGCACCTCACATGACTTCACTACCTGACCTCACTAATTCTTATCATCTTATCTTAATGAAAATCTCAAAGCCATACTCCGAATGTACGAAATCTAGTGAAGGGGCTTTTCCTAGAAGGGTTTTGATTATAAAAGCAAAGGTGCAACATGGATGTGAAGGTCAGGTGTTCACATATTTGTGCCATATTGTCTAGCTATGCGTATTTCTGATACACAGACTGAAAACATCTGTTATCAACTGTCTACATTTTGGGGAATTTCTTGCACCAAAGTCTAGTTTTTAATGGTTCTAATTGTAATGAGAAACTGTGATTTCACTACAGTTTTGTATTCTTTAGATGCTATAATTGCACAATTATCAGCCTGAAACCCTGAATCATTGTACAGTATATGTTTATACATGGTACGCACTCAAAGTGTTTCATTTCCTATGCACACAGATAATTAAGCTAAGTGATTAACTCAAGTGGTAATTTCCTTGCCTTTCCCCATGCATCTGTGCCCGTTTTGCTTCAGATCTTGTACAAACACTGGTGTACATCCTGTACATTTCACTTCTCTTAACCAAACATTTGCTAGATGCACATTACAACATCCTTGCATGACACAATTTTAATTTGTTGTTTAAGTTTTAATTTGTAAACCGCAACACCTGTTAAATAGGATCTAAAATCAATACATCTTATAGTATGGAAAATACAATAAAGTGGTAATTATTATTATTATTTTTTTAAAGATAATCAGTTGAACATTGGTTTGAGTGTTAAACTCAAAGTGTTTATTTTACACAATTTCTTAATCAGATCTCTTGGTTCTTTTTTGCCCAGGACGAATGAAGCTTGCCATCTGATGCTATGAAGAGTTGAGTGTGCTGCGAAACATACTTTCGGCATGCTCTATCCAGAGTTAATTTTGTTCACTGAGATAGGGACGAAACAAACTGGCAAATCAGGGATAAATATTCACCATTTCTGAGAGAGACTTGACTGTTCTGTTGATGACTGACAAATCTGCCGTTCCCTTCGAGCTCTGTGCTGCACCAGGAAAAACGTGAAGACTTCCTCCCTCACATCAGTGTTCATGGACATCTATGCACTTTAGAACAAGCTCATCTGATTATACATGGTGTTAATAGACCCAGTCAAGCCTAGGACTATCACTTGACTGGTGCTGATTTTAATTGTGTTCTTTCTCTTTTTTGAGAGAAAATTGTTGGTGTATTCTTTTTTTCCCCCACTTCCACAAAACTTCCACTTCCTTTTTATTCAAAGCCTAAGAACAAAGTCGTACTTCCACAAAAAAAAACCTTGTGTAGCAGTTGCAGTAAGCAATAACAAAGGCTGAATCTAGCCTTTTTTCCGTTAGCGGTCATGTTCTTGTCGTGTGTATTTGGTATCTTGAAGGCAGCATATTGAAGTCTTCCTGATCTAAGCATGTATACTTTGAACTTTTTCAACTGCAATGGACTTACTCATTCCGTTTTGCTGTGAATAGGAATGCTTGGATTTTTTTCCCCCACAGGCGAAACTCCGCTTCCACTGTATGAACTTTTATCATCTGAAATGGACCATTAAGACAGAACGGATATTAGTGCTTGTGAGGTTTTGCTAGCTTCAGTTCATTATAGCATAGCTTTGTATGCATCATTTTTGTATACTTTTTAATAAATGCCTTAAACATAAGTCTGCTTTTCTGCTATACTTTCCCAACAGCATTTATTCATCTGTCTCCAAATGTAAGTGTAATACAAGTTTGTTCCCAGATTATTGATAGGTTCCTTAGGTGCAATGGAAATATTTGTTGCAAGGGAGTAATGGAGGTTTTTTTTTTTTTTACCCAAATTCTTTGCCATAAATGAAACATCCAGTTCTTAAGTAACATCCTGAGTTCAGGACGTACTGGATCAAAAACTGGCTAAGAGAAAAAACATTTTGTTTGATCCTGTTCAGATTTGATTTACAGTAAAGGAGCAGTGTGGTGGCCAGTTTATCTGTAAAAATGATTCTTTAAAATTTATTTTGTGAAAGAAGAACCACTATTTCACAATTTGAATTCTGGAATATGTCTCTGCCATCAGGGAAGAAAAATGCATTCATGGGATAAGCCGGTCATTCAGTACATTCAGGACACAACAACTACTTTGTGACAGGGGTAATCCTCACTTGTCCTGTTTATCTGAAGCTAGGTGGCTAGGTTAAGACCAGTAAGCTAAATAAGCAAATGGTTCAGGCATTAGAGCTACATTCTAAGGTTCTCACCCCTGATAATACATTTATATTTGTTATGGAACTCTGAGGAGGTGCACATTAGGGTGGATACAGACATTGGATAATGGGAGAACACAAGAGAACATCACTTCCTATAAAAAAAATCATCATACTATATACTTTCTGAAGAATATATCAATATACTGTACTTAAACATTTTGAATTTAATCTCTAACATCATTAGTATCATAGTCATGTGACCCAATCATCAACATAAACATGAAGAAAGGATCCTCAGTGTTTACATAATCTTTTTATTACAAAACATGGTCTTGTCAAAGAAAAACAGAGTATGTACAAAGAAATATAACAGTGCATATAAAAATGAAAGCATATTTGTAAAATCAGAGCTAATTATGATTTAAGTGAACCAGCCCATCTACTTTAGAAAAAGATTTTAAGCAATCATGAGTTATTTACAACATGAGATGATCCAAAATCTTTCTTACAAGACTTTACTAAGGCTATAAAGCCTTTGGTTTACTAATATAGTTTTTGCATTATTTCTATATCTCTTAAAGCAGTTTAGTGAGGTTAATAATTAGGTGTTCAGTCTTCAGCACTGCCGTCACTGTGCTGTACAGCATGTCTGTGTTAATAATCACCCTGATTTAGAAAGGTAAGTGTGTTAGGTTTAGAAAGCCGACTGCAGTTTGGTGACATTCCTCTCATGCATGCTATGATGTCTGACCAACTCATCAGAACGAGCAAACTTCTTCTGGCAGTTCGTCCAGCGACAGGTAAAAGGCTTCTCACCTAAGGAAGCGAAATTTACAGATGACAAGAAACAGTTTGTAAATCAGGACTAAACTATATAAGAATAGTTGCTAATGAATCAGAACCTTAACTTTAAAATGTATGAGGACAAAAAGGGGGATTACGCACTTGTTTTACCTGTATGAGTCCGTGTGTGAGTCTTGAGGTGATCTGAGCGTGAGAACTTTCTCTGACACGTCTCACACTGAAAGGGTTTTACTCCTACAGGGAACAAGACAGTTCTGATTACTATTATATGTACATACAGTATATAGTATATACAGGGCAGGGGTAGCTTAGTGGCACTGGACTACGGTCCAGAAGGTCCCAAGTTCAAATCCTACCACCAAGTTGCTCCTGCTGGGTCCATAAGCAAGGCCCTAAATCATCAACTGCTTAGATGTATAATGAGAGAAAAATGTAAGTCGCTCTGGGTAAGGGCATCTGCCAAATGCTAAAATGTAAGTATACAGAATACATCAAAACTGTGATTGCATACAAAGCTGACACTTTTAGGGCCCTTGAGCAAGGCCCTACCTTGGATTAAGGTCTGGGGATTGGGCTGGTCACTCCATAACGTTAATCTTGTTGGTCTGGACCCAAGATGCTGCTCACTTACTGGTGTGTTAGGGGTCGCCGTCTTATTGAAACACCCACTTCAAGGGCATTTCCTCTTCGGCATGAGGCAACATGACCTCTTTAAGTATTCTGATGTACTCAAATTGATCCATGATCCCTGAAATGTAATCAATAGGCCCAACACCATAGTATGAGAAGCATCCCCATATCATGATGCTTGTGCCTCCATGCTTCACTGTCTTCACAGTGTACTGTGGCTTAAATTTAATGTAAGGGGGTTGCCTGACAAACTGTCTACGGCCTCTACGGTAGACCCAAAAAGAGCAATCTTGCTTTTGTCTCTTCACAAAATATTGCGCCAGTTCTCTTTAAGCCAGTCAGTGTGTCCTTTGGCGGATTGTAACCTCTTCAGCACGTCTTTTTTTCTAACCATGGGACTTTGCGGGGGCTTCTTGCTGATAGTTTGACTTCACATAGCCGTCTTCTAATAGTAACAGTACTAACAGGTAACTTTAGATGTTCTTCGAGTCAATTTTGTTATTCTTCGATCCATTCAAATGGTAGTTTTCTGTTTTCTTTTTTCTGGTTTTGGTCTTCATTTTAAAGCTTAAAAATGATTTGTTATCATTTTAGCAGAGCAGCCTATCATTTTCTGCAGTTCTTTGTATGTTTTCCCATCTCTAATCAACTTTTGAATCAAAGTAAGCTGTTCTTCTGAACAATGTCTGGACAACCCATTTTATTCTGATTTTCAGAGAGAAATGCACAGGACAACTTTTCTGCATTCATCCTTAAATAAGGGGAACTTGTATGACACCTGTTTTTCACAGAATAATTTACCTTTCTAATTGAACTCCACACTGCTATTTTTTACTATGCTATTTACTAATAATACATTTAGCACATTTCTTCTTCATGTTGTGATTCAGAATAGAATGTGCAGGGTGTCCAATGCATTTATGTGATTTAAATAAAAAAATTATTATATGGATATGGGGCTTTACTCACTTTTTTCAACACACTGCTATTATTTTGAACACCACTGTACTAATATACAATATGAGGGGTTTAAGGTTAAGTCAATCTGGGACTTTTGACTGTGCAAAATAAGTTTTATCTGAGACATGAAAGGACTTCCTGCTGCATGGCTAAAACGTTGGCCTCCCAGAAACTCCAGGAACAAACATATAGACTTGGAGCAATGTTAGGACTGTACAAGGAATGTGGCTATAACTCCCAGCTGAGTTCCAGTAATGTGCATGTGGTGTTTGTGAATGATAGTATGTACAGTTTCCACAGACAGATGTATCTTTTCCAAAAATTGACAACATGTTATCCATCAGTTTTCATGGATCAGGTGTTCCACTCACTGCATATTTACGAGATCGACCGCAGTGGGCTCCAAGCAACCTCAATTCACAGACGTACAGCGTTCTTTTAAAAGTTTGCACAAATCAAATGTTTTACTGCGGCTAAGTGTCTCATCACAATACATTTTGTAATGTAAATTTACAAGAAATTTGACCTGACTGGCCCCTTGTATATGTGTGTATATATATATCAAGATTGTTTATTTCATTTATAATAAATAAATAAATATTTTTGGTTGTAAATGCAAAAACACAATATGTTGTTTTATAGTGTTTTATATGATTATAACTTAAAAATTGTGATACGATTAGGAAAAAGTAAATGTATGTTAATGTTGCTGGTCTGGGTAGGCTGGGGTTAGCATTGGATATTGTATAATAAAGCCCTGAAATAAAAAGAAAAAATGTTATGCATACAGTATGCAGCATAAAATAAGTAATCGCAGATAGAGGACAGAGAGGGCCGGTGTCTGACCTGTGTGTCTGCGCTGGTGTCTCTTTAGTTGGTCTGATCTGGAGAATCTGCGGCCACAGTCAGTGAAGTCACACTGGTACGGTTTCTCTCCTAAAAAAAAAAAAATAAATAAATAGGTATACATGCTGCTTACAGCTTCTACATGGAGACAGGCTGAACTTTTCTATTTTATATAAAATATTAAAGTATATGGTTATCAAATCAAATATACAGTTTATGCCTGTAAATAGTGTCCACAAGGCACACCTAAGGAAGTGAGCTGGCTAACATTTTACATTATAGCCTAAATAAAGCTAGCTAACTAGCATTAGCTTGAATGTGTACCAACTTTTTTGGGATTTGTTGACACCATGAAATTTTAAATCAACATATTTTTCACGTAAAATGATACATTTTCTCAGTTTAAACTTTTGTTCCGTGATTTATGTTCTATTCTGAATAAAATATTAGAAGTTGGCACCTCCACATAATTGCATTCAGTTTTTATTCACGATTTGTGTAGCGTCCCAACTTTTTTGGAATCCGGTTTGTACATCGGTGAAAATATTAGCATTATGCAACTTACTGTATAAGGTGCATGTTAGCGAGCCATCGTGCTGCCGTCTCTACATAGGTTTTGTTATAGGTATACAGTATATATATATATATATATAAGTAAGCACAGAAATGATTCAGCTCTACACAAATTCATAAAGCAGCTCTAAATAATTGGTTGAGACAATTCAATGATATCACCATGGTTACAACAGCAGTTCTGGTTTCTGAATGGCCCCATGGTGTGTGTGTGTGTGTGTGTGTGTGTGTGTGTGGACAACTGCTGTATTCACGCTGTATGATTAGGAAATTCTGATGTCTTATTCACTCTGTCTTATTCACGCTGAAGTTCTGGGAAACTGGATTTTGAATTTTAGATATTTTTAGTTCTGCCAGCTTTTATGGATTTGTGTTGGAATGTTGAGTTGTTTGGATAAACATGTCATAAAATGAATTATCACTCACTCAAGAATGTCCATGTTATTTCTCTTAAGGGTTGAGAAAGCATTAAAAAAAAGATCACTATATTACTGAAATTGTGTAATCAGATAGGAAATGTAGACACATAGTGACATCATATACACAGTGCATTTAGAATAACATCATTTAAATGGATTTATAGAATTTTTATTCATTTTAGATATACACTGGAGTCAGTACTCTACTGCAACCACAGGGGGGCACAAGCCAGTGTCCTCCTGTGCCAGTCCCAAGTCTGGATAAATTCAGAGGGTTGTGGCAGGAAGGGCGCCCAACGTAAAAAAAACATTTGCCAAATCAAATGCGAATCACGAAGCGGACTTCCATACCGGATCGGTTGTGGCCCGGGTTAACAACGACAGCCAACGGTGCTGTTGACCTACAGGGAACTTGGGCTACTGTTGGTCGAAAAAGGAGAAAAGGAAAGGCAAGAGTCTTGGAGTGGCAGTAGGGACTTTGAATTGGTTGACATGATGCAGAGAAGAAAGGTGGATACACTGGAGATGTCCAGGAGACCAGGTGGAAAGGTAGCAAGGCTAAAAGCTTCGGATCAGGGTTCAAGTTGTTTTACCATGGTGTGGATAGGAAGAGAAATAGACTCTGAGTTATCCTAAAAGAGGAGTTTGTAAGGTATGTTATAGAGGTGAAAGGAGTATCAGACAGGTTGAAGAGTCTGAAGCTGGAAATTGAAGGTGTGATGTGCAATGTTGTTAGTGGTTATGTCCCACAGGTAGGATGTGAGTTAGAAGAGAAGGAGAAATTCTGGAATTAGATGAAGTGATGCAGAGCATCCCCAGAGATAAGAGAGTGGTGATTGGTGCAGACTTTAATGGACATGTTGGAGCAGAGGTGATGAAAATGTGATGGGCAGGTTTGGTCTTCAGGACAAGAACGTAGAAGGACAGATGGCGGTGGACTTTGCAAAGAGGATGGAAATGGCAGTAGTAAATACTTTCTTCCAGAAGAGGCAGGAACATCGGGTGACATATAAGAGTGGAGGCAGAAGCACTCAGGTCGACTACATCTTGTATCGACGTTGTAACCTGAAAGAGATCAGTGACTGCAAAGTATTGGTAGGGGAGAGTGTAGCCAGACAACAGGGGATGGTGGTGTGTAAAATGACCCTGGTGGTGAGGAAGGTTAAGAGGACAAAGGCAGAGCAGAGGACAAAGTGGTGGAAGTTGAAAAAGGAAGAATGTTGTGCAGTTTTCAGGGCAGAGTTAAGACAGGCTCTAGGTTGTCAGGAGGTGCTTCCAGTTGACTGGACAACTACAGCTAAGGTGATCAGAGAGACAGGAAGGAGGGTATTTGGGGTATCATCAGGAAAGGGAAAAATGGACAAGGAGACTTGGTGGTGGAACGAGGAAGTCCTGGAGTGTATACAGGGAAAGAGGCTGGCTAAGAAGAAGTTTGACAAGTTCTGCTCTGCCTGAGAGGACTGAAAAGAGTAGACAGGAGTACATGGAGATGCAGCGTAAGGTGAGGGTAGAGGTGGCAAAGGCCAAACAAAGAGCATATGAGGACTTGTATGCTAGGTTGGACAGTGAGGAGGGAGAGGTGGATCTGTACAAGTTGGCGAGGCAAAGAGATAGAGATGGGAAGGATGTGTAGCATGTTTGAGTGATTAGATAGGGATGGAAATATACTGACCATGAAGGTGATGTAAAGATGGGAGAAGTACTTTAAAGAGTTGATGAATGTGGAAAATGAAAGAGAACGAAGAGTAGAAGACGTGACTGTTGTGGAGCAGAAAGTAGCAAAAGTCAGTAAGAGTGAGGTCAGGAGGGCGCTAAAGAGGATAAAGAGTGGAAAGGCAGTTGGTCCAGATGACCTATGGAGGTATGGAAGTGCTTAGGAGAGGTTGCAGTAGAGTTTCTGACTAGTCTGTTTTACAAGATTTAGGAGAGTGTGAGAATCCCATAGGAATGGAAAAGAAGTGTATTAGTGCCGATCTTCAAGAACAAGGAGGATGTGCAGAGCTGTGGCAGCTACAGAGAAATTAAGTTGATAAGCCATACAATGAAGCTGTGGGAAAGAGTAGTGGAAGCTAGGTGAAAGGCAGAGGTGAGCATTTGTGAGCAGCACAATTTCATCCCTAGAAAGAGTACAACAGATGCAGTATTTGCTTTGAGGATGCTGATGGAGAAGTACAGAGAAGGTAACAGGGAGTTACATTGTGTCTTTGTAGATTTAGAGAAAGCGTATGACAGGGTGCCGAGAGAGGAGCTGTGGTATTGTAAGAGGAAGTCTGGAGTGGCAGAGAAGTATGTTAGAGTGGTGCAGGACATGTATGAGAGCTGTAAGACAGTGGGAGATGTGACAGAAGAGTTCGCGGTGGAGGTGGGTCTGCATCAAGGATCAAGGATCAGCCATTATAAATAATAGGGGGTAAGCTCTGGAAAGCAGAGGAATGAAGGTTATCCGTAGCAAGACAGAATTCATGTGTGTGAATGAGAGGAACCTAAGTGGAACAGTAAGTCTACAGGGAGCAAAGGTAAAGAGGGTGCGGGACTTTAAGTACTTAGGGTCAACTGTCTGGAGCAACGGAGAGTGTTGAAAGGAGGTAAAGATGTGGGTGCATGCAGGCTGGAATGGGTGGAGAAAAGTGTCAGGTGTGTTATGTGACAAAAGAGTATCAGCGAGAGTGAAAGGAAAGGTGTACAGGACAGTGGTGAGACCAGCGATGCTCTACAGCTTAGAGACAGTGGCACTGAAGAAAAGACAGGAGGCAGAGTTGGAGGTAGCGGAGATGAAGATGTTGAGGTTCTCTTTGGAAGTGACAAGGATAGATAAGATTAAGAATGAGTTCATCAGAGGGACAACCTATGTTAGATGTTTTGAAGATAAAGTCAGAGAGGCCAGATTGAGGTGGTTTGGACATGTTCAGAGGAGAGATGGTGAATATATCGGTAGAAAGATCCTGAGGTTAGAACTGCCAGGCAGGAGGTCTAGAGAAAGACCAAAGAGGAGATTTATGGATGCAGTGAGAGAGGACATGAAGTTAGTTGGTGTGAGAGAAGAGGATGCAGAGGATAGGGTTAGATGGAGGCAGATGATTCGCTGTGGTGACCCCTGAAAGGGATTAGCCGAAAGATAAAGAAGAAGTAAGAAGAAGACTGGAGTCAGTACCCTTCATTAATTTTAAACACTTTTGTGATGATTTTTAATCTGATTTGTCAGAAAATTTTGATTAATCTTCTATTACAACAGATCTGACTATAGTTCTGGCTGTAATTCCAATCGGTTTTGATCATTTTTATGGGAAAATTTATTTACAGAAACTTGTAAATGTATAAATAAATAAAATAAAATAAAAAAATGTGGATAGTCTTTCTCTCTGGGTTAGCTAGTTAGTTTTTGTTAATTTATGTTGTTAATTTATGTTGTTAATTTATGTTGCATATAGCACCTTGGTCCTGGAGGAACATTGTTTTGTTTCACTGTGTACTAACTGTATATGATTGAAGTGACAATAAAGCCTACTTGAACTTGTATGGTGGCGTAGTATATAATATTAAGGAATTGATGGTTTTTCTATAACAGCATGTTTACTTCCTTGCAACACCATACCCTGAGTCGTGATTAAACAATATATATGGATATCATGATGATTTAATTTATTTTGTTTATATAGTGTTACGTATTATGCTGTCCCCAAAGCATCAGGTAAAAGAATGGCATAGTGTATACACCACTCCACCGATGAAGTGGCTGTCTCTAACCTGTGTGTTTCCTTCCATGCATCTGCAGATGTGAGAGTTTGAAGTATCTCTTGCTGCAGCCGGGGTAGGAGCACATGAATGGGCGTTTCTCACTGGGCTCAGCCGACCTTACAATAGAGGGGGTGATGCTTGGGACTTGCCTCACATCCTATGGGAAAAAAACATATAGGTTAAAAACATCATGTAATGTAAGTGCACAAAGCTTCCCCACCAGCCACACACTAAAAGCCTGCCCTCCACTACACTAACTTATGGTGGATTTAGCATGCTAACTACATTGGTTAACATCAGGAAAGCATGTGATCTTACTTCTAATTTCTAATCTAACTTTTTGCAATGATTTATAAGGCTTTGATGGGGAGTTGCGACTATGTCCATAAAACAATGACAAGAGGCCAGTCCAAGTAAAAACAACCATTCCAGCCCAAAAGCAAAGTTTTCCCAATAGTTTTTTTCAGCTACTGTAGGTTCTTCTAAAGCGATAAACGGTTTACCAAGAATTGCAAAAATATTCACTATTGCACCTTAGAAAAAGTTGTGTCTATGATTTGAATGCATTTTTATAAATGGGTTTGGGGCTTACTTAAGCTCTTAAAATGTTTTTTTAAAAATCAAAAGGAATTTGCCTTAAACAAATCTCTTTTTTCGATGATAAAAAAAATGTAAGCTTGTAAATGGAGCCAGAGAAAGCCAGAGATTGACAGTATCTACTGCACTACACATCTCCTCTGCACCAACAAGTCTATGTTTATATTTAGTTATTGCTTTTCTCTCCTTGAGGACGGAGACACTAGGAGTGTATGACCTTGAGTTGAGCCTTTCTAATGATTGCTGCGTGTATGCACGTACACCCACCTGAATTCCTCTGAACAAGCCGTGTGTGTGTATGTGGTACTGAGCGCTGTACATCACTGGCGCAACAGCTGCTGTGGGCTCGCTCTCAAATCCTGGACTCGGACTGCAACACATCAGTAGAAAGGACACAGTAAGTTGCATGTTTACTCATCATGACTAAACCATTTTTTTTTCAAACCACAGGACACTGTGTTATTGCAGTCGCAGCCAGCACAGAAAGCCAGATGTTCTCCCAGACTCCTAACACATCTAGTATACCAAATAGTGGATACGGATATGAATATGTATTCTGTTTTATAGTCATGAAAAAAGGACAAAGTAAGACTTGACTTCAGTTCAGAAAGAATCTTATGCTCTTTTCTTGTCTTTGTATTTTAATATATTTTTCTTTTTTTATTTCAAAAGTAGTTAAAGAAACAATTTGCTTTAAATCAAAATTTGTATTACATTAAATTAATTAAATTAATAAAAAAGTATTTTTATTTTCAATATACACTACCAGTCGAAGGTTTGAACACACCTTCTAATTCCATATCTTTTTGTGATTTTTATTTCCTTGTACATTATAAAACAAAGCTGAAGTTCCCAAAATATACTATTACTGTATCTCCTTTGAACAGTTGAAATTGAGATGTGTTTGCTACTTATACTCTGTAAAGAAAGTAAGTTTTGGTCTTGCTTTCCTGGGAAGAGAGCCAGTTTCATCATGGTGCTTGATGAGTTTTGCAAATGACAGTACTGACAATTCCAGAACAGATGACCTTCATGTCCTAAAATTACAACTGACTGTTGGTGTTGTTGTTAATGTTACTTTTCTATCTATTGCAATATGTGTTATTTCATAGTTTTGAAATCTCCAACATTGTTTTAGAACGTGCATAAAAAAAAAGGAAAAAACTTGAATTAGAAGGTATGTCCAAACTTTTGACTGGTACTATACATTGAAACACTCTAACGTTTCTTTTGACCACTTTTAGCATTGATTACAGTGTACAATGTGGTGGCAAATTCATGTGTGTGAAGATGATTCCTCTTGCTTTCAGAACCACTCTTTTACAATTTGGGTCCTTGAATATCCCATCCTGGGAAAAAATCCTTGTTCATGTCATCAGCTGCCTTAACCTGACCAACTGAAGCAAACCAGATGATAAAACTGCCTCCAGAGTCTTGTCCAGTGGGCACCATGCATGAAGGTCTGGAATAGGGTCGATCTTAACTCATTAGACCACATGACCATTTTCCATTGTTCCAAAGTCTGAACTCCCTAGCAAACTAAATCCTTGTTTTCTGATTAGTCTTATTAACATGTGCTTTTCTTAGGGTCACACAGCTCTTTAGCCTGAACGCTGTGAGCTCCATTATCCATTGCTTATGCGAAAATGCTTTTACTTCACATCACCAAGCTGTGGTTTTTAAATTTTTTAATGATTCAATTTCACCATGTGTTTAAGTGACAACCAACCAACCCCCCCCCCCCCCTTTCATCATGAAGAATGCTGTTTGGCTGTATGAATGTTCACAACACTGATAAAATTCAGGGTCAGGATGTGTGTGTGTGTAGCCCCTGATGAACTCCAAAGGCTCCATAAAGACTTCTTTGTCCTGCTAAGCAAGTAATTTCTTTGACTATCTATCCATCTTCTTGCACAGAAAAACACCTCACTGCTCCTGGCAACGATAGGGAGTGGGGACATGGTGAATATCTGGATGAGCATAAATATTCTGCTTTGCATGACACACTAAAGTACATTTTTTTGCTGCAGTCACAACCCGCAACCCACCCTCGACCATCGCCCTGCATTCCACCACACCCGCGTCAAGATACTTTATCTTTCTTGAACTGGTTGACTGAGCAAAAGCATGACCCCCTTTTCTCTCCACCTCCCTTTCGCCAGTGTAAGTTAAGCATTGGTTTCATTTATTTAACTTTGTCTAGATGTTAAACAGGATGGCAGCGCATCTAAAACACACTCTAAATCACACATCTTTTTTACATTTAAGACACTGGACAGTCCAAAAACAAAGCCTGGCAAGATTTTTTGCACTCTTTGTGCTCTGAACCTCATCTTAATGCCTCCCCCGTATACACACACTTAACCAGATCAGCTATCTATGTTTCCCCTTGTCTGTCTTACTTTTGTGTCTTTTCCGAGTCCATGGTCAAGGTCAGTGTTCTATAACTGAAACCTTTCAAAGGAAGTGTCTCCCACTATAACAGGCTTTAAAAAAAATGAGTAACCAGAATGGGCCAGCGCTCTCAGGAAGGGAGGGAGCACGTTTCCAGGCTTCTTATCACTGCTCAGTAAATTTGCATTTCTTTTAGGTGTTAATTTGCTAGTTTGCTAATGCATAATGATTGCTTTTTTTTTTTTTTTTTTGCTATTACTGATAACATGTGAGGCTTTAGATGTTGCAGTCACATATTCTCATAACATACACCATTCACAGCTGTATTGCATAGCTTAATTTTAGGAAAAAGAGAAATAACACAACATTTTGTACAGTATCAATGCATTCTTTTTGATATACTACTGTAAAACTACACCGGAATGTCATGCAAATGTTTTTTTTTAAGTGTATCTTATTTATTTGTTTATTAATTTAATATTTCATTTCATATTTATCCTCAGGAGATGTGTTTGGAGTCTCCAGTACCAGCACTTCATAACAAATTTTCACCCCAGGAGTGTCTTCAGGATGGAGAACTTTTGGATTTCTAACATGACGTTGCATTTGTTGTGTTGTTAAGTTTAAGAGATGGAGAAAAAAGAAACTTGTGTAGGAACAGCTGTTTGAAGCTGTTATAACAGACCTTTTAGAGGGATATTTCTCATTACTGTCAATAAAGAATAATCAACTCCAGTTTTTTTTTTATTCCTTATTAAATCATGTTCATCTATATTTTTTTCTCCCTACAAATCTACCAAAGCAATACACTTATAGTCCATACACTCACTTATCATTTAAACCTGAATTCAGTATCTTTTCTTAAAGGGTTTTTTTCCAACCCTAGCACAAGTTAAATTTATGAATGACTAATACTGTATGAGCACAACTGTATTCGTATTAACCTCACTCAACTCCCTTCTAATTTGGTCTGTTGATTTTGTCAGCGATCTTTTCAGCACTACGTGATTCCCTGCAGCTGTGTACTGATATGGAACTGAGTCCAACTGAGTCTTTGATGATAACGCGGAGTAGAGGCTATCTTTTACCAGAATAATTCATCTTAAGCCAGGTCACAGGGACTGCATAAACAAGTCTTCTGAATCAAATATGTAGTGGAGTTTAAAAAAAAAAAAACACTATGGACAATAGAGTCTAGTGATCTGAGAAATGTCCTACCTCTTGATGGTGGGGGCCAGACTGTTGACTGGGTTCCAGGTCACACACTCCGTCATTTGGTACAGATTATTACTGCCAGAGAACAAATAAAACCACTATGTAAAAACAAAGAGAAAGACTAGAAGGTGTTTGGATGGTTTTGAGTTCAAATCCCACGACGGTCCAGCTTTGACCCTTATTATTGCACTTTCATAAAACACTGTGGAGCTTATTGTATGATAGTTATCAACAATGGAGGTATAAAGGCGACATTACAACATGTCGCACAAGTGTTGTATTCATCCTTTGCCACAGAATTTTAATTTTAATAAAATACAATTTGATCAAATGTATTAAAGAATAACAATTATATTAGATTATAAAAATCTGTTACATTATATAAACCTCCCATACTGCATGCTGAGATTGAATTGTTAATTCAGAAACAATAACATTAAAATGTGCATATTAATATAAATCAGTGATTTGAATTACAGAGCGTCTATTATAGAAGATTTCTTCCAGAAAATCATCTTCTAACCAATCAGATTCAACAGCAAGAATTTATCAGCACTGTAGTATGAATCACTGTAACAAATCTACATTTCAAAGAAAAGAATTTGCATGTATGTATGTATAAAAGCGCTTAATGTAATATAATATTTTTTTACTATTATTATTTTCAACATTGTACGACAATATTCAAGACACCCAAACTATGGAAAAACACTTATGGAATTTTGTATATAACAAAAAAGTGGTAAACAACCCAGAATATGTCTGTAAAAATTCTGAGTCATCCAGGTAAGGTTAACTTTAAGTCATGTCAACTGAACGTCTTTCTTGTCAGGTAGAAACGTTACACTTCTCATCCAAGTACTTGACAAGGTGTGCCTTGTCAAGAGTTACTGTGATTTGTGACCTTTCTTGCCTTCTTAAAGTGCTTAAGACCTTCAATTGTGTGGTGCAAAGGAAGGGTGGGTACAGAGTCAATAGCCCTACTACAACTACCGTAAAATTTCATATTATGTCAAGAAACACCCAGTTAAGTAAAGAACTTTGCATGTATCCCCATGTGCAGTCACCAAAATCCAACAAATGCTATGACAAAATCGGCTCTCATAACAACCATTCTTGGAAAGGAAGACCAACAGTGGTTGTTATGAGAGCCGATTTTGTCATAGCATTTGTTGGATTTAGCACCTCAGATTAGAGCCCACATAAATGCTCCTCAGAGTTCAAGTGGTAGATATATTTCAACATCCACTGTTTATAGGAGATTGCATGAGTCAGGCTTTCATGATTGAATTGCAGCAAAGAAACCAGTTCTTCAGAGGAGCTTGAAGCAGAAGATACTTGATAACTTGTGACAGGTACTGTAGTACAGTGTGCCATTACTTTCTCTGATCTAATCACTTTATGCTTACAACCAAGGATCATACATTTATACCGTAGGTAGCCCTTATGTAACATTTGTTAAATGCTGTTGCATTCATTACACTGATCAGTCATAAGTTTAAAGTTCCCCTTGTGTCAATAAAATAACTCCCACTCTCAAGGCATGGCTTCACCAGACCTCTGAAGGTGTGCTGTGGTATCTGGCACTCGGACAGTAGCAGCAGATTCGTTAAGTACTGTAAGCAACTTGTGGCATTCGTGGGTCAGACTTGTTTGTCCAGCACATCCCTTGGATGCTCAATCATATTGACAAACAACCTTAAACTCTTTGCCTGCTAGGCCCCATAAGCAGCAAGTTGTGATGCACTGAGTGTACTGATACCTTGTAATTAGAGCCAGATGTAACTTTTTCCAGCAAATGATGCTACATTAGCTTTTCTATGATATTGGACCAGACAGACTAGTCTTTGCTCCCCACAGGTATAAATGATCCTCAGGTGCCCTTAAACCTGTCAGCAGTTTACTGGTACATAACTGATAATCAGTGCTGAAGCTATGTCTGATTTTTCTTAGTGTGATCTACTGTTTTCTTTTTTTTTTTTCTTTTTTGTCTTATTTTTAAAAAGCAGTGAAGTTACTCTACTATTTCCACCTTGCTACACACAAGATTAGCATCTTGTGCGGCAGTGAGGCACTCTTACAGGCATATCTGATTCATGACAACAGAAGTGCAGAGGTCTGGAGAACAGCGTGCCTGGTACAGTGTTGTAATCATGTAACATCGTGAAAGTGCTGACAGCTGGGAGGCACTAAGAGGGAAAGAGGCTGAATTAACGTGTATTACGCACTTACTCTGTGCTTAAGTGTTTAATGAATTTGTGAGTGTAGTGGGTGTGAGGAAATCCCCCCGGAAAAAAAAAGGTTTGGAAGATGCTTTTTCCCAAACAGGCACAATATTATCCCAGCATGAGTTTTAAGCAGCATTGTTTTGTATATTTCCCCTTGTTGGTAGATTTTTAAGCCAGTAGAGAAAAAATACAAGCCATTTTGCAGCTGATGGGTTTTGAGGGTTCAGTTTGGACTTTAAAAAAGTTTACTCCCAATAAATAACCAGTATTGTCTCATCATTCAATCAAATTCAAATCAAAATTTTTACACCCTTTTTTTTGGAAATGTTTCTTTTAAAAACCCATGCCTTGCTATTTTTACCCTGCTGTAGTATTAACCAACGTGATGTTAAATGCTATAAATGCTAGGAACGGATTGTTAGTCATATTAGTGATGTTTTTTATGTCTCTATAAGGCTGAGTCAATATTTCCTGCGTTTACATATATGTGAGAAAAAGTCTACTAATTTGTGTACAGTTTTAGCTCATTTGGATGATGATCACAGTAAAGTGCTTTGAGAGGAGTTGGCTGAATACTTAGCGGTGAAACAGGAAGGAGAAGAGGCGCCATCGAGTCTTATCAGCACTACTGTAGTTCTCATATTTTGGGCTCTCCACGAACTTTTTCTCCAAACAGCATGAGACCAGAATTCCAAGAATGCACCATCATTACTGAGCTTCTAGTTATAAACTATTGTGAAACCCCACCCCCCCCCACACCCCACCACACCCCCAAAAGACTGTTGCAATAGACTGAAATAGACAAATAAAATAAAATGAAATTAAAAAATGCTGATTTTTTTTTTATTTTGGGAAATATTTGAAAACAAAACCCTGCATAACATTTTTCCCCATTGTCCAAAATTCTTGATTTTAAATGATGCTGTTTGTTTATAGACTGCCTAGATTACCCTATTACAGTTCTAAGTTAAAACACTAACAGGCGGACCGTGGTCCGGGTCCGGACCGAGAAGCCATCCCATACGGACCCGGACCACTGATGTATCTATTATAGATCAGTGACCCGGACCTACAGCCAAAACGTCAACGTTAAGGTTATGATTTAAAAAACTGTCGGGACGCTTCTATTTCAACCAGCGCAGCTGTATGATTGTATGGTAGTGGAAACGCACAAGCCAGTTGCATGCGAGCTAAGCATACCACGTGATACCACTCAGCCTATCAAGTCCGATAAACATTGCAAGTCTACAGCGCAGACAGATGAGAGTGTTAAGCGGCAAGTTTCACATTAAAAGAGATGGTAAAAAAAGAAACCGAGAAGAAAAAGAGAAACAAACAAGTGAGACGGAGAAAGAGAGAAACAGACAGTTTATACAATTTATAATAAAAAGTTAAATATATAAGCTATTACACTAACTTGTTAGACATTATGATCTTCCGGACTTTTGCTTCAAAAAAACGTTTCTAACTGGACCTTTTTAAACTTTAGTTGAATACCCCTGCTCTAAACTATCAATATTGTTCAATGGAGTTAAATACTTATTCAAGAAACTGTACTTTATTGAATCATTCCAGGGTCCCCTGCAATTCATATTCCATTCATATTCCAGTAATACTTTCCCTTTCTAGGCTTCCACTTCTGTCCTCAACCTTTGATTTCCCCCCTGAAATGTTTCTCCCTGGGGATGGCCAGGCAGGGAACAGGACTTCAGAGAAAACTGACTGTAGATCACATTGAGTATAATTTGGCCTGCTGAGGGCTGCTGTGCGACTCTTAACCTTTACACAGACTGTTTGACTCTCTACAGCAGGGGTATTCAACTAAAGTTTAAAAAGGTCCAGTCAGAAAAGGTTTTTTAAAGCAAAAGTCCGGAAGATCATAATGTCTAAGAAATTAGTGTAATAGCTTATATATTTAACTTTTTATTATAAATTGTATAAACTGTCTGTTTCTCTGTTTCTCTCTTTCTCCGTCTTTCTCGCCTGTTTCGCAGTCGCCTGTGTCTCTGTTTCATGTATGGCTATCTTTCTTTTCTTTTTTTACCATCTCTTTTAATGTGAAACTTGCTGCTTAACACTCTCATCTGTCTGCGCTGTAGACTTGCAATGTTTATCAGACTTGATAGGCTGAGTGGTATCACGTGGTATGCTTAGCTCGCATGCAATTGGCTTGTGCGTTTCCACTACCATACAATCATACAGCTGCGCTGGTTGAAATAGAAGCGTCCCGACAGTTTTTTAAATCATAACCTTAACGTTGACGTTTTGGCTGTAGGTCCGGGTCACTGATCTATAATAGATACATCAGTGGTCCGGGTCCGTATGGGATGGCTTCTCGGTCCGGACCTGGACCACGGTCCGCCTGTTAGTGAAGTCTGCTCTACAGGCTTACACTGGACAAATCTGCCGTCAGCAGAGGAAATGCTGTCAAATTAGTTAGCAGGAAAAGAAAAAAAAACAGCTGCTGTACCTGTTGTAGCTGTTTTGTAAATGCAGTGTCTTGTTGTCGCTGGGGGTGTGGCAACCATAGACAGGGGGCGGGACCAGGTACTGCTGCTCATCTACAAAAAAAGAATTTTTAAAATTATTTTACTATTATTTCCTATTTACCATTGCTCTTTGTTATATACAATTGTATTAGTGTAATTTATTATATGATTGCATTGCATTTCAATACTATATAATCAATATTATATAATTTAAATATAATGAGTCACAAAGTTGTTTGAGTTGTTAGGTAAGGTTTTTTTTAATACAATTTTTCCCCAAACATCCTCAAGTCCCTTAGTATATTTTTGTATTGGAGATACAAGGCTAAATAATTCAAACATATCAAACCCATATCACTTAGACATATTGATGGGATTTGGAACTCATTATGACTTGTCTAGCTCATTTTCCAGAAGTGTGGGTGGGTGAGTCGATGTTCTGCAAGTCATTTACCCTTTTTTTTAAAAAAATTATTATTATTAGATTGAAACAGTCTTAAGTTTTGGGAACAGCTGATCTAGCTGAAAATTGCAAATAGTAGCCATCTTAGACAACCAATTCCAACAACCCTTATCAATACATTCGTTCCTTCGATTTGAAGTCGGGATTTTACTGCCAAGATCAAAGTTATGCATGGCATAATATACTTTCAATTTGACATTAAATAGTCTGGTATAATTCTAAAAGGGCCTATTATGCAAAAACCCACTTTATATTCATTTGTACACATTACGATGGGTCCATAGTGCATGTGTACAGTACATTTTGAGTAAAATTAACTTAGCAAGTTAGTAGAACTGCATGTTGGGTTCTAGGATGAATACCAAAGAATCAAAGGATTCCATATATCCAGTTTGTCTTGGATAAATTTCGGATGCTTGTTTACTTTTTTAAATGAATCTTTTACTTCAATGTTCATCTAATGTTCAGATTAAAAAAAGATCTTGTACTTCCATGATCCCCTACTCCTATTTTCCTGTTTACGTTGCACAGGAGGACTAACAGATTGTTCTTCAGGGAGTAGATTTTGAAGTGTGGCCTTTTCCTCACTCTAGTTATCCAAACAGGCCCCGTGCTCTCCAAGCCCATAAACCACTCACATGGATTTCTGTATCAGGCACTTGGAACTAAAAGAGGATTAGGTCCTTTAAATTTACCAGCACTAAGGGGGTAAAACAGGTCCCCTGGCGGGATTACGCATTCTTCTCGTCTTTACCACAGTCTGCTCCAGTTTCTCTGAGGAAGAGGACTGATGACTTAGTTACACTGAATGCTGTTACATGTCTGAGTGCTTTAGTTTTGCTACCTTGTCGTTTGCAAGATTCTCTGCTAATGATTAGCACTGTCAACTGCTTAACGGTGCGATGGGAATGTAATTTCTAAAATAACCTTGATTTCTTATCATTTCTATAGCACACTGGAGTACAGTAGAGTTACTGCTATTCCTTGAAGTTTCCACCATGCCAATGTCTAAAATATACACAGATCAGCCATAACGTTATGACCACCTGTCTAATAATGAGGTCCCCCCTTTTGCCACAAAAGGAGTAATGTGCGTTCTGACACCTTTCTACCAGAACCAGCATTAACCTTTTCAGAATTAAAACAACACTATAGCTTCTATTGGAGGCCAGCTTTCACTTCCCACATCAATGAGTGTTGGCCACCAATGATCCTGCCACCAGTTCATCATTTTTAATTTCTTGTTTAATTCCTCATCTGGCCATCAAAATTTGTCCCTTGTCAAAGTCACACAAATCCTTACACTTGCCCATTTTTGCTTCCAACACATCAAGTTCCGGGGCAAAATGTTCACTTGCTGGCCAATACATCCCACCAGCACCAGATATGAGGTAAATTTCACACCAACCCTTGTGTAGATATTTTTTGTCATGCTTTATTCCCGTTTTAAAATTGGAACCATTTCTGGAACTATGAGATTTAGTGATGTAACCCATATGTAATTCTCACACTGATTTGCAACTGATTTGTGGGACATTTCATAACTCCAAGCATAATTTCTACTATAAAAGAGTGAAATGTTCCTACACATTATATACACACCCTTCACCTGGACATCTAAAATCACAAACTCGGAGCAACTTACTAGTGTTATATAGTAAAATAGATTATAGTTATGTTATTAGAATATATACAACCTCTCAGTCTAGTGTGTGTGTGTGTGTGTGTGTGTGTGTGTGTGTGTGTGTGTCTGTGTGTGTGTGTGTGTGCGTTCAGGTGTCCTTACCCACGGTGGACTGTGACAAAGCATCCTCATGTTTGGGAGGGTGAGAACACGGAAAGGGTGGCGGGTGATAAACAGGAGTGTGGGGAAAACTTAGTGCTGAATCCACATCTGCTGTATTAGACAAATGACAGAGAAAAAGTCAAATGTAAGATTGTCGAAAGCATTTGATCTGCCAACATTTGTTCAAAGTTTAAAGCATCTTTCATTATCAAGTAGAGCTACAAGCTAGGGAATTTTTTTAAAAAAAAACTGTACATCTTATTTATTACACTTTTTGTTTTAAAAGACATCACTTGACTTGTAAATGTCATTTTGTCCATTAAATATGGATTTGTATTATATTATCATATAATATAATATAATCATGTATATCATATAATGTCATACAGAATCGGAAATACATGTTATCATAAGATTGCATAAGCTTTTTATGTTTTACTGAATCGTCATATTTCAATGTTATAAATAATTGTATGAATACAATATTGTGCCTCAGTTATTATTAATTATTAATTATTAATTCATTTTTTAATTAATTAATTATTAATTGTATTAATATTGCACAATTTCAGATCAGATTTTAAATAAAGTTTTAGTTTACAACTTAATTTTTCAACCCTAAATGCAATCTGCTGCAACAAATTTTCTGTTTTAGCAGTTCTGATAGAAGTTCTAGTTTATATTAATGTTCTAATAGGTCACATTTTACACGTATCTTGTGTGAAGGATTCTCCAAATAAAAGTTTTATAAATCCCATGTACAGTATTTCGCAAAAGTCTTGAGCTATGCCTTATTGCTTCATATTAAATTAAATTAATTTGAATGATATTAATTAAATGAATAAAATGTGAACAAATGTTTTACTATGACAGGCTGCAATGTGTTTAAAAGATATAATTAAAAAATTGGTGGTTTATTGGTGGCAGCAACCTCATTTCCCCTCTCCTTCAGGAAGCTTGGAGAACTATTCGTCAATACAAAAAAAATGTGGCTCTTCGGAATTAAAATATAAAGAAATGAGGGCTGGATCAAGATTTTTAGTACTTCACGTTAAGATATGATAGGGTTTTTTTGTAAGGAAATGTTTATTTAGCATATTCTTATTTAGCTTATTCTAAAGGAGTCTCCAGTGTCAGCATTTGTAACAATGTCCTTAAAATGATTCCTTAAAGTTTTAAAACACGAAAAGTAAAGGTTCCAGTAAGACTCATGAGGAAACATCTGTTTGCAACTGCAATGACGTAAATTAACTTAAGTATAAATTTAAGTATAAATTGATAAAACACACAACATTCATGTTTCATTCCTTATACCATATTTAATCAATTTTTATTCATAAAAAATAGATCACATGCAATCAGTGGTACAGCATAAAAAAAGCACAATTTGTCAGTGTCATACATATATAAATACACATACATGAGATTTTCCATAAATTTATACAAACTATAACTAATAACTAACATTTCATTGATTAGATTGCTATTTCATTATTTATACCTGCTTGGTGCATGGCTATGCTGACTTTAACTGTTATTTTTCCTTTTTTTTGGATCTAATGCTGCACAGGTGGTGATAGTTAAGTGCTTTAACTATCTATAGTTTTATCTATAACTGCTTTGGCACTTCATAGATAAATGTGACATTTCAGGACTATATACACTACCAGTGAAAAAGTTAAACACACCTTTTGACTCCATAGTCTTTCCTGATTTTTATTTCTTTCTACATTGTAAAACAATGCCTATATACCTATATTTCATGTAGTTATTTCATAGGGTTTTTAAAAAAAATCAGTATTGTTATAGAATGTAAAAAATGAATCCAAACCTGTGTCCAAACTTTTGACTTTTACTGTATTTCACAAGCCTGTGCATCATCTCTGTGTTTAATTGCTAAGTAATATTTTTACTTTATTATCCAATATCTACAATGCAAATGATTAAACAGACAAAACATCTTCTAAAGGTGTGGGAATGTGGAACCATTCATAAGTCCTTAGAATTGAAGAAGTTACACACTACTATTCCACAATGCCATTTTGGAATTATCGAATTTGACTGGTGAGAAATTCTTGTATTTATTATAAGCAGTGTTCTGATAAGGTGTTCTAAGGGAGAAGTTTATATTGCATTGAAAAAATAAGACAAGCTTTTTGTTCAAAGTTTTTCAGTAAAAAGAATTTTATAATTTGTACAGTAATTTCTTAGTTAAGCTGCTTTTTTTTAACTGGCAATTAAAGAAAGTAACAGCAAAGAGGCTGATGTGGAAATGATTGCTCCTTATATATTAAGCGTGATAACACTAACCAACTTTTACAAAACATTCTTTCAGGACATACCATAAAAATCAAATCTAAAATAAATGAATATTAATCATTGTGAATCGCTGTGGTAATATTTTCTTAGTGTTACAGGAAAATCAGCTTTGCTTTGTGCCAGGTAACTTCACGCCACCATGTGGTTGATGATTCTCCTATAAAAGCACCCTAACTGTTTTATTCCTTAATTAAACCCATGCTTGCATTATACTTCACTCTGTCTTCTGTAGAAGCTTCTACTGTCTCCAAGTAGTGAGTGCTAGATTTGACACATCCATGTTTTATTTACAGAGCGGCTTTAAAGTGCATTCATAAATCAGAAATTAAATATTTGTGAACTAAAAATTATTAACATTACATGCACAAGGGTTTGATCCTAAAATTGCCATTTGCTTATTAATCAGTAATGCTCTATGATAAACTATACTATACTATACTATATGTGTGACATAAAGTAACAACATTTGTAATATCCTTTAAGAGAGATGGGGGAGTATAAATCTATTTTTTTGTATACCATGAGGTCCTAACCTGTAATTCAAGGACAATGAAAGTTTACAGCAAAATCACAGAGAGATTAACTTGTTTAAACACACACTCGCTTAGCCAACAGGTTTCCCCCTCTTCAATGCTTTGGAGAAAATGATGATTATTTACCGCTGCCTTTATTGTTAAGGAAACCTAATTTCATTATTTCAAGAGTTCAAGTTTTTAACAGATAAATTGCATTTCCAAATCAGAATTAAAAGGTATTCATCCAGGAAACATTAAATGTCTAAATTTCACCATAATACTTAACACACCATCTGTACTCATATAAAACAGGAATATTATGTTTGGTTAATAATAATTGTAATCTCCATCAGAGTTATAAGCTGCAGTATAAAGTACTGTATATAATTATATGAATGTATTTGAAAATAAAACATGTTTAAAAGTAGACAGGGCAATATAGAATATGAACATCTTTATAACAGTTTAAAAATATAAACTGATATTTCCGCTTCATTGAAGTTGTGTAGTAGTTTAAATGCTCATTTTAAAGGACGTTACTGCCATTTTAGGAATAACAAATATCTAGTTTATCTCCAGGATTTTAAGATAATAAACTTCAACTTGCCTATTATTGGCCACTGAGTCACGAAATATATAAGAAAATGGTGCTGTCTATCGGTGCTCTGTATCCTGTTTGAGGTTTCACAGGGGTTTTGAAGGATTTGACATATACATCCTCTATGGCAAAATTCACACGTGTGCATAAATTAAGCTTACTTACTCTGACTCCTCGGGAGTGGAAGATTTTCCGAATAGCCATTCAGATACGGGTTATTGCTGAACGCTCTGTTCTGTCCGGGCGATGGCTCGGTGAACGCTCCATACCTGCATCCTCCAGTCAACTGGCCTGAAAAATGCACAGTGAAGGCACCTAGGGCACAGTGAGGGTCATCATGGGTGTCCATTGACCCCCAGCCAGGCTCCTGCTTGATGAATGAGTGTGAGGGCAGAGCTCCGTATGGAGAGCCAGGGTGGAAGTCGACGATCGGTCCCCACTGAGGACCTCCGCTGCTGGGCCCTGAAAGAGGTGGGGCAGCGGGTACGGCGGGCATGAGGGGAGTCAGATCTCGCATGTCCGATCCCATCAACCCACACGACTCAGTCGGCATTTTTGACAAAAGACTCGAGCAAACCGGCAAACCAGCAGTCACTTCAGTCTACAAACTTTCAGAAATCGTTATGAAAGAAGTAGCAAATTCTTCCTCTAAAGCAAAATAAAAATATTTTCCTGTCCAAAAAGATCTGCCCAAGTCCACCGAGATGCACTATAAATCAAACTTCAACATAGTGAGCACTTGGGATCTTCAGTTCTTCTTCGTCAGGTTCTCCAGAAGTGAAGTTTATGTGATGGAAAGGGGTTCCAGGAGGTGCAAAGCGGTAGAGTGGGTGAGATAGGAGTCACCCCGTCCATTATAACAGTGTCTGGACCATGTCCATGTGAGTCGGATGTAAAACACCCCTAGAGGAGGAGGAGTTGAGGGAGAAATGATGAGCATTTCATTAGCTTTAGTCATTCCTCTGGACAACACTTTCTGTGACCTGACTAATGACAGCAGTAATGTATCTGTGGGGGTGGGGTGTGTGGTTTATTATTGCCACAGTAGGTTTTAAAATAAAATAAATAGTGTTTTTTAGGATTCAAAGCCTTGAATGACAGATAATAGGTAATATTAATAGTGGATAGGAGCAGGATATCTATAGAGCTTTGAGTGTCATCTTTAAAGCTGTGTTTATGTAAAATGATTGGTTCATACTCATATAATGCGATGATCCTGCAGGCTTTCCTACTATTTTGAGACCTTAAACCAGGAATACCATCTAATAATAAAAGGTAATGGGGGAACACTGGGGGGAAAGGAGCAGTAGGAATTTATACACTAAATTTGTAATATATAGCATATTACGATAAAAAAACTTACTACATTGGCTGTAACTTTCACAGTTTCCTATTTTTCACTTCCCATTTCTTTTGAAAACCATCTGTTTTTTGTTTTTTGTTTTTTTATTTTACAACCATTTTAACTTTGTTAATGAAACTAATCCATTATTCTACTACTGTGACTAAATCCTGCAATTCTATGTAAGAATACAAAGTGTGCACATCAGTCAAAGCTTTGAAAGGAAAAAAAGTGTGTGTGGGTGGCAAATCAACGCCATTTACAGTATTATCATAATCACATGGTGTTCTTCCACTTTTGTTTATTGCCCTAAACAGAATATATGAACTCACGGACCGTGGTTCCTGCTTCAAAAGCCAGAAGTGCAGTTTTGGCCGTATAATATATCTTGGCCGTACAGTATAATGTATTTTTTGTCATTTTCTCCAGGTGTCATTTGTCAGTAATGTAACTCGGTTTCATGGGAAAAAGAAAAATAAGGCAGTAAAAGTGTCTTTGGCACTGAACAAGAAAAAAATGGCTAGAATACATTGGAAGGTTGTTCACACACACATAGACAGGACTGTTGTAATCCATCCCATCTGTGTGTTGGTTAAATTCTTTTCAGCAGTGGCGGCTACACTCATGGTCACCTGCTGAGAAATTATCTGAGCATAACCACAGGCATGTCTCTTAAACAGACACACCCATAGCGACAATAGTGAGAAAAGGATTTTCACTGTGATTTTCACTGTTCACTTAAATAACAGCAATAAAGATTTACTACGCTGAGTCAATATAGACTCACTGGCCACTTTTATATTAACGCTTGTACATCTTCGTAATAATATTCATCCAAAAGGCACAATGTATAAAATCAATCAGATACAGGTGAAGAACTCAATATAATGAGCATGGGGCATCATGATTCCTGCCACAATGGACTTTTAATATGGCTTAAAGCAGTTTCGTGTTTGACCGCACAATACTCGCACTATAGTGATAAATCAGGCCAGTTGGCTTACAACTGGAAATTTAGCAGAACATCAGCTTATCGTCTGTCCAATAGCAACATTTCATATCATTCATCAATCAAAATATCTTATTTCTATTTCAATTAAGTTTAAAATGTATAAAAGTATAAAGAAGGAGTTTATGAAGATTAGATCTGGAGACCTGGAATGATTCTGTGGGAACAAAGTGACAGAATGTTACTGACCCTGAGCTCAACTCTCCATGGGCTGAAGAATAGGGGGATGGTGGTGTCAGAGAGAGTGCAGAAATGCTGAGTCCCCACTTGTTGCATCATCTGGCTTTTAACTGAGAGACGGCCGGGGAATTCTTTACTCAGGAAAAGCTATGATTCACTGCGTGTTTTTTTTTTTTGCACAGACTGACAGGATTTTAGCTCTAATTTCCAAATCAAGTGTTTCATCATTATTTTTTGAGTAAATGTAATATAACAGAGAAGGAGCTACGTTACAGTAATTGCAAGAATTCATTTTTCTACAAAGTTTGTCAGAAAAATTATATTTATACAATCGTATTTAAAATTGTCTTTATACTATCATATTTAAATAAACACTGAAGACAGATCACCTATTTATAAGGACGCAAGAAAAAAAGAAATAAAAGGCTGTTCAATTAGGCTACAAATGATTTTAAAATCAGAAATAAAAGAATTTTTGATTTTTTTGGACCTAGTGATTTATGGATAGAAGAAAATCCAACAAATTCAAAGAAAAAAAACTGAGTTAATAAGTGTATAATTGACAGTTATATTTGGATAATCTTATGTTCTCATCATTATTTAACGATAGCTCAACATAACAAAAATTCCAGTCTCAACAATAACAGGCATTTTAATGTCTGAATTTTTTTTTTATTTCAAAATGTGAAATGTTGCAATTTGTGTTTGTCTTAAATTAGAATGAACTCTGACCTCAATTGATACTAGTGTATATAAAAACATGTTCAATGGAGGGTTAATGGCTCTTTCATCTTCTTAGCATGGGTCATACAGAGGTCATCTTAACTAGCCTCATTGCCTTAACTAACACTATCACCGATCTGAGTAGTGCTCAAATCCCTGAAGCAAATTAACTAACCTGGAGAATGTCCATTTCGGAACTATAAATAACACTACACTTTAATCATAATTCCGCTTCATAATCACTATCAAACACAATAATTACTGTAAATTGTGAGCATGATGTGATCTAGTGAATATGGCAAGTTGTGGTACATTTACATTTATGCATTTCGGAGCTTTGTTTTCTCCAAATGAATGTAAAAGTACCTAATTCCAAAAACCAATATGTGAAACTGGACGAGTCACTTTTCAGACCTCTGTCTAATTAAGAAAACTTTGTTTGTTGTCATTTTTATCGTTCTCCAAGGGTCCCCATTGGATCTGGCAATAAGAATGAATAAAATATCAGCATCCAGATGTGTATTGCTGCTATAGAGTTTTCACGAAGGCTTCAAGGCTTACAAATGTTTAATTAACCTTGTGTCACAAAGAAACAACATGGGGTGCTTTCATAATTTAGACATATGCTAAATAAAGGAGCAAATACAAGTTTTTGCATACAGTATTTGTCATTTAGATCACTCAAAAAGCACATGAACAATAAAAATGTGGCAACATAAACACAACGTCACACAGTTTTTGGTGAGGGAGGTAGTATACATTATAACTTTAAAATCCTACAGTAATACACTTTCATTTGCGCACACACAAACAATAATAGCAAGGTCAGGTCACAAAACTGATAAAAGTGTCTTCTTTTTATACTTAAGAAAGAGCACAGCATCAAAGCAAAGATAAAGCGAGTTAAGCAAAAATATACTTAAATGAGTTTATGCCCAGATTATGTCCTGGCAAGCGTTCAGACCAAGAAATCACTTCCTTCCTCTTCATCTCTACACATACACAACATTTACTACATTTACTGTTATATGATGTAATGTCATAGACAGGAACTGTTTATGGTGGGTTATAATAACGTGCATCCGGAAAGTAGTCACAGATTCATTTTTTCCACATTTTGCTATGTTACAGCCTTATTGCAAATTGGATTAAATGTATTATTTTTCTATGAACAATACCCCATAATGACAATATGAAAGACATTTGTTTGAAATCTTTGCAAATTTATTAAAAATTCAAAACAAAACAAAAATCCCATGTACATGAGTATTCACAGCCTGTGCCATGACATTCAAAATTGAGCTCTGGTGCATCCCATTTCCATTGATCATTCCTGAGATGTTTCTATGAGAAACTGTTCTTCAAAAGAAACAGACCTGTCTATGTACTGTAGCGTCCCACATTTAACAGTGCATGTCAACCCATAAAGTCCAAGGAATTGTCTGTAGACATCTCAGACAGGATTGTATCAAAGAAAAAGATTTCTGCTGTTTTGAAGGTCCAGGTGAGCACAGTGGCCTCCATTATCCATAAATGGAAGAAGTTTGGAACCACCAGGACTCTTCCTAGAGTCCTGGTGGGCTTCTTGGGGAGAAGTGAGCTTCTTGGGGAGCTTCTTGGGGAGAAGGCCCTTAGTCAGGGACATGACCAAGAACCTGATGGTCACTCTTAAAGAGCTCCACTGCTTCTCTGTGGAGAGAGGAAAACCTTCCAGAAGAACTACCATCTCTGCAGCACTTCACCAATCAGGCCTGTATGGTAGAGTGGCCAGATGGAAGCCACTCCTCAGTAAAAGGCACATGACAGGCGACTGGAGTTTGCCAAAAGGCACCTGAAGGGCTCTCAGACCAGAGATTACATTTTTTTAAGCACCTTTGGCACAAATTACACCCTCAAGTCTTTTTTAATGCGACAAGATGTTTTTTCTTCTGAAAGGTTCTCCTTTCTCCACAGAGAAACACTTGCGCTCATTCAGACTAACCATTGGGTTCTTGGTCACCTCCCTGACTAAGACCCTTCTCCTCCAATCACTCACCTTGGCCAGACGGTCAGCTCTAGGAAGAGTCGTGGTTGTTCCTAACTTCTTCCATTTATGGATGATGGGGGCCACTGTGCTCATCTGGACTTTCAATGCTGCTAAATTTTTTCTGTAACCTTCCCCATACCTGTGCCTCGATACAATCCTGTCTCGGAGGTCTACAAACAATTCCTTGCACTTCATGGCTTGTGCTCTGACATGCACTGTTAACTGTGGGACCTTATATAGACAGGTGTGTGCCTTTCCAAATCATGTCCAATCAACTGAATTTACCACAGGTGGACTCCAATCGAGTTGTAGAAACATCTCAAGCATGCAGGATCAATTTTGAGTGTCATGGCAAAAGCTGTACATTATGTACACGTGATTTATTTATTTTTGTTCATAAATTTGCAAAGATTTCAAACAAACTTCTTTTACATTGTCATTATGGCGTGTTGTTTGTAGAATTTTGAGAAAACTAATGAATTTTGTAAATTTTTAAATAAAGCTGTAACATAGCAAAATGTGGAAAACGTGAAGCACTGTATCTTCCAGATACACTGTATAGGGAATCATTATTTATATAAGTCTGCTGTCCAAGTGTGTTTTTGAGTACATAACAATGTTATGATTGCCCTGATATACTCCATGTAGTGTTACATTTTTAAGAATGGCTGAGACTAACCAGGACACCTCTGACAAAAAGATACTGAATCTCCTCACAGATAATGGCATGCAAGGACTCAAATAACAGACACAAATCATGAGCACTTTTCCTCTGACACACTTCTAGTGTTTTATGATGGGAAAAAAAACTGAAAACAGTCAGGAGTTCATTGTTTTTAACTACAAAATATTTTAAGATTTTAAGATCAAAGTCAGCCTCATTCAAAGCCTTTTAGATAATTTTGTGTTCTGGGTGCTAAATTAATGGCTTGTCTCTCCGTAGTCATTTACTTGTAAGAGCAGGTGACCATGATTCAGTCTGCTGAGTGGGTGCTAGGTTAAAGATCAGATGAGTTATGGAAAAAAAAATTGATTGTTCACCAATTATTGTTTAAATCATGGAAAATTCCTCATCATCCTTTTAACCCAATTGACTATTCCATTGCATTGACTTGCATTGACCATAAACTCAATTGGCTTTACTGCTAAGCATGTACTGGACATTATTTGAAATTATTAACACAAAACAGATGTTAGTATGGAGTGTGATTCCACAACACCCCTCACCCTCCCACTCCACCCCATAATGTAATGTATTATGGATGCAACCAAATACAAATACATTATTGACATTATATGGAGTGAAGAGCTATAAATATTCAAATAATGTTGCAAATAGGAGACAGACTAGATCTCATGTGGCAAACAAAAAAGTTTATGAGCATGTCTATTTAGTATCACATGCACATATGTAATAAAAAAAATTATAAACTTCAGTGATGACAGTTTTCTTTGGATGTGACCAAATATCGAACAAAATTAGATTAAACTGGTATAAAAAAAAAGGCAGGAAGAAAGGATTCCACTGTTGTTCTGAGAGTTGTCTAAAAAAGCATTCTTGAAGTGTAATGGAATGAAACCATTTATGTAGCGCACCACCAAAAAATAGATTATCCAGAAAAAGTATCCAAAAATCCAAGTTGCTTGTCCAGTATCAAGTTTATACAGTGGGTGATTTGGGGTGACATGCTATCTGCCAGTTTTGTTCCACCATGTTTTATGAAGTCTTAAGTCAATGCAGCTTTTTTTTACCAGAAGAGATTAGAACATGTTTTTATTTGCTGACAAGTTTTATAGAAATGCGTAAATTAAGATACTTTATTATAATATTCTGTATTGTAAACCCTGTTTGATAAATTTTGTGAAAATTTCTAATAATTGAATTTAAAACAAAAAAAGGTTTTAAATATTTCACATTACATGTAATGAACTTGTAATGTATAAGAGTTTCACTTATGTAAGTTAAGGTACAAAAGAAAATTAACTTTTTCACAATACTTGTAGAAGCACTGTATAAAGCATATCTTCTGTTTGGCCGGCAGTGCACGGCGTTTGTGTAGTTCTGTCACAGGCATGTCTATTATGTCATCATTAACCTTTATGCCATACTATGTTCATGTCACAGGCATATCATACTGAGGTACAGTAGGTAGCATGATCAGCAACTTTTATTTCGTATTGTGAGTGTGTCACAGACATTCCTCACTGAATGCAATACTATGCAGCATTATCTTTGGCAAAAACGGGTAAGTCAGGCCAAGCACATAGCTACTAAAACCCCGGATCAAACTGCAACGCATCTACAGCCACAGCACAGACTACAGGCAGAAGGGCTGCTGAAAACTTGGAGCAGCGTGAGAAGCAGCAGTGAGTTGACCGCACACTCCATTCACAGGTAATGGCAACATGTCTGTACAGAGGGCATTAGCATGCAGACACTTTTGATTTCGGCTAACACAGGGATTGTTCTGCATGATACTTAAATTTCTTCCCATAATGCAGCCAGTGTAGATGGTTTTCTATGGTACACCATATCCTTTTGTGTTTCCAACACACCCCAGAAATCGAGGGATGGTAATTCACACACATTTTAAAATTTACAATTATCACAAAATGATCTTGCGTTGCTTGAAAGTAAAGCGGGCATCTGCATTTTCTTTGGGTCTCTTCTGACGGTCACATGATAGCATTAACAATGGTCAACTACTGACAATTTTAGAGGAAACATAGTACTACAGTTTGCTGCTTTAATTCAATTATATACATGATATATCAGTCATTCTTGACAACTGGGATGAAACATATTTTTCAGATTTTGATTATAATCAGTTTTTTAAGCCAACTAAGCATAACAAAATATTTAAAATAAATTTTATTTAATGTAATAAAGTGCCCCCACTATACCTGAAAAAGTGCTTAGGCTCACATTTTCAAATAGCTATAAAACTGATTAAAATATATGAAAAAATTACAAATCACATGTAAATTAAGTACATGTCAATTAATTAATGGCTAGTAAGTAAATAATTAATTACTTTTTTAAACTCTTAATTTTTAATTTGCTGAATTTGTGTCGTGAGTTTCTGTCAACACCATCAGACGTTTCTAAAAAAAAAAAAAAGTCAGTCAAAGTTTGATACATTTTTAAAATTTGACATTGATACTGCTGTGTTCACAACCAAAAGATGTCAACACTGTCAGTATAAAATATATAAATTTGGGGTAATTTGTAGTAAAATTAATGCATTTTAAGCTCATTAAATATGCATCTAGCAAATTATGCAAAAACGAACTGGCTCCCACACACAAAAGTTCCAGAAGTTATCTAGCATAACATGGAGTTATCTAGCATAACATGGAATTTTGTCAACACTGTCAGACAGCAAGAAATTTATGTGACAGTATTGACGTATTGATAAACACATCCAAAGAAGATTTTATTTCACAACTTAAAATACTTAAAATTTACGGAGCATCACTCATATAGTTAACATCGGTGCACTGATATTGCTCCTCTTTGTGCGAACATGTCATTAGAGAGGTTCCTTGTTAAAGAAGTATCCCAACAGAGCAGTGTTTCTGTTAGTGTGTGTGTGTTTGTGCACGCATGTGTGTATATACAGTATATGTATGTGTGTGTGTGTTGTGGTGTGTGTGTGTGTGTGTGTGTGTGTGTGTGTGGGTAAAACTCATCCAATACAGTAGCCCCCTCCCTCCCCCTCTTCTCTTGTAAGACTGTGTAAGTCTGTGTACTGTGTAGGACGACTTTCTCACAGACGAGCGCGTGTGCGCATAAATACACAAACACACATACACACACATCAACAAAAACACTGCTCTGTTGGGATTTATTTCAAAGGTAGGTTTTTTGTTTTATTTTTTATTTATATTTTGTATCAATTAAATTTGTATAAATATTTTTCAGTTGTGGATCGAATCACTGAGTTTTTTATAATTTCCTATGGGGAAATTTGCTGTGATATACGAGTGTTTTAATATACAAGTATGCTTCCAGAAAGATATATGCTAGCAATTCAAGGTTTAACTGTAATTATATGACAGTTACAAAAAACACTTGATTATAAAACAAAATCTATGTTTTTAAGAAAATAAATATAATAATTAATTTTTTTGTAATCCTGTAATCCACTAAAAAGATTGTCATTTGTAAAATTATTTTACAACTGGGAGGTTTTTCCATAACAGGGTTTGATAACGCACACCTCAGTGTTCAACAACATATTAAAAGTTTTAAAAAAAAATTATGCTTTTTTTTTTCATTATTGGTGCAGGTTTAACTTTAGCCAAATGCCTAAGGACTGGCAACGTTTTATTAAATTCTGTCCAGCCAGTTTTGCGTGATGCTGTGACAAAATCTGTCTGGACAGACTGGTTTCAGGTCCTCCGATGTATAAAACGTAAAGATATAATTAAACGTTCTGACCCATGTACAGACAAAACCTTACTTTTATTTTTATACTTAATTAAGGAAATTATAAGTTATTTCCAAATGAATCGTACAGCCATAGGCATTATGATTATCTGTAATGTACCCAAAACCTAACAGCACCATTTACCAAAAGTACCATTTTGTCACCAGCAGTTCCTTGATTCGGAAAATACATTATTAGTTTGAAATTTAGTTCCCTAATCCTGTCGCATTAGATTAAAAGCTTTCCAGGAAGTTCTAAAGAGTGTTTGCCACATATAAACTCGAGGTTGAGGAATTGTACAAATTTTAATTACGTAGAGTTGCAAGTCATGTTCAGATCCCTTTTTTTATGCAGGCCTGGGATATTTCCTCCTGTATTTGTATAGTGAGTTTTTCTGGGTAGTTTATATAGCTAAGACATATTGATATTATTGAGAAACAAAACTATGAAGTGTATGTGTTCTTGTTGCTTTTTATTATTGCAATGTAATTTACAGTCATGTGGCTTTCTTTGCACTCGCAAAGGTCTTCATTCAGCTTTTATTCAGCATTCAGGTCAGTTTCAGGTAGAAATTCAATTAAATTTGTATTGTAATTTCAATTGTATATGTATGGCACTTTTAACAAAGCAGCTTTACACACTCAAAAGAACATGAATGAATAACTGAATCAAGAAAATAATATCTAATGAAGCTTTTTAGAGAGTAACTACATCATAGGATGTAAATACATATCATAGGAATCAGACCCCTTTTTTTCATATTTAATGTACAGCTTCATTATTGTCAGCTCACGGCTCCTGTGTCGCTGTTTCAGTCTTTTTGCATCAGCTCAGATTTTGCATGGTCCTTCGATGTTGTTTTAGGTTTCTTCATTGTCCTCTTACAGTCCGGAAAATGCAGATCTATGAGTGTGTGTGCATATCCATATGTGTATGGAGGCATGGTGCCCTTCAATAGACTTGCATCTGTTCTGGGGTAAATTCTCTCACCTTGTGCTCAGTTTTACTGAAATTGACTTCAGGTCCACTCAGACCCTGACCAAGAGAAAGCATTTAAAGAAAATTAATGAATAAATATTGTTTTCCTTAAGTGTATTAGGTTAGTTTGTGTGAGCTAATTTAGATAAATGATCTATTTATTATTTTTGAAAAGCTAGATGTCTTCAGACATTTTATAGACTTAGAGCTTGTTAAAAAGCTAGTATTGTTTAATGTAGTGTTTTTATATATTTACATTATTTTTTGGCTTACATCATATTTTTATAGCATTTTAAAACATTTTCAAGTTTTAATTGTCAACACATTTTTGATTAAAAAAAGCAATGTGTATTGATTTTTATCTATCTGTTATATGTACATAACCATAAACCACTGCTTTTAAAACTATATCACATAAACAACCATTTGTAACTGTGCACAAAAAAGAGAAGTTTGTCACGTCTTTAGTCTATGAAGCAAGAGAGATCACTTTCATCATTGTGAAGTCATTTTAAGGAAGACTGTGGAACATTCCAGGAAAGTTTTAACACAACGTCTGACCAACAACACCCATACCAGCTTTACAGTAACTTTCACACCCCCATCTCATGGAACTATTCCTCTCTCTCTCTCACGCATTAAGCTGAAATCCCAGGGACTTTATGTTTACTTCACTGGAAGTTTTGGATATGCTGCACTGTTAGAGTTACTAATGAAGTAAAAATGGACAAATGTAAAAAACGACTGACCCTTATAATAGAATGTACTGTACAGTCTGCAGTGTTTTAAAACCACAGCAGCATTCATATACTTGCTTTACTCCTTTTATCATCACACATTATCACAGGGTAGAAAGCACCTCAATCCTGTGGGTGCATACGGAAATTATCTTACTTTGCCTATTAAGCATAGCTGTAATTTTTACTTTGTATTTTTTTTCTATGCAACTGGAAATGTGTTTAAGTGATCTCCATTCATTCATGATTTTTTTTCTGAACTTTGCTTAATGCAGCTCAATAATTTGACCCTTCTGAAGTTAAGACTTTTTTTTTTTTTTGCCCAAGCAGTGTATTGCATTTGGACTCTCAAAAATAATATTTATATGTATTTATTTAGACCAATATCATTACACAAAACAGATTAAACATTAAGGCTCACACAGCCAATCATCACTAAGTGAAGTGTTGGTTTAGTATCCAGCCACCTTGGCCATTAGAAGCTCACTGAAGTGAAGCATTTGGTGATGAGGTCACTGACCTGACTGATGGATGAGGACAGGAGATTGGGCTGGTTGGTGTATGAGAAGGATTAGAGGGGTGTGGGTAAGTGTGTAGCGTTAATGACTCAAGCTGAGCCAAAGAAAATGTATTAAATGTAAAATCTTGTATCTGTATTACGACTGACTTAATTTATTTCTTGTTTCTCACATTCTCTTTGCTAAGATACAAAACAAAATCACAACACTGTGTTAACAATGTTGTCAAGGATCAGTAAAAGCAAGATTTCTTTTTTCTTTTTTAAAGTTTTTTTTAACTGGAAGAGATTCTGCTATGATTTCGGAATTTGATACACAGCAGCATTTGGTACCAGGCACATCCTTGCTGCTTAGAGAATGATGTAGTGTAGCTGGCCTGCATGCTTCGTGTATAAATATAACTGCTCTGCTTCAACATTAAACCAGTTCTTATCATTCCAGCCACTAAAACAATGTTTGTAATTTATACGTTTAATGCTAGTTTATATATTTTAAATTTTATGCTTTTTCTATCATAATTAAAACACATAATGTAGACTTTGTAAATGTGAAGTCCCAGTCAAAAAAAAAGATGTGATTCATGCTAGAATATCAGGGCCAAGGTTGGTTAATAATGCTTCTTTTAGCTTCTCCTGAAAAAATGGTATAACAACATGTCTTCTCCAGCCAACAATTGCCTGTATGGTTGCCTCATTGTAAAACAGGATTTAAGTTTGCTGATTCACATGATCTTGCAACACTTCCTAATGGGTAAATGATAGTGGCATTGTATGCACATGTTGTCATTTTTGTTTTTTAAACTTGCCTAGTTACGCATGATCCATGCGTGTCATCTAGCTTGGAGCTTTTCCTAAAAAAAAACATTAGGTATAGTTACAATTACTTCATTAAATACAACCTGGATTCCAGAACAGTTGGGACGGTTTTTTAAATTCGAATAAAATGAAAAGACTTTTAAATCACATAAGCCAATATTTTATTCACAACAGAACATAGAGAACATATCAAATATTTAAACTGAAAAATTTTATCCACATTTATCCACTAAATAAGCTCATTTCAAATGATGCCTGCTACAGGTCTCAAAAAAGATTGTACAAGGGCAACAAAGGGCAACAAATTTTGAAAAGATTAAGCTGGGAGAACAGGCATCAGGTCTGTAACATAATAAGCTATAAAGAAGTACGTCTTACAGATGCAGAGTCTCTCAGAAGTAAAGAGGGGCAGAGCCAGACAATACTGCATTACTCATTGGCATGATTGTGTCATTGATATTACAAAATAGGAATATTTCCAGAAACCACTGTCCGTAAACACAATCCGGATCTGCAGATCTGCAGATGCCAGCTAAAGCTCTATCATGCAAAAAGGAAGCCATATGTAAACATGGTTCATAAGCACCGTCGTGTTTTAAGGGCCTAGGCTCATTTAAAATGGACTGTTTCGAGGTGGAACAGTGTTCTATGGTCAGACAGACGCTGTGTCCATTTGTTATGTTCTCTATGTTCTATTATGAATAAAATATTGGCTCATGTGGTTTGAAAGACTTTTAGTTTTATTTAAATTTACCAGAATTTGGGTTGTAATCATAGGTAATAATTATATACATTTAAAATAGATACATTTTAATTAGTATTTCAATTGTTTATTTGAAAGTACATTTTATGAACAAAAATGTTAAGTCTAATTTGATTTAACCTGTCGATTATGAATCTGTGAAGCAGAGAGCTGTACGTATGATTTGTATAGGTTAAAGAATAACCTGTGGTTACTCCTTGCTTCTCCACTCTCTATTTCAAGTGGCCTTATGATGGACTGACATTTAATGCCAGAAATATTATGCCCTGTTTCCAGAATAAGCTCTGAATCCTCCTCAACCCTGACCAAAATAAAGCAGTTACTACTTAATAAGAATAGCTAAAATCAGTAGAATTCAATATGTCAACCACTCACTTCATGTATTTTCAACTGATCTTCACAAATACATAGTCAATTAGACCAGGCCAAGAGACTGAGTACAGGAAGGTGGTCTACAGTTTTGTGGATTGGTTTGGACTAAATCACCTGCAGCTCAATATTTCGAAAACTAAAAAGCTGTTGGTAGATTTTAGGAAGCAGAGGACCATCCCTAACCCCATAAACATCATGGGCAGTGAGGTGGACATTGTGGACAGCTACAAATACGTGGGAGTTCATATTGACAATAAACTGGACTGGTCAAAGAACACTGATGCTGTGTACAAAAGAGGTCAGAGTCGCCTGTACTTTCTTAGGAGACCTAGGTCCTTCAATGTAAGCAAAACCATGCTTCAGATGGTCTACCATTCTGTGGTCTCCAGCATGATCGTCCCTGCTGTATAATTTTATATATATATCTGGTGTGCAATATCATTACTACTCTATATGCAATATCAAATATTATGTGCAATATAAATCATGGGTGCAATAACATAAATGGACAATACACTAAAAGTGACAATTCTGCACCTTTCTGTACAGTCTGTAGTTTTTTCTATATATTTTTTATTCTATTTATATCTGTTTATATTGTATTTTATGTTTTTTATGTTATTTTTTTTCCCCAAATGTATTTGTATCTTTTTAAATATGCAGCCACTGAAAAAACAATTTTCTTTGGGATTAATAAAGACTTATTGCTACACAAGACAGTTCCAGAGTTTCTTGTGTCAGAGTGTTAGATTTAAGAAGAGCGACCAAATTGGTAAGTTTTAAGATGAATTACAATAATTATTGGTGGCATAGTGGCTTAATGGTTAGCACTGTTGCCTTGCACCTCCAGGTCACGGGTTCGATTCCTGCGTCAGGTATGTGTTCATGGAGTTCTCCCTGTGCTTGGTGGGTTTCCTCCGGGAACTCTGGTTTTCTCCCACAGTTCAAAGACATGCAAGTTAAGCTAATTTGTGTTCAAACATTGCCCGTAATGTGTGAATGTTGACCAGAGGTCCAACCACGGTCATATAAATGGTATATAAATATAATGCTAACCACCACTGGCCCTAATTGGACTACATAGGTTCAGAGATGGATGGATGAATAAAAAAATGTCGGCCCACTTTATTGCATGTCGCTTTAAGACAGTCACCCGGAAGTACATCCGAGGCGCCGGCGTTTTACTAGGTTCTTTTTCCGGTCGCTGAGCCTCGCAGTGAGCGTGTGGATTTTATCAGCGCTTCACAAACATGAGTGTTCCGGCTTTTATCGACATTAGCGAGGAGGATCAGGTATTACTGATACTATTTATTATGATCTACACACATATATGTGTATGATAGCATCTTAGCTTGTTTTGAGCGTTATGCTTTTGGTTACCGATTTAGCAACCAGCTCTTGATTAGCTTTTGGGTTAGCGGTGGACCATTCCCAAATCGCTCCTTACGTCCTGTGCGTGCGCACTACAAAGTGGTCTGACATAATGGCATCTGCCCTCGGCGTAGTGCACTTTGTAATTATGTAAGGCTAAGTTTGGAACACAGCTGCAGTGTTTGAGTGTGAGGTAGATATCCGTTACAGCTAAACATCCTGCGATAGCGCGAGCTGTATGCTCAGGCCTGATGGTGCCATATGTTACTTTTTATTTTATAAGAGAAGACTTAAACAGGACACTGACACACAACACACACACACACACACACACACAAACACACTTTCTCTGCTCCTTTTGTCATCTTTAAGCTGAGGATATCGGTCACCTTTACTGCTCTTGTGACCACACAAAGGGGATCTGGAAACACCTGAAAATATCAATTTTAAGAAAGAGGACTTTTTTTTGTAATTAACCTGGTTCTACTTCTTTTTAAGTATTATATACACAAATCCTTATGTAACAGAAACATGTCAATTTTTTCAGGCAAAATGTAAAATTCTATTGACAATATTCTTTGTAGTATTACCAAAAAGTCATTGCAGTCATTGCAGGTTTGGACAAATACTTATGTCCATATAGTGTGATATAAAATTTAAATTTATCCTAAATCTAATAGAACCAGTTATGATGTCAGTCCGTATCTTTTTCCTTTACTAATTTTTTTGTCTGTCATCACCTCAACTGTGGTAAACATGTACCACATGTACTTCTAAATAGACTAGCATGGAAGTAGCAGCAGAAACGCACATGCTAGTAGTAAATTAAAAAAATGTTTGTGTGTAATTTTTTGTTTGTATCCTTCGAAATAGACACAAGGTATTAAATTCAAACTGGGACTGGTGATTGTGCAGAATAACAACACGGCTGAGGCCTTTTTTTGGTGTGCCGGAGCATTGATCGGACTTTCTGCTTCATGACTGAAGTGCTGGCCTCCCAGGAGCTCCCTTAATGTTCCAAGCATGTAAAAATCATTTGGAGCACGGTCAGGACTGGGTGGTACTGCAATAACTGCCAGTTGAGTTTCTGTTACATGCAAGTGATGCACATGAATGAATGTGTGTACAGTTTCCCTCGGACATTGCATCTCTTATGCAAGTTATCTGGTGTTTATCAAGCCTCACGTGTTTCACTCTCTAAACGTTCACAAGAGCAACTGCAGTGGGCTCTGAGCCATATCAGCCAGGAACATCATTATTCACTGACGTACGTCCGTCGTTAAATGTTTGCACAGTTGAAATGTTTTACTGCAGCTAACAGTCTCCTTACTGTACTGTGCTTAAATTTTTCTGAAAAAATTGGTTTTACGCCTTTATTCACAAGGCATTTTATTGCAAGTCCTGGCTTGGCTTGAACACCAAGTGAAACAAATTTTTGAAAACAGCTTTTTGTCTAAAATCTCTTACTGTTTGTCACGTTGTTTTGTTAATGATAAAAAGGAATTGGCAACTAGGATGTTTTTCAGACATAACATTTCAAAAGCTTTCCACATCCAGTCTTGCATAATGTGACACTATAACTGCACTGCTCATCAGTGTTATCCGTTTGATATTGGAAATTGATTATGTAAAAATAAATAAATTGTTTTCTCACTGCAGGCCTCCGAGCTGCGGGCCTACATGAAATCTAAAGGAGCTGAGATCTCAGAGGAGAACTCTGATGCCGGACTTCATGCCGATCTTGCTCAGATCATCGAGGCATGTGATGTGTGTCTGAAGGATGATGATAAAGGTAAGCCATTGTGTCTGTTGCCTACATGTCTCACACTTGTATGTTTTTTAGCTTGCTTTCACGTCCTCTGTATTTACTCTGTGTGAATGAAACCTCATAGATGAGGTTTGGAAAGGCGTGGATACCGTTATTTGCACTCAACTGGTTGAAGGCTTGTGAGCTGTCATGCTTCCTGGTGCATGTTAGTGTTAGTTGATTGCTATGAGAGAATGAGTCAAGCCATATTCAACCCACTGGTCATTCAGTACCTTCGTGTCGTTCATTTTCCGCTGCATAACGTTGAGCCCAGACCTGACCAGCTGAGGCAGATCACACTGGGCACTATGCATGATGGGTGCATCACTTAATGCATTTCTCTTTTTACCCTGATGCACCCATTGCTCTAAAGTAGGATTGGATTCATCAAACCACATGACCTTTTTCCATTGCTCCAAAGTCCAATCTTTGTTCCCTAGTAAATTGAAGGCTTGTTTTCTAATCTAATTAGTCTCACTAACGAGTAGTATCTTATGACCACACATCTGTTTAGTACCAATCCTGCAAATTCTTATCACGTTGTGTGTGTTCGGTGTGTAAATACAATTGCTATTACAACATTTTTTTATTTATTTGCTTGATGCAGCTCAATCATTTACAGCTTCTAAGATGGTGACACTTTTTTTTGGCAAAGCAGTGTTATCATTATTACATTATATAATATAATACAGTTATAATTTGTTTATTACACACTGGCCCTGTTCGCTGCGCTGTTGACTGACTTGTTTAAAGACTTTTTTTTGTTGTCATTTTGTATTTCTACCCAAATATTAAACGTAAGACATATGAGTATTTAATGTGTTTTTTCTTCCTTTTTTTTATTTTTTTATTTTTTACTGGGACTAGGAAAGCAAAATAATATTTTTGTGTTCTTTATAATTTTATGTGTAGATGTGGAGAGTGTGATGAACAGCATTGTATCTTTGCTGCTGATCATGGAGACAGAAAAACAGGAAGCGCTCATCGAGAGTCTGTGTGAGAAACTGGTGAAGTTCCGTGAAGGAGATCGGCCCACTCTCAAGATGCAGCTGTATGTCCACAGTTCACTCATTTGTTCAATTTTTTTTCATTCACACCCATTTGCTCATGCTTACTCATATTGGTGTTCAGTCCCTCAGTCACCCACTCTGTCATGCATTTGCTCCCTCGCTGAGCTGCTTGTTTGTGTTCGCTTAATCACACACCCACTCACGCATATTTACATATGTCTGTTTACTTGCCTCATATCTAATCGCTCCCTCCTCACTCACTTGTTCATCTTTTTACCCACCCATTCCTTCATCCATTCTTTCAGCCACCCACTGCTTTCTTTACCCATCATCCACCCACTTATTCATTCATCCTTTTGCTCACTTCAGTACTGTGTGTGCTTAATGGAATGCTGGGGCGGTAAATGTTGTTTTATAGTTCCCATGATGATAAACTAAACATTGCAGGTCTTTTATATTGTCGCACTTGTTTGCATACAGATTTCAAAACTCCTGGAAATAAAAGATTTGAATTGAATTAAAGTAACTAAATTTATTATGTTAAGCCCTTGTTTACTGCACAGTAAAAAAAATTCTTCACATATCTGTGTGTGAATTGGTGTGAATTGGTTTGTATCTGCTTTATAATGCTATCAATGTCTTTTTAGCCTGAGTAACCTGTTCCACGGCATGGACGAGAACGCCCCGGTGCGATACACAGTCTACTGCAGTCTCGTTAAAGTGGCAGCCGCCTGCAACGCCATCGCTTTCATCCCAACCGAACTGGATCAGGTACGACCTGAGCAGCAGAGATAATTCAGTCACGGTAGGGAGAGGGAAGCAACTCCTATGGGATAACGCTGAGATTTATAATTTATGATTTGTCTGTAGGTGCGCAAGTGGATCGTGGACTGGAACCTGACCACAGAGAAAAAGCACACCCTGCTCAGGCTGGTGTACGAGGGTCTGGTCGACTGTAAAAAGAGGTACAAACGTAGATATTACTGAAAAAGATTTTTTCAAAAAGTTTATATTGTTCCTTATTATATTTATACTATTTGTGTACGGACAGCGAGCCTGCAGCTAAGGTGATGGTAGAGCTGTTGGGCAGTTACACAGAAGACAATGCGTCCCAAGCCCGGGTAGATGCCCACAGGTAGGCTTTTTGTTCAGCTAACCAGTTCTAGATTTTATGCTTGCAGATATGTACAGTAAAGACAACATACTCTGGTCTTCCTCTTACAGGTGCATTGTGCGTGCTCTGAAAGACCCAAATACGTACCTGTTCGACCATCTCCTAGCTCTGAAACCTGTGCGCTTTCTGGAGGGAGAGCTTATCCATGATGTAAGTAGAGATTAGGAAGTTACTATATTTTTGCTTCTGCTTTGCTTTTATGTGCCCTCCCTGACTCATTTGTTTAATTGCTTGGAAACATAAGATAAAAATGGTAGCTAGTTAATGACATTTTAAGCGAGTTAGGTTTTAGCACGTTATATAGATAAAGGGAAATAAACGGCGAGGATGTGGTAGCAGATCATGTTTGAATCGGCCATTGTTTTAGGTAGAGGTGTTCAGTAATGATATTATGCAGCATTTATAACCAAATCTTAAATGCACCATTGCTTTTCATCTTTCACTCCATAGTATATTTCAGAGAAATAAAAAAATGAGATGTCAGTCGAGATGGAAATCCATATGAATGTTTTATATAATGGTGTTCCATCAAGTAACATATTAATCCAACACTTTCTCTTTAGTTGCTGACCATTTTCGTGAGTGCAAAACTAGCAGCCTATGTGAAGTTCTACCAAAACAACAAAGACTTCATCGATTCTCTTGGTAAGTACTTTAGGGTTTTGGATTTTGACATGTAAAGCAACAGTTTGGCCAACAATGGTAATCTTCTCCTTTGGTAGGCTTCATAATACCATCTGTACAGAGTGTAGCTGTATATATAAACTATATCTGAACCAGTTCCATCATATAATTTCATTAATACAGGTGATGCCAGACTGCTGAGAGAGAAAGCGATCACTAGCATAACATGTCTGCTACCTGTTTAATTACATGACATGATTTTGATTTTGATAAGTTTAATAATGTCGAAAACCACATTAACAAATAAGGTGTCTCGATCCATCGGCTGCCGATGTCTGATGTCTCTTAACTTGGCATCACATACTGTAAACCGATACTATGGTGATGACGCAAAATACAGCCACATCAACATTTCTTCACCAGTCTGGCAATTTTATCAGGCCTCTCTAAAAGATGTAAGATTTGCAGTATCTAAAGCAGTCAACCCTCAATCAACCACCTATAGCATAAGGCTCTAACCTTACTCTCTCTACGGAGAGGTAAAATGACTAAAACCGTTATCATAAAAATAATAATAAAGAGCAGTTCCCAGCTCTGGGTTTACTGCTCCATGCATGGCGTGCTGGCAGTGAGTGACTATTAAGCGTCTCTGCACACATTCTGAATGATAAGAGGAATAGACTGTTTCTTAAATATGCAGCAGTTCTGATATTTATGAAGAAATTGCAAAATACAAATTTACCGATGTTCTGATTATCGATTTGTTATTTATTGACACAGCCTTGTTCCATGTACTGCACATTATAATAAGTGAGTACAGTTGGACGGTCACATTTTTACATAAGCATTTTCATGTGTGTGAGAGGCCCTTGATGCTAACTAATTAAAGAATGCAAGATTTTTGCTCTTTAGCCGAGCACAGGATATTCCATTGGTTTTATTATTTTTTTTATAATCTACTCAAAGAAAAACCCTGATTGTAGGACTCCTAATAACAAAGCCTTTAAACGATATCTAACTAACTTAAGTGAACGAAGAAAGACTCTGTATTCAGTGATCTTAATCCTGTAGTGGTAGGCACAAGAGTTTTTTTTTCACCCCCCCCTTTCATCGTGGTCAACTCTAATGGTTAGTCGACCAGGACAGTTAAAACTCTTAAGTGCTTGACACTCATGCTTTGATTGATCTGAAATTCTATCTAATTCGTTATGCTTAAAGTACTAAGAGTAATATAGTAATAAAGTATAGTGAGCTAGTAAGTGCATTAGTGCAGAGATAAACTAGTTTATTAATTTTTTTAAAAAGTCAGTTGTAATGCATACATGTTCGACAAAATTCAGCAAGTAACTGGCCAGCAACACTGTTTAAACATACATACTTTTTGTGTGTGTGGTGTTTAGTTTTTTTTCCCTTGTTTAACAACCAGAAAGCAAAAAAAATTAAATTAATTAACGAGGGGGGAAAAAAACAATTTTTTTTTTTTTTTGCTTTCTGGTTGTTAAACAAGGGAAGAAAAACATTCACAGACTACTGAATTAAAAAATAACTAATAACGGTAGCACAAATAGATAGACTTGTCTACGCCACGGCTGATGATTATTATTATTTTACCATCATGTTCACCGGAGCGTTAAAAGCAAGATGTTCTGTAAGCACACGCTGGAATGTATTGCTCAGCAGTGGCTTTGTTTGGCGTCTGCTCAAAGAGCTGAGCTCATTAAAGCCGGGATCCTCCCTGCCTCTGAAAAAAAAAAATAGACAATTGAGGCACACTTTTAAAGGCTCATCAGCAGATGAAATGGATCATTGGTTTGCTGGTTGTGTCGCCGGTTACTTAATTAATGTAAATACATTTTTTAATTTGCTCGAACATTAATCATTTACACATCAAGTGAGTTTCTAATAGTGTCTGGAGCAGTGATATGAGTTTAGGATGGTGCATGGAGGAAATGGAGGGAAATTGGCGAGTAATATTTAATTGATTACCGCTGTGTTCAGCCATGCAGAGACGCTGTGCTTGGGTAATTACTGTCTCAGGCTTTATGCTGACTAGGAATCTGATGGAATTATAGTGGGGGAGACTTGAGGCCTGTTCAGGAAGCTACATTATACCATTTATATCTGTTAATTGTTATTAGATGTTAAGCACAGAGTTGTCACATTATTACCAACTTTAACTAATTCACAAATACACTCAACAAAAATATAAACACAACACCTTTGTTTCTGCTCCGATTTTTCATGAGATGGACTTAAAGATCTAAAATTCATTTCAGATACACAATATTACCATTTCTCTCAAACATTGTTCACAAATCAGTCTAAATGTGTAATAGTGAGCACTTCTGCTTTGCTGAGATAATCCATCCCACCTCACAGGTGTGCCACATCAAGATGCTGATCTGACATCATGAGTAGTGCACAGGTGTACCTTATACTGCCCACAATAAAAGGCCACCCTGGAATCTGCAGTTTTGTCTCACAGCAAAATGCCACAGATGCCACAAGCATTGAGGGAGCGTGCAATTGGCATGCTGACAGCAGGAATGTCAACCAGATCTGTTGCTCGTGCATTGAATGTTCATTTCTCCACCATAAGACATCTCCAAAGGCGTTTCAGAGAATATGGCAGTACATCCAACTGGCCTCACAACCGCAGACCACGTGTAACCACACCAGCCCAGGACCTTCACATCCAGCAGGTTCTCCTCCAAGATCGTCTGAGACCAGCCACTCAGACAGCTGCTGAAACAATTGGTTTGCATAACCAAACAATTTCTGCACAAACTGTCAGAAACCGTCTCAGGGAAGCTCAACTGCATGCTCGTCGTCCTCATCGGGGTCTTGACCTGACTCCAGCTCGTCGCCGTAACAGACTTGAGTGGGCAAATGCTCACATTCGATGGCGTCTGGCACGTTGAAGAATCTCGGTTTACATTGTTCAGGGCAGATGGCAGACAGTGTGTGTGGCGTCGTGTGGGTAAGCGCTTTGCTGATGTCAATGTTGTGGATCGAGTGGCCTATGGTGGTGGTGGGGTTATGGTATGGGCAGGCATCTGTTATGGACGAAGAACACAGGTAAATTTTATTGATGGCATTTTGAATGCACAGAGATACCGTGATGAGATCCTGAGGCCCATTGTTGTGCCATACATCCATGAACATCACCTCATGTTTCAGCAAGATAATGCACGGCCCCATGTTGCAAGGATCTGTACCCAGTTCTTGGAAGCTGAAAATGTCCCAGTTCTTGCATGGCCAGCATACTCACCGGACATGTCACCCGTTGAGCATGTTTGGGATGTGCTTGACCGGCGTATACGACAGCGTGTACCAGTTCCCACTAATATCCAACAACTTCGCACAGCCATTGAAGAGAAGTGGACCAACATTCCACAGGCCACAATTGACAATCTGATAAACTCTATGCGAAGAAGATGTGTTGCACTGCATGAGGCAAATGGTGGTCACACCAGATACTGACCAGTTCTGAGTCCCCAGACTCCCAATGCCACAATCTTGATGTGGCACACCTGTGAGGTGGGATGGATTATCTCAGCAAAGCAGAAGTGCTCACTATCACACATTTAGACTAATTTGTGAACAATGTTTGAGAGAAATGGTAATATTGTGTATCTGGAATAAATTTTAGATCTTTAAGTCCATCTCATGAAAAATCAGAGCAGAAACAAAGGTGTTGCGTTTATATTTTTGTTGAGTGTACAAAGGAGCCTTCATGGGACTGATATTGGTGACTGGAAAGGAACCAGAGCTTGTACACATACACACACACAGACACAGCCTGCTCTCTCTTGCTGTAGCCTACTCTACAATATAAACAGATTCTAGTTGGTACAGTGTGAGGTTTTATCAAGTTAATTTTGTTAATGTTTTAAAGCTAAATAGCTAAAATGTGTGCTTCTATAAACAGTACTGCTTTAGATGAATAAAAGATGAATCATTCCCCATTCAGTTATTCTGTACCCTCTAAAACCTCATGGGACTGATGGTTCTCTTCTCTGATATCAGTTGTTTTTTGGGTTTTTTTTCAATCAGTTTTCTAAGAATTTGTTTTTTAAACTGTTATTTATTTTATTTTTTTGGCAACCATTGTGTCTATATGTTATAAATGTTTTTTATTTGTTTTTAGGTCTGTCACATGAGCAAAACATGGCAAAGATGAGGCTACTGACATTCATGGGCATGGCTGTGGAGACCAAAGAGATTTGCTTCGACACAATGCAGCAGGAGCTGCAGATTGGCGCAGATGACGTGGAACCGTTCGTAATTGATGGTACGCCTCATTTTCTGAGACCTCTAGAGGTGCTTAACCCTGCCTGCTCCTGAGGTGCTTTATCATGCCTAAGCCGAGTTTACTGTGTGAAGAAGATTTTCACTTACTTTAATTAATTGGACAGAGACAAAACATAAGGACTTGAGCCATAAGTGCTGAACAAGTTGAGTTTGAATGACTGCATGTGTCCTGGATCCTAATCTTTGTTTATGTATCATCTCTTTTATTTTACTAGCCGTTCGGACCAAGATGGTCTACTGCAAAATTGACCAGACACAGCGTAAGGTTGTTGTGAGGTAAGCTTCCTTAGATAAGCTGATGTTTGAGTCTTCAGTCGGTATACATCGTTATCAGGTGGGGGTGGTTCTGTATGCTTGGTGCTTTAGTTTTAGAGCAGGAAATCTGTTTCCTGTGTAGTGATTATTGTAATTTTTAAGGTCTTTTAAAACATATTTAAGGGGTTGGCCTATCTACTTGAAGTCGCATAATTTAAGCTTTTTCACACACGCATCCCCTTATTTCATTCTCATTTCATCACAGATGTTGTGCTGTACAGAGACCGAATGGGAAACAAAAAACCCTTGTTGTAATATTTATAAACCTGGCTGTATATAGCTAAATTCCAGCATTATGAAGACCAAGCAGCCATCGAAACAAACTCTGGATAAATAATATCTCCAGGTATCAGATAGCATTTGCTCACCTAAACTGTGCAGTTCTCATAGGGAACTAAAAATAGAAGTCTTCAGGAAAGCCACACACACACAGACCAATACTTGCGGTTTGACTCCCACAATCCCACTACAACACAAATTAAGCGTCATCAGGATGCTGCACCACAGGGCAGAGAACATGCCTACATCCACTGAATCTCAAAAGAAGAAATACAAGCATCTGAAGGAAGCTCCCAAAGCCCGCAGATATCCTAAGCGATTTGATCCTTTTCACGAAATAGCTTCCCAAACTAACAGAAGGACGACAGAGAAAGCTGAGCCTTTACAGGTCCATCTAGATACTCTGTCTGGTCATTACACCTTAATGACTCTCCCTAATCTCTCTCTAATGCTGTTTCTTCTAAAAGCCCCCCACTCTCTATTGACTCTTCCTCCCCCTCTCACCTTCTCCATTGTTCACATAATGAGCCTAAACATACCAACGTCCTTCAGACTGAAGTATCTACTTGGATGTATAGTGGAATGTTTCTACCCAACAGTTGAGCAAATTAAATCCACTGTTTTTAAAAATTGGAAGAATATGGTGGATTGACTCCTCTGGTAGCATGATGGTTACGATTGTCCACTTGGTTGCTTCCGTCACTAATGCTCTCCTTAAATGTGTGCTTTGTTTCACATTTAAGGAGAGCATTAGTGACAGAAGCAACCAAGTGGACGATCGTAACCATGATGCTACCAGCATCATGCTTTACCATGGAATGGTGATTATTACTGTCATATGCATTGCTGTTTTTCTGTCAAACCTAAAACTTAATGTGATGACCAAAAAGTTCAAGATTGTTTCAAGTGTCGTCAGACCAGATCATCTTTTCATCTTCATCTTCATTTCCTGAGTATCCAGATATTATCCAAGATATTTTATTACTCACCACTTTTCCATAAAAGCCCCACTCAGCTACTGCTGACCTGTCGAAACATGAGCTAATAATTCATGATCTCATCAGTTCCTTCAATGTTGCGATTGGTTTCTTAGTTACTTTTCTTACTAATGCCCTTCTTGTGTGAAGTTTATAAGATGTGTCAAAGATTTGCATACCGAAGTGCTAAGTATTATAAAGAGCCAGTGTTGTATAGTTAAACCATTCCAAAGTAGTGAAAATCAGTGATGAGTATTACCTATCCTACATGCTGACGTGCACTTTTATGTGTTTGTTTAGCCACAGCACCCATCGCACGTTTGGGAAGCAGCAATGGCAGCAGCTTTACGACACTCTGAGCTCCTGGAAACAGAACCTGGTGACGGTGAAATCCAGCCTGCAAGCGCTCTCTCCTACTGCCTAACACTCATCATGATGCTCAGCAGTTTTTATATACACACCCACACCCAATAAAAGACAAATGAAGACCATTTATTGTTTTTAATGTTTTTTTTTTTCCTTTATATGTATATTCAACCCTCCTTGTGTGTTGAGTTTTGTTTGAGACTTTCATTTGACTGATTATGAAGATAAGTGATCAGGGTAATGGCAGAAGCTCATCAGGGTAGGGGAAAATACTATTGCTGTTGGTGAGAGATGAGACACAGGCTTCAGGATAAGGAAAGTTTGTTTAGGATGGGTGTAGATACGCCACTCAGGTCCTTTTTTTATGGGTTTCTATTATAAAACATAGAGAAGAAAAGCATTAACTCTTTTAATGATTCAAACCGTCACCATGCAGAATCTTTATAGAGAAACTAGAGTATTAATTTTGCTTAGCATTTTAAATCGTTCCTTTGAAAGGGAAACTATTTTAGGCTCTTCTACCCTAAACCAGAGTCAGAATAGAGTAAAATTTGACACAGACTTCAGTTGGGGGTTAAGGCAATGATTAGTTCTAAACTAATTATTTACTCTGTATTTGCATAGGTAAATCTGATCGGCTCTTGTATTTTTTATCATGCAAAAACACTGACCCACGTAAGACTGACCCCCTATGAGATAGGGGTTAGTAGTACCCACATTGCAATAAAAAATAAAATAAAAAACGGACGTGACTATTTCCACACACTGCCACGTATGTGATCTTTAAAAGTCCAGAAGGTTGTAATCATAAAAACACATTTTAGAAATTTTAGGGAGCTTTTCAAATAATGTCTGCATCTTGTCTGCACGTCTCCCTTAAAAGCACCTTGCAGTTGTGCTTCATGCTTTGGATTTTGTTCAATTTGGAGTGAGTGGAGTGGCTCGGTTTCCTGTTCACTTTCATGCAAAAGCACTGTATTATGAGGAATGTTCAGAAAAATTATAAACAATATCCATGAAAGCATTCTTTCAGCTAGGGACATTCCTTTCAGGATGGGAGGCACTCGGCATGCTCGACAGAGCAGTAAACTGCTAAATGACCTCTTAGCTTTAAATAAGTTGTGCAGTGGTCCCATTAGATGTGGCTATATTCAAGCATACATACATACATACGTATACACACTGCCTGGCGAAAAAAAGGGATCTGGATTTAACTAAGCAAATAGGTTGAATCCTTTCACTGAATAATTACTGCAGTGATTAATATGGTTCAGCTGGTAACAAGTTAGACTGGGACCCTGTTCAGGGTATACCCCGTTTCGTGCCCTAAGTCTCCTGGGATAGGCTCCAGGCCCTCCCGTCACCAAGTTATTTAACCCTAACTGATGCAGCAAGTAGCTTCTTATTTCTTAAACAACCATGACAGAAGACACCTCCTGCAGTCGTGGCAAAGATGTCAAATTATTATCCTGCATCAAGTAAAAGTCAAACCGTGACCTAATTGTGCAGAATAACAGAGCAGTGAAACTACCTTTATTTCTCTGTATAAATCCCTGCTATACTAACGCACCTATCCCAGTGTGTCTCTAGTGCTTGAATACCATCAAGGTGAAAGGTTTTCTCAGTACACCAGAGCCATGATCGGACTGCCAGCCTCACTTCTGAAGCACTCATTAAATGACTCAAACATGTGGAAATGGCTTGAAGTGAGATCAGGACTGTAGGGCGATGAGGAAATATCTCTCAGCTATGTTTTCGTAATATGCAAAAACCTGGATTTGTATCACTCACTCATCGCCTATACAGCTTTATACTGTATACAGGGTCATGGGGGGGAGGGGGGGTGCACATGCACACTTAAAGACAATTTGGGACCGCCAATTAACCTAATCTAAATGTCTTTGACTGTGGGAGGAAACTGGAGTACCCAGAGGAAACCCACCAAGCATGGGGAGAACATGCAAACTCAATGCACACAGAGGCGGAAAACAAACCAAGGAAAGAATCGAACCCGAAACCTGGGGGTGCAAAGCAACAGTGCTAACCATTAGGCCAACATGCTGCCCCATTTCAATAACCAAATTTTTAAATACTGAACTTGTAATTGAGAATGTATTTTTTTAACTGTTTTATCCAAATCCAGATAAAAGTAAGGACTGAGAAGCCTGGGATTTGTGTTCACCACTTTCCAGTCAATTGTACTATCAAAGGTAATTAAAGTTCCTTTTAGTACAACCTGCAAATAAAATCACTCACTCACTCATCTACTATACTGCTTTATCCTGTATTCAGGGACACGGGGACCTGGAGCCTATCCCAGGAGACTTAGGGCATGAGTCAGGGCACACACACACACACACACTATAGGCAATTTGGGAACATCCATTAGCCTAACCTACATGTCTTTGGACTGTGAGAGGAAACCCAATAAGCATGGGGAGAACATGCAAACTCCATGCACACAGAGACGGGAATCGAGCCTGGCCAGGAATCAAACCCGGACCCTTGAGGTACAAGGCAACAGTGCTAACCACTACACCACCGCGCCACCTGAAAATACAATATTTTTGAAAAATATTATGACGTTGTGCCTTCATTTGATGTTTTTTAAGATTAGCACATGTAGCTCTGGAAAATGTAAAATGATGGTCTATTAGCTAACTTTAACATGTGCCACATCACAAATACTGTATATTGCAGTAGTCAGAGGTCAATAAGCCAAACATTACCAACGGGACTGTAATCTGTTTTCTTCATAATAGTGGATGATAATGATTTCTAATGTACTCAAATATGTTTCCAAAAAGCTGTTAGTCAATTCCCTGTTATTGCGAAACTATATCAGTAGAAACTGTGAAACATGTCAAATCATGTGATAAAAATGTGCCTTCAGTGGATTACATAGAACACCACAACAACTCCCACTATCTGTCATTCTCTATTCATCTTTCACCCTCTCTCCATTCCTGATATCTGGTTAGTGGTTAACATTGTAATGATGTGCTGTTGAGGTTTAACAGTTGTATCTTATTTCTCCAGTGTACCGTTTAATGACCTCAGTTTGTCAGCCTTTATTTATACAGGTGACATACAGTACAAATTCACATTTTATTTGTCACATATACAGTCATACACAGTATGATATGAGGGGAAATGCTTATACGACTGCTGTTGACCTCAATATTACAAAAAAATAAGAGAATAGGAAAAAAAAAAACATTTAAATTTACATCATATATAGCAATAAGAATAAAAATAAAATATAAAATATTAGAACAAGATAGAAATATAAAGAAGTTAAAGACATTAAAATAGAAAAATATATATAGTAAAATGAAATATAATAGAAATGTAATGTAATAGAACCGTGTCCAGTTATTGGCAAGATAATGTGCAAGATTGCAGTTCAAGTTCACAGTGTGCAAAATGTGGCAGGTGTTTGCATATGTTTGTGTGAGTGTTAGGTCCTATGGGGTAATTGAGAGCTCGTATCGCCTGCGGGAAAAACACTTGATGGGGTTGAGGTCAGGGCTCTGTGTTCGGGCCAGTCAAGTTCTCCCACACCAAACTCATCAAACCACTGGGACACAGTCATGTTGGAATAGAAAAGGGCCTTCTCCAAACTATTACCACAAAGTTAGAAGCATAGAAATTGAATGTGTCTTGGTATGCTAAAGCATTACGTTTGCCCTTGCCCTGGGATGAGGGGCCTATTGAAACACTTGAATTCAGCAATTAACAGGTTTGGCCAAATACTGTTGCGTAATTGGATTGAATTGAATTGAATTAAAATATAGTATAGTTTAGTCACTACTTATAAAAAGTGCCGCAGTGTTTTTTTTTAACAATGAAAAAAAAATTAACAAATAAAACTAAAAAGCATTTTAAGGTCATATTAATATTCTTTCTTCTTCTTCTTTGTCTTTCGGCTGTTCCCTTTCAGGGGTCGCCACAGCGAATCATTTGCCTCCATCTAACCCTATCCTCTGCATCCTCTTCTCTTACACCAACTAACTTCATGTCCTCTCTCACTGCATCCATAAATCTCCTCTTTGGTCTTCCTCTAGACCTCCTGCCTGGCAGTTCCAACCTCACTATCCTTCTACCGATATATTCACCATCTCTCCTCTGAACATGTCCAAACCACCTCAATCTGGCCTCTCTGACTTTATCTCCAAAACATCTAACGTGGGTTGTCCCTCTGATAAACTCATTCTTGATCCTATCCATCCTTGTCACTCCCAAGGAGAACCTCAACATCTTCAGCTCTGCTACCTCCAACTCTGCCTCCTGTCTTTTCTTCAGCACCACTGTCTCTAAGCCGTAGAGCATTGCTGGTCTCACCACTGTCCTGTACACCTTTTCTTTCATTCTCGCTGATACTCTTTTATCGCACAACACACCTGACACTTTTCTCCACCCATTCCAACCTGCCTGTACCCGCCTCTTCACCTCCTTTAAACACTCTCCGTTGCTCTGGACCGTTGACCCTAAGTACTTAAAATCCTGCACCTTCTTTACCTCTGCTCCCTGTAGCCTCACCGATCCTCCTGGGTCCCTCTCATTCACACATGTATTCCGTCTTGCTGCGGCTAACCTTCATTCCTCTTCTTTCCAGAGCATACGTCCAAATTTTCCTCCACCTGTTCCCTGCTCTCGCTACAGAGCACAATGTCATCTGCAAACATCATAGTCCATGGGGACTCCTGTCTTACCTCATCTGTCATCCTGTCCATCACCAGAGCAAACAAAAAGGGGCTTAGAGCCGATCCTTGATGCAGACCCACCTCCACCTTGAACTCTTCTGTCACACCTACAGCACATCTCACCACTGTCTTACAGCTCTTATACATGTCCTGCACCACTCTAACATACTTCTCTGCCACTCCAGACCTTCTCATACAATACCACAGCTCCTCTCTTGGCACCCTGTCATATGCTTTCTCTAAATCTAAAAAGACACAATGCAACTCCCTGTTACCTTCTCTGTACTTCTCCGCCAGCATCCTCAAAGCAAATATTGCATCTGATGTACTCTTTCTAGGCATAAAACCATATTGCTTATTAATATTCAATTTTATTATTTACTATAAAGTATACTTTCGTCCGTAAAGGATACTCCTCAGCCAGGAGATATAGCCATCGTTTCTATGGCAGTTACTTATGGGGTTCGTGTTGCCAGCATGATGCCTGATTGTATCTGAGCACTTGAGGGTGAAGGACCTCACTCAAGGGTCCAACAGTGGCAGCCCAGTGCTCAAAAAATTTTAGGGACCTCCTGATCAGTAGTACAACACCTTAACCACCGAGCTACAAAAACAACCCAATACTCTTTAAGGAAACAGTGAAATGTTTCCCCTGTGTTGTGCGGCATCAAATGCTGGTGACATAGAACAACAGACAGATAACAAGACAGTGAAGAGTGGAGACATACAGTGTAGACATGGTCCATTTTTTCCATCATCTTCCTGCTCATTTAAAAAAAAAAACATATGTAGGCTGGCATCCTGAACAAGGCCTATTGCAGAAAGCTGAAATAAAAATAATTTTGTCAATGTCCAAATAGTTTATAGCCCAATCCTCACATTACACAAGGTTAGCACAAAGTACGTGCCGTTCTGTACGCTTACACACAGTGATTCATAAATGCATTGTTAATCATGCTAATAAGACTTCATTGCACAAATGCAACATCATTTTGTCCTCCTTTCAAAGTTAAAGACTGGAATTTCACATTGATACCACAAAACAATCCTTAAATACATCGGTATTCATGCGACCGGTTCAGCTTTGCTCTAACAGTGTCCAGACACACACTGAGGGACAAGGGTGAAATAGTCCAGCTTAATGCTGTTCAATTAGCAACCGGTTCCAAGACAACCAGGAATTTATCATATCACTGAAGAGTGTGCTGGCTCAGGATTGTATGTTTAAAGGTCTAACAGTAGAGCTACACGTTGCTATGTGATTATTATCTGTACCATGATACCGCATGGCTCATTCTTGTTATTTGCTTGTGTGGTTTCCATGAAGCAAATCAACAACACTTTTTATAGTTACTCCTCAAAACATGACACAAAGCCAGAAATGCTGCTGGACACAGACTCAAAAATAAAACATTCAACAGTTTCATTGCAGAATGCATTTATAAAGTATCAATTATGACATTGAGACTAGAAAGGTTGAAATGTATTTGGGAAATTTATATTAATTGGCTTTACCTTAGGTTAAATGTTTGGTATTAAACCTATGTGCGAGTCATAAAATAAAGAAATTAGGGAAAAGTCAGGTCAGTCATAAGGACACTGGACAATACCTGGAAAAAAAAAAGTTATTCATTTATTATTTAGGGCATTGATGGTTTAGTGGTAGGTTTCTTGCCTGCCATGCGAATGGCCTGGGGTCGATTCTCGGCCAACGCCCAAAACCCCAGCCACTGGCAGCAGTGCCGGTCCCAAGCCTGGATAAAATGGGAGGGCTGTGTCAGAAAGGGCATCTGGTGTAAATACCTGTGCCAGGTTATCGTGCGGATCGACTGTGACAACCCTTCAACGGGAGCAGCTGAAAGGCTAACAACAACATTTAATTATTATTTAGAAATAAGAAAATAGGGGTAGCTCAGTGGTTTAACAATGAGCAGATTAGCAGGACTACTAATCGGAACAGTCCCACATTCAAACACTAGCACCAATTAGCCACTTTTGGGCCTTTGGGCAAAGCCCTTAACCCTCGACTGCTCAAATATATAATAGATTAAAATGTAAGTCGCTTTAGATAATGGTGTCTGACAAATGTCATAAATGTAATGTTAATGTAGAATTAGACATAATATACTGAAGGTAATGTTATTATATAGCATATATTTCATACCCAGAACAATTTTAAATGATTTATAAAAATAAAAGCTAATAATGCTTACAGATGAAATAAATTACATATTATATAAAATACATACATAGATATACAGCACTGTGCAAACATCTTGATTTCTAATTTAAAAAATTTGGCTAACTTGGTTACGTAGGCCCCCAGGGTTCATGTGGATTTTGCTTCCAAATAGCCAGACTTATTTTAATGCAGTTTTAAAGAACAACTTCCTAAATGATTTTTTGACTCTCATTTTCGTCTATTCCCTGCACCTGTCCAGTTTCTGAGAAATGATTTTTGCTTAAGTCACACAGTAACCTATGAATCATTTAAGCATTAAAACAACATCTTACTTGAACCAGTGAGAAACAGGTGCAGACGATGACAGATGATCAGGACGGTGATGCTGAATGCCGAGTGGCTGGAACGGATGTACATTATTTATGTAACAAACATACATTATTTATTTATTATTTTTTAATATGAAGAAATTAAGGGGCCACAAGTGTTTTGCATAGTACTGTAAAGTAATAAAAAAAACAGGTTTCTAAAAAATTATAAAAGATAGATAGATATTAACTGTGATGCACTGTGTGTTCTGACACATTTCAATCACTAACAGAATTAACCTTTTCATCAATTTAAGCTACACTAGCGCTTCTATTTGATCGGACTACAAGGTAGTCAGTAAGCCATGGCCACCCATTACCCTGCTGTAGGTAGCCTGAGAACATTCTACAAGAGCTGCATTTCTGAAGCTCTTCTATATATTAATTATTAATTATCAATAAATATTAGATTTTATATTATCATTATGCCAATGGCATTTATATGTTCGCCAAATAAAATGATTAAATGACCCACCATGCAAGCTATAGTTCCCTGACAATGTTTTTGGAGCACATAAGACACATGAAGTAGTCTATCGATGTCACTTGGTGAACATTTGTATATATTTATCTATAACACAAAGCATATGATTTGCCTGAACTTATTTTTCTGCTTTTGATATTTCCTCAAACTTTGACCCCACGCTTGCGCGGGGTCAAAGTTTTTTGTCATGATCAGTCTTTTGTCAGTCTTTTGTCATGGCTAGATGACTGGATCAGAACAGTGGGAAAAAAATGAAGATATATTATTACCTCACAATATGACATAGTTGATTATTACGCTGGACATAAATGATTTAGGGCATATTTCTGATTTCAAATTAGGGCAACATACCAACCAAATGCTTCTTAATGATGTTTAGTATAATATTATAACATATAGTAAATTATAGTTAAGAAGTTAATATATATCATTTAATAGTTTTAATTTCAACATGAAAACATAACATCCAAATGGAAAAGCCACCAACCCATTTTGTGTTTTTGTTTCATATGATATGAATATGGCATGACCGTATTTAGCTCTAACGCAATGTACAATATACTGTTATCCATGTACTGTATTGAGAACATGAACACCTTCAGTGACATCTAGTGGTTTAGTTTCAGATTCCCTTTCCTGTTACAAGTGCTGAGGTTTTGAGCCCTTGAATGTTGTTAACTATTAAGCAATTTATATGCTCTCAATATTTTTGTTTTTCAGGGTTCGAAAAGTTTAAGGATCCTCCTGATCAGCAGTACAACACCTTAACCATCGAGCTACAAAAACTACAAAAAATATATATTCCTATATTAAAAATATATATTCCTATATTAAAAAAATACATTCCTATATTTTGTAATATTTTTATTATGCCCTTATTTGTACAGTTTATTTTACTAGTTAAATTTTTTTTCTTTCGTATTTCTTTTTATTAAAATTTATTCCTTATGTATAGTTTTTATTCTCTTTTTAAGGTCACTGGCGGTCGTACAAGCATTTCACTGCATATCGTACTGCGTATGACTGTGTATGTGACAAATACAGTACAATTTGAATAAACAACCCAAGACTCTTTAAGGAAACAGTGAAATGTTCTGCAATGACCAAGTTCGGACCAGACTCCAACTGTGCATGTGTGCTGTTTCCTGAAGCCAATTCTGAAAGCAAAATGCCCCAGGGAAGAAACCCAACACATTGTGAAGTCAAGGGTTCAAGATTTTTGAAAGTCATTAAACACAAAGGATCAGCAACCAGGTGTTAAAAATAACCTTTTTACTTATAATTATATTATTTTGTCCATCTACATTCGATCTCTTAAATGTGCTGTATGTATAATATTGGATGTAAATATCCGTAGCTTATAATCTACACTTTGTGCTCAGGTTTCCTTTTTCAGCTCTCAAAGATTTCAAACCACCACTGGATGTGGTTCAAATCTAAATTTTATGTGTTTTTTTACTGTTTAGACTACATGAAAGCAGTCTGATTCCAAACTGATTATAATCTGCATATGGCAAAAATCTGATGTAGGCTGGCATTGTGAACAAGACCTATTGCAGAAAGCTGAAATAAAAATAACTTTGTCAATGTCCAAATAGTTTATAGCCCAATCCTCACATTACACAAGGTTAGCACGGAGTACGTGCCAGAGTAAGTTTTTTTTATATGATATGAATATGGCCTGACAGTATTCAGCTCTAATGTAACGTACAGTATACAAATATCCATGTACTGTATTGAGAACATGAACACCTTCAGTGACATCTAGTGGTTCAGGTTCCCTTTCCTGTTACAAGTGATTAAGCAATTTATATGCTCTTAATGTTTTTTACATAACCAGCCTCAAAATTCATCTATCATGTTGGGGAACAGTAGAAACACGAGTAAAAATTAAGAACGATTCACTTCGAACGTGTTCATTGCTCATTGCTCTTTTTTTTTAGACACACTGTTGTTTTGTATGCACTATATACAGGGTTGAGACTGGCTGTGGGGATTCACCCATTCAGTCACATGAGCAATAATAAAATCAAGCACTGATGTTGAGCAAGGAGGCCTGGGGTGCTGTCAGCATTCCAATTAATTAAAGTTAATTATTTTAATGGGTTGCGCTCAAGTGCAGAACACTTCTTCCATTCAAACAGTGACAAAACATGTCTTCATAAATCCCACTTTGTACATAGGGGCACTGTAATGCTGGATCATGTTTGGCCACCTAATTTTGACACATGGACATGATGATCAGGTGTCTATAAAATTTTTGTCATATAGTATACACATATGTTGGCATTTTTGCAATCTTCTGCTGTTCAGTTTGAGTTAATCTAAACCCATTGTTGCCTCAGATTCCTGTTATTGGCTGAAAGGTGCAGGACATGACGTAATGATCTGCTGTTGTGGTTGCTTTAAAGTTTGACATGCTGTACCTTGATGCTTTTCTGTTTACCATGTTTGTAAAACGTAGTTGTTACAGTATTACGGTTCCTGTAGCCTTTATTTCAGCTAAACTTTCTCCTCAGACCTCCCACTTTGAGCAGCTGTGACAGATTATTTTTTTCCGTTCTCTACAGATGTTGTATGCGAAAATCCAAGGTCAGCAGTTTGTGAAATGCTCAAACCATGCCAAAAAACATGCCAGGCTCAAAGTCACCAAGATTTTTTTTTCCAATTTCAACGTTTTACATGAACATAACCTGACGCTCTTGAACTGCATGAGATTTCGCATTGTGCAGCTGCTACATGATTAACTAATTCACAAGCTAGGGTATGGAATCTTTGGGTGGGGTACAAAAAAAGGAACAAAGGCAACTATTTTCTGAGGAGGCTGATATTCTTTGAGATGTGAGGTCAGCTGCTGTGAACATTTTATGAGTCAAGTGCCATCTTTTTACACAAATGTTTTAACCTGCAAGTGTATCTCGGTTTTTAGTCTTATTATTTCAAAACTGTGTAGATCGGTTACGGTTTTAAGCATTTATAGATAGTGTGTGCTTTATTCATTCATTCATTCTTTCATATTCTATACCAATTACCTGTACAGGGTTGCAGGGGGCCTGGAGAAAATCCCAGGAGACCTTGGGCACAAGGTGGGGTACACACTGGACTGGGTGCCAATCAATCAGGAGGGCACACACCACAAGCGATTATGGGAATGCCAATTAGCCTCCCAGTGACTTTGTACAGGATAAGCAGTATAGATGATGAGTGAGTGAGTAAGCGACAATGAGTAGGTGTGTGTTTTAGATGTTCCTAATACAGTGGAAACCTCAGATCCTTGGATTGCGAGTAACACGGTTTGCGAGTGTTCCGCAAGACGAGCACAATCTTTTAATTAATTTTGACTTGATAAACGAGCAAGTCTTGTTTTAGTCAAGTCATGTTTGCAAGTACCATGTAGCACGCATGCGCTTCTTATTTTGATGCCGAGCGTCACATGATCACAACTGAGCCAAAGGTTTTTCTCTCGCGCACCCTGTGGAATTGTGGGAATTGTCTCCCCTGCTCGGTCTTAGTGCGCGTCTCTAACTGGTATAATCAACATCCGTGCATGCGTGTACTGTTTACTATAACACTGTGACCATGTGTGTGTGTAAAACATATTTTATTTTGTGTCTGTATGCGTGTGTGTACAGCACGCGTGTACAGTTTATTATAACTCACATTTCCCCTTTCCCCTCTTGCCTTCAGGCCTTGTGGGAGGGTCTCATTCCTCCTCTCCTCTTACTTTAACTTCACACACATACACACATATGGTGTGGTCAGGATTTCACAATCACACACTCACATAGCATGCGCTTCTTATTTTGCTGAGCATCACATGATTCATTCCTCCTCTCCTCTTACTTTAACTTCACACACATACACATACACACACACACACACACACACACAGCATCTGTGCACACAGCATCTGTGCACACAAACGCAAACACTTTTTCCGGGATTTATTTTTACTTATTTTTTTAAGGGAAAGTGCAGGTTAATCGGTTTTATTTTTACTTTAATTTTGCATTAATTATTTTTATGTACTTATTTTTGGAGCTGTGAAATAAATACTTTTAAGTTTTAATTATTTCTTACGGGGAATTTCACTTTGATTTATGAGTGTTTTGAAATACGAGCCCACTTCCAGAACTAATTATGCTCGCAATCAAAGGTTCCACTGTACAATGTTTGTGTGATAAAGAAAGTGCTATGTGCACTTAAAATACATTAATACAGAGGTGGTGTCAAAAAGTTTCAAGACTAGTTTTGATGGCAGCACAAGGCTGCACGCACAGTCACAGCGAGAACCGACCTTCATAAGTCGGTGTGCCAAAAGACTTGGCACATCTTGTGTACATCAGGAGATGTGCAACTGGCCACATGTGTTACAACGACTTCCATTTCATCATGGACAGCAATTAGAACAAAGCGTGGATGTGACTGGGCAAATCTGCCACATAGACATGACATGGTTCAGCAAGTTTACTGTGATGGTACAATAAGTCGTTTCAGGTTTTGAGTGGCACACACGTTCAAAAAATGGAAGAAGGTGCATCACTAGAAGACGACAAGATCACTAGAAGACGACAAGAGATCAGGAAGACCTTCAACAAGCTCAACCCCCGAAAATCTCGAAACCATTCTGCAACTTGTGCATGATAATCATCGGGGAACAATGCACAAGCTGCCACTGTCGGTGTGTCATATAGAGCAGTCCAGACAATCCTCACATGTGATTTAAACATGCACAGTGTTGCTGCCAAGTTCTTCCCCAGGCTGCTGGGCCAGGAGCAGAAGAAACATTGTGTCAAAGTTTCTCAAGAACTCTGTCAGCATGTCATGGATTACCTAAATTTGGATGTATGGGTACTACCCTGAGGTCCGCAGCTCGACCAAATGCATGCTCATCAACTTTTTCGCCATTGTGCATTGGGAATTTGTCCCAAAGGGCCAGACCGTCAATAGGGACATGGGCTTGAGAGGAAGGACCACACTAATCTCAAAACCTTTTGATAATGCCTTGTCTGTTATGGAAAAAAAAAAACCTAATATGCACAATGATTGTACTCATGAGCCAGTCTACATAGTTGCCTCTGTATTGGTGTGCGTTGGTGTTAGGTGCTCTGGTTCAAGGGGACAGAAAGCTTGCACATTTTCTCCTCTGTTGCTCTGCTTTGCTTGCATTAACCTCTCTCAGGTGAGTAAATCGACTAGTCACGTCTGTATAGGTGCGGCACAGCAGCTGTGGTTCGAGTCATCGAAAACAGCACGCGCACGTCGACAACATGTACACGCGGGTGGAGAGGGGGAGGAGACTCAGCGCGTGAAACAGGAAAGATACTCAGCGCGTGAACGGAGATCAAACGGTCAAACAGGGAAGATCTTCAGCGCGTGAACGGAGATCAATCAGAGGAGATATTCAGCGCGTAAACGAAGATCAGGGAAGACACTCAGCGCGCGAGCGGAGTCCAACCCCCCTGTAAGAGATTCAGTCCTTCAGTAATCAGAGGCTCGTGCTTTAAATTCTCACGCGCACGGTTCCACGGGCGCTCGTGCGGGGGTTCCTGTCCGTCTCGAGCTCGCCGTCATGGAGGTTTCTGGCGCGTTGCCATGGAGCAGGTGCTGCTGGTGTGGTCAGGATTTCACGATCTAAAGCGAAACTTCCTGAAACACGACGCGTCCTCTTCCTCTGTAACGAGATCCGAGATCAAGCAAAACGCGTTTGAGGAATTTAAACGAAACCCGAAAGCGACGCCTCGGGATCAGGACTGAATGATTTAACAGGTGGGTTGGAGTGTAAAGCTGTAACTTTATGATCGTCTCGCGATCGAAGGTTTGCTACGAAAAACTCGGTTTCACTTCAGGTGTACTTAACGATACCGCGTTTGAATGGGCTGTATTTGAGTCCGTGACGTCATCGCAGAGTAAAGTTCGTCATTTCTCGAGTTGTATCTGTCTTTAGTAGACTGGGTGGGTGTTTTGTTATCCAGGGCACAACAGAAACAGTTTTCATGTTGGGAATATGCTAATGAGAATGCCTGGGATGACAGAGAGGCCAAAATGAGGTGTGTACACGTACACACACACACACACACACACACAGAGGGGGAGAGAGAGAGAGAGAGAGAGAGAGAAGGCTAACAGCATGTGACCCGTTTGGCTATTTTCTTTTTTTTTTTAACAGCTGGACAGAAATGCTGATGTTTGTTGTACTGCTGTGTGGCTTCATTTGTTCTGGACCTGGTGTGTGTGAGAGACTTACAGAGCAGATAGATGACAGAAATGCAGGTGAGTGAAATCACTAATATAAAGTAAAAACCAGGTACACGACTGTAAAAACACTGAATGAGGAATGCCTAGATGCCATGATTACACTGAACATGTTTACACAACTTTAAACCTATTTCTGGATATTGTTTCTAACATACACTGTCCCTGAAAACACTTTAAAGAAATCCAATGAGCTGTTCAGTTTAGACAAATATTAGGCCCATAATTCGAACGTGTACTGTAATTTTATTGCTGAACTTTCCACGACTGGTCAAAGGTGACGTTATTTATAGCCCTGCTTGTTTTGAATAAAGTCAAATAAATGAATGAATATGAGAACTCATGAGAGGTGGTGCTGGATACCAGATCAGCATGGCTGTGATGTAATAATGGTCGCAGACGAAGATATCACAGCTGTTCTGATATTCAGCACAACAGCAGGACGTCGAATGTAATATTACTTTTATACAACAAACAAAATGTATTATCAACAGAATTCTGTCCGGTACTACATAGCCAGAAGGAGAGGAGGTGGTGGACAGTTCTGAGAATCTTGCGAGATTTATTTTATATTTCCACTAATTTCGCTTTAGAGTATCAGCTCTGTTATTTTCCATGAGTTCCATGATTGAATCCCAAGTAGTGTTTAATGGAAGGCTAGTGCACTATGTAGGGTGTATAGTTACTTATTCCACACACCAAGTTGTGTCCTTTATCAGTGCTTAAAGATGGATTTGGGATCCAGCCTTGTGTTAAAAGCTAGTAGGTTTTGTAGCTCGCCTTAGGCGGAAATAAAGCAACACTTTGGCAATTCGGGAACAACTTAGAAACAATTCCTTAAAAGATTGATTGTTGTTTAAGATGACATAATATCAAATGTGTTTTCTTGCTAAAAGTACTTGCATGACTGGTTTTGAATTCGGGTTTTGGCAGATAGCTGCTCTCCCCTTTTTCCATCACTTCAGATCATGCTGACCTACTTTCACCCATGCTGGCGACCAACAGTTAGTGTAATTAATGGTTGTAGAACAGTGTGGTGTGATAGATACAGTTAAACATCTTTGTGCTGTTACCATCGATTATCACCACTCATGTAATGCTTCTTATCCAATAATATTAATTGGTTAGAACTAACTGATGTACAGTAAGTTTAATCATTAATAATTTTAATAATGTTAGTTTATGATTTCTACTGTTGTAAAATGCTTAAATGTCTCTTTACTGTTGCTCTTGCTTTATTGTTGAAATTAGTTTTCATTAATGATTTTTGATATGGCTTGAAAAACCTCTGCATTCAGTAACTCCGTTATCTCAGATCCCATCAGTACAGATTTGATTTACTCGCATAATCATAAGTTTACACAAATAATACCCACTATATTTAGACTTTAGAATATTCTAATTTAGAATTATTATTATTATTATTACTTTTGTTGTTGTTTTTGGATTAAACTCAATCAGTACAAATATAGAAGGTGAATAAATGCGAATACTTTAAGCATAGTGCGGTCATGCAGCCGCAGTAAAACATATTAGCATAAATTGTGCAATCATGTTTAAATCAGGCAATACTTCGATGAATGAAGATTCTGGCCAAGATGGCTCAGAGACGAGTGCAGTTGGTTCCATAAACATTCAGCGAGTTGAACACTCTCAGGAAAAAGCGGCCTGATTTGATCACCAATGGCATTCTGCTTTTGCAGGACAATGCATGACCTCATACCACCCACCGTTCCACTTGCACATTACAGGAACTCGGCTGAAAGTTTTTGCCACATCCCCCATACAGTCCTGACCTCGCTCGCAGCCATTTCCACATGTTCTATTTTAGGTAGATCCTGGTAGACCAGAGTTTCAAATGTGAGTCTCCAAGCACTAGTAAAACGCTGGGATAAATGCATTAGCGTAGCAGGGCTGCGATGCATGTTATTTAAAAAAAACTTAACAACAGTAACTAAGCATATGTATGAAACAAATTATTTAGATGTCTGATTACATTGCTTGGACTGTTCAGATTTCTCCTGTGTTTGTGTGTGTGTGTGTGTGTGTGTGTGTGTGTGTGTGTGTGTGTGTGTGTGTGTACTGTATGTATGTGTGTGGTGTGTGGGTGTTGTTTTTTTAAGGTTCCAACCCTCATTGTTTTGTATGTCTATGGTTCAGACTATCTTTAGCTCTTCATTTACGCTTCACACAAATGTGGTCCATATCAGTTTTTTTTGTTTTTGTTTTTTGTTTGTTTTGTTAGGTTGTTCACAAAGTTTTTAACATGATTTCTATCTGACATTAGTCCAAACCGATCATTCCTAAATTGACCCACCTACGTAAAGGAACAATGTGTCACATGATGCGTTCAGGTTTGTTGTAAAAAGGGCGGGTTTTTCAGATGATTCTGTGGTTTGCGTCCTTAGTTTCTTTCAGTTTTGTTTGTAACTTTTATCTTTTCTTTAGAACTGCAGTCAGGTCCCATATCCACATTAGAGATCTCTTTAAGCACAGAGCAGTATTAACGTGCGCCTTTTACAGTAACATCACCCCCTCTTCCGAATAAGCCCTTTTGAGTCTCGTGTTGATTAAGGGATCAAACATTGATCGCCTTAGATTAAGAATTAACGTTTCACTAGCAGTCGATATTGACTAGCAGCTATGTACTGCGATTAACCTTAATGACTCGACAACTATATTTTTAGGGCCCAAGCACTATAGGGTGCGCTGGACCCTCTTGTTTTTGTAAGGATTTTTTCTTCCCATTATTTTGGGCTTTTTTGATACCGCATGGCCCAGGGCCCTCAGGGGCCCCTCACATGAGATTTTTCTGCATAGCTCATACACACTTGGACGTTGGCACGCAAAACCTGGTGCATATTTACAACTTTCCCACTGCATATCCTGGGCTCAACTCAACAGGAAGTCAATTATTTTGGGCCACTCACAAAAATGCACCCTTGGATTTTGATATACTCCTCCTAGGGGATTTATACGATCGCCACCAAACCAGGCTGATGTGATCTAAACACATTGAGGGGGCAAAATTGCAGAGGGATCTTTGATATCTCAAACGGGTCAGCCGTGACGATGCCTTAAACTTGCGCCAAGAAGTGGTTAATAACTTTCTGTGAGACATTATATTAGGTGATGCTTTCAGTGGCATCACATTAGGTAACATCATAATATGATGCTTTTTTCCCCAACATCTGCGGCCTATTGTAAACATGTACACATCACAAATGTTAACTTTCTCACACACACTACTGAATACATACACACACAAACACACTCATAGAACACACGCGTCCCTCTCTCCCACACACAGACATACACGCACACATGCACGCATAAACACACTCATACATCACACATATATACACACACATCACAAATGTTAACACACACACTAACATATCTCACTCTCACACACACAAACTAGCTAAGACACACACACACACACACATAGAGGACATGACAAACATTTAGGCCCCAGGCTGACATCAGCTCTATTACGTCATATTGTGTGAAGTGTGCAAGTTGTGCGGTGGACGCGGGCAGAGATGAAATTTTTTCTAGGTCTTAACACACTCAAAAAAAAAACGTGCGTGCATGCGTGTGAAACAAGATCTAGTGTGTAGAGTTTAAAAGCTCCTGAAAGCCCTGAATGCGCAGGCATTCTAATGGCAGCAGATGTTAACCTGTGTGCTGATTCTCATGAGTTTTTGAGCATGTTAAGACCGCCAAAAGAGCCTGGACGTTTAAAAGAAGATTAGCGGACAAAAAAACTTAAAAAGAACAAGAGGGCCCTCGCACATTTTTGACATCAGCAATTTAAAAAAACAGCATTATCAGGGCGATGGTGAAGACGTCTTAGTGCTTAGGCCATAATAAACTGTTAAATAATAAATATAATATGTTAAACTGTAGATAGATGGACAGTTCTGCTAAGAAGTCTTGATTCAATTCAATTTTATTCGTATAGCACTTTTAACAATTGTCATTGTCGCAAAGCAGCTTTACACAAAGCTCAAAAATTCACACAAAAATTCAAAAGAATTATTTAGGTTTGTATGGAATTTGAATGTGTATGAATCAAAATGGTCAAATAGTCCCTGGTGAGCAAGCCGAGGGCGACAGTGGCAAGGAAAAACTCCCTGAGATGGCAATAGGAAAAAAACCTTGAGAGGAACCAGACTCAACAGGGAACCCATCCTCATTTGGGTGAAACAGAAAGCAGGAATTGATCTGCATTTATACTTGATTCTCCCGACAATTCCTCCATAATTTGTTTCTAAATGAGCCAGACCTTCTTATATTAATTCAAGCATAGACAAATGGCTAACTTATGGCATGAAACAGTCAGAAACTGGTGCAGATGATGACGAATGATCAGGCTGGTGATTAGTAATTATATAAAGATGCTAGAAATGAGGTTGCTGCAGAAGTTGTTACATAAAAAAACAAAAAAAAATATTTTATCTTTACCCACTTTGCAGCCTGTTATTTGTTCCTATTTCTTTTTTTTTAATCACAATAATTTCATTTCATTTAATATGAAGAAATGACGACAGTACAGTATGAATAAAAATTAAAAACTAGCATTGTGAACTTAATGAATTTAAAGGTCACGTTTATGTCTTTGTAACTTAAAAATAATGAGCCCTTGTATGTAGGAGGTGTGTTCGTACTAACATCAGCATTGGTGTTCCATGTTAGTGTACATCTATAACAGTTGCTTTATATGTGTAACGTTGGCTATTTTTGCTCTGGACAGTGTTTACAGAAGAGCGGGAGGCCAACGAGTTTTTAGGACGCCACTTGCTCTACAACCGATTCGACTTTGAAATCTTCACCCCAGGGAATTTGGAAAGAGAATGTATTGAGGAAATATGCAACTACGAGGAAGCACGGGAGGTTTTCGAAAATATTCCAGACACAGTTGAGTAATTTGTTTTTTTGTAACCGACCTATTCTTTCGTGCCGCTTTGTGACTCATTACAAAAACACACCTTCGTAACAAACATGCAAACACGTACAACTAACTTGTTTGTCATGTTGTGTTACAGATTATCATATTAGCAATATAATGTACTGCTGTTGGAAATGATCTTTGGTTTCCTGACGTGAGGTTTGTTTTCAACAGGATGCGTTTTGGAAGAAGTATACAGAGGGTAAGTTGGGATTGCTCTGATTGTGCATTTCGCAGATTGTGTTATATTTCATTATTGTTCCCGAATGAATATTTGTTTATTCATCATGAGTAACTGCTTTACTTTCATCAAGGCCGTGATCAATCAAAAGGCTTTACCACCTGTAACGTTAGCCATTGTTTTCTCCATTTTCATCAAATATCGTTCAGGAGGCAAAACAGCAGAACAAAAAAAAAACATGACTCTGTGTTTATCTGTAGTTTCAAACCAGCTCCTCCACTTTGACGACATTTGGACGACGCGTTAGTCTACTGATACCTGCTATCTTGGGGCTGAAATTTTGTTGTTAAATTATTAAGCAACATCATGAGTGTATTTGTTCCCATAATGGTATTTAAGATAGTAATTATCTCCTGCCAAATGGTTTGACATGCACAACTGGGTAATTGCGGACCTAATCAAACAACAATTCTTTGAAAATTTAAGACATTTTTGAGATGCCTGTTAACTGCACTGCCCCTTCCATTTATCTGTACAAGTCCAGTTCATTTTTGAGGGCGTGTACAATCTATGCACCAAACAAACACAGGGATAATTAAGACAGCCAGTATGCATGCGTGTACTCATAGTTTCAAAAATATTTTACCATCCTGATGTAATACTTGCAGCAGACAGTAAGTATTATTCTTTTCACAGTTATCCACTAACAGATTTATATTTTCGGATGACATTAAAAAACTAGGCGAAGAGTATTTTTTTCCCCCCTCCCTTCTTCTTTTATAGGCGCTTTAGATACGAGTACACTTTATGGCTAAACATTATACATAGTTACACTGTTATGTTCTTTTTTTTGTTGTTGTTGTTGTTGATCTTTGCAGCCCAGTCTGAGGGGCAGAAAATCGATGTGACCGCTCTGTTAGTGGGCCTCGTCGCAGGGGGCGTGGCCATCATCATCATGGGTCTCCTGATCTGGTATTCCTGCCAGAGACATTGCAATAATAAGTAAGGACACACTGGACAATAAGGATAAACGATAATACACATACAGGTTTGATTTCGCAGAGACTAAGGCAAAATATTTCTCTTAGATTCATCAACTTTTAATGTCAAGGTCATCAGGTGATATCGGGTTGTCTTTTTTGTTTTGTTTTTACAGTTTGGACAACTAGTCTAACGTCTAAAAGACACACTGACTGTGTTAACCTTTACCCTGTTTCTCCCCCCCCCCCCCCCTCTTTTTTTTTTTTGAGTCATTATTCTTCAGTCAGGGTAGGGTTGGTAACTTGACAGCTAGGATTCCTCCAGTAATGTCTGGCTTTCAATAGCAGTCAGTAAAAAGAGTAACAGTTAAACTATATTATACAAATACATGCGAATAATAAGTGGTTTAGGTGTCTGATACTGATATAGTGTCTCAGTAGCTACAGTAAATTTCAGATCAGTGGGAAAGTATCTTGACCAGCTTGGTGCTAACATTGTAACACTGCCTAGAACGTTAACGTGGCTTGCGAAGTGGGACAATATATGGTTGTTTTTCCTGTTTCATGTACCCAAGAGCAAAATGTTTGTTTTGCACTATAGTTTTTTCTGAAATCTCCATATTTTAATACTACACGCATTTAGACAATTTTTGTATTTTTGCCTATGGATATCACCACAATAGATTTGGAAATGGGAGGTTAAAGTGTGATGTAAGTTTTAATTAACCATTAAATTACAAGCATTTTTCACAAAAAAAAAAAAAATATCCATTTCCACTGGCTCAAAAGTAATTCCCCAACTTGTAAGAACAGTGCAACCTTGGATTATGAGCATAATTCATTCCGGAAGCGGGCTCAAAAGTGTGTATTTCAAAACACTTGTAAACCAAAGCGAATCCTCCCATAAGTAATAATAAAAACTCAAATTATTCATTCCACAGCCCCAAAAAATAAATACATAAAAATAATTAACACAAAATATAAAGTAAAAATAAATTCAGACAGATAAGTGTTTCCGTTTATGCGGGGACACACATACACACACACAGCGCCTGCGCGGGTGTGTGTGTTTGTGTACGTGTGTGAAACTCAAGTAAGAGGAAAGGAGGAATTAGACCCCCTACACAGTAACCCTTCTTCCTCTCTTATTTGTGTTTTTCACACACACATATATTAACGGAAAAAGAAACATTCACGGTAAAAGGAAAATTGTTAATGACACTCGCGTGAGCACATACTAACGGAATCACTGCTGTAAAGTAAAAATAAAACAAATTAACCTGCACTTTACCTTTCTGTGTAGAGAGAAAGAGAAAGCGTGTGTGTGTGTTTGAAGGGGCACGGTGTCCAATGACAAAGTCCTTCTTCTCCTTTGTAAAGATGAGACTGTGATTACCTTGTACCAGAATGATTGGAAAAGGAAAACATAGCAAAGGAAAGGAAGGGCTCATGATCCAAAGCATAGTACATCATCTGTGGAACATCCTGGAGGCAGTGCTATTGCATGAGCATATCAGACTTGCATAACAGTGTTTATTGATGGAGTGACTGCTGATTAGAAGAAGGAGAATAAATTCTGATGTGTATGGATTGACCCCTTCTGCCAAGTTGTTGTGAGTTGTTGTGCGGACCGGATATTCCGCTGTGGCAACCCCTTGGCGGGAGCAGCCGATAGACCAATAACAACATAGATTGACCCCTTCTGCCCAGATTCAGTTAAATGCTGCAAAAATATGAATCTTCACAAATGAATACAGATGGATTATTAGAAACATACGAGGGAAGAAACCCAAGAGCTGTTTAAGGCAAAGAAATTGAAGGCTCTTAAAGGGCTGAATCAGTCGCCTGACACTAACCCAATTGAGCATGCGTTCCACTTACTGTAGACAAAACTGAAGGCAGAAAGACCCACAAACAAGCAGCAGCTCAGGTCAATTAAGTAAAGGCCTGGCAAAGCATCTTGTCAGAGAAAGGTGGATTTGGTGATGTCTATGGGTTACAGACTTTATGCGGGAGTCTGAATATTAAACAAATATAAGCATTAAATATTATCATTATATTTATAATTATGGTTTTGTCTAATTACTTCTAAGCCTGTGAAAATCGAGTCATTTCAAATCTATTGTGGAAGTGTACAAAGTTTTTGAAGTGAGCCAAAAAATATGAAAATTGTGTCCCAACACTTATGGTTCAGTCTGGTTCATGTTGCAATTGTCTTTACAATATATAATTTTGTGTTTGTGTGTGCACATTGTCAGGCCCATCAGGACTCGTTCTAGACGCAGTAATGCCTCTGTGATCATTAGGAGGCTGGAGGAGGTGTCTCTGCACACAGTCCCTGGGCCCCCTTCACCAGATGAAGTAGAATCGCATGGTCTTCCTTCATACGAGCAGGCCATCGCTATAACTGGTCCACACGATGCTCCACCACCACCATATCCTGGGTATATACATGTACACATTTGCACACACATGCACATGGAGTTGCTTTTTGTTAGGTTTCACTATACAGACTCTTTCAATGCACTCCATCATTAAGACATTTGGCTGAATGTAGCGTTAAATGCATTTGTAAGATGACATCATGAACACCAGGCTGAAAGTTGGTATGACCTTAGTATCACCATTAGATACTCCTTCCACAGACATTGGCTAACGCGTGAGGTCTGAAGGTGAAAGATTTGTATTGAGAAACACATTTTCCTGTGGAAAATAATGTAAATGCAGATTATCACCCAAGAAATATTACAGATTTCCAACACTATAATCATATTTATGCACATAAAACATTTAAAACATTTAGAAAAGACATGAAAATGAAGTAAAATCTGAAATAACTATACATTAAACCTTACTTGACCTTAATTTATGATTCCCCTCGGCACTGACTGTTTAAAAAACGAAACTGAAAGTGGCTCCATTTTCCTCTTCTTGGGACCCATGTTGCTATGTCTTCACTGCTTCAAATGTCTTCTGAGTTGAGACCCATCTCAAAATCTCATCAGTCTGGTAAACAGAAGCCTCTCCTGATTAAAAGATAGTACAGTATATCATAGAAACTGTAAAAATGAAAAGACAAAAGATTTCTGTTGTGAATAGGGGAAATTAGTCTAAACCACACACAATACATCTGCTGAAACCAGATACTGCTCAAGAACTCTAAATACTGTCCCTATGGTGAAGCAGGCTCAAAGCTTGGAGATTCATGGCAAAAAGACAAAATTTTCCATACTCATTGTAGATGTAGTAATCCTTCTGTACACTGACAACAAAACATTTTTAAATATTTCAGTTAGTTTTTATATTTAAGTCTTTTACGCCAAAAACCTGTTGAGTATGAAACATAAAAAGTGGGGTCAGGGGCAGCTTAGTGGTGATGGCATTGGGCTACTGATCGAAGGGTCCCAGGTTTAAAGCCCTTTTGCCATTGTTGGGTCCTTGACTAAGGTTCCTGATCCTCAACTGCTCAGTATAATGAAATAAAATGTACTGTACTTTGTTTTGGATAAGGGCGTCTGCCAAATGCCTTAAACGCAAGTGGAAAAACTTGAAAGAGTCTGAAATCTGTGTCAGCATTGTATATATAGACAATTGTATGTATAATTTAATGTCATTAAATCTTTTTTATATAGTGATTCTTTAGCCTCTGGCAATATTGAAATTAATTACCTTGTCTTTGCCGCAGGTCGAGACCAGGCACCCTTCGACTATAACCCATATCGGTCATAAACAAAAACCTGGATTGGTTGCTTCTTAATTTAAACCAGAAATTGTAATGTGTTTAAATGTCTATAAATGTTTTATTTTAGAATCATCACGTATATAAAGCTGGTTTAGTCATAATACTAGTATTACACTAATTACAAAGTTTTCATTTATGTGCTTTATTTATCTAATATTTGAATGCTTCATTGTTTCAACATTTTTGCTTTGCTGTATAAAGTAGCTAATTGGCCAGGTCATTTCAGTTTCCGACTGTAAAAGAAGCACACTAAGGTTATACATAGTAAATTCAAATTTTCTATAATGCAGTTGATAGCTTGTGTCTAATGAAGGAAAATGGTGAAGAAACGTCTTAATGAAGAAAGTGGTGAACACTGCACATAGACCTCAGTTGATTCTTATTAACACTAACAAAACAAATGAAACCAGCTTTACCTCGTTTACCTCTCATTTTAATAATGATGTGGCTTATAATAAATGAATATTTGTTTGTTTTGTTAACTACACCTCTTAATTTTTTTTTTTCATCTTTTGTCTGTAACTGTGGAATGAAACCACACTAATCAGAGCACCATTTTATAAATTAAGATTAATCCAGGTGTATGTTTTTTATATATAAAAAGGTGTGGTTTGGTGGAAATAAAATGTCGACCCAATTCCTGTTTTTTTTTTTTTCTTAATTTTTTATGAAAATTATCTTTTTTTTACTGCTGAAAGAGCTAATATATGTTTAAGATAAAATAATTCATTAAATAAATTAAGGAATGAAAGGAATGTGTTGAATGAATTGAATACCATCACATCACACAAGACCCTAGTACAACTTTATGGATTATAAAGTACATGACTTTGTTTTATACAGTTTGCATGACTGAAATATTGTTTTGGTTTCTCTGTATATCTAGCTATCTATATTAAAACAAATTGACAGTATTATATTCAATAACAGTAATCTCATTTACATAAAGACATTTAATAAATAATCCATAATACCTGTAAGAATAAAATAACTTAATAAATAAAATTTATTTTTAGTAGTAGTAACATATATTCATGTACTATCACAGATTATTGAAATGCAGTTATAATTATATGGAGTATACATGTTACTAGTGTGAATTAGTTTTGAATTATAAGCATTGATTATTAGGGATTAGAATCACCAGAGACCAGTTGATACAATATTATCACAACATCTAAATGCTGATTCAATTTGTATTGCGATTCTGCAAATATCACAACTTAATAAATATCTTCTTTAGATTTTGTTACAATTCTAAACAAACTTCCTTCTACACTCCTACCCATCTGGATACCATGCTGCCTGCCAATGTGTGAAACGTTTATATCATGCCATCTGTAGGTTTCTAGAGGAATGGCAACCTTTTCCCACCTGGCCCAAAGTGAATTTACTGTATATACACTTCAACAGGTTTTTTTATACCTCTTTTTAATACTTGAATTATAACAGCATTAAGTGTATCTAAATAGCTGGAGGGTTAATACAAGCACCATACTCTGGGTACTCCAGTTTCCTCCCACAGTCCAAAGGCATGCAGATTAGGCTTATTGGCATTCCCAAATTGCCCCTAATGTGTGTGTGTGTATGTGCTTGCACCCTGTGATGGGTTGGCACTTTGTCCAGGGTGTACCCCTCCTCGTGCGCAGTCTCCTGGGACAGGTTCCCAGCTTTCTCCAACCGTGTGCAGGATAAGCAGCATAGACGATGAATGAATAAATGATTTGCAATTATAATTGTAGGTACAAAATATTATTAGTTTTACTTACTTGCACACAACCTGTACGATTATACAATATTATCTCAAATGCAACTATATACAGTATAGTACTGTGGCTTTGTACCTCCAGAGTTGAGAGTTTGAGTCCCACCTACACAGGGGGTCTGTGTGTGTGGAGTTCGCATTGGTGGGTTCCTCCTGGTACTCCGGTTTCCTCCATCAGTCCAAAGACATGAGGATTAGGTTAATTGTCGTTCCCATAATTGCTCATAGTGTGTGTGTGTGTCCTGCGATGGATTGGAACCTTGTCCGGGGTGTACTCTGCCTCTTGCCCAGAGTCTCCTGTGATTCGATACGATACAGAGGAGGAATGAATGATATGCAATTATAATTATATTAAGTACATAATGTTCATTTTATAAATATTGATTCTAATTTAAAAGGCTTTTTTTTATATGCATGTATTTATTATTAATAAATACTAAATAAATTGTGATTAATTAATTATTAATAAATAATAGATTATATATATCATTTTTTGCATTAACTGTACATTTTTTCTATAGTACATAATTTATTTAAAAAATATATATACAAATATTTACTTTTAATTTTATTTTATAATAATAATAATAATTATTATTATTATTATTTTTTTTTTTATTATTATTATACTATATTACGAATGTGGATAATTAGACAGGTAATGTTATTGTAGTTAAATTGAGAGAAAAAAAAACCTGGCTGAGTGCCAAACTTCCAGCGCGAGTCGGAAGTGGTTATTGGGATCTGGGCCAGAATGGGGAGCACCGCCGCCGCCGCCGTACACTGCTGACTGTGTGTGTTTTTATTATTATCATCATCATCATCATCAGTATTAGAGCGTTTAATACACACTCTGATCATCACACAGCTTTGGCATCTCTCATGCAGATCCACGGACGCGGATCGCCACCGAACCCGTTAATATGTGATCGCGTTACGCTTTAATGTGTGAATGTTCCACAAAACCGTGTCGGGAAGCAGCGTGAGTCCCGAGCCCGTCGCGGGAGCATGGACGGACGCTACCTGGGTTCGGGCTTCACTGAGCGGCGAGCCACGTCAGGCGAGACCGCGGATTGGGCCTACAGCAACCCGGCCAGGTAGGACAGCCGCGGGGAGTGGACAGGACTGGGGCTGGGGAAGCTGCTTGAAGATAGGCCGCTGTATAAAATGCTGTAGATGTGTACAGTATTATCAATGCATGCTCGTTTAAAGTTGTGCACGTTTTAATTTGTACGCAAAAGTGACTATAAGTTTTTACTTACTAGTTAGTCGTGAGTTCTTGAGAGATTATGCTATAGTTGCACGTGACACCACAAAGCTTTTATTTGTTTATTTATTTATTTATTTATTTATTTATTTATTTCAAAGAGATCACGAGTGTCAAAGTTGTAATGTGTGAACTTTATAAACTCGTCTTTACACTGCACGGTGCAGATCTTTAGCTGTGAATCAGGAGAGATTTCCCTTCACGCAGTTGTTAGCTCTTAGCTACAATGTAAATAATCAGTGATGAGCCACGTGTCTGCAACTTTGTCATTGTTATTGCGGTTTAGTTGAGTATCGATTCAACCTCAGCCATGTGCACGCGCTGTATCAGTTACTGCTCGGTTAATACTAACCACTGTGGAAAGGTGTGCATTACAGAGCTAATGTTTTACATTTCTTAGTAGTAACAATAATCTGGAAAATGATGTATAACCATTACTTCAGTAATTTTAAGCCATTTTCTCAGTGCATTTTGTATTGGCAAAAAAGACAAAAAAAAAGATTTTAGATGAGCAGATCTGGAATGTTTATTTGAATAGGCGTCTTGTCAGTCACTTTATAGACACACCCCTTTAGGTTTTCATTGTCAAGTTGCATTGTTTGTCACATCGCAACTCTGACTTTAATTTTTCGATTCGTTTTTATTTGTGGACTAAAGCTTTTAACAATAGTGTTTCATTGAAAACGTCAGCGCCTCCTCAGTGCCCCGACCATAAAGACACTGAGGAGGATTAAGTGGACTGATGAGGCCCAGTGAGCCTGTGAGACCATCAAACTAAAGCTAATGACATCGCCAGTCCTGCAAATTCAATCCAGCGTATTCATGTAGTACTTTTAACAATAGTCATTGTCGGAAGCAGCTTTACAGAATTATGGAAATGCGTGTGAATGAAAATGATCAGATTTTCCCTGAGATGGCTATAGGAAGAAACCTTGAGAGAAACCAGACTCAGCAGGGAACCCATCCTCATCTGGGTGATAACAGATAGCTGGAAATGTTTTGCAGTCAAATCACTGTTTTTTATTAAGTCATACTGTGTGTTAGAAGGCTGGAAGTTCAATATAACCAGACATGTGTTTAAGTTAGTATTCGGTTCCAGTTTCGTTATTGAAGGCTCAGGTACAAAGCTGTAGGGAATTCCAGTCCTCAACTATTGAGCGACTACAGTCTCATGTTCTTAGAGAACGGCCTTCTGCATACGTCGAGGCCAGGACTGTCTTCATGGTAAAGTGGAACCACTCATCCCCAGTCACCAAGGAGACCACACAGGGCCTCCATGCCATGAGATCTCCAACCAGAAACGGGGCACAAGGATGAGTCAGACAGGTCCAGAGGGCAGAAAGGGGCTGGAACACTGGGAGCTCAGGAGCGCTATGTGTAGCTCGACAGAGACAGATGGGGAAGGGGGGAGAGAGAAGATAAGAGAGAGAGAGATAACGGGTAGGTATGGTAATAAAATGTATAAGGTGAATGTATGTTAGTGCAGAGTGCAAGCAGGGACTCCAATTGTCTGTGGAGATTGGAGTTTACTTTAACCATTTCCCACCTAGGAAATAAAATATTATCCATGCGTGAATAAGTAAGTAGATAGCTTAGTGATTATCACCTTTACCCCGTTACCCTACCCCCAGTGTACCCTAAGAGCATCTGGAATATTCTACAAAGATGTTCTGTGCATGTGTCAAAACATGCCACCTGTTGTCCAAAAATGCTACTTAATACATGGCGTGTTCTCCCGAATGGAGGCATTTCGTGAGATATACAGAAGACTTCAAGCACAGTAAAGTGATGAGCCTCTTGTTGCATGTTTGTGAATGACCATCTCACCCCAGGTGGCTTAGATCCCACTGCAATCGCTCCCTTGAACATAGGATGCATCCGTCTATGGGAATTGCACCCACAAAACACCACTTGCACATTACATGGACTCAGCTAGGAGTTATTGACACATCTCCTGTACAGTCCTGACCTTACTCCAAGCCATTTCCACTTGGGTTGTTAAAGGAGTTCCTGGGAGGCCAGAATTTCAGACGTAACGCAAGGCAGTCCGATCATGGCTCTGGCGTATTGAGACAAAGTTCTACCTTAATGGTATCCAAGCTCTAGTGAAACTCTGGGATAAGTGCCTTAGTGTAGAAGCGTATTATATAGAGAAATAAATGTAATTTTTACTCTTATAACTGTGCTCTGTTATTCTGAACAATTGGGCAAAGTCCTGGTTTTGACTTACACAAGGCAGAATTTGGCTGGTAATGATGTGCTGAGGAATATTGTAAAAACCTTATTTGCATTGCAACTTTGTCATTTAATTGCGGAAATATTTGCATCTACACCCTGCTGTTGCCGCATAACATTGTAACAATCGTATTTTTTCATCGCAACCTGCTGCTATCAACCCGCACTACAGTCGCATATTTGGGTGCGAAACTTGCTAAATGAAAGCTGAAGCTTTCCAAATCTTCTTATAAATGTTGGGTGGATTGAGCGTCAGTGGTGTTTGTTTTTTTTTGTTTTTTTTTTATTAATGATGTCATCGCCAGTTGCATGGAATCCAAGAAATTGTTTTGTATGGTACTGTGCTACAACAATGAACTTCAAATCTCCATGAAATTGCAGTAATGAAAAAAATCCTAGTGTTCACAAACATCCTTTAATGAACATTAATTAGTGGAATCATATAGATGGCATGGAATAAAATAAAACTCTCAGGACGGCTACAAATTCAATAGTTGTCATAATTTAAAGCTTAAATATACTTCTTTTTAAGGAGGTTTTTATAAGCCTTAGAGGTCATCAAGTTGTTTCTTTCAACTTGAGTGATGTATTCTGCATAAATTTCACCTGCAAACGAGTGATTTCTGCATGTCTTTAGCTGTAAAGGAACTGCCCCCTTGGAATAAGTTTTTTTTTTTTTTTTCCTATCCAATCAGAACGCTCAGACTGGGAACGATTTTTCCATTTACAGGTACCAACCAAATTATTGTGTATATATTTAGGGGATTTTATTTATGATGACGTGCAGTAAGGGCAAGCATCACGATGCCCCATTGCCATATAACAGTCAGGTAAACAAAGTAGAGACGTCCCCAAAGGTTTTGACAATGACAAAAATATAAATTTTCGCTGAAAGTCTGCTGCTTTCGTATTTTTAGACCATCAGTCTGTGTGGTGTGCCTTCTCAGCCAGGGGAGTGCGCTCACCCACAGTTTTGTCTAAGAACACAGCCATGAATAAAGAATGATAGAGAAAGATCCTGCGAGAGCAGTTTTTCCTTATCATCCAAGAACACTTTGGTGACGGACAATGCCTGTTCCAGCAGGATGGAGCAAAAGTGGCTCGGGGAACAAACCTTGGAAATCTTTTTTAAACACTGAAGCAGCAGACTTTGTGAAAATTAATACTTAGAGCACTCCACAGCTGTACAATCCAATCTCCCATCGGTTTAAAGTAGTAGCTATTTTCATTTAGCAGACACCCTTATCCAGAGCGACTTCCATCTTTATCTCAACAACAGGGACAACGTGGTGGTTGTGGGATGTGAACCTGGGACCTTCTGAACCGTAGTCCAAGGCCTTAACCACGGAGCTACCCCTGATCATAAATGAAACTCACAAGCCGCGCCACATCGAGAGAAGATCCCTCAGTAGTTCTAATGTCCTTTATTGGACAAAAGTGCTTTTGGGGTCTAACATTCATCCATCGTTTTTAACAAACTACGTTTTCACCCTCCCCCTTGTTTCATGGGACACAATAGCAAATCGACCTGTGAGCGAAACGATTTGATATGAGTGTTTATTGAACCCACAAAATTCTCCTCTTGGGGTTTGAATATGCATATTCTGGGTCATGTCCAGACCACACACACACACACACCAAGGCTAAATGTGAACCTTTTAAACGTTCCTTCTCATGCTCAATTAAATATTCCCTCTTATGAACTACACTTTTCTAGGGCCAGCACCTTCAGTGCAGGAGACACAGATCACTGGTCCACTGGCTTCATTTTCCATTTCTGTACAAACATTTTAAGCCAAGTGTTATTACTTTGTATCAGGAAACTGAAACTTATGTGGTAAGTTTGTGGTGTGTGTGGACGGAGGTGTGGTGTAGGCTGAAACCGATTCAGTGTCGAGTCAAGTCAGGTGTCACTTTTATTGACGCGTTACTCTTTTTTCTTTTTATAGTTACAGTTAATGTTGCAGAATGTCTAGGAAGCAGTTTCTGTTATCGCTTACTGTATGTAGTAACTACTATAAATGAGAATATTACCAAGCACTGAAATTGGAGACCCCTTCCATTTTAAAATGTATTTATGACCTTTATATTATATTATATTATATTATATTATATTATATTATATTATATTATATTATATTATATAGCTGATGACACACAATTTTCAATAATAAATTTTGCACTTTCCGTAAATACTGTGTAATTTATATACCTGTTATATATTTCTAATTTAGTTTTATTTAACTTTTTTTATTGTCAACTATCTTTTAGCTTATCGTTTAGTTCTCTAATGCATTTTTTCTATTATAGGGAATTTTTAAGACAGATCCGTTATATAAACATTTCACTGCATATCATAATGTGTGTTGTGTATGAGACAGACTTTTCATTTTGCATTCGAATAACAGGTTTCCTTATATCAGATTCTATAATCAGACAGTTTATTAGGCTTAGACAATGTGGATGTAATTTAAATTAACATGCCTTACAACTAAAAAAGTACATTTAGTATTTATTTATTTGTTTGTTTGTTTTATAACTCTTGCTTACAAATATACATACATGTATTCATAAATGTGAGAATCTTGAAAGATTACAAGAAATATTAATATTACTAATAATTAATTATAGCTATATAATCATAACTGCCGAGGTAATCCATAATAATAAGTAGATCATTTGTAACTGAAGTCAGTCAATTCCTAAATAGCTCAATTTCTTAAACATTAAATTGGGTTGCTGGGCTACACGGATCTCCTTGCAAGCTTCTTACCACCACTGATGTATGACAATGATGACATTTACGGTATTAACTTGATATTAAATTTTTTAACTCGGTATTAAATTATTTTAACTCGGTATTAAATTAAGTCTGTATATTAACTTGATATACTGGCACCTGTCAGAAAAAATGGCCAGTTAATCACATCTGAGCACCAGATTGTAATGGCTAGACGACTGGGTTAGGGCAATGTTAAAACGGCAGGTCTTGTGTGGTGTTTCTGAGATACGTCCAAGAGTGGACAGGATCATGGGTAGCCAAGGTTCTTTGATGCACAGGGTACCAAGGCTAGCGCAGCGGCTGTGTTGACCACTTACCTTTAGAAAAGATGGCACCAGGATGCATTGTGGGATGAAGGCATGCCGGTAGAGTTGATCATGGATCATGGAAACGGTATTCCCTGATGGTAGTGGCCTCTTTCAACATGATAATGTGGACTGTCACTTTGCAACAAACAGGTCCTGGCCTTTAAGTTCTCCAGATCTCAGTCTAATCTATGATCTACGGGGAGGATGGACAAACGCATCCAATCCATGGAGGCTCCATTTCCAATGCTTTGGTGTTTAATAACGTCCATGCTTCCAACAGGTCAGAGCTGGTTTGGCCTCACAAGGAAGAAACGTCCACATTGTTAAGCAGATGGTTTTAATGATCTGACTGACTGATGTACAATCTCACGGTATGGTGGATTGTCCATGTCATGCAGTTCTAAAGTGCAGTAAAGAAAGCACATTATGGAAGGTGGATATTTCTCCACTTCACTGCCAGCTCATATCTCTAGCAGGCAGCATCTGTGTTTGTTATAAATGGTCAATGCATATATCAAGTCTGTAACGGATGAATAGATATTTCAGGTTTCAGTGGTCACTGCTGGATGTAGAATGTTGCATTTTGCCAAGATTATGCAATCAAAATACTGTGGAATAGTGTTTGTCTGTTAGGAAAGAAGGCAGCTGTTGTCCATTGCCCAACATCCACTTGGACTTTTAATCATTTGAGTGTAGGCATGTTTTTAATATATGATAATACTTTCTATCCTGCTTGTCCTGGTTTCACATTAAAAAAACGAGCAAACAGTTTTTGTTTCAAAGGACGAGTAAAAAGCTAAATAAATGGACATCAGAAATCATGTTAAACCTTGAAATGATACATTTACTTAATCTATTGTACAGTCGCGGCCAAAAGTTTTGAGAATGACACAAATATTAGTTTTCACAAAGTTTGCTGCTAAACTGCTTTTAGATCTTTGTTTTAGTTGTTTCTGTGATGGACTGAAATATAATTACAAGCACCTTATACGTGTCAAAGGCTTTTATCGACAATTACATGACGTTTATGCATAGAGTCAGTATTTGCAGTGTTGGCCCTTCTTTTTCAGGACCTCTGCAATTGGACTGGTCATGCTCTCAATCAACTTCTGAGCCAAATTCTGACTGATAGCAACCCATTCTTTCATAATCACTTCTTGGAGTTTGTCAGAATTAGTGGGTTTTTGTTTGTCCCCCCGCCTTTTGAGGATTGACCACAAGTTCTCAATGGGATTAAGATCTGGGGAGTTTCCAGGCCATGGACCCAAAATTTTAACGTTTTGGTCCCCGAGCCACTTAGTTATCACTTTTGCCCTATGGCACGGTGCTCCATTGTGCTGGAAAATGCATTGTTCTTCACCAAACTGTTGTTGGATTGTTAAAAGAAGTTGCTGTTGGAGGGTGTTTTGGTACCATTCTTTATTCATAGCTGTGTTTTTGGGCAAAATTGTGCGTGAGCCCACTCCTTTGGATGAGAAGCAACCCCACACATGAATGGTCTCAGGATGCTTTACTGTTGGCATGACACAGAACTGATGGTAGCGCTCACCTTTTCTTCTCCGGACAAGCCTTTTTCCAGATGCCCCAAGAGGCCTAATCAGAAAATATGACTTTGCCCCAGTCCCCAGCAGTCCATTGACCATACTTTCTGCAGAAGATCAGTCTCTCCCTGATGTTTTTTTTTTTTTTGGAGAGAAGTGGCTTCTTTGCTGCCTTTCTTGAACCCAGGCCATCTTCCAAAAGTCTTTGCCTCACTGTGTGTGCAGATGCGCTCACACCTGCCTGCTGCCATTCCTGAGCAAGCTCTGCACTGGTAGCACTCTGAATCCTCTTTAGGAGACGATCCTGGCGCTTGCTGGACTTTCATGGACGTCCTAAAGCCTTCTTAACAAGAATTCTTAACATCTTTCCTTAAAGTTCTTGATGATCCTATAAATTGTTAATATTGGTGCAATCTTAGTAGCCACAATATCCTTGCCTGTGAAGCCAATTTTATGCAACGCAATGATGGCTGCACACGTTTCCTTGCAGGTCACCGTGGTTAACAATGGAAGAACAATGATTTCAAGCATCACCCTCCTTTTAACATGTCAAGTCTGCCATTCTAACCCAATCAGCCTGACATAAAGATCTCCAGCCTTGTGCTCGTCAACATTCTCACCTGAGTTAACAAGACGATTACTGAAATGATCTCAGCAGGTCCTTTAATGACAGCAATGAAATGCAGTGGAAAGGTTTTGGTAATTTGGAATTATGTTAATTTTCATGGCCAAGAAGGACAATGCAATTCATCTGATCACTCTTCATAACATTCTGGACTATATGCAAATTTCTATTATAAAAACTCAAGCAGCAACTTTTCCAATTTCCAATATTTATGTAATTCTCAAAACCTTTGGCGATGACTGTATGTCTGGCATTCTTCCTGCATTTATCATGCACACACTGCAATCTCGCGGTGTGATGGTTAGTCCGTGTCATGCAGTTCTAAAGTGCAGTGAAGAAAGCACATTATGGATGTTTAGGAAATAAAACGGTAATGAATAGCCTCCAGTTGATTTATCTGCTGGTTAAATACCTTCACAGACCGGCTTTTATTCAGTCTAACATGGAGCACCTGTAAAGAAATGGCAGATGTGGCCTACCACTGCAAATGAAAGGTTTCCATCTGCGGTAGATAATCATAGTATGTAGTGTTTTATGCTATTGCATAGCATCGTTTTGATCACGGGCTGGTCTTACATCTCGGATGTTGCTTTCAGGTGAGTTCATTCCAACTTACTCTTCACACATTCCCATGATTCGCGCGAGTTTGATTCCCGGTGATGCTGTAACCTCTCGCAGCCGGAGGTCTAGAGAAAGCTCATTGGCCGAGCTCTCTCAGAGTCGAGGGGTGAGAGGTACTTAGTGCTCCCACATTTATCACAGCTCTACAGCTAGTCAGGGGCATCTAGGAAGATAGCGATGCAGATGTCCTCCGAGTGTGTTACGCCGCTCCCTGAGCGGGCAGTTTGAAAAGATGCGGCCAAAGGTGCATCACGTGGTTCGGAGGAAACGTGATAGTCTTTTGGTGTCAATGTGGTATGAATTGCCACACAAAAGTTTCATAACGCAAGTATATATACAGTGGTGTGAAAAACTATTTGCCCCCTTCCTGAGTTCTTATTCTTTTGCATGTTTGTCACACCTAAATGTTTCTGCTCATCAAAAAACGTTAACTATTAGTCAAATATAACATAATTGAACACAAAATGCAGTTTTTAAATGAAGGTTTACGTTATCTACATGGCCCTGTGTGAAAAAGTGATTGCCCCACTTGTTAAAAAATAACTTAACTGTGGTTTATCACACCTGAGTTCAATTTCTGTAGTCACCCCCAGGCCTGATTACTGCCACACCTGTTTCAATCAAGAAATCACTTAAATAGGAGCTACTTGACACAGAGAAGTAGACCAAAAGCACCTCAAAAGCTAGACATCATGCCAAGATCCAAAGAAATTCAGGAACAAATGAGAACAAAAGTAATTGAGATCCATCAGTCTGGTAAAGGTTATAAAGCCTTTTCTAAAGCTTTGGGACTCCAGCGAACCACAGTGAGAGCCATTATCCACAAATGGCAAAAACATGGAACAGTGGTGAACCTTCCCAGGAGTGGCCAGCCGACCAAAATTACCCCAAGAGCGCAGAGACAACTCATCCGAGAGGCCACAAAAGACCCCAGGACAACATCTAAAGAACTGCAGGCCTCACTTGCCTCAATTAAGGTCAGTGTTCACGACTCCACGATAAGAAAGAGACTGGGCAAAAACGGCCTGCATGGCAGATTTCCAAGGCGCAAACCACTTTTAAGCAAAAAGAACATTAAGGCTCGTCTCAATTTTGCTAAAAAACATCTCAAGGATTGCCAAAACTTTTGGGAAAAAACCTTGTGGACCGACGAGACAAAAGTTGAACTTTTTGGAAGGTGCGTGTCCCGTTACATCTGGCGTAAAAGTAACACAGCATTTCAGAAAAAGAACATCATACCAACAGTAAAATATGGTGGTGGTAGTGTGATGGTCTGGGATTGTTTTGCTGCTTCAGGACCTGGAAGGCTTGCTGTGATAGATGGAACCATGAATTCTACTGTCTACCAAAAAATCCTGAAGGAGAATGTCCGGCCATCTGTTCGTCAACTCAAGCTGAAGCGATCTTGGGTGCTGCAGCAGGACAATGACCCAAAACACACCGGCAAATCCACCTCTGAATGGCTGAAGAAAAACAAAATGAAGACTTTGGAGTGGCCTAGTCAAATTCCTGACCTGAATCCTATTGAGATGTTGTGGCATGACCTTAAAAAGGCGGTTCATGCTAGAAAACCCTCAAATAAAGCTGAATTACAACAATTCTGCAAAGATGAGTGGGCCAAAATTCCTCCAGAGCGCTGTAAAAGACTCGTTGCAAGTTATCGCAAACGCTTGATTGCAGTTATTGCTGCTAAGGGTGGCCCAACCAGTTATTAGGTTCAGGGGGCAATTACTTTTTCACACAGGGCCATGTAGGTTTGGATTTTTTTTTCTCCCTAAATAATAAAAACCATCATTTAAAAACTGCATTTTGTGTTTACTTGTGTTATCTTTGACTAATAGTTAAATGTGTTTGATGATCAGAAACATTTAAGTGTGACAAACATGCAAAAGAATAAGAAATCAGGAAGGGGGCAAATAGTTTTTCACACCACTGTACGTTTCATAATACAAGCTTACAGAAAGTTGGACTGGCTGCTCTGAGGTTGTCGGTTTGAATCAGTATCATGTAAAGGCTGATTAAGATCTGCGTCATTATAAAAATTTGGAAAAGTGAAATCATTGCATTCCTACTCACTTATTTTCTATCTATCTATTGTTTGTATATTTTTTGTTATTCTCACTCACGCAACGACAAAGTGTTTATCCTCTGTGTAATTACAGGATCATATCATTGTTGATACACAAAGTGTTTAGATAAACAGATTTTCAGATTTCATAATGCATTATGCAACTGTGTTGCTTTTAGCTCCAGTTATGGTGCGAGTCACATAGAGACAGAGCTTCCCCAAAGGCAATCCTATGCCTCCAGTCATACACTCACTACCTACACCACCTCTCATCACCCCACAGGTAAGCATGCAGCGCTGCTTTAGACAGGAAGCAATTTACCAATCACAAGCTCACAATTTCCTGTGAATAATTATTTTCATCCCATTCTATGATGTCCTACTGCTGGGTAGGTGTATCTGGTGTCTTTGATGCTAGTCTGCACACCACCGGAGGGAGCACTACTGAGTCATCAGTCATGAATTTCCTTTCTTCCATTGAATCCCGAGGCCTTCAGGCTGGACCTGCAGCCACATCTTCACTTCCTCAGTTCAGGACTTCACCATGGCAGACTGGTAAGAGAACAGCTTCTGATATCTATTTGAGAGTAAATGTATGCATTTAAACGTCTGCAGGTAACTAGTGATAAAAATTTCCCTGCCTGGAAAAAGGTCACTATTACAGAAGGGTCAAACTATTGGCCTGCATCAAGCAAAAATATTGGAACGGTCATTCAGGCTAATCAGACAAAAAGCTTCAGTTTTCTAGGGAGCATAAATATTGGAGCAATAAAAAAGGTCTGGAGTCTATTCCAAAGCGAAAGGTGCACCGGGGTATGAAAGGAAGGTGCATGAAGTGATGCACCCATCATGCACTGCGCCCACCGTAAAAGCCTCTGGAGGCAGTGTTATGATCTGGGGTTGCTTCAGTTGTTCAGGTCTAGACTCAGCAACGTTATGCAACGTAAAATAAAATGAAGTCAGCTGACAACCTTAATGTATTAAATGAACAGAGTATCAGAGGATCCAGGATTCAAATTGTGGAAAAAGTGCTTCTGGGAGCATGAAACATATTAGTGTGCATGTATTTATAAGCATGCATATGTATTTATTCATTTGAGGTGGTGAGATCTTTTGTCTGATTTGATCTGTTGAACGGTCAGTACCAAGGTCACTGGGCCCCTTGCCAACATGTGTGTAAACCATCACCTTAGGATCCGTTAAAGCAATAAAGTTTATGTGCAGCTGAACAGCTTGTTCCTTTGTTTCATTTCCCTCTATAGGCACAAATTCCTCAACAGAGCTCTTTCTTACTGGAGCTCTCCCATCTTCTGGAACATTTTCTACCCTGTCTGCTCTTTCTTCCTACCAGCACCCCGGCACCTTTCCCCCTCGGAGTTTCCCCACATCGGCATTACCTGTTCAGCACACTACATTTAGCCCATCAAATGGCCTGCTTTCTCCTAATGACCCTTTACTTCACATGAAATCTTCGCAAACCACTGTGCCAACAGCTTTTGCCTTCGACCGCCTGGGTGGTGCTTCCCTGGGCTCCAGCCTCCCAATCCAGTCCTCCACATATCGCTCAGCCCAGGAGTCTGCGCCACATCTTCTCCAGCCACAATTCAGCCTTCTGCCATCTCCTGTGAGTAACTCTCAGCAAACTATCCAACCTTATGGAGCGCCAGTTTTCTCCAGCTCCATCGAACGAGCACTTCAGCGTGAATGTAGTGTCATCAAGCACCACCAGCGGCCTTCCAGCACCCAGCCTGTCCAGCAGCAGCTGTCTGTCAGTGCACAACACTCTTTGCAAGATTACCTACCTGACGATACTGATGTCTCCTACCAAGATCCTTCTCGACATACGCCTGTTCCAGACAGTCCCAATGGAATTCCCGGTCAGGCCATCAATAGCACCTCTCAGCAGAAGACAGCCACAGTTCAGCTGCAGCAAACCCAGACACATTCCTCGTCTGTGCCCTCTTCAGGGTTTTCATCCACATGTGGAGTGAAGGCCAAGGATGATTCTAGTGAAGCAGCAGAGCATCTTGGGGAGGGCTCAGAGCTGCATGAGCAGGTAGTCTCATCACCCATGCAACAGCATGGGTATCCTTCCACAGCCCAGAAACAGAGCTCTGTGATTGCTAGCCAGTCACAGCCATATTCTTCAGCACAGCTTTCCAGTTTGATGTCCATAAGCCCTTCCCAAAGCTACATTAGATCACCAAGTCTCATGAGCAACCTCAGTGAACCGCAAGCCTTCTCTTCCAATCAGCCAGAGAAACTACCTTCTATATACAAAACGTTACCATCGTTGGCTCCTCAGTCAGAAAACGAGACATCTGTTAGCCGCTCTCTTATGTACGCTTCTGGCCAAAAGCACATAATGTCTTCAGCATCGAACAGAGAGGAGTATAATGAGCAGGCACAAAGGCTTTGTATGGGCAATGCCTCTCACAATTATTCTTCCAGCCACTCTCAGAGCCTATCCACTGTTAGTTATTATCCCCAGGGACCTGAATCTGTTAGTCCCTCTCAGAGCTATGCATCAGGTCAGTCTGTCACACCTAGTCCTCCCTTTTCTTCCTCCTTTGCCCACAGTTTACCATCCGGTAATTCCACCCGGGATTACACCCTGATGCAGTCTTCTCCAAGCAGGACAGATGATATGCTGTTGCAGCAGACCCAGAAATACTTACTGTCTGACCAGTCAACAGCCTCCACCGTCACTTATACGCAAGCCATCCAGAATAACCAGTCCGCAGTGGAACAAAGCTCAGCCTATGGCAAAAGTAAAGAAGATGAGAGTATGTTCCTCAGCTCCAAAGAGAACTGTGGAGAGCTTCCTATTCAGAATATACAGGCATTACAACAGGCTTCAATAAGTAGTTCTACCCAGACTGTCACAAATAGTGATGTTGGGGTACAGAGTAATGTTGTATATGTTGTTTTAAAAATGGAAGACAGACAGGCTCATAGCGTGATCCGAAGCAACTCTCGATCCGAAGATCAGCTAACAGGTCTTGCACCAATGTCTTCTATCAAGGATGAGAGAATTAGTACTTTAATTGGGCAGTTGCCAAGCACCACCGATTCTCATGTCTCCTCTGGAACAAAAAATAACTCTACGTTAATGCAGGCCTCCCATGTGACTTTAAATGCTGACCAGTTGAAAGAAAACCCTGTGCTCCTTAAAGTTCCCACTGCTCAGCAAGAGGACCAGAGTAACAGAGGAGATCATAGGCAGTTGTCGCAGGAACAGGCACAGTTTGTTCAGCTGCCCAGTGCCCAAGTTCTACTGGAGCCCTCTCAGATGATCCTTCTTCAACCCCCTTTGCTCCATACAGGGCCAAATCAGTCTAAGCCAGTTCAAACGCACCCAGTTTCAGTTCAGTTCCTGCAAATGAATAATGAAATCCTAAATTCTGCAGTCAGTGGGGTTGAGATTTCGCAGATAGCCCCCCAAGCTAGGGAGTCCACAAAGCAATACCCGGTACAAAAAGACACTTTTAGCCATCCGACTAATCAGCATGATGCCAAGCAGCACTTTACCTTAAGCTCTATCTGTTTTCCCGATTCCATGCTGATGACAGATGAGAGGAACATTCTGTCCAACGTGGACGACATCCTAGCTGCCACAGCAGCTGCCTGTGGAGTCACACCACAGGACTTTAAAACCTCATCCTCTGAAGGGGACTTGGGATCCATATCCAGCCCTTCAGACTCGAAATGCCACTATGAGTTAGCTAATAACAAGCATGACGCTAATACCTTCCCTTCACAGCGCATGATTTCGAACACGCAGTCCATTACTTTATCTGTAAATGGTGGTCAGTTGACAACAGACATTCAAGTTAATGGAAACCAAGAATTCTCTCACATACAGCAAAATGGCGCTAAGCATGAATTATCTGACAAGGTGTCAGAGCACCACAAGAAAAATGAAGTATTCCCCAAGGGGCTTAACAGCAATGAGTCTTCTATAAATTCTAATGGAGGTACTATTAACACATTTGCCAACAACCACACAAACTATAATCTAACTTCCCAGGAGTATAACCTCACTGGTTTTGAGAAAGCAGACACCATATTAAAAAATAAGAATCAATCCAAAGTAGTGAAGAGTGTTAAGTTGGAAGAAAAGTTGGCAGAATGCTCTGCTGATGGTCTTTCAAAGAAGCGAGTCAGGTCAAAGGGTTCTTCCAAGCAAGCTAGTGAAACTGAAAATGGTCAACCAAAATCTCAAAAAAGAAGTGGCCAAGTAAAACGTCAGAACTCCAAAGGAAGCGAAACAAGTCCGTCCTCTGCCTCTGAGGGCTGTCTTGATGGCTACCAGCAACAGGAAAGAATACGTCAAAAAATAAGGGAGGTAGAAGAAAAACAGCCAGATGTTAAAACTGGGTTCATCGGATCTTTCTTGGACTTTCTTAAATCCGGACCCAAGCAGCAATTCTCATCACCACCCATACGGTCACCCAACCGCTCAAGAAAGCCTTCAGTTCCTAAAAGACCTTTTAATCAATTGGCACTGCCCCCTAAACCCATTCCACTATCAACTCCAGTGGTTTCACCAGACATCAATACTGTTAGCTCTACTAAAAGATTGGATGAGGATCTTCAGAAAAACCTGGAGACACTTCCATCCTTCTCGTCAGACGAAGATGAATCCGTTGGTAAAAACCAAGACCTTCAAAAGAGCATTAGTTCTGCACTTTCTTCTTTAGATGAGTCCACGGAGAAGCAACCCTCAGGTGTGTATTTACTGTTAATGCCTAATGCCTTATCTCTAGTTAGTATTTTGTAATGGTTAGATTTAATATTATAGTGTCCTGTCTCTAGACAGCAAAAGTTCAAGTGATGGCACTGGTCAAGATCAGTCATCAAGTGCACAGTCTGTAGATGCAAAACTAAAGGACCAGCAAAAGCCTGCTCTGAATGACATGCCAGTGGAGGAACTGGTGAAGAACATACCTCCCAACAAACTTGCAATATGCCTGACTACTGTAGCTATCGAAGGCCTCACAGATGAGGAACTGTCTGACAGCGGAGAGGAGGGCATGTACAGAGAACGTGATGAGTTCGTGGTAAAAAATGAGGACATAGAAAGCCTGCAGGTATGTAAATAACTTGAATTGAATGTCTTTCTTTGGCAGATAAGTGTGTTGTATGTACATGATAATAAATATCTCCACATTGATTTACACAACTGTAGGCTTAAAATAATACAACAGAACATGTTCCAGTTCAGTACATGAATGTGAACTATTAGTAAAGATTAAAGGCAAGAAGTATTATAGAGTTTATAAAATAAATCGAAAGTTTCGAAATTAAGTCAGTTTCCAGTGGAACAATTCAATTTTTTGCAATGATTTTTCCGTGCACCTTGACGGCATGGAACATTTAATTGGTATTTTAAACTCTATTTGGGTACTTTATCTAAATACACCATATGGCCATATGTTTGTAGACACCTGACCGACAACCGCATATGTCCTTATTGAACATCCCATTCAAGATATCGTCCTCCTTTTGCTGTTATAATAACCTCCATCATTCTGGGGAGGGTAGTTTACTAGTTTTAAGAGCTTGGCTATGGGGATTTGTGTTTATTTAGCCACAAGAGCAGTATTACGGTCAGGCACTGATGTTGGGTAAGCAGGCCTGAGGTGTGGCCAATGTTCTAGGCCATCCCAAAGGTGTTCAGTGGGGTTGAGGTCTTGCTCCAACCTTGGTTAACCCCCATCACCGTGTATTTACGTTAAACTTGGTTTGTGCATAGAACACTGTCATGCTCAAAATGCGGAAATCGTAATGCTAGTACATCCTGTACAGTTATTTGCTTCCAATGATGTGGTAACTGTCTGGGCGCAGGCTTAAATATGGGTGAAATAGTCTTGAGCCATTTAATCTACCCTCTGGGGATGGGAACCACCAGGGCCCACCTGATACTAATGTTATCACAATACCTAGGTGCCGATTCAATTTGTATTGCAATTCTATAAGTATCACAATTTTACAAATGTTTATCGTACAATGTTAAATTGTTTTCAGAGTTCATTATATTTTGAAACAAACTTTAGTCGCAAATTATTCGCTCCTGCCACAAAAGATGCTGTGCTGTCTTCCAATGTATAAATAGTTTAGAGCACACACCAAGTGTTATATATTAACCTGTATATACTGTATTAGTGTTACCACCTCCAACACAAACATATATGAAATCATAATTAATCTGTAGTATTCACAGTGTGTTTATTCACGAAAGATTGTAAACCTGTTAACCTATAACCTATTCAGTTATTTAGGCATACTGTATTTTTTTTTTCAGATGTCAAAGGCACAATAGAAATTATTATTATTTATTATTATATTGTATGAAAATGTTTGGATTTGATTTGATGTGCAATGTGGCCTGTTTGTATTTTATTGTACGTAGGTGACATTGAAGGCAGGAATAGAACCTCCAGCCATTTGGAAGGTACAAAAGGCCTTGCTGCAGAAATTCATACCCGAGCTGAGAGATGGAAAACGAGTGTTTTCCGCTACCAACAGTGTGAGTGTTTAAAAGCATTGTCAGACAAGTACATCGTTTGGTTACGTCAGGCATGTGAGGAGGTCTAACCAGTTTGATGCGCCTTCCATGCTAAAAGAATTACAGCAGAGTTGTGGTGCGAATACTGACATCTTTATAGAAGACATAATACTACACATTGCTGCCGCAAAACTGGCAGAATTGAATGAAACCTTTGCAGTATTTGTTTTTTTTAACCTAAACTTAAATCTGCACCATAAATCGAAATATTGAGTAGATGTGTAGTTATGTGCCAGATGACGTCACAGCATCATGCAAAACTAGCTGGACAGAATTTCATAAAATCTTTTGAAGTACTTGGATATCTACCTGAAGTTTAACCTGCGCCATAAGTGAAATCAAAATATTGAGTAAAAGCGATGTTATAAACAGTTATGTGTCGGATTTAAGAACCTACTTTAAAATAAGTTACTAATAAGCTACTTGCTCAATGTAAATACTCGGTACCCGTAAACCAAGACTTTCGTTTTCCAATTCAAAATTTATAAAAATCTTTGCTTGTCTTGCAGAACACTCGCAAACAGTGTTACTCGCAATCCAAGGTTTCACTGTATAGTGAATTTTAACCCACTAAAGTTTGTACAAATTTTAGGACAAAACTTAATCTTTATAAATTTTTCATCTGTGATTCACTCTCAAATACTAAATAGAGAGTGTATTTGACTGACGACAAAAGAATTACTTGGCGTAAGCAAGGGTTAAACATAAACTACTGTAGGTAATTGTTGTACAATTTCCTAATATTTGGCCATCAGGCTGGTGGAAACCAATACCATATAATATTGTCACAGCAAACCAAATGTTGTTGTGAAATAACAGTTCAGAATTAAAAACCTGTAATTAAATTTTTTATTTTCAATCAAAAAAGGAAGGGCTTTATCTTTGTTGCAGGCCAACGTACGTGGGCTTCAACCTGAAATAATATCATCACTGATTACATTAAAGCTGATCAGCTCATTATTTAGCTTCAACCTTTTAACGATTTCTACAAACTCAGCGAGTGTAAATAAAAATCAATGTATCTCTGAGAATGCATAAATAACAACAGGCCCACTTGCTCAGACAAAGGAGTTAAGTTTGGTACTGAGGAGGACTACAAAACCCCTGGAGATGTCATGGAGAGGACAAATACTGTAGATATTAGAGGGCAGGTTTTCTACACCAAGCGCATGAGATGATAACATCTTGGTTAATTTGTTTAATAAGGTATATAAAGTTGTCATTATGTATAAGCGTTCACTAATTATGTTGCATTTCAGATGGGGGGGTGCAGTATGTATATGGTCAACCCTTGCTAGTCAAGGCATTGTTATTAGTCAGAGCACCTTCACACGTGCATTAAGGAGGTCTCGGCATTGCATGCTTATGATTTCACAAAAATATAGGAATGAATTATGCATGCAATAGCATTTCGAGTGCTCACAGTAGTAAGACAGTGTGTATTTTTTTCACCATGGCGCCATAGGGTAAATTAAGCTTACACACTTCGTACTAAGACACTTTGTACTTGAGCAATCGGACTGTATCTATGTAATCGGTATTGTCTCCTGCTATGTCAAGTTTCACAATAGATTGGTGTACTGTAAATAAATAGATCAATCAATCAAAAGTATTTTTACACCCCTATTGGTTAGGTTGAATGTGGCTGTTTATAATATGTAGTAAATTCTGTGCATCTGTTTTGTCTAAAAGAACTGGTTAGTCGAACAGGTCCAGGTGAACATGCATTGATATTGTGATTATTATGCTAGAACATGGTATAAAGTGTAACTTCTGTGTTTTTTCTATTATGTCCCTTGTTGCACAGTACCTGGGTTATTTCGGAGATGCTAAGACCATGTACCGTAGAGTATACGTCAAGTTTCTTGACACTGTGAACAAGCGGGAGTATGTGCGAGTCTGCAACAGAAAACCAAGGTGCAAGCCCATGCATTCTGTAAGGTATGACTGCATTGACTTTTTTTTTTCCTGTATACGTTTTGCTTGATGTTCCCTTCACACACCAAATATGTCATAAGCCAGAGGACAATGGAAGTAGTTTTTTCTGCCCCAAGTCACATTGCATACATTGGAATCCCCCCACTCACTCACACACTCGCATCACCACCAACGAATGGCAGCACATTCCCGTCTCAGCCAGCTGTCAGATTTGAACTGTCCGTGAGCAAGCTGAGCCCACTCATCAGGCTTCAGAAAGAGCAACATACAGTTTATGCAGGTTTTCTGTTATGCCGGTCATTCAGTGTGGATTGAAATTTGTTAGTCTGCTTGGAAATGTTTTAACATAAGCATTCGCACTTGGTTTGCATTTATTTATTTATTTTTTTCCTTTTTCTATCTTGCATAGAGGTTCTCAGAAGGCTCTGCACGCCCGAAAAGCTGCCGCACCGACAGCGTCCGACTCCTCTGCTTTGAAATCCGGCACAAAGCAAAGCCTGTCCAAGCCCAGGCCAAAACAGGCAAAAGCCAAGGCTGAACCTCCACCGAAAAAACGGAAGAAATGGAAGGAGGAGTTCACAGACTCGACACAGCTGGCATCTCCAGAAACCGCATGTGAAGATGACGGTGAGTAGTAGAGATGGGAGAGAGGCGTTGAATCGATTATAAGTTGCGATTCTTTTCTATGGCGTTTCATGCATCCCTACACTGAGACCAAAATCTATTAATTTTTTTAGTTACATTTTTTATTTTATTCATAACAGATATGCACAGCCAGTGCCAGTGGCCAGAATTGGCTAGTTTCCAGCTTGATAGGATGTAACCGAGTGCAACAGAATCACATTTGTATGTTAAAAGCCTTTGATTAGCTGTTTTCTTCAAATCCTGCAAGTGAATTTATCTCACACCCACTCATTAAACCACAAGCACTAATTAGTCTTGAAAATCACATGCAGTAGGATCTGTGCACGCACTTGTGCCTGCAACTGATCAACACGTGCTCATTGTTGAGTGGAGTTTAAAGACTTTGGAGGCATTTGAGTCACTGAAACATCGCCATTTCTTTTATAATCTTACAGGCGGAGCACTCTAAACCATCCACACATTTGCATCCCATGTTGTTGGTGTGTATTATTTGCTAAACTTATGCTCAGGCATTATGATAATTTTTTAAAGGTTCAGTATCTTAAAATTGTAACAAGATCTGGAAAAGGTTTAATATCGAATCAGGATATTTAGCCCCTTTAACGAATATCCCATATAGCTCCCCTTACAGTGTTTCTGCTCATCCGTGGCTTACAATTTTTGGCAGTCGATTTTTCGACTTTACATTTACATTTAGGCATTTGGCAGACGCTCTTATATATAAACTTACATTTTTTTATCTTATTACACATCTGAGCAGTTGAGGGTTAAGGGCCTTGCTCAAGGGCCCAACAGTAGCAACTTGGTGGTTGTGGGGTTTGAACCTAGGACCTTCCGAACCGTAGTCCAATGCCTTAACCACTGAGCTACCCCTGGCCCTGGCGACTTTACAACGCTAACAAAATGTGAGGCCACAAGCCAAACCTCCTCTCAGTTATGAGGGTGAACTACTGATACTCTACATTGTACTTTGTTTCCAGTAGAATTTGCATGAAATTATATATTTTTTTTATTGTGCTCAATTTTCATCTAATGTAAGAGTTGTGAGCATGGTTAAGGTAGGCTTAGCTAACCTGTTAGGTGTACAATATGAAAATTTTTTGGCCAAGGAATGTAGACCCCATTTTCATCATTCAAGCAGCATCTGTAATTTACTTTCCATTTGGACTTTCCATATTTTCACTTTTCAACTGCTGGAAACACACAGCTATCCATATTTTGGATGGAAATAATACCTTATTTATTTGGCACAATACATGTTTTGAATTCTTGAAAAAGAACCATTTTACAGAATCATTAGCCTTGTTTTGACACTCGTCATAGTGTTCCCTTTCTTCTCGAATCTCAGAGTTTACACCACCGGTACCGTTTGCCTCGCGCTTCCTCAACACCAGGACGATGAAGGAAACCTTCAAGAGTTTTGTGGAGCTCCTGATCAGCGTTGCTCTGGACGCAGACGTCATGGTGACACTGGAGAGAGAGAACGGTAAGGACATAATTTGATTTACTGTATTGTCTGATCAATATTTTGATTAAAATTTATGATTTGATTTCAATATTTTTTTCAAATTTTCTCCCTAATTTAGTCAAAGCCAATTCCCACTCGCACTTCCACATCATGTGTACAACCACCAGGAAAGTACTATGTGCTCCTTCCACTTGCTTGAGCTCATAGACACCCGTCATTGTCTGTAGATCCATGATTGATGTGAGAGCGCTAAGTGCCTCCTATCCCTCCTCTCTGACACAACTCGGCCCAGCATCATCCAGCATCACCCAGGATTCAAACTCGCCACCTTATCATTGACTAATCATTCTTTCTGAGGAGTTCGTAATTTATATAAACCAAAGTTCTGTTTATTCTTTAAATCTATAGTGCTAAATCCTGATATCAATCCGATTCAGGAGAAAAACAAAATGTGCAAGGCACAGTAACACAAAGTAGGACAGGAGCATTGGAATGTTTAAAAATAGGATATCGTGTCATATTATAATGATGCTGCCCTTTTCTCCTGCCTCACTCACTGATGCATTCTCACCCTGGGTTTTTATTCCAGTGCAGTTATGAATCTTCCCTTAGTGCTGATATTTCATTTTTATGTCAGGTTCAGAAATAATAGTTTGAAATATTCAGCCTGACCGATCAATGTTTTTTTGGAAATCCTGAAATCAGATTGCACATTACTTATTTTAAAAAAAATTATAATTTTGGGGGGATTTTCCCTGATTTTTCTCCCTAATGTAGTCGTGTCCAATTCCTCCGCGTCACTAGGGGGCTCCCACATAAGGCTACTACTACCACTCAGTGGGAGGGCCGAAGACTATCACGTGTTTCCTCCGAACCACATGACGCCAGCCGACCGCATCTTTTCGAACTGCTCGCTCACGAGACGTGGGCGGAGTAACACACTCTGAGGACAGCGCTATCCGCTCCTTCCGCTTGCATGAGCTCACAGACGCCCCTGATTGGCTGTAGAGCCGTGATTGATATGGAAGCACTAAGTACCTCTCACCCCTCCCCTCTGAGAGAGCTCGGCCAATCAGCTCTCTCTAGACCTCCAGCTGCGAGAGGTTACAGCATCACCCGGGAATTCGCGATCTCCAGATGATAGGACGAGCACTTTAACACTGCGTCCCAACATTGTTTATTTTGTAAATATTGTCATTTCATAAGGAAAATGCAAGAAACCGGTCTTAATGTAGTTTACACAAGAGTTTGACATTGAGATCATGCAAGTACAGTATTTACACACAACAAGGTTTCAGGTATCCGTGCTGTCTTTCAGATGAACTTCTGCTGCCTCATATGAAGAAAGTGGATGGCATGATCACGGACAATAGGAGGAGGCTGCTGCCCAAGCTGCGGGTGGGACAGGTGTTCAAAGTGAGCAAGCCCTCAAACATCTAAGCCACCAACTTCTACAGACATCTGTCCAAAACAAGGGCATGGATAATAACCCTTGAAGTGTACATACATTTTTTGGGTCCCTATATATAAATAATATAGTGCATAAATTCCTGCTGTCCAACAGAAATGGGAGAAAATCAATTCCATGCTACACTATTTTGCCAAAAGTAATCGCTTGCCTGTCTTCACATGCATATGAACTTGAGTAACTTTTGATTCTTAGGGCATAGGGTTTAATATGGTGTTGGCCCAGCCTTTGCAGCTATGATAATATGAACTCCTCTGCTTTGTGCACTGGTGCGTGGTCTTGTTGGAACTGGTGTGGGATTGGTATTCAGGAAGTCTTAATACTTCAGCATACCAAGACAGTTTCATGCTCCCAACTTCCAACTTTGGACGGCTCCGTCCTGTTCCAACATGACTGCGCACCAGTGAACAAAACAAGGTCCATCAAGACATGGATGAGCGAGTTTGGTGTGGAAGAACTTGACTGGCCTGCATAAGGTAGAACCTGACCGTAACCAGATAGAACACCTTTGGGACACCTCCCTGTAATTTTCTTTTAGAAATATTATATCAAGTTTCCATAGCAACCAAGCTGCATCACAGCTGTTTCTTTTTAACCCTTTTGGCAGCTTTCTTGTTTAATATTCTGGTAAATTGCTTATTGGTTATTAAATGTGCATCTTATTTACATACATTCACTAACATCACCAACTGTGGTAAGCATGCAGTGCTCTCCCCGCTACAACCAGCGTTTGATTCCTGCTCAGGGCATCCGTTTTGCATTAATATTGTTTAGAAGTGCTTTTTTGCAACACTGGATTAGGGGCATTCATTCAACGTTATCTCATCACCATTTCATCAGAGTAAATACCAACTTTGTCATCTGTAACGTTGCTAAATTAACATCATTTGGGCAACCGTATTTTATTAAAGGTGTTCAATGCGTACAAAAAAATTGTCAGTTGTGGTCTTGTGCCAGTAATCAGTTTTACAATATACTGCATTATAAGGTAGTTGGTCATCATAAAATACCCATTGAAGTGTAACAAACGTTTAAGTCAATCAAGCCCACACTTCCTCTTCTGAAAGCAGTGATTATGCAAGCTGTTATGCAAGCAGTTGGTGCATTAGTTTATTAGCTGGGGAAAACAGTAATGGCCACGGAAGCAGAAACTGGAAAAATCCCCAAATATTTAAGGTCTGACGTAAGGGAGCACTTCGGTTTCCCGTCAAGTTCCATTGCCCACCGGTTAGTGAATCAAACGGTTACATTGTGCCAAATCCACCAAATAAGCGGTACAGATGCTGGCATGAATACAACCACGGTCTGGCAATCATGAAGACACACACACACAAATATGAAACACAGTTTAGAGTCTCACCAACGACTAGTGTACAGTTTGTTTTCATTATTTTTATAAAATGTAATTACTGGTTTTCAGAATGTTCAATATATTAATATAAAAAATGGAAATTCCAGGCAATGCTTATTATTATTCCTTATTATATTGAGACACAACTGCATCGTACCAAGTTTAAAGACGACAAAAGTCACTTTTTAGTAATTTTCTATTAGCCAAGGGTCGAACATGCCAATTCGATTTTCGATTGTAATCTCATATACTGTGCCAAGAGACCCAATGAGCTGATAACCACTAACCCTCCTTTGCTCTTAAGAAGGCTAAGTCAGCCTGTAGTGGTTAGAAGCTAATCTCTAATGGCAAACCTAGCCCTCCTCAGCTTATAGTCGTGGTTTAATGCTCTTACATATACGAGGGGGTTTTTAGATAAGCCATATTTTCGCCATGTCTTCCCTCAGATGCCTTAAATCCTGGGAGTAGAATTTGCTAATGACGGTCTGGTCCCTGGGGATGAATTTTTAATGCACAATGTTGAAAATAAGCATGCAGTCGTTCGAGCTGCGGACCAGCCTGACCTCTTTCAGTTGGTCGTGAAGGAATAGGTTCTTTCACAGTTAGGACTGTTGTGTCGTCTCAGGGTTGTACTCATACACCAAAGTTTTGTCATGGGGATTGATCCTCGTCATGTAGGACGGATCATCCCCGGCGTGCTGATGGAGTTAGACAGTAGACAGTCTCCTGGACTACTCCGTATGACACCGACAATGGCAGCAAAGTTGTTGTTCGGCGAAGATGTACAAGTTGCCGAATGGTTTCGACGTTTTTGGGGCTTGAGCTTGTTGAAAGTCTTCCAGTGATGATCTTCCACACTGGAAGTGTGCGTGCCATACAAAACACCTCATTCGTCTCATTGCAGCATCGCCGGAAACTCACAGAATCATGTCGAACGTCTCTGTGACATATGTGCACTTTTTCGCACAGAAGTTCATGATAAAATGGCAGACATGGTAACACAGGAGTCGCCACGGAATAGCACCAGTTGCGCCTCCCTAAATGTAGACGGGACAATGTCTTTTGGCACACTGACTTATGAAGCTTAGTGTTTCCTGTGACTGTGTGTGCAGCCTTGTGCTGCCATGTGTTGGCGTGTTACAAAGGTAGTCTCAACGTTTTGATACCACCTCATATATACATTGTTTTCCAAGAATGCTGATAATCAGAAATGCAAGTTTAAAAAACCTTAAGAAGAGAAAAAATCAAGCATGCAACATGTAGTATGAGTATGGCATTGTCCCTAATGGACAAAGCAGTCACATTATAAAGTACAAGTTGACACTTTAGACACTGCTGTGGCTGGTGAATTATTATGAATGATTTTTATCATATTTATTTGTCATCTCTTTGTCAATATCCTGATTGCGCCTATTTGTTTTTTCTCTGTCCGTTCAGAATGCTTTAGACAGCTTTCCAGAGTTGTCGGTGGTACCGGAGCTGAAAACAGATGGAGAGACCCCCACTTTTAAAGTCCGACTGAGTGGCAAGGCGTACAACAGGAAGACCATGAAACCTGCTAAATCCCCTAATAAACTTCCCCTGGTGAGTTGCACAATGATATTGTTTAGATGTCTTATTGTTTACACATAAGGTTCTGTATGTTGATTGATATTAAACAATGTCTGGTTTGTAGTACTTGCTTTTAGCAACTAGGTGGTCTCATTTATCTGATTATTTATCATTGACGTTGTCTCGCTGTCTCTCTTCCAGGAGTACACAGTGGAGCAGCAGAAAACTCATTGGTTTTCTCTTTATCATTCACTGCAGCATTACAAGTATCACACATATCTGAGGTGTATGAAAGAGGTGAGACTGTGTTGTTTTTGTTTCAGTTAACTTAAAGGCGAATGGTAGTTGTGTTAGGTTGTTAGGAGAAATTAACCCCATGTTTCTGTTATTTGCTAAACAAGTACATATACCCCTGGACAAAGGTTTAGAATATTTTTTCCATGAAAACTCCATAAAATAATTGATTTATGAAATATGATGTAAAACAGATATTAATATAACTGAATATTTTTTTAAGCTTAAAGTAAAAAAAAAAAAAATTCGGTCAAGGATTCGATTCCAGCCTTCTGCTGTGTGTGTGTGGAGTTTGCCTGTTCTCCCTGCATCCTTCAGGTACTCTTATTTCCTTCTGCAAAATTATTATGGCTCTTGGTACCAGAACATGTTCATCTGGCCCACATACTGCATGGAATCTTCGCCCATGAGTGCTCTACATCTGGTTACCTAATGCATAAGAAACACCAGAACAGTTATTGAATATTTATAGAATGTACTTTTAAAAAATTAATTTATAAAAATAATAATAATCATCATTTTAAGCAACACTTTATGAAACACATTATTACCTGAGCAACTGAACTTTTGGGGTAAAAGCATCTACAAATAATGCAAAGCAAGCATATCTTAAATTTACGTTCTTTAAAATATTATTATTATTATTATTATTAATAATAATTGTATTATTTTCTGTCACATATATCACTTTTTTGGCAACTATGTACTGTAGAAGGTCCTCATTTTGCACTCTTTTATTGTTGACTTGCAAGTGGCGTTCAGTAAATCTGCCAATTATGGACCTGTGAGTTTCTCAAACTTGGATTCTCTAGAAGTGATCTGGATGTGCTTGTCCTCTTGCTTGGTTGTGCTCTGGGTTGTGCACTGGGGTGTCCCACATCTCTTTGTACTCTGGTTAAAGCTAGTTTGTGTTGTTCTCTAAAGAAGAAAAAAACACTAATTTGTTGCATGGAATAGTATTTGTTTCTTAGAACGAGGCTAGAATGACAAAGTTGTATTTAAGTCTAACATTGAACCAAGGGAATTTCTAAGTGATCCCAAACTTTTGGCCAGTAGTGAACATTTAATGAACGTCTACCATACTAAAATTCAACGCATGGAAATTATATTGGTCCTTTTTCACGCTACTCCTATAGTGAAAGTTTGCACTTTATTTCTCTGATGTATGTGTGTGTTTTTGTGTATCAGATTGCACTGTTGCGCTCACGCGGCGTGGATCTGGGACAGGAGGAGACCGTGCAGACGTGCATGGGGAACCGAGCGTGGGTCGAGGGCCTGTTTGACCGCTTCGGAGAGCTTCTCACACAGGTGCAGCAGGCCTGCCTTTAACCAGACGGTAGAACGGTAGAGCAACAAGTGGGTTTAGTTCATGAGCCCTTTCTAAAGCACTAACCACCAGAAGATGGAGAAGCACCAAAACCCTGAGAATCGTGTCCAAACACTGAGATGATGATTAATCACAGAAAAACTCTAAACTATGTACAGACATGAGAAGGAGATTGTCAAGAAATACCCTGAGAAGATGAAGAGTCGTGAAGATATAGTCGTTAGATGATGGGAGACGGTGGAGAAATGCAAGATGATGGAGAACCACCAAGTTGGAGAAAGAAATTAAAAAGCCTTACAGAAGAGCATTAGAATATAAAAAATGTGAAAAACATGGGGAACCATGGGGAGACTGTAAGAAAATGGGGAACTGAAGACAAGAAGATGGAGAACCATGAGGAAAAATTGGGATGGATGAAAAAAGTGATGAAACACATGAGAAAACTTTATACAAAGATTAACAGCAGAACTTGGGTGTCTATTCTTGGAACCACAGAGGCGATAGATTTTAGTCACGTTTTTTAAATCATATTTTATGCTTCGTATTGTTATTTTTATTATCTGCTTGGCTGAACTGGACAGACGTGATGCAACATTTGGCAGATTTTCTTCTCTGATGGTTAATGAATTTGTGCTACAGGGTGATTTACCTTGAAAACACTATATATTTTTTTTTATAGAACAACATTTGAGATTGGTTAAAGAGGGATGCTAATGATTGTATAAATATATAAATACATAGATCTATATGTAAAAACTTTCTATATCAGAGTGTAAATTTTGTAAAGAGAGCTCTTTGGATGAATTTGACTCTTTATGTGCTTTTAGACTCCTTTTATATGACAGGTTATAAAGATGGAGTTGGTGCAATTCTAATACTTCTTTTGTGATAATGTTGTAATAAACCGCATCAGAACTATTTTCTTGTCGGAAACTATATTTTATAGTCTTTCGAAAAAAAAAAAAAACTTTATCTTAAATATAGATGTATTTTTCCACAAAGGAAATATTATTGTTTCCTGATCCTCTTTGTGGTACAAAAGATGCCTGATGTGTTTATATGACGAATTTCTATCCCTGACTGTGTGTCCTCATGATCACTTCTTTACTGTAGAATATTACAATTTTGCCACAGTTTTGCACAGATTACGATGCTTTTGCCTTTCGAGTCTAGCTGTGATACGACCTGCAAGTATTTTTTTTTTTTTTGATATGTGAAAAAATAAATAAATTTCTTACCATTGCATCTACTGAGTCAGAACTTTTATTTAAAGTTTTAGTTAAGGCTTCAGTTGCAATTGCCTTCATGCCACATTTATATTGTAGTGCCATAATATTTACCTTAAAGCAACATTTATTTTCAATCACATTTTTACAAATATTTCCCCATTTCCCCATTTTTTTCCCGTAAATATGTGACATGCTTGAGGTATATCCAATTTGAAGTCGTCATACAGACGAGTATTTCATATTGTAAGTTTATGCTACAAGCCATAAATAACATTTAGCAAAATATAATTCTGAGTGAAATTGCTTAAATTTGAAAGTATTTATGTAATAGCATTGTTCTTTGTCATATAATTTCTGCTGAGATGCGTTGAAATCTCCAGAGGTAAGACTGTATCTACATTAGGGCTTTAGCACTTTGGATTATAATTGTATTAATTAATTAATTAATTAATTATATGGTGTAATTCATTTATTCATTCTTTTTTTTTTTTGTTAAACAATTTCTTTAGATACTTCACATTTTTACTTTCATATGGTTAAATGCACATATTATTATTACTATTATTATTACTGTAGTAGTTTCTAATATCACTAAATTTTCACTTATTTTTATACATTCAGCTATGTTTCAATTCAATTCAATTTTATTTGTATAGCACTTTTAACAATTGTCATTGTCGCAAAGCAGCTTTACACAATCAAAAGAATTATTTAAGTTTGTATGGAATGTGAATGTGTATGAATCAACATCCAGTTTCCAGTGTGTGTGTGTGTGTGTGTGTACACAAAAAATAATAAATCAAAGCATGAGGAAATCAAAGTTCCTGCTTTTTTCTCCTTTTCCCATTTTCTACTGGCTAGGGTTTGATTTTCCCCATGTTGTGACCTCATATAAGAAGCCACAGTCCCCAAACCAACCACTAAGCATCCCAATATACACTCATGTATATGGACAAAAGTATTTGGTCAAGCCTGCACTGACATCATATCTAGATATAAAAACTTCAGTAGTGAGTCTGTCCACCTTTTGCAGCAATAACCGCTTCCTCTCTTCTCAGAAGGCTCTCTACAAGATTTTGGAGAGTTTCTCTGGCAATTCCTGCCCGTTCATCCCTTAGAGCATTTATGAGATCAAGGTCTGGCTCACAATCTCTGTTACAGTTCATCTTAAGGTGTTAAACAGGGTTGAGGTCAGGGCTCTGTTTGTGTCAGTCAGGTTCTGCCTTTATACTGTAGTCCTTGCTTTGTGCACAGTTATGTTGGAATAGAAAAGAGTCGTCCATAAACTGTTGCCACAAAGTTGGAAGCCTAGCATTGTCTTAGTATGCTAAAGCAATAAGATTGCCCTTTACTGGGGATAAGGGGTCTAATTACAGTAAAACACCAGATTTCAATATTTAACAGGTTTTGGCCAAAAACATGGTCAAAGTTGGTTTTGACAGCCATGGTCCTGAAATGTGACATACTTTCTAAAATTCTATATATATATATATAATTTTTTTCATAACAGTTTGGGTAAAAACACTAAAAAATTGTAATGAGAAGAAAATCTATATTCCTTATACATATGAAATATAAACATATATATTTACAGGAGGGAAAATAAGTATTTGACACATCTGCATTTTTATCAGTAACGGGTTTTCTAAATGGGCTACTGACACAAAATTTCCACCAGATGTAGCCATCAAGCCAAATACTCCAAAAAGACATCAGAACATTTAAGTATACAAGTTGAGTCATAATAAATCAAGTGAAATGACACAGGGAATAAGTATTGAACACATGAAGATAAGAAGGTGCAAAATGGCATAGAAAGGAGATCACCTGAAATCTGTCAGTATTGAGAAAGAAACCCTGCCCCTATCAGTACTAATTGATATCAGCTGCTTTAGTCCTAAATAACGGCCTAATTATGCAGGAGGCACACAGAAAAGACTTCATGATCTTCGTAATCTTATCGTTGAAAAGAATTCCAATAGGAATGGTTATAGGCACATTTCCAGAATTCTGGATGTTCTTGTGAGCACTGTGGGGGCCATTATCTAAAAATGGAAAGAGCATCAGTTCACCATAAACCGGCCACAATCAGGTGCTCCATGTAAGATCCCTGTCCGAGGAGTCCAAAAGAATAATTAGGAGTGTTCTCCAAGAGCCAAGAACCACTTGGGCAGAAGTTCAGGAAGTCCTTGTACAAGTAAGTACTGTTGTTTCGAAGAAAACCATAAGCAATGCACTGAAGCGCCATGGCATCCATGCACGCTCACAACGCAAGACTCCATTGCAGAACAAAAAGCATGTTGAGGCTCGGTTAAAGTTTGCAAAACAGCATTTGGAGAAGCCTGTGGATTATTATGAGACTATAGTATGGTCAGATGAAAGCAAAATTGAACTTTTTGGCAGTCATCCTACACACCATGTTTGAAGAAGAAATGGCACTGCCCAGCAGCCCAAGAACACCATACCAACGGTTAAGTTTGGGGAAGGAAGCATCATGGTTTGGGGCTGCTTTTGAGCAAGGGGTACTGGCAGACTTCATATTATTGAAGGCAGGATGAATGGAGAAATGTACCGGGACATTCTGGATAAAAATCTGCTGCCATCTACCAGAAAGCTGAAAATGAAAAAATGAAAAGCAAGATAATGATCGCAAACACAAAGCCAAGAAAACAAAGTGGTTTCACAAAGAAAAAAATCAAGTTGCTTGAATGGCCCAGTCAATCACCTGACCTAAATCCCATAGAAAATCTGTGGAGAGAACTGAAGATTCATTAAAGAGGCCCAAGGAACCTTCAAGATTTAAAGACAATTGGTCCAGAATCATTCCTGAGCAACGCAGACGACTGGTCTCTCCATACAAGAGGCGACTAATCACCAACAAAGAATTTTCTAAAAAGTGTTAAATAAAGTGTGTTCAATACTTATCCCCTGTGTCATTTCACTTCATTTATTATGACTTAACTTGTATACTTAAATGTTCTAACTTCTTTATGAATTCAATTTTTGGCTTGATGGCTACATCTGGTGGAAATTTTGTGTCAATAACCCATTTAAAAATCCCCTTACTGATAAAAATGCTGATGTGTCAAATACCTATTTTCCTCGCTGCATATATTATTAATTTTGCTGATTTTTCTTGAGCAAAAATGCTGCAAAGAAAACGTGAAATTGTGTCAAATAAAGTCATGTTAAAGCTCTCCATGTTCTTCAGGTTAAAATCTTTTCATCGAGTTCATTTTTGGTCCAGTGGCAGGAATTTAGCACTATTAAACCCTTGAGCAAAACCCATCATTTAGACCTGCGTATTTGTTTGCTTGCTTTTGGATTCTGGTAAGTGAATAAATGTGAAAGGCTTGTGGTTTCAGTGTGCACTGAAAGAAAGCTGGAAGGGGAATTGCAGTTTCAGGTCGTCTTTCCACATGTTGTGTTTTCATTCCTCTTGTATTCCACTTCCTCTCAGGTTCACCTGTGTGCAGTTATAGTGTGGTGATTCTGAGGAACTATGGGTCACCTTGTACTTTCACTCATGCCTCTAAAGGGAGTGGCTGGTTAATGCTTAACAACCCGTACACACATTACACATGGTGAGGGATTAAATCACAGTATGCATGTTTGTTCCACCAATGTTTTATCTTTATGTTTGCATAGTTATTAAGAATGACAACTCATTCTGTAGAACTGTTTCATTTTTTTTATTATTGTTCAATAACAAGAACGGTTTTAAACAGTTTGTGTTTACGAAATCATTAAATCAAGATTGTAATATTTAGGTATCGCGTCGATGACATCTGCGTTAGAATAAATTTTGAAAACTCTTGGTCATGACCTCAGACTTTACAGTAATGTGTCCCACGCTGGTACTTTCCAATCCGTACCACCACGGAGTTGTTTCATGGAAAAACTGTTCCCTCTGTGACAATATCCTCTGTTGAAGGAAATATGATTGTCAGAAAGGCTCTGTAGCATTAAAACAAAGGCGTCAATGTCCAGCGCCGATGCCTGGTGAAGAAGCCCACTGTCCTGCTGGTTTCGATGAGGGGCGTACGGGATTCCACAGAGCACATGGCTGGAAGAAACCGAGATTTGTTCCACCACGCATCAGAGTCTGCCCTAGAGCTGAGAAATTTATGAATATTGATAAGAGCATGCTCATCTGTGGGAAAGAAGCTGAGAGGGCGCTTTGAGGATCGTTAACACTGGTTTCGCACAGGGAGGAATTTTGTTTGTGCGGACCGTCGATACTGTCGCTCCTATTGTCCGAGACTGAGCTGGTAGTTTTGGGTGGAACAGCTTAACCCCACAGAAAGTCAGTTTACTGAAAGATCAACGGTGTAAATGTGGCAAAATTATAATACTTACATATTATCACTTGCATCGGCTAATCCTCTGCACTATCCATAAAATTTTAAGATACTTGGTCAAAAAAACAAGTTTAGGCTTACAACAAACGGAGCTGAGCAGTCAATACCATTTTTTAACGTCTGAAACAAAAAGCTAATCTTGCTAACATCTTGCTAACAGTGATGTATATAATTCAATTTACTACGTAAGCATCTCAAAAATTGTTTTGCATTACAAAAAAACTTGTGATTTCTGATGTTGTACAACGCACACTTTGAGAAGAGCAGCAAATTCCTAAGTTTTATGGCTATCATCCTGCCCTAAAACACCAGCCTTACCCTTAAAACTACTCCAACTGTCTCTAAAGACCACATTGTTTCAGAGCAAAATAATGAAGAAATAAAGGACTTGTTCAAAACTATGAAATAGCACGTATGGAATATGGATAATTAAGTAACAACAACAATGGTCAGTTATTTTAAGACCCTGTGGTCAGCTGTTCTGGAATAGCTCTTGCAAAAAACATAACAGAAGTGGGTTTCCAAAACTCATCAAGCACCATGATAAAACTGGTTCTAATGAAGATTTTCTTAGGAAATCAAGACCAAACCCTACCCTTGCTACAGAGAAGAAGGTTATTTGAAGTGGCCAGCCTTAGAAATCACCAATTACCAAACAGCACCTCAGATTAGAGCCGTAATGAATGCTTGACAGAGCAGTAGCAGACACATCTCAATATTAACTGTTCAAACGAGAGTATTGCCCTCAACATCGGAAATCAGGAAATAAGGTGTGTCCAAACTTTTGACTGGTATGGTACATACTGTACTGTACTAGATGTTTAAATTAGGTTACTTTTGTTTCTGATTAAATGAGGTTAATTGTAACAACTAAGACACCTTCATTTCCCTTCATTAATTATCACAACACCCGTCACTCTCCTGCTTTTGATGCCATATTAAACTTCCCACTATACACCTACTTAACCAAACCTCCTACTGCTGAGCGGATAAACCCCTCCCTGGGAGAAGAGCGTAGGGGTTAAATAATGTGATTGTGTTTTGTTTGATTAGAAAGCCAGAATAATGAAGCAAAGCCAGTTCTGATGCTGTTGCCAGATTAGCAAGGAAATCAAAGCGACAGGTGTTTCAGCTAAAACCGGGATAAGTTACAGTGATGAGTGACATGCTGACTTATAAACTCAGCAAACACAGGGAGCTGTTTTACATAACAATGACATTGCACTCATTCCTTTAGAGAAACAGAGGAGAGCTGTAGAACCAGTTTTCAGTCACGTGGGAAGGGTGTCTAATAGAAGGACTTTTTTTCAGCACTTGTTTTTGCTTTTTTTTTTCCTGGTAAATACGTTTCATTTTTAGGAGGATTACACCGACACTCACCGAATGTTGGTTTAAACTGGAATTAAAGGTAAGTCTATATAATGAAAAGAACTACATTGCATACTCTGAATGATTCAATGATTTGATTTACTAGGCAAACCTGTCTTTCCAAGTCCTTGTGAAACAGCAAATCAAACAACTGATCTAGAGATTCACTGTCAAAATGTAATAAATCATATATTAAATGTGTATTAATAGCTAATACACATCATTTGAGCTCGATAAAAAGCAATATTTCATCAGTTTTGTTAAAAAAGGGGCAATCTAGCCATTTAAATTTGGATCTCATCTAATCTAAAAAGCCCAACATCTTTCTCAGTCTTTCTCTTTTTACAGTTAATACTATGAGACGGCATGGTGGCTTTGTGGTTAGCACTTTCTCCTTGGTGGGTTTCCTCTGGGTACTTCAGTTTCCTCCCACAGTTCAAAGACATGCAGATTAGGATAATTGGCATTTCCAAGTTACCTGTATTGTGTGAATGAGTGCGTGTGCGTGTGTGCCCTGCAATTGATTGGCACCTTATCCATAGCCTCATTTCCTAAGTATCCTGATATAGGCTCCAGGGCCCGTATTCACAAAGCTTCTTAGAATTATATTTAGAACTATATTTAAGTTCTTACATTTATTCACCATACTGTGAATTTTATTACATTTTATTACTTGTAAAATATTTCAAGAAGAAGACTCACCTTTTACCAATTTACATGGTTGCAGGACAGTCTGTTTACGTTGCACTTTTAGATGGTATGTAGCCAACAATCCAAGAGAGATGGAAGAAAAGTAAAACAACAAGAAAACCAAATTGTACAGAAAAGCAGTGTTTACTTTTAGCTTTAAGTTCAGTGTTTGGAGCTCTTAAGCATCTTAAAAGTCCTCTTCTCTACTACTAATAATAATTTTAACTTTAGGAGCTGTTTTTAGGGCTAAGATGTTTTATGAATCATTTTTTATCTTTATTAAGATTTAGTCCTTAATTTATGGGGAAATTCTAAGAAAATGCCATAATTCTAAGAATTTTCTTAATTCTAAGAAAATTCTAAGAATTTTCTTAGAATTCTAAGAAGAGGAATTTTCTAAGAATTTCTTTACTAGGAGCAACTTTTAAACTTAAGAAGCTTTGTGAATACGGGCCCTGGCCTGTATTATGTATACAGGATAAAGCGGTATAGACAATGAGTGAGTGACTTAATACTATGAGCCTTTAACTATAGATTCAACATTTGTTAATATGTTCTACATATTGTGTACAAGCCTTATATACTTTAGATTGTACAGTAGCATGCTAAAGCTCTCGCCGTGCTGGATGGAGGTTAGAACTTTCAGCTGAGCGCCGTGCTGATAAACGGAACCCCCTGATGAGAAACAGCACTGCTGCATTGAAAGGCAAATTTACTCTGTCTTCTTGCTTTGAAATCCTCAACAAAGCACCTTGTTTAGAAGAAAGAAGTGAAAAATCATCCCGTCCCTCCCCCGTACAACTGGTTTCCCTACAGCTCCGCTCTATTATCCCGGACACACACGCTTTTCCCCACTGTTTACAGCGTTCCATGTGCGTTTGTTTGACACTGCTGTCTTCATAGACCATGTGTGTGTGTGTTATCTTCAGGGAGGATACTGTAAATAGGAAAATGCTTTTGTGCTTTCCTGCGCAACCGTTTCTTGATGTGAGTCTGTCGTCGCTCGTGATCACATGCTTCTTAGTCAAACACGACAGAAGTCCTATTATTGCTCTGTTACGTAGGCAAGGCCTTTCTGAGGACTAACAGGAGAAACAACTGAAATTAATATGCAGGGGAAAAAAATTATGGAGAATATTTCACCGTGTATCTGGATCTTGTAATGCTATGTGACGGCCATTTTCAACAACTAGAGTCGAAGTGTTAATTCACCCATTATGCCTCATTTCATTAAAAAGTACTTATTTTAACCTATGTATACAGTATGAAGGTTTGTACTTAGACAATGTTATTGCACTGCATTATGCCGAGTATATTTTGCAATCTGCTATAAATATCTTCTTTACTTTGTCTAAATTGCATTATAGTGTACAGTTAAAGTTCATATACAATTGTTTTCACTGATTTCTTCTATGACGTTCTGTTGTTCAGATTAGTTAGCCTGCATCATCCAGTGTATTTGCTTCGTGCTTATCATTATCCTGTATTTTTGTCATGCAGTGAAGTGTGACATTTCATTCCAGTATCCATGTTATTCAGGGGAATGAAAGTTTTTTTTTTTTTTTTTTTTTTTTAAAAGGAACACTTTTTGAGTAAACGGACTTGCACAGAAAAAACGAAACATTGCCATCTTTATCTCTTATGCCTTTTAGCCATCGGTTGCAAAATGATGAAAAGAATGTGTTAATTCAATTCAATTCAATTTTATTTGCATAGCGCTTTTAACAATTGTCATTGTCGCAAAGCAGCTTTACACAATCCAAAAAATTATTTAAGTTTGTATGGAATGTAAATGAGCATGAATCAAAATGGTCAGATAGTCCCTGGTGAGGTGTTAACACTCCTTTAATACACAACCGGAGTATTTGTGCATTCAAGCTGTGTTAATGTCCTCGTGAAATGCCAGCAACCTCCTGTAGAAGTAGATGTAATGCAAAAAGTTTAGTACTGCTCCTGTGTGGTTGACTAGACAAGGTTGAACATTAAATGAGGTCATCTGCACCACAGTAAAATGCGCCTTAAGAGGAAAAAGGCCACACATAGATACAATCCTTCAAGCGCTTTACTCTGAGAAGCCGTAACATTACAGTCGAAAACATTATGCCCAGTATTGTGTGGTTTCCACTTGTGCTGCCTGGGCAACTGTGTGCCCTCAGGGCATGACTCCACAAGACCTCTGTGGCTATCCTGTGGTGTCTGGCACCAAGACGTCGCAGCAGATCCTTTGGGTGCTGTGGGTTGATGTGCATAAAAAATCTATTAAATGACGTCTTTCAGCCTGCTGAACTATGAGAACTCTGCCTTCACTAAAAAGAGGTTGGAGTCTTGCTTTGCAGAGTCTTTTACTGTTTGTTTGTGTCTCATTCTTGTTCACTTGGTCACCTGTCAGTGTTTTTGCCTCCCTCAAAGAATATGCTAGGGGCATTGAAGTCAAACAGGTTCTTGTGATGAAATTTCTTATGAATTCAGACTGAAAACTGATTGACATTTAGAGAAGATTTTAAGCACAGTACAGTGACAAAACTCTTAGGCGCAGTAAAGCATTTAAATGGTGCAAACGTTTTAAAGAGCCCACTGCAGGCGATCCTGTAAACATTCGGTAAGTTGAACACCTGATCCTTGAAAATTTTATGGATAGCTTGTCGCCAGCTTTTGGAAGAGACATTTCTGTCTGAGGGACGTGTACAGACAATCATTCACCAGCAATACTTGCATATTTCAGAAACTTGGGTGGGAGGTAGTGTAAAGGAGTTCCTGGGAGGCTAGTGCTTCAGAAGTGAAGCAAGCACTCTGATAAAGGCTCTGACATACTAAAAAAACGTTCTATTTTAATGATATCCAAGAACTAGTGAAACACATTACTGTAGCATGGAATTATTCATTTATGCTTTTTTAACTTGTGACTGACATGCTTTATTTATATTCTTTATGGTCATATATAGCTTGTAGTTTTTTGTTCTCAGCATTGTACTAGTAACTTTGAGTCAGCTCTCACATTACCTTGTGTCTGCTGATTATGTGCAAGATATAAAGTGTGCAATCGCATCTACAGACCTGTCTTTGTGTTACTGTCTCTATTGCTGCTGGATATCTGTAATTTCCTTAGGGAGTCTTTAAAAGTTTGACTCAAACTTCCCTCGTAATAAACCTGGCTGACGTGATTACTGTAGGTATGCCTTTATTAAATGTTTGGAAATGTTTATGGAAATTTTGCATATTATAAAAAATCCTTTTAGGATCGTTTTCTTCTTCTTCTTTTTTTAAAGGTTTTTTCATATTAAACAACTTGAATTAAAAATATATATATTTTAATCTTTGTTTAAACATTTAGCTATTTAAATGATAATGTATATTCTCTTTAAGGTGAAATATAAGCTGAATACCAACATTTTAAGATAAATAAAGTATATACACAACAAGTCAAAAATTCCATGGTATTTCCTGAATTTTTTTTCTACATTGTATTTTTTTTTTAGTCATCTGAAATATACAATAATCCTCCTCCTTTGAATATTGAATTGAATGTCTGTTATGCTCTGTAAAGCCTCAATAACGGCTCTAATCTGAGGTGCTGTTTGTTAATTGGTGATTTCTGAGGTAACTGGTAACTCGAAATGAACTTCTCCACCAGAGGTATGTGCTGGTCTTCATGAGAGCCAGTTTCATCACGGTGCTTGATGGGTTTTGAAAATGCACTTGACACAATACTGTTCTTGTGAGAACTACTGCAGAACAGCTGAGCAACTGTCTTAAAATAACAACTGACTGTTGATGCTGTTGTTGTTGTTGTTGTTGTTACCTAATTAAATAATTCCATGTGGGTTATTTCATAGTTTTGATCCAGTATTGTTCTAGAATGTAGAAAACTTTTGACTGGTACTGTATCAACTTGTATTTGCAAGTCAGTGGAATGAATTGAAACCTTTGGGCAGACAATATTACAGATAAAAAAAAGAAAGTTTCGGCGGCCATATTGTTATGCAAATTAGCGGAGCAATCCTGGTTTGGGGGCGTGTCTAATACGAAAGTGGGTGGAGTCAGAGTGTGTGAGCGCCGCGCGCTGCTCTCTGTAAGTGAATCAGTCTAGATTTCCAGCCGGGTGTGTGTCATGCATCGACCTCCAGGTAACATGATCTCAGTCAATAATATCAAGCAGCTTTTCAAGTAAATGTACTCGTTAATGGGGTGTTTTAGTCGTTTTTACTAAGAAATATACATATACTTACTGTATATACACATTTGATATAATGCTACTTTTTTTCTAAACTCATTTTATACTTACATGTAATTAACAAGAATTATAGGATTATTATTATTATTATGTAGGTGTAAATGCTCTGCAAGTAATAAGCATGTCTGTTTGTGTATATGTGCGCGCGCGTGAACAGCTGCATGCAACAATGTTATAAAATATAAAGTCATAAATAACAGAATGATGTAATCTGTATTTAAGATCTGTATTTTACTGACACTTTCTGTTAGTACAGTATTGATATTTGAAAATGAAACTGGTTGCTAGAGCTTGTGACAGCTTTTTTAGAATTTACAGCATGCACTCAAGCCTGTGTGTGTGTGTGTGCTGGAGTGGAGTGCATGTCTGTACTGTATATCATAGTGGGGACCAAATATTCCCAGAAAGGTAGAAATATTTTACAGACCTTCTGGGAACCTTTGGCTTGTCCTACAAAAATGCAGCTTTTTAATTTTACAAGCAAAAGTAAAAAAAAAAAAAAAACTATCTATCCTATTTGTGCATTAAGGTTAAAGTTTGATGATTATGTCAATAGAAAGTCCTCGCATGGATAGTAAGAGTGCGTGCTTGTGTATGTGTGTCTAAATTCAAATCACAAATGAACTAGTAACTCTTCTTTAGCGTCCCCCTAAGGATATATCAGCTGGACCTGTCTCTGCTTGAATTGACGCCAGATATTCTGTATTTCATCTTGGCTCTGTGTCTCTCTTTGTCACTGCTGCTTGTCTGTTGCTGTTAGGGTATTGTTGTGGAAAAGCTATGTTTTCCCATCTCACTGTAGTGTCAGGGTCATCATGGGAACAAGCCCCTCAGTGATTATTTACTGTCTTGTTGGCCAAACACGGCAGCGTCTGGTTGCTGTGAATGAGGAGTGGCATTCCCACCTGAGGGTGAACCGATGTACAGTAGGGTAACCCCCAGGCGATTGAAACGAGGTGTTGTCAGTAGAGACGTCATCGATCTGACTGGTATCGTTCAGATACTGAGAATAGGGTGAATTGGATAGCAACAGTGGCACTAAAACTGTATTTCACACTATGATGATAAGAATTTGGGTTTCCTCCAGGTGATCCAGTTTCCCCACACAGTCCAAAGCAGATATTTTAAATGAGTATTGATATTAGTTAATAAGGAGGGCTGGAAAAATAAAGCAACATGGTATATTCTAGTTGGAAGCCTGTCAATAATATTTTTATTTTTAGCAATAAGATAATTTTAAAATAAATAAAAATCCCTCCATTTCCGAGCTGCCCTGCTGCGTCCTTGAGCAATAAATAAGTAAACAGAAGTTCAAATCTCTCTCTCTCCATATATATATATATATATAATTTTATTATATATAACTTTGTTTCAAAATTAATACAATTCTTACTCCGTAGTCTGAACAAAGTTGAACTGAACAACAAAGTTTATTTGGAGGCTACCAAATTAAATCAGACTGCATTGTCTCTTATCAATAATATTGTGAAATAAAAAAAAAAAAGTCTTATAAATTAAAAACATATCGTATTGTATTGTAAATACTAGAACTGTGTCATTAATGCAATTTAAACAGTCTTTTGTTGTCTGATTCTATTAATTAAATTGGCGTGTCAGCTTTTATTTTAGAATCAATTTACGTATTTACAGTTGTTCAGGGGAACCTACCAACATTATAAGATCTAAAATATATGAATTTTAGATGCCACAGTTATCCAGAAAATAGAACTCGAGTCCTTGTTTCACAAAGCACTTGCAAAATAGTCTCGTTTTGCGAGATTAATGCTACTTCTACCTCTGTGTGTTTATCTGTGACTGGAGCGTGGAGCAGAAATCACATGAGTTACACAATATTTCAATGTCTTTACAAAACGGTATAAGTTTACTTAAGCTTGAATACTTATAAGAAATATAGCTGAATAGGGTAAATTGGATATCAACAGTGGCACTGCAACTGTATTTGGCATTTGGGTTTCCTCCAGGAGATTCAGTTTCCCCACAGAGTCGAAAAACTGAGATCAGATATATCAGGGTATTGATATTGGTTGATATAAAGCAAAGTGTTATTGAACCACGTCTAGTTGGAAGACTGTCAATAATATGTTTATCTTTAGCACCAACGTTTTTTATTAATTTCTTTTTTTTTTGTATTTTGGGCCACAGAACTTATTGAATGTTTTAATTCATGCCAAGGACTATATATGAGGGGATACAATACAATAGAATAATTACCAAATACGTTTATTTTAAAATTAGCTTGAGACAAATCTGACAATTAACATTAATGATACTTAGGCGAATCTGATCGAAAATTGCCATCCCACAAAATCAAATTGAATAACTGCTTTAGTGGAGACCTGAGATGAACTCTGCTGTTCTTATTTTTCTGCCTTTTAAACATGTTATTGTCATCCAAGTAAGCGTTCCGTGATATGCAAACTGTCTCAGCATGTGACATTACATAGCAGGAAGCAATTTAGAAGGAAGGAAAGAAACTAATCTCCCAGCCACCACTGTCTGCTTAGACCTCCGATCAGTGCTAGACAACTTGATTTTTATCCATCCGTGACCCCTCGTCTCTAAACATTACAGGACTTGACGTCAGTTCAATTTCGAATCGGTCAAATTTACATAATTAATTCTTAAACAAAGGGAGCGTGTTCATTCTTTTGTCCTGTCAGACACTGTTTCACCCTTTTCCCCACATGTGGTACTGATCTGGAGAACGTCCTTTGTCTTGCAGCCCAGTTTTGTCAGGAGCTTCCATTAATGAGTGGGTGTTCAATGGGAGGGGTGCTGAGAGGGAATGAAATCTGCATGTGTAAAGAGATTGTGGGATTCTGGCTTCTTGTCTTAGAGAAACGAGGGTGGGAGATTCTCGGAGGGACCGTACACACCTTTGGGGCTCTGTGTTCACGTCCAGAGAGGAAGTGTAGCTTATGAGAAATGATTAGCTGGTCTGCTTTGATTTGTATGGCTTTCTCAATATTGACTTTGGCTCCACATAGTCTTTATATTGGAGCCTAAATCTGTCTGTCGTCCAGGGCTGCACTGTTGGGTATAAATCATGAGAAAACTTTTTCTGCTTCATCCGTTACACTTAATTTGTGACAAATTGGGCTTTGGTAGTGCTGGATAATTTCCCCTTTCTCTGAGGAAACCTCCGCGAAACAAGAAGCATATCTGTTGAAATGTCTGACGAACTACAAAAAGACAAAATAGTGCTGGTAAGCCAGCTAGCTCTACCTAGGTTCAGCATTAGCTAATGTTATTACTAATGCTTATTCATTATTTATTTATGAATTATTAGAAAATCATTAATAAAGTTATTCTTTCCTTTCCTTCCACACCAGATGGCCGGGAAGCCGTTCCGTGCCACCTTTATCTGGAGCAGCATCATTAACAACCTGCAGACGCAGGTGGAGGTCAAGAGACGACGTCACAACCTGAAGTCCTACCACGACTGCTTCCTTGGCTCCGAGGCTGTGGATGTGGTGTTGGCTCACATCATCCAAAGCAAGTTCTGCGGCGACAATGAGGTACCACGTTTCAAAGCGGTGCGCCTCTGTCAGGCGCTCATGGACTCGCGGGTGTTCGAAGCAGTGGACACCAAGGTGTTCGGGAAAGAGAAGAGGCCAGCCAAGTTTGAGGACAGCAGCTGTAGTTTGTACAGGTTTCTGAATACAAATGCCAACAAGGATACGATCGAACAGACGTATGAATCTGCCTCCATCAACAGGAACGAACTACCCAAAAGGTATTTGGGTTTGATCTTGGAGGACAGTTTAATGGAGCTGTTTGAATTTGTGTTTGTCTGGTGTTATTTGACGAACTGGAATGTTATAAATGAATCAGCTGTGGCATTAAAGCCATGTAAAATTAACACATTAATATCAATTATGAACCAATAAATTGGTGATGCAATCATGGGAACCCAAGGTTCATTTATGTCTCATGCGACCAAAGGCCCAAAGCCAATGCAGCACATCTTGTCCAAAAAATTACATGTTGGCCATGAAAGAAATGCACCAGAACACCCAATGCACCACAGTGTAGAGCGCACTTGGCCAAAGAGCTCAAGGTTGTTGAGCCATCCTCCAAATTCCCCAGATCTTGATACAATCAACCACCCATGGGCTGCACCGGACAAACAAGTCTAATCCACAGAGCCCCCACCTCGCAAACCCACAGCACCCAAAGGATCCGTTGCCAATGTCCTGGTGCCAGACACCAAGGCACGCTGACAAAGATCTCGTAGAGTCATGCCCCAAGGGACCAGAGCTTGCCAGGCAGCACAAGGAGAACCTGAACAATACTGGTCTTAATGTTTTCTATGTAGTGCTCAGGTTGGTTTGTGTAATAAACTGGTTATTGAAGAAAAAGTCAAAAAACAAAGATATTGAATTGGATACTTCCTGTATAGTAAGTGTTTTTTGAGGTTTGCTGGGACTCTTCCATTAGCTTTGAACCTTACACACTAATCCACTATGATCCAGAATTCACATATAGCTGATTGAAAAACAAAACTGGTACAAAAAGATGTGGTTAACACTAGCATGCAACGTCTTGTGCAAAAACCAGATTCTAATCAAATCCAACATCTCTACACAGGGAAGAGGAACAGGAGTATTCAAACACCTCGCCAGTCAAAACAGATAAATCCCTGGAGGAAGTTTTGGGGAACCTGAACTCAAGCACAGTCATCACACCCCAGCTGATGAATCTGGGTCTGTCACAGGAGTGTAAGTCAATTTAACTAAACTGCTCATTTAACTTGAGCATATTTAAATCCTAAAAACCACTGAAAGGATATGAAAAGGTTTTATAATCCGTGTCCTCTGCTTTACAGTGGTGGATGAGGTTTGGCAGCAGCAGGCAACGCTGAGATTACTGCAGCTGATCGAGTTGCCTCTATTGGAGAGTCTTCTCGAAGGAAAGGAAAGTCCCCGGCCTCCCCTGCACGGGATGGACAGTGACCCAGATCTCCTTTACACCAGCAACTACGTGGACCGAGAAATCCTCAAAGCATTCAGCGAAGCTCAGTACGTGTTCTTCGTCATCTTATAATCGAATTATAGCGTATTAAAATAAAGAATTAATGGTGAAATATGGTGGAGATTTCTCTCAGTGTTTTTTTTTTTTGTTTTTTTAAAGCCTGTTCCTTTAAATTAATTTCTTTTCATGCACTGTAGCAAGCTTTTTTTTTTTTTTGCTTTATTAAGTTTCAGCAAGAGGAAAAAGAGGCGCTAGTAAGTGATGACAGACGCTGTTTCACAGACGCTTCAGAACATTAGATGTAACGATTAAAATATGAAAATCCCCACATTAAAACGATTAAAGTGTTGACAGATTCCTGGTATTGTTCCTCATATGAGGAATAAAACGCTTCAGGATGTTTTTCTTCACACAGGGCCATCACCATGGTTGATTATTTTTTGCTTTAACAGCACGTCCTGTTCTGTTTATTAATGAATTATTACTCATTCGATCTTATCATAAACAAATACTCTTTTGATCCGCTCTCCCACCCTAAAATTATCCACCAGACTCTTTACATCGAACAAACCAGATGTCCCTAAACCTGGAGGTGTGGTCTGGAATATTTTTCTATGATGAATCAGACATATCTGGGCGTGCATGCAAATCCAAAATACGATGCGCACCTCTTGTCACCTGCGTAATGCTGAGGCCGGTCATTATATAAAGAGCTCTGTTTGAAAGCCGTAGCCCTCAGGTTGCTGTGCGATTTCTCCTCCCACATGGCTGACGGTCTGAAGGTCAAGAGTATGATCAGATCGCTTTGTTTTTCTCTGCTTGTGTCTACGTATTTTTCCTTTTGTCTTCTTTATTAACTCTTGTAGTTGTTTGTTTTTTCCATTCTCTAGTGCCGATGCCTGGCTCTCAGCAGCTGTGGACTGCCTGGAGTTTCTTCCTGATCAGTTGGTAGTCGAGGTCAGCCGAGGGCTCGCCAAATGTCCGGAGGAGACTTCGCAATATAAACGTCTCCTCTATAGCATTCTGATCCAACACTACGGCCAGACGGACTACCCTCCACTGTTCACCAACCACGTCTTCGACATACACAGCGGTATCTCGGAGCTATTAGGTAGGACAGGATGAAGGGAAGGGGTCTTAAATAGGAGCTCCGATCTCCTATTTTTCTAATACTCCTGCAGATCATTTAGCAAGAGCATGGAAAAGACATGATACTGAAATCTATTTATTGGTATCACACATGCAGACGTTTTTAGATATATGTATTTATGACAGCATGCATCTCTCTCTCTCTCTCTTTTTCTTTTTCACCCTCTCGTTCCTTCCTTATGATTTTCTGCGATGTACTGATTAAAACTCTGTCCTGCAAGATCTGGTATTATTTTGTTACATTAGCTTTAAATGTTGTAAAGGGAGGTCTGGTGGTGCAGGGGGAGAATGTAGCTCTAATGCATCTGGCTAAGATAAGATAAATTGCCCCAGGTGTAAACAAAGTGTGTGTGTGTATGGTGCTTTGCCATAGACTGGTGTTTAATGCAGGGTGTATTCCTGCCTCACACCCAGTGTTCCTGGGATTAATGACATGCTAGATGAAAGTGACTTAGAGAGAGACAGAAAAAATGGTTTCTCCTTTTCTTTTTCTTTTTTTTTACCGAGGGAAGACATGAAGGTCAGGAAAAAAAAAGAAAAGAAAAATACAAATTTTCTGAAACAATGAGTATTTATTCCAGACCCAAGAATCCAGGCCAGTGAAATGACCCATTCCTAAAGTACGTAAGTTAGGAGGGGAAGCTTGGATCTGCATGAGACAGATCTGCTTTATATCATTCCAGAAACAAATTCTCACACATAAGATATGTTATAATGGTTATAATATTAATATACAGTTATTACATGTATTTACTTATTGAGTGGATGTCTGTAAAGATTCTCAGTCATCCAGGTCTGGAAGTCTAGTCAATGTACTGAGTGTTCTGTAACATGAAATTAAATCAAATATTCATTGAATTACTGGAGTGTTCCTAAGTTCTGATTTCAGATCCCAAACAAAGAGTTAAATCACGTTCTAGTGTTTATATCCCAATGTTTCATGCTTCTGTAAATGTGTTGCGCAATACATTAAATGCAATAAGTGTTTAACAGTTAACCAAAATGAAATGCTGTGAATTAGTGGGGAAAAAAAAGAAAATGTGGGAAAAACCTTTCTCTCGGCTAGTTAAATAGATGAGTTTTTACATCAGTGTCCAACTAGTCACATACGTCCAGAGTCCAGTCTAGACCATCTGCTTCAGCTAATCATTTAATGGCCAGGTTTTTCTGTTCAAGCTTTTCTGCTCTCTTGTATTCAGTTGGCTAAAAGTGTTAGTGAGGTTGTTTAAAGACCTAAGGGACTTACGTATATGACCCATTTGGCCAGTCTGTTTGTGTTATCTAAAAACGATATATATCCCCAGAGTATGCTTACATAAGCTTGTTTGTGTCTGTGTATGTGTGTCTGTAGTTAATGGAAAGCAGGAGCAGGCTCTGGAGGCCCTGCAGCTCTGCCTAAAGCTCCAGGACTCCCGCAGCAGAGAGGAGCTCCGCAGACTCCTCCGCTTCATGGCTCTCGCCGCACAGCCAAGCGACCTCAAACTGCACAAAGAGGTGAGACTAGGCTTTTTTTTTGGGGGGGGGGCTGTTTAAATTCGTGCTAATATGATGGGCCTACAAGTCAAACCGGGATTGTTATCTCATAAGCAGAAGAAGAGATCTGAGCGCTAGTCCTGTTAGTCATGACACGTTTTCTGTGACCGTGTTAGTGCTAGCATGGAACAGCGTATTATGGGGAAAGTTCTTATAGAAGAAGGTATAAAACAGATTAACATTTACAGAAGACTCCAAGCACAGTACGGTGATGAGAATATTAGCCGCAGTAAAGCATTTGAATGATGTAAACGCTTCAAAAGCCATACTTCTAAAAGTCGAGGTAGCTCACAGCTCCGACTGCAGTCGTTACCCTTAAACATTCAGCGAGTAGCTGTAACGCCTGATCCTTGAAAATTTGTTGATAACATGTCACCAGAGGGATTTTGAGCCATTCTTCTTGCTGAATAGTGGCCAGGTCACTTCGTGATGCTGGTGGAGGAAAATGTTCCCTGACATGCTCCTCCAAAACACCCCAAAGTGGCTCAATAATATTTACATCTGGTGACTGTACAGGCCATGGGAGATGTTCAGCTTCACTTTCATGTTCATCAAACCACTCTGTCACCAGTCTTGCTGTGTGTATTGGTGCATTATCACCCTGATACATGGCATCGCCTTCAGGATACAGTGTTTGAACCATTGGGTGCGCATGGTCCTCCAGAATGGTTCGGTAGTCCTTGGCAGTAAAGCGCCCATTTAGGACAAGTATTGGGCCTAGGGAATGCTATGATATAGCAGCCCAAACCATCACTGATCCACCCCTATGCCTCACTCTCACTGTGGGCATGCAACAGTCTAGTTGGTACGCTTCTTTGGGGCTTCTCCACACCGTAGCTCTCCCGGATGGGAAAGACAGTATTATAATATTATATTCATTCTATATTATATTATACTAATTTTATACACTCATGATTACATTAATATTATATATTATATGTATATTATATATAAACACCATGCATGAAAAGATGATAATATGTTTTAAATAAAACAAGGTATTTAACAGGAAAATACTAAATAACAAGTGGCGAAGTTGATTATTTTCCACCCAGAAGTTGATTATTTTCCTTTATTAGCACGTCTTATTGGAAGCCATGTTTTATTCCATTACTGTAAACTCTAACATACGAGACAGTACGGTCCAGGACTGAGACTGACTTTTACCCGCACTGCTAAGCAACTAGGCTTTCAAATGTAAAAATGCACTTATTATTCATATTCAAATTTAGCTCTCATTTAGCGCTCTGTCTTTAGGCTGGAAATAGAAAAATGGCCAAAGAAATAGGAAACTTTTCTGCAAACCAGGATGTATGCTGCCATGCAACATCGACAAAAGGAGTATTGTATGCAGGCAGAGAAATGCATATGTTGCAACCCAGTGACACTTTAGATAAGACACAGAGGCATCAAAAGAGGAATACAGAAAAACAAAACAGAGAACATGTGATAAACACAACAAACAAAGAGACACGTAGCACAGTTTCACACTGATAACTCTTAAACCCATGCTATAGTGGAGCCCTAAAGCCGAAACCCAGTGCATTTGTTGCTCATTAGCCACAAACACTTTGATATTGATATTGTCAAAGTCCACACGCACAATATCAATATCAGCCCTGTCAGGCCGATAGCAGTCATCAGGAATGACGTCCTATACCATGCTTTGCATAAGTATTCGCTCCCAAGAACTTTTCCACGAGTATGTCTTTACATAAATAATATACAGTATGTTTTCCAATCTTGAACTAAAATGTATCTGATTTAGATATTTTTTTGCATATAACCGTGACAGAAAAACAGACATATGTTAATTGTATAAGCTGTCAGCCCCCAGGGTCAGTACTTAGAAGAAACACTTTTTGGCGGCTATTACCATGACACGTCTTCTGGGATATGTGAAAACACATCCCACATCCTTTATTAGCTTTGCACCTGGATTCGAGAAACTCATACTGTATTCCATATATTTTTCTTTGAATAAAAAAATTCTATTCTTACTGTTTCATGCTTCCTGAAACAGATTCTCGGCTTTGCGTGGGCCGCATTACATTTGAAGCAACTTTTTTTAAGTAGCTCTTTGGCTTTTTCAATGCTAGGTCATGATGCTACCACTACCATGCTTCACTGTGGTGTCCTTAGAGTATTAAGCTGTGTTAAAATGCAGCACTTTGTTCTCATCAAAATCCACATCGATGATGTGTTTCTTCTTTTCACTATTCATTTAATTCAAGGGGGGTTTAGTGTCCAAAAATCCCCCTTTACCTTTTGGGTCCCAAATATGTTTTTTTGTCAGATGATTGTCCTGTAAACAGCTTATCGAATAACTTATCGAATCCTTTAATTTTTTTCATAACGCATTCATGGCTCTCTCCTTGATCCTATAGGTCTACTGAAAACCATTCTCAGTCCAACCACATCCTTATTGAAACGTTTCGGATCAGAAAGTTTACTTAACATGTTCCCACACCGCACTATAGGCAGTGATAAAACCTTCAATGTTTTATGCTCATGCTATACAAATACACTTAAAGTGCCATGATAATGTTAATTAAGATGTAAATTTTGACTGCGTGCCCTTGTTGTTGTTTGTTCCTCAGGTAGAGAACAGGATGGCGGTGAAGAGAGCGTTTTCCAGTGCCATCGTGTATAGCACCAGACTCGCCAAAGGAAAGGTGGATCTCCTGGTGCTTTTCATGATAGACAACCACTTAGATCTTTTCAAGGTGAGGTGCATTCGAAAGCCTTTCGAAATTTCATTTTTAAAACCTCAAATTTGAATTTTTTTTTGGCACACAAATATATTTAAAAATAAAAATGTATATATTTATGAAATGTTTACATTTTGTTAATGGACAGTATCAAAGCAGCCCATAGTGCATTACTTTTCAATGTTCGCTTACACCTTCGCTGGTTTGCTATAATTGTTAATTCCAAATATACTGTAAAAAAAAAAAAAAGAGTTTTTATCCAGCTTCATATTCCTGAAACTCCACCTCCTTGTCTGGCTTTTACATTTTCTGACAGCATATCTCTATGACTGTTTCCCCAGATCCCTGCATCGTTACACAAGCTTGTTAGTGATAAACTTGCCACCATAATCAGGGGCAAAGATCCTGACGTTGTTACAGGTAAGTGCATTACAACTATTAATACCTGTTTGCACAGTATCACATCAACAACTTACGATAGATAATACACAGACTTCCACACTGGAAAATCAACCTCTGATCACAGCCCGCTGGTGTCAAGATTATAATAATGTTTATCACGGCTGCTATCAAATGATCCTGCATCAACTCTTAGTGATCAGTAGTCAGTAGTCGGTTGATCATGATGTGTAATTTATAGAGTACTTTTGAATGTATTTGTAATCTATTTATGAGGGGTGTTCAAGTCAAAACGGGATTCGTGCTGAAATTTCACATGAATAAAGACTGTTGACCGCAAGCAAATGTTTTAAAGAAGGCCATGCATCCATAAATTGCGATCCTGGCCTGAGGTGTCTCTGAGCCCATTGCAGTCCTTCCACAGACATCCTGTGAGCGGAAGAGACACATTTATCTGTGTGAACTGTACCCACAAACACCACTTGCACATGGGATTTATGGGAGTTATTGCCCCCCCCCCCACACAGTCCTGACCTCGCTTTAAGCCATTTCCTCTTGTTTGGGTCTTTAAAGGCATTCCTGGAAGACCAGCGATTTAGAAATGAAGGGTGGCTTCTTTCTACCCTGATGGTGTCCAAGCCCTAGTGAAACACTGTGATAAGTGTATTAGTGTAGCAAGGAATTATATAGAAAAATAAATGAAGTTTTTCCTCATAACTGTATCCTGTTATTCTGCACATTCAAAAGTCCCAGTTTGACTTGAACACCACCCACCTGTACTTCTCCTGACTCATCCAAAGACATTTCCTAAAAATCTTGTCGTTCCATGTTTATTGCACTGCTATTGCGGGAAGAATCTCGGAGGAAGCGTGTATTAGTCTGCACACTGTCTGGTTGGGTGTTGTCACGTAATAAGGGAGGACTGGCTATTAAAAACAGCGGTACCCATTTTGGGTAGGTGTATACGATGCGAGATCTGCCTGGTCTTGTTAACAGGGATCATGAGTTACCTTTAGGGTCACTCTGTTCAAATATGAGAAATACACGAGTCAGCGTCTTTGCAGCTTGAAATGAGAGGCAAAGTCTAATTCTTAGTGCAACAGTGGGTTAGAGGAGACACTGCTTTCTACGCCGTCTATAGTAGCACTTAAAATCACCTAGGGTCAGATGTCTGGTCTCAATTTTGACTCTTTGATTTTGATTTTGCCATCGATTGTGGCATAAGTCATCTTTTAAACTTTTATTGTTGTTGTTTTTAACATTGAACTACGTGAATTTTGAAGATTAGCAAAAAAAAAAGATTATGCAGCAAAATGAAAACAGATTGTCTTACCATTTAAGAATGACAGAATATTTAGTACTTTATTTAGTATATTTTGTACATTTATATTTAATAGGTCAATATTAGGTTATTAAAAGTTAGTCCATTGTTTAATTTTTATTGTCTATTGTTTTTTTTTATTTTTATTGTCCATCAAAGGATGTACTTGATGTACTTGTATAATGTGTTGCTCGCTCCATGATAAACAATGCTGGTTATCCTTGATTAATTGCTGTCATTTATGAGGAATAAAACGCTTTATCCTACTTTTTTACTGATTATTCATACATAATGTGAGGAATAAAACTAGTAAAACAGTCATACATATGTTAGAATGTTTCTTATAATTAATGATGTTAGTGATGATTCTTTTCTCTCACATATACCGAAGTGGGTGTGTATCGCATGTGTCCAAACTAACACCAGATTTCTTTCTTCCTCCAGGTCCATCTTATTGTAGACGTCTTTCGAGGACCTCCTACATGCAAACAGTACAGACAACCACTAAAGAGGAGCTGGTCGCTTTGCTCCGGACCATTCATGAGAACCCCAGACTATCTGTAAAAGAAAAGCGCAGACTGCTCGGACAGTTCTACAGAGGCCACCCTGAGATATTTGTGCAGTACTTCGGTAACCAGATATCCAGTGCTTATCTGTGACGCATGGCTGTATTGCACAAGATGTACAAAGTAAGATGTAGATTCTGTAAAATGTCTTGTAAATTATGTAAAAAAAAATTGTAAATGTTATTTTCCGTTCATGGATCCATGAATTAAATGGTCAAAGTGTGACATCATGCACCTTTTAATGCCCGTATTAAAATATAAATTATATTTATCAAGATATTTTAGACCTGTAACATTACTGGTTTTGTTCTGATGTTGTTTCTTATCAAATTATGTGACCCTCGTAAAAATTTGATGTTGTTTGTTGTCATTGGTTCCTAAACATTTTTTCAATGGATTGGAGCTCTTTTTAAATAAAAGTCTTTTATGCCAACCTGTTATCCTAACTATGTTCTCATTCATTACCATGTGAAAGAGTATTAACAGTGCTTTACAAGCAGACTAGACACTAGATTGGCGGTCCGAGCCCCAGCTCGACCAGGTTGCTGCTATTGGGCCCTTGACCCTTACTGCTCCAGCTGTATAATATGCAGCTCTGACGTATGCTCTGACTCCACCCCTACTAACAAGAAGCTGGATATGTAAAAAATGAAGGCTGAAATTAAAATACTCAACTCATGTCAAGTTCACCTGGAAGTTGAGTTATGTCAAGTGGACTTCACTCTTATTACGTCAAAACGTTTCACTACTCATCCAGGTAGCTTCTTCACTCTGAGGGTAGTTGGTATAATTCCACAAATTTGTATCCTCCAGGGTCAAGGATGCTTTTCTGCTTATTAGGTGAACAATCAATAAAGTATAGAGAAGGGGAAGAGTTGCTAAGAAGAACCAGTAATAGAGATTATGGAGAGTCATTGAGATGTAACGACCAGAGAATGTGAGAGTAGAGGTATGGCCTTAGGTGTGGCTTTCCTGGTGGGCCTGTGAAGAGTTCCTGATCTTCCTGGGGAAGGATGAAAGGGTGGCAGGAAAAATAAAAGACAGGTTGTGCCTAAAACCCCCACCTTTGTTGAGAGATGGATTTTCCACTTGCAAATAGATGGCCTCGTTCACACGTCTCTCAAACCATCTATCCACCTGAAAGAAAGAGGTCCAATTGGAATGACTCAACTTCCAGACAGCCTCACGTGGTTGACTTTGGGAGGAAACCGGGGTACCTGAAGGAAACCACCAAGCACTTGCTATTTGGTTTTTAGCCATTTGGTTTCGGTGAAAAATGTAAAAAAAATATATATATATATATAATAAAATCTGTGGCTCAATTAAAATGTCACTTTCAAATCAATTATTTTAGACCTCAGCAGACTCAAGCAGTAGAAATATTAAGCAGAAAATTTAAAAAAATATGTCTGTGTTTTGCTCTTTCTAGGGCTTCTCTCATTCTAAGACTGAACAAAACACCAACGTTTATGAACAATTTATACTAAATCAGCCATTTTAAGGCTACATTCCAAACACTCGAATCCATGGCCGTGTGCTTCCTATTTGACCATCAGCCATTTTGTTGCTTCATCACTAATAGTAGAATTTATTACAACATTATGATATGTGTTCCCACTAGAATACTGTTTCTTGTGTTCTTTCTAGACCATGCGTCATTTTAAGGCTCCGTCCCAAACACTATAACTTATTTAGGATTCCTACTAGAGCAATAACCATTTCTAGCTCTGTCGTGAGTGTTTATTTAGCATATTAGCCATTTCAGGGCTAACAATAGCAGCTAAATATTTTTTTTAAACTCTATTGTTTTACTCATTGCTAAAGGCAATATTGTCCAAATAACTACAAGGTGATAGTAAAAGTTTTGAGACTAGTTTTGTAACACACCAACAAATGGCAGCACAAGGGCCTCCGAGTGGTGCAGTGGTAAAGTGCTCCGCCCTATCATCCGGAGATCTGGTTTGGTTCCCGGGTGATGCTGTAACCTCTCGCAGCCGGAGGTCTAGAGAGAGCTGATTGGCCGAGCTCTCTCAGAGGGGAGGGATAAGAGGTACTTAGTGCTCCCACATTAATCACGGCTCTACAGCCGTGTGTCTGTGAGCTCACGCAAGCGGAAGGAGCAGATAGCGCTGTCCTCCATGTGTGTTACGCCGTCCCCAACGGTGTGTGAGTGAGCAGTTCGAAAAGATGTGGTCAGCTGGCGTCACGTGGTTCGGAGGAAACGTGATAGTCCTCGGCCCTCCCAACTAAGTGGTAGTAGTAGCCTTAATGTAGGAGCCCCCTAGTGACAGGGAGGAATTGGACACGACTAAATTGGGGAGAAAATCTGAAACAAATTCCAAAAAAATAAAAATAATGGCAGCACAAGACCTTCTAACACCTTCATAAGTCAGTGTTCCAAATGACAACATTCCGTCTACACTAGAATCTCTGCAACTGGTACTATTCTGACCATGTGCATTACCTCATCTGCAATTTTGTGATGGACAACAAGTTAGAACAAAGAGCAAACATAAAATTCTGTGTGAAATCTGCCAGAAAGACGTTTGACATGATTCTGAAAGTTTAGAGCGATGCTGCATTGAGGCGTCCGAGGTTTTTAAGTGGAAGTCCTCAAGCATTGGCAATAAGAAGACCTTCAACAAGCTAACCCCCAAAAATGTCGAAACCATTCAGCAACTTGTTCTTGCATGATCGTCGGAGAACAATCCACATTAACGCTGCCATTGTCAGCGTCATAGGAAACAGTCCAGGTAATCCTCACATGTGATTTGAACATTCGCTGCCAAGTTCGTCTCCAGGTTGCTGATCCAGTAGCAGAAGGAACATTGTGGTGAAGTCTGCTAAGAACTTCCATCAGCGGGCCGCGGATGACCGTTCTTCATGTCAAGGATCATTACCAGTGACGAAATTGGGTGAAATTTCGATGAAATGTTGCATGAGTGTTTCTTTAAAGTTCACAAGCCAACGATTCCTAAGCCATGACAACATCATGCGAGATTAGTAAATCCCTCAGACGTTACATCACGGGTCTTTTCTATAGAAACGTCACTAAAAAGGTCTAGACTTAGAACAGAAACAAAGTGTGAAAAACCTCGAATGTACTTAGTGTTCGAACATGACAAAAAGCCATCTGTAGCCAGTTAAGAAAAACGTCTGCGTCAGTCTCGTCTGAGTTCTGCATATCCTGCTGTGGAAGAATGTATTCTTTGTTGTTATGTAACTAGGATGAGATTTGGAATGTGACCATTAGGATCGAAAAAAAACTGCCTTGTGGTCATATTTACAAATTATTCATGAGATTAATATGATGTTATGAGGTTGTTGCTTTGACGCAAAGGTCATTTGGATTTGGAATTAGTGGCAACAAGGTTGTGCCGTGTATGACCAGAGAACTGTACGGGGTCCTGCACCACATTATGGGATAACTATAATGTTAAGTTTGCATTTATTTTTTTAAGCAAAGGTCTTGCCCACTCACAGCGATATGACACCTTGTTTGATCTCAAGTTACTGTAAGTGAGTAGTTAGAACACTTGGTCTTCCCATGTTTCCACAAGCTTCCTCCAAGTTCTCCGGGTTCCTCCAAATCATACGTTGGACAACACAAAACCAGTCTCAGAAAATGTTCTGTCTGTCCAACCAGATTCTGCGTCACAGCATCACGCAAAACTGGCTGAACAAAATTGAATGAAATTTTGGCAGTACTTGGGTATTTGACTGAACTTAAACTTGCGGCATAAATTAAATCAAAACGTTAAGGAGAAGTGAAGTTATGAGCAGTTATGTGCCTGATTACAAACCAGATGTTTAACAAACTCACACAAACTGTGGGCGCGTCTTAAATCGACCGCTGAACAGAATTTATTGAACCTTGCAGTACCTGCACCATAAGTGAAATCAAAATGTCGAAAATGCTGTACAGAAAGACAGGCAGACATGGAATAATAATATCACTGATTACATTCAAGCTAATCAGATTATTTTTAGCTTTAACCTTCTAACTATTTTTACAAACCCTTCCCGTCAACGACAGGTACTTCCGCTAGTTATAAATAAAAAGTAATGCACTTGGATTCCTATGATCTAAATTTGTTTAAAAATAAACATTTGACACCAGACAATTTACTTAACTTTGTTTTATTGGAAGTGAAGTGAAATTTCCATTCGACTACAAAACGATGTTTGTGGTGTTTTCACTGGACTACACATGGCAAGCTCTGAACTATGTGTCAATCAACATCCAGAATAAAACTGTACATTATAAGCCACTCAGTTTTAAAAATAAAACTGTTTTAAAAAAAATCTTCAAAAACACAAAAGAAAAAATCGAGACTGAAGATGAGACTCAGATGATCTGAAAGACTTGGAGTTATCACGATGAGTCAAAAAAAAAAACAACCCTCTGAGAGGTCAACTGGAGGCAACGCACGTGTACGTATATGTGTCTGTGTTCACACTGCCTGACAGTAAAGACCATCCATGGAGAGGAGGGAGCTAGGAAGCCATCACTGGTGGAACAAGGAACAGTTACAAGAGTCCTTAAAAAGAGTAGGGGTTTTGTTTGAAACTCATCGGATGCGCTTCTGCTGCCTTGCGCGGTAGATGTCATTGACTGGAGGAGCGATGGCTCCTTTTTCCTCCTCGTCATCCGAGTCAGCGTTAGGCCTCTTCAGTGATTTGTTACTTAGTGCGTGGTTTTCAACGGGCCCGTTTCCCTCTCCGGGAACATCGCCACGGCTGCCTGTGATTAACTCCACTGCAGCTTCGACACCTAAACACACAGGACATCGAAGAGAGACGTGAGAACTTTACAGCACAGGATTAATTATAGCGAGATTACTCTAACAAGATATTCTGATTGCAAACCGAGATCTCAATCAAAAAAAAAGAAAAAAAAGAAAAAAAAAACTGAACATGCAATGAACAGTCTAAAGAACTTGAGAATACTAACCATCCAACACGAACACTTTATTAAATACAAAGACACTTAAATAATAGGGTATATAACCCTAGTAATAATATACACCTGACCCCCAGACTATACTACAGTGCAGTTTCTACTGACTGTTTACTGTTTAAACTATAAAACCTAATCAACGTCTTCAACCAGGAAGAATTTTTGGCAAAACGATTCCTCATATGAGAAGGGTACAAGTATATACAGTATATAGACAATAAAGTTGGGAGAAAATGTCATGTCCTCATATGAGGACATGCAGGTCTCAAAAGGAGAACTAAAAATTAACATGCACAAGCCAACACCACCAACAATCACCAGAAACATCAAACCTTTTCAAACAACGCAGCCTCAACACCATCACATCAGACTTCACCAAAACCTGTGACATACTGTAGGTACCTAATGACATCAACGTGGATATTTTACATTTAAAGCACTTGGAAGACGCACTTGACAAGCGTGATTTGAATTGAGACAATATAAAAAACTAATCCTAACAAACCACCATTGGGCATCAACATCAAAATTCATTACTTAACACTCAACAACAATTCTTCTTATATCCATAACATTTTCCAAGAAAAAAAAAAGGCACAACCCCATCAGTAATGGCAGATATGCACTAGCTGTTTTGTTAAGCACTTTCATTTATGGTCAAACTCCAAAACTAAATACTGTTTGTATGTAGTTTCATACGTTTCCATAAATGAAGCAAGCTGCTAACGTTCTCGAGAACGTCCTAATCACACCTAAGGGGCTATCTATGTTCACATTACCTGACTAAAGTGACTCAAACCTAATTTTATTAACACTAATGTGACACATCAGATTTTTTTAGGCCTTGGTCTTAGATCAGATATACATCTCATATCTGGTCATGCTGCTTGAATAAGAACAGTTAGATTGGAATTCATGTGACGTTTTGCCTCTGTACATGTGTAGGGCGTCGATATCATCGGTCAGTACCGGCAGCGTGGGGATTTCATAGCAGCGCTATCAATAGCTGCTAAAGTGAGCCACGTATCTTCCTTCCTTCTTCTGGACGTCTAATCCAGCTAGCTAACTGCTCGTCATCCTGCAGAGCAGAAGCCCCAAGCATACTTTTGCAAAAAAAAATTGCACGTTTTAACCCAGATGAAGCAAACTCGTCCATCTTAGAATCAGATAAAAGTTGCTTGTAATGATGAAAGTGAAACCTCATGAAATCTGATGCGACCAAAAATCCGAATTGAGCAATGCAGCTTGTGATGTGAAGGTAGCCCAAGTGCACCAACAATAACTTCTTTAGTTTCTTGAAAAATATTTAAATTGCTATAAACTTAGTCTGTTTGGAGTACGTACTTTCTGGCAGAGTGCATCTTCTGAACGTCTCGATCAGCTCATCCACCTGGACGAACGGACCCTGTGAGGGAAGGAAAGATTTCCATAAAAACATTCATGGAAAACTGAAGATCAGATGATACACTTATACAATAACAACAAATCAAACAGATTTAAGATGTGCCTTTAATATACTTGAGTTTAACTTGATAATTAGCTAATTCGATCCATTTTCCTGTACTTCAGGAAGTACGATGCATGGTGACCATAGAAAGGTTCAAACTGGGATTTTTTCACTTTTACCATTAGTGAAACAGGAATTGATCAATATTATATGTTTTAACAAACACAATGGTCATTAAAGGTGCATAGTCAAATCTGACAGTAAAATAAGCATACATACACATTTTACCAGTTTCTTTATTCGCAGGTAATTCTATTATACATCATGGTTTCATAGCATGTATGACTACTAGGGAGGTTATTTCGGTCCGTCCACACGCCATACGGTACATTGGGTGATGCATACTCCACCACCTTGGAGATATATCCGTCGTTTCAAAGCTCGAACCCCAATGGTTGGTCATGTAATATGGGCAATTTGACAACGCCGGAGGAGGAAACCCAGAGGAAACCCACCAAGCGTGGGGAGAACATGCCAACTCCATGCACACAGACCCACTCGGGAAACAAACCCTGACCCTGGAGGTGCAGGTGTTATGTGCTAAAATCCCCCCCTTCCCCCACCCCCACCCCCACCCCCTGCTACGGATTGTCCCTACTACATAATCTCTATCAAATATTATATTAGAACATAAATTCATAGGTTTATTATTATCAAATATGATATTACTATTATAATAAACCAACGTATAAGCTGTCTGGACCATTAATACAAATTCTCATATAATATATATTTTGTGGCACATTTATAATGGCAAATAGTAATGAAAGACAACTCGCTGGTAAGCGCTGTGTGTGCTCAGATGTGTTTCAACACAACCTTAATGAATAAAGTCTATCACTGTCTGACTGTTGCACTATAGTTGGCTATACTCACTGTAAAACAATTTGGAGGAGGCAGCAGCTTCATGAGGATCACAGCAGCAGGAGGCACAGGAAACACCCCTCCAGGAACAGGGTGCAGGCCAGGGGCTGCCACACACACACACCCACACACACACACACCCACACACAAAATGCCATTATAGAAGAGCACAGGATAAAGACATCAACAAGAAACTTGTACTATGTGTCTTGATCTAGAGCAAGTGACGTACAAACATAAGCTTGTACTTCACAAACCTGAATACTTTACACGTTGAATAATTTATAAACAGTTTATTTGCCCTGTGTAGTGTTATTAGTCAGAAGGCTGAACAGTAACATTAGGAAGGACATTTCAAAAGGTCATGGTGTTCCTTACGGGCAAGGTGCCGAGGCTGGAAGGGGATCATCTGGTTGGTGTCTGGTTTGGGATACTCCGGTTTACGATCTCCATCATCCTTCAGCGTCGGGACAGAAGGAGCGACAACAGCCTCTGGAATCAGAGAGGCGTATTTGGCCCGGGACACGTCCTAATAAACAGAACAGGACAATAAATTTATAAATTCGACCCTAATGAAACATGGTGTCTACAGAGTAGTCACGAATACTGTAGATCTGTGTGTTTAATATGCTGTGCTGCACCTGTCAGGCTACTAGCAACTAAATTAGTACACCATGTCTGTCTGGTACTTTATACAGTGATGATTGCAGAGACTCTGTACTGTCTTATCTTGAACCAGTATAGACAATCAGAAAAACTGAGGACCTATCATGCGTCAGACTTTCTTGTAGCCAGGGTCATTATTTAGCTCCGTCCAGTTTTGCCATTCTCTGGCAGCCATTTTTATTAGTGACTAACAGCTAACCTAGCAGTCTTTAGCCCTTTTTAAAAAGTACTAGGCTAGCCTTTAGTGGTAAGCAGTTTGATAAGGTCCTGAATATGGATGTATCCGTTCCTGAGTGACTAGTGAAATGCAATTCCTCACAGCGGGACTCGGAGGCAGTTAACTTGAAAGCTACAGACACTGAAACAGTGTGTATGGAAAAGGAGTGAAACAAAAAGAAAAACAAGCATTCCAAAATGCAGGCCTGTAGGGAAAATTAGCCGACACAAGTTGGAGACCTTCAAGTCTTATACAAACTTGTTTAAAAGAAAGCAAATAATCAATGATGGTTAAATGATTCTGTAGCGGTTTAGTGGTTAGCACTTGCACCTCCAGGGTCGGGGTTCGATATCAGTATATGTCGCTGATTGGCTGGATGGCACGTGGACGGACCAAAACAGGATGTGATTAAAGATTAGAGGGCGGGGCTTTCAGACATGGTCACTTTACAATACGTCAGATATTTCAAAACATCTGTGCAAATCATTACAAATGTCATGTGTTATGTTTGGCATGACTGGTAGTAGTAGTCTTAATGTGGGAGCCCCCTAGTGACTGGGAGGAATTGGATACGGCTAAATTAGGGAGAAAATCGGGGGAAAAAACAACAACAAAAAACTTCCTTTTTTAATTTAAGTCAATGGCTTTGAATTTCTAATTACTACTTATTTAAAAGGACCTCAATACCTGAAAACCATTATTTTTCCTGCTGCAGAATCTTAATGGAAATTATACATGAGGTATACATGTGGCTGCTGAAACACAGCGAGACAGAAAACAGGCTTAAATCGCACCTTGTACCCAAGCGCTTTGAGCTCGCTGGTGGAGCAGGGGTACAGATCCATGAACTTGTACCTGTCCACCAACAGAGCCGTCTCCTTGCCCTCGTACTCCTCCTTAAAAGCCAGGAAGCGTCTGCGCTCCACCTTCAGGATACTGGCCAGGTCTCCGATGTTACTCTCGAATGCTAAAAAGCGTGCCCAGATCTCCCTGTCAAATACACACACCGTGTTAAAACCACACAAAATCTTTTAACGTCCATTATAATGCATTGACACATAAGCAGTTACTCCTAATATGTTCTTCATTATTATTTATGACGACACAAAGCAAATAGCTCGCTAACCCAGATTTTTCAGGAGAAAGACTTCCGGAAGTGAGAACCCTCTCAAACAGGACTCTTGTATTGTTGTCCTCTGGGAAGAAAAAGAAATCAAAAGAACAAAATCAGAGACACTTTTGATCGAGTTCATACTGGCCTCCATGCTCACTTTAGGACATTTTTCAGGACGAAGCAGAAATGCATTTAATAGCCTAGCGACAAGATAGTTGCGGCTTTGTTTATGGCACTGCAAACACAATCTCTGCACTATCCACTCGGGTGGAGAGTTATATTGTCCATCTGATTTGACAAGAGGCCATCTGAAAATGCTTCAACCTTGACGAGTAAACATGTTATGAGTAACAGGGTCACAACAAGGGCAGAACTACAGTACATACTGACTAGTGCGTAGTTAGAGTTCAGATTCATATTCTTGAAAATGACCAATAAACATCTTTCAGCGAACACTGAAAGCACATGACCAACAAATCATGATGTTTGTGTCCTGACGCGAAGACCAAAAGAGGAACTTCGGGATGATAAAACGGGACATTTATGATATCCCCATAAGGATATAGAAGTGGTGACAACAAATATTTGTTGAAGTTTGTTTGGCAGCTGATCAGAGGAAACAGTGAGGACAGGTGTCCAAAAGAAAAAAAAAAAAAAAAGGCACACAACAAAGTGGTGGAAAAATGCACAGCTCTTACTTACCATTGAGATGAGAGAGGTAATCTATGTATGCCAGGATATACTCAGGGATGTCTCCGTATTTCTTTAATCCAAGCTCAAAGATCTTAAAAGCCACTGATTTGTCCTGATGAAGACACAAAAGAAAGACAAGTCAGTTCCGAAAAGTCAATGGACTTACTGCATATCCTAGGAATAGATATTCCCATGCATTTAGGATAAAAGACTAGTCGTTGTAGTTCAAACGTGATTTAAATGTTCGAAGGTTATTATTTTTAAATCACATGTTCAGGGACTTGTATGCCGCATGATCTACATAATACCAGTCTAATGAATGAATGAATTTTAAAATGTAATGTCATTTACAGAAGAAAAAAAAAATCACATCAACAAGGATATGGTGAAGCTTTCTATAAAATGTCTGGTTAGCATTTATTAGAAGAAACCCCCGGAGTCAAATAAACAGCTTGGCTTACAATGATATTTACAATTAATTACGCCCTCTAGTGTTCAGTATCTATCCAAAACATGGGTTCCAGTATGTGATGCCAGAGGTGAGCAGATGTTTCTAAATAAATGTCTGGGGGTTTTTTTTGTTGTTGAAGTTTTGGATATGAAGGCAAACTATGTACCCATGCAATATATATATAAAAATAAATAATAATTATTATTTTTAATGGAGCAGCACAGTGGCGTAGGGGTTTGCACTGTGGTTTCACACTGCACCAGGGTCGAGGGTTCGATTCCTGCCTCGCGGTCTGTGAGTGCATGTACTGTGCATGTTTTCTCCGTGGTTGGTGGGTTTCCTCCGGGTACTCTGGTTTACATCCATAATTCTAGTTACACTTACTGTAGACTAACTGGGAGTTGTAAATTACCCACAGTGTATCTGGGTGTACGTTTGTAGGTTGTAAGAAGTTTGAGGTCTTCATACAAGCAGTCATTGCTCTCTTAAGAAAAGTTATATTGCTGAAGCCAAGAGACATTGCAGTCAGAAATTGTTCACAAAGAGAGCTTGGATGGATAGAATGTCACCAAAAGAAGCCCATTCCTGTTCTCACTTACATATATATATATATATATATATATTTTTTTTTAGAAGATTTGCAGTTTGTTTAGCTACCGAGAACCCACTTATCCAAGAAAAAACCTCTGCCTGGGAAACTTAAATTACTAAATATATAGTCATCTGCTATACAAATCCCTATGAACGATGCAGTATTAGATGGATCACATCAATACACTCTGTACCACTAATTACAGATAATTAATCAACACTTTCCGATTAATCACATTCATGAAGTCGCCTGGCTCTGATATAAAACCGCTTCACGCTTGGGTCTAGGCATCACCTTGCTGCAGTAATACTCCATGAGAGCAGCCGTGACATAAACGTGATGTCTCGTCCTGACGTCCTCCCTGGCCTTCTTAAAGATGGAACGTCCAGACTTGATTCCCTCTGCTCTCCTGGCGAACTTCATGTACTGGATGTAAACCTGAGCAAAACATGCATTTCTCAAATGAAGCGGAATGACTTTCAATAGTTAAAACGATTAAAGTCCTTTTTTTTTTGTTGTTGTTGTTGTTGCTGTTTTTTAATAAAACGACACTCACCAAGGTTGGGTCGATGTCCTCTATGCCTAGGAGGCGGTTGTATATACTGTGCACTTTTTCATGTTTCATACGACTCTGTGGAACACACGGCACAGCGAAAATGATTTTTAAACTCGAGAAGCTTAAGATAATCACACGGGGTTAGACGTGCGATCAGAGGTAAAGACCTCACCTCTTCGTAATCGGCGAAAGAGAAATACAGCAGCATGTTTTTCTTTAGTAGAGTTGAAATGGCACGCTCGTAAATGTTAGCAGCCTCGTCGCTGAACAGCTTGGAGTTGTTCATGTCCTACGAAGACAAAGTGGGTATTTTATTGAATTTGCTTCTATTCTGATTGGTCAGAGAGCATTAAATAATTTCCTATAACAGCTGATATAATAGTGAACGGCATACTGTCAAACTGGACAGTCAAACTGGTTCGAGTCAAACTGGGACTTGTAATGAAATTACAGTCAAATGAAGGCATAAAATTTATTGATATTTATTGAAGATGACTTCAAAGCACAGTAGGTTTTTTCTTCTCTTAGCAGAAAAAAATATTTGAATGGTGCAAACATCTTACAGAGCAAGATCAAAAATTGACTTGCAGTAGAGACGCATCTGTCTGAGGGAACTGCACGCACACTATCATTCACAAACACCACTTTCACCTTACATGATCACATCCCGCATACAGTCCTGACCTCACCCCAAGGCAATCCAACATGTTTGGGTCATTATGGGAGTTCCTGGGAGGCCAGAGTTTCAGACATTAATCATTTCATCTGTTCATGGCTCCGACACACTGAGAAAACCTTCTACCTTGAAGGTACCCAAGCACTAGAGATAAGTGCATAAGTGTAATAGTGAATTATACAGAGAAATAAAGGTAGCTTTAGTTTTTTCTTCTGTTATTCTGCTTAGTCAAAAGAAAATCCCAGTTTGACTTGAAATCACAATTTACATGAACTCATAATAAATGCTTTATAGAGCAACAGACACATCTGATCATGGTGGAAATGAAAGTTAAGGCACAAACCCCTTTTTCTGCCAGCAGCTTGCTGGACTGTTCCAGATACTGGGCGGCTTCATACCAGACGTCAGGATGATGGCCGAGCACTAAAAGGCACTGCTCGTACGCGAACATCACTGTAGGATACACAATCACAGATACACTTTATGAAGTCAGATATCACACCATTGCTAACTGAGACCTTTAACTCTGGTTAAGGCTGACGTGGCTTCTCAATCTGTAACAGCTCCTCCGACTGCATCACAGTGCAGGGTATCGCACACGACTGAAAGAACCATCCACAATCTCCCATGAGCTCAATGACACCCGAGACCGTCTAGTGTCTCTCAGATGGTGGTGGAATCACCGGCTCACGGTTCTGTGATGGTCCCCTATTTTTAAATTTTATTGTATACAGGTTTATTGACCTCAACTATGCATTTAAGCTTGGAAAGGTTGGTACTTTACTTTGAGGACTACCTTAAAGCAAACCCTGATCTGCTCAGGTATCATGCATGAAGTGCTGGCTGAATGCTCCAGGTCAGTGATCTACATTATGCACTACGTTTTTTTTGACTTGATGACATCCAGGCTGGGTTTAAACCACGTCGGCATTTTATCATTTTTTCCACTCCAACACTCTTAGGTGCTTAGATTGTCTACGTAAAACATTGTTTACCGACAGTCGGCCTAGTCACCTCGTTTAGTGATAAGTGTTTGGTCTTCTGTGCGTAGCGGGTTGCTCTTCTCCCACTGGATGTACTTCTTCCACATCTCCACCTGCTGCGCTTCCTGAGGAGAGTTTTGCGGGGGCACAGAGGGCGCGTTTCGGTCCAGCCCCTTCATCACCGTTTCGTACTCCTACAAAACGGGTCAAGCAACCATAACGAGATCCGAGTTATATGAATGTCAAAACGAGGAGTTGTGGAGAAATTGTGTTTATAGCTAAAGCGCCCACCTTTGCGACCCTCCGAGCGTTCATGTAGTCTCTGCTGCGATCTTCAATCATCTTTTTGGCCAAGTGAATATTAATGCCCTTTAATATGTGGGGGGACAAAAACACAAAAGAGGTTTATTGTGTACCACATACAGTAATACATAATGCATATGTCTAAAGAGTCATACAATCATTACACAGAAAACAGATCTTCATGCAGACAAACACGTTGTCTACACTGTTTAATCCTGTATACAAGGTCAAGAGGGACTGGAGCCTATCCCACACAGCCACTCACACCTGACTGGCATATTGGGAAGGCCAATTAGCCTACGCTGCATGTCTTTGGACTGTGGGAGGAAACCGGAGTACCCGGAGGAAACCCAGCAAGCACGGGGAGAACAAAAACTGCATGCACACAGAGAGGGGAATCGAACCTGGACCCTGGAGGTGCAAGGCAACAGTGCTAACAACTACACCACTGTGCCGCCTGTATGCATAGAAACTGAATGTATTATTAAAGAAGACTATAAAACTTCATACCTATTCATGCATTAAATCACAAGATTCGATACTGACCCTGATAAAAGGTTCCTTCACTAACGACCTCTCACCTCCTCATATTTGCTGTAATCTCTCCACAGCTGCTCGATGTTGATCATGGGATTGACGCAGCCTCTCTGATATACCCGCCGCACAGCCGTGATCCGCTGGTTCTCCGCGTACGAGCCCACGGCCTCACTATAATACAGACCAGAGAGATCAAACCGTGCTGAACAACAACAACAAAAAAAATTATAATAATAAAGCAAAAGTGGTTTCCCTAAAGTGTAGCGTACTTACACTCCTTTGAGAAAGTTAATGTAGTCCACCCAAATCTGCAGAGACAGCAAAACATGCAAGTATGACATCAGTGATATAGAAAATATATTTTTTTTTTTAAAATCAACACTCGGCAGCCGAAGAGACACTCACCTGGTATGACATGATCTCCATACCGATTTTGTCCAGGGCAAAATCATACGCCTGTGCCATCTTTTCCCTGATAAACGTACGCAGTGATTAGGATCCATATACTGTACATCGCTATAGATCGTCAGTAAGCTGTAAGCAGTAAGCTAATGTCCTGTGTCCTTTTGCATTCCGTTTTAACATACGGCACAGAAATCACATACTTGTAGCTGGGCAGCTTCCCTTTCGTCTCTCGTACGTACGAAAGGTAACATTTCCACAGGTCGATATGTAGAACCTTCATGAGGCATCTCTGAAACAACTGAGCAAGAAGAGAAAAAAGGAAAATCGGGTCACCTTAAACTCAGGAACTTAGGGCATTAAGTGGGTCATTCATACTAAGCATTAAAATCACCCAAATCCGAAGATTATTACTTTTTTTCTAAATATTTAATAATCATTTTCAAAAAGTCTCGAGTCACTTCTCACCATTTTTTTTTTTTTTTTATATTTGGCTTTCAAACCTTTATTGATTTCTTATTAACCCACCCAAAACAACACACCAAACATTTACACACATTAAGCAATAAACAGTAGTGTTAGCACTGGCTGAATCGGTTAAGGCACTGGGATCGGAAGGTTTGGGGTTCAAGTCCCAGCACTGGCAAGTTGCCACTGTTAAGTCGTTGTGCAAGGCCTTAACCCTTAGCACTCTGGATATGTAAAAAAACAAAGTCATTTATCTGTGGTACGTGTGACCAATAATGAAAAAATGATTATTAGTAGGAAAGAGTGGCAAGACAAGGGCAGGATAGTCTGGTGAAAGAAAACGAAAAAAAGCAGGTCAGGACTTGGGTCTTGATTGTTCAAGTAAATCCCACAAAGGGAAAGGACTCATTCAGATTTGTTCCAAAGAAAGGAAATTAGCCACTTGTTCCAAACCCATCTTTAGAGTTTTTATCCATTTCTTTGCTAGATAAGTGATGAAATTTTATAGACGTGAATAAATCAGAAGGAAGACCTAGTGATGATTTACAGTTTTTTTTCTATTTTTTTATGTAGTCCTGAGGAATAATAGTTCTGTAGGCTTCCTGAAGGACCTTTCTGCTTCTCATTTTCTGTCCAGTGCCTGTACCTGACCAGTTTGAGTGGAATGTTTTCGTTTGTTAAGCCACACAGTGACCTATAAACCAGTTAACTTAAGGCATGAACCAGTGAGAAACAGGTGCAGATGATGACAGATGATCAGGCCTGGTGATGACGAGAGGGGAAATGAGGATGCTGCTGGGGTTGTGACACAAACAAGCCAAGTTCATTCAAACCTACTTTATTTCGTTTAATATGAGGAAGTGAGGGCGGCTCAAGACTTATGCACAGTACTGTATGTCCTTGGAAAAAGACATTAAACAAAAAGGCACGGACAACCCAGATTCTTATAACATGCACTTTGCACTCGTACCCAAACTTTTTCCCTTCTTTTTTCAATCAGACAATTAAATTAATTGTTTAATGCATGACTAGACATAACAATTGCTGCAGTGTCTGTAACTTGTCTGTGTTAATGTTTTTACCAGAAACATCTTATAAGCTTCGGGAAGACACCATTTAATATGTTATCTTTCTTTTAGTAATACCTTATTCACAGTAACATAAGACAACTGTTGTGATAATATTAATTCATCTGTCAATCATTCATACCACATATTCTACATGCGGTCACAGGGGCCTTGCAACCTATCCCTAGGAACCCAAGACACAAAGTACATCATAATATCCACGTACACTTGTAAAATGAAAATGATGATAATCTTGAGCATAACGATAATCGATTGTATGACTTGTCCCTCCCTTAAAAAAAAAAAAGGAAGTAAATCCAGAGGTTAGTGAATGGACAAATGTTTATAGCAGTTATAACCTAAGTGATAACTGGAACACGTTCTCACACACGTTCCATAAAAGCAAACATCCTTGTAAACCTATGATGTTTGGCAATAAATAAACAAATTTAATCATCGCCAAATAATGGTGGCATAAGACAAATAAAATATAGGGAAATTAATTTACCAGAACATTCCCAGAACAATTACTTCCCTTTTTTTTTTTTTGGTTATGACTTAAAATGCAAGATAAATTCAAATGTTTGTGCGCCACGTTCGAGACAGACAGATCACCTCCCAATGCCAAAGCATTCAAGCTATATTAGCAAACAGATTCAGGCTTCTTAAAGGATTTTTTTTTTTAAATAGTGTCCCACTTTTTCCTCATTGCGAAATATAGTATACAGTATGTGGCAGCAAATAAGGCAAAGGTTACTTTTGTACTTCTTCGCTGATTTTTTCTCTTATATTCCATTTCTTTAATAACTTAACACAGGTTAAAGCTCCAGCTGAAATACCCCATAATGCTTTTATTTTTCTCCAAACCTTGAACTCCTCCTTCAAATGCACCGTGTTAGCGTCTATGCAAAATGACCTGCTGCTGAGCCACACCCCTCGAATGAATAGCAGAGTTCAGCTACAAGCCATAGAAGGAGATGATCTTTTATGAGGTCACATTAGGAGGGAAATCTAATTGGTGTGTTAAAGCCTTGGCTAATAAAAAATGTGAAAAAAAAAGATCAAAAAGCAGGAACGTTTAATTCTCTTGAAATCTTTACCCTTTTAAAAAAGTGAATTTTGGGGCATAAAACAGTGCGGTGAAAAAGTATTTGCCCCTTCCATAATTTAAAAATGATATATACATTTTTTTTCCCCTCACATATTTGTCACAGTAAAATGATTTAGATCAACAAAGTAATTTCAATATTACACAAAGATAACCTGTGCAAATACAAAATGCCATTTTAAATGATTTTTATGAGTGTCTGGACATCAGTTCATGACTTTAAGCTCAAGTGCACACGGGTTATAATTGGCAGGACAATAATCTGAAACACGCCAGCAAGGCCACCTCTAGGAGGCTCACTTTTTTTTTTTTTTTTTTTAAAACGGCCTAGTCAAATTCCGGACTTAAATCCGATTGAGACGACCTTAAACAGGCCGCACATGCTCAAAAACCTTCAAAAGTGGCCGAATTAAAACAATTCTGCAAAGAAGAGTGGGCCAAAATTCCTCCACAGCGATATGAAAGACTGATGACTGATGCCAAGGACGACACAACCAGTTAAACCGTGAGCTCACTGGATCGTCTTTAAGGCTTACCTTTTCAACTTTGTCGTAGTTTTTTGCCTTGATCTGTGGACAGATTTCAAAACCGATGTTATTAAAGCACGATTCTGCTTGAGCAAAAAAAGAATGGTCATATCGTCATCACATACACTCTAGCACACTAACACACACATTTCCTTTAAGATCAACAATGTGAAATTCATACAAATCCCCATTAATCACAACACACAGCCTATAAAAAATCTTGCATCGGTTTTGCTAAAAAAAAAATAATTAAAAAAAAATCCTCAAGTTGTTGAAAGTGAATAAAATAAAATGAATATAATGGAGTATTGGTGCCCTGGGATGAGCCTAAACCTCTCGAATAGCAGCCCGGCTATTTTGCACGTCTTGAGATGATAAAATGTAATGTCAGGACGCCTTGAGCTCTGGATCATTTATTTGGCTATGCTCACAGAAGCAGGGTACTAGCAATTTAAACAGGTAACCCACTTCCATTTTTCATTCTGCCACAACCTGCAACAGCAATAAAGTGGGAACCGGGACAAGAATGCCACCTGATGTCTGAGAGCAAGGAAGTGTACAAGACAGTACACAAGACAAAAAGGAAGGACCTTGAATGATTGTCATAATACACCCAGGATGCAGTTTTGTCAGTATACAATTTAACCTTTCGGGAAAAAAAAAAAACGGTACTTAAAAAGCTTTGTACTGAATATAAATTTCACATCTTGAATTTGTGACCTGGTTGGTTACGGTACGATCTGAAAGAAGCCATTTTACAGCACTGAGATGTGATGTAATACGGTTCATATCACATTAGCAAAGAGCGTATGTCACTAAATCACGGCCAGAATAAGCCTTAAGCCTGAAAAAGGAAATGCACACAATTTCATAACACAAGTACACAAATCAAAAATAACCGACAATCAGAAAGCAATCTATTACTATGCAAATTTTGCATTGCATGCAAAATAAACGAGGGCTGTTTCATAAAAAAAAAAAATTAAGAATCTCAATGGCCTCAAACTGCACGTTACCTTTTTTTAAAAAATTGTTTTCTATCTTACTAAAAGCATTAGTCTAAAAAATTTCTTTCCGTAGTTTGTCTAAAAGATAATAGCTCCAAAATAAATAATAAAAAACTGTTCTTTTTTTTGAAAAGGGAAGGAGACTTATTTAGAGAAATCCAATCCTCTCTTCCACACACAGACACACACACGCAAAGGCAGTCTGTCAGACACAAAATTACAGCCCAATAATTCAACAAATCTTTTTGTTTCTCAACCAGTTTTATTAGAAAAGAAAAAAAAAATCAACTTTGTAATTTGCCAAACATGCATATCCAGAGTTAGGAGGGTAAAAACAGACAGGACTAAAAGTCATAAAGATAATATATGCTTCTTTAAAAACAAAAAAGATCCTGTTTTTTACCAGGCTTTTTTTATTTTTTTATAAGCCATTTATCCTGACACATACTTGTTTAAAAGGCATATTTTATGTACAGTATATGTAGCTGAGTAATATTTTAGTTAAGCCGGCACAGGAATTGTAAGAGATGGCATAAAAAGAATTGTGAATTACACAACGTATGCATTAAGGGAAGAAAAAAAAACATGAAAAAAAATAATTACACTGAGTTAAATATAATGCCTGTTTACTACTTCTTGATTGCTGAATGATGCATGACCACCAAAATATGTATATTAAAAAATTAGGACAGACATTTCTATATGCAAGCGCTCATAAAGAAAAAAAACATGAAAATTTAATAAATAAATTAGTTTTTTTTTAACCTTTAGAAAAAGCAGTGAAGCCAGCCCAGGTGATATTCATATTTATGTCAAATTGATGTTGATGAAGTTACAGGAATTATACATGTGGAATAGCACAAAGTACATTATTTGTAACAGATTAATAATTCAATACAAAGGTGAACTATGATTTAGATTAATTTAAAGAATGATTGTCTATATAAATGTTAAAATATATTCATATTGTGATACAAGTAAGAATTTTTGATATGTCCTAATACTAATCAGCTATTGCTTTTTTTTATCATCAGTCAAAAGTGAGTGCTAGTGAGCAATTAAAGACGGTCAAATATTACGGTTAAGTTTGAACAAACATTAAGGTTCAAATGCACCACTTGATAAGACTATAACTTAATGGTTTCTTGAATTTCACTTTTTTTTAAATTATTATTATTGATAGGACTATTGATTAACTCAATTAATGTTGCAGATCAGACATAAAATTCAAAGCTTGGAGTTACGACTACACTGTTGTTTTTCCTTTTATTAATATTATTAAACCAACTAAGCGCTCAGTGTATATCCATTCTGTCCATCTGTTTCCATTCAAACTGGAGGACAGCAGGTTCCATTGATGGAGTTCAAGAGACAAGAGACTATTGAGGCTCATCTACTCCATAAATTAGTGTATGAAATCTGTTAACACTACATGGCTAAAAGTTTGTGGAAACCTGACCATCACATTTAGGCATTTGGCGGACACTCTTATGCAGACCGATTTACAAAAGTGCTTTCAAGTTTTTTGTCCCTTTTTGTTGGGGGGGAGGTTGGATACCCAAGAGATATCACATCCACATCTGGGGCCACAAACTCAGTGGAAGCACAGATTACACATTAATATTTCAGTTTAGAGCCCCAAACTCCAAAAACTCCTGCTCCGAGGTCCACGGTGTGCCAAGTTTGGAGTGGAAGAGCTCAAATCAAATATCCTGAACAAAAGCCCTGACCTCAAACCTAACCGTTACCAAGGTTACACTGGAGCTATCCACCATGTCTCCCCACCCAACCTCACTCACCCTCTGCGGCTGCATCGACAAATTGTTATAACAAGACTGAAAAATTACAGGAAAAGCTTCCCAGAAGTAAAGAGTGGGGGTTATTAAAACATTAAGAGGAGCACTAAATCTGGAACAGGATGATAAAAAAATAAATAAATAAAAAAGCACATTATGAGCATGATGGTCATGTGTCCACAAACTTTTGGCCTGGCCATCTACTGTATAAGCCAATTTAAAAATATCTATATAATTTGTGCCAAATATGAACGCTTTTCTCTGAAGACACTGTAAACAATGCTTGTTTGTTAGATGCAAGATACTTACCATGCTAGCTCACCCTCCCCACCGAAGCACCAATCATTAACCCCCCCAATTTGGTCACATGCAAACATGCAATCATGACAGGCACCACATACCAGGGAGGTAAGGGCTAACATGTGCTTTCTCCAAAACACATGAAACCAACTACCTTTTATTCTGCTTGTGCTGATTACGAGAGCAGAGGAACACGTGTGGAGGAACACACTCCACTCTGTCTTCCCTCTTCCAAAAGTACAAGACTGTCTTGAAGTAAAATAAGTGTACAGCTACCAGTTAGCATCAAGCACAAGATAGATTTAAATCACACACTCACCTCGAAGCAAACTGTTCAGGGTGCATTTTTATTAAAAAATATTGAGCAAATCTAAATTATGTTCCAACCTCAAACCTCTTCATGTAGTACGACACTGATGACTTTTTTTTTTCTTATTTTACGAATATTTTTTATATTTTAGGCAAGTGAGTGACCATGGATGCTTTTACACGTGTTAATCCAAATCAACGTAAAACTTAGTCCTTTACTTGGCTTGCTATTTGGTTTGGCTTCAGTATGGGTTTATTTGTCTAGTGATTTGTCTAGAAAAAAAAAAGGCTCAGAGTAATTTTACTGCACATATGAACTAGAAAGAAGGAACTAATACCATGCACAAAATAAATATATAAAAGACAGATAAAGTATATTCTTGTTTGGTGGTCCATATGTCCAAACCTTATTTTACACAGCACAAAAAAAAAATAATAAATAAAATAAAGTGACCACCTGGAGTTAACTAAGCAAATTAAGAGACTTCCTTTGGATAATTACTGCAGGTTCAGCTGGTAGCAAGGTACGTAACCCTAACTGATGAGTAAATAGCTTCTTATTTCTCAAGCAACCTTTTCAGAAGACTAATCCTGTGGTCGTGGCAAAAATGTTAGTGTTTCAGATGGGTCAAGTTATTGGCCTGCATCAAGCAAAGAAGGCGATTGCTGAAACTACTAAACTTGGGTTAAGAACTGTGAAACATTACTAAAATCTAGAAGGAAGGGATTCACAGCCATGCTAATAGCGAAAAACGTCACTTCTACACACACGTTGTGAAGATTGGGACTTAAAGGATTGGCACTAAACAGCTGTGTAGCCTTAAGCAAGTCATTTCCCAGTGAGGCTACTCTGGTGTGGAGCAATAGGGGAAAAAGGTCATGTGGTCTGATAAGTCCAGATTTACCCTGTTTCAGAGTGAAGAGGTAAATAAAGTGTTGCACCAACCATGCCTAGTGCCTACCGTACCAGACTGTGGGGGCAGAGTTACCACTTCTGTTGGTCAGGTCTAGGTTCAGCAACGTTATGCCCACAAAAAAAAAAAAAAAACTTAAGTAAGCCGGAAACCTGAATGTACTGATTTACCAGGTTCTTCCAATTTTTTCTTCCTTGATGACAAAGGCTTATTTCAAGATGACGATGCCAGGATTCATCAGCTCAAATTGTGAAAGAGTGGTTCAGACAGCACATTTTCTCACATGAACTGGTCACCAGAGTCTAGGCCTTAATCCTATTAGGAATCTTAGGGATGTGATGGAGAAAAACTTTACGGTGTGGTTCCACTCTTCAATTATCAATAAACGTTCTGTGCATAAGACTTTGCATAAGCTTAACAATAAAAAAATGATGCCAAGGTTGTACTCTGAGCAAAAGGTGGTCCAATAAAATATAAGATGAAAAAGGTTTTTGATTGTGCAGTCTATCCACACATGTCCAAAAATAATAAAGTGGACGCAAAACACATGGCATGTTGGAATGACATTGTGCAGTTTGGTCAATCTGGAGCTAAATTGCTTTCCTGACTAGACTAGAGATTTCCTGACTGAGATTGCATCGCTCAGATGCGACTGCTCCAAGAACCACCCTGGGTAGGAAAACACAAGAGTTCCACTGTATGTAAAAGCACCCTTACACATGCAGTTTGCAAAGTGATAAACTGGTAGCTTCAGGTTAAATCTAAAGGACTAGACAAAAATTTTTTTTTTAAAAATCATGTCTTGGTGGGTATGGAGTACAAATGTGTAAATATTTTCTGAAACTTTTTTCTAAACTTGAAGGTCATGTGCCTCAGAAGTACAATGTATGGAACTTTATTATTCTTTGAGGGGGGGACTACGATGAGATGTAACTCTTGCATAAAGTTAGTATAACATTTCCTGTAACTAAAATTAGCCAAAGAACAAAAATTGATGTTAATATGCACAGTTCTAACTTTCAGTGTTCACACAGATAATCCACAATGACCTCAAAGAAATGACACAGGAGGCAAGAAATTGACACAACAAGTGAATAAAAGGCTAAAGCACTCTGATACTATTAAAAGAGTTTTAATGCTGTTGCAGATAAAACATGCAACAATATGAACTTAACCTCAGAAAAATTGAAAAAGTAATAATTAAAAAAATAATAATAATGAGTACAAACCCTCCCTTCCCCAATACCACTGGCTTGAGGTGTGTGAAAGTCACATTGTTGATCCGAATATGAAATGAAATTCCTTGCACACACAAATAGAAAGGAGTAAGAAATAGAATATAAACCTCAGCTTCAATGTATAGCTTCCAGAATCTGCCTGAACTCGGGAACTGTGTGATAAGTCTTTCATACGTCTTCCTTGCTTTATCTATAGGTTGGTTCTAAAAGAAGTAAAATGCATTTACATACATTAAATATATCATGTTTATTTAAAGCAGGGTCGGATCGGCAAACCCGCCCCATCATCCTAGTTTCAACTCCCCGAATAAGTCACCCCAGGTAAAAAGGAAATGCAACCCTGTGTCACTAAACCTGTGCTTCTCGAATCAGTATGCTCCATGCGTCCAGGTCATACGGGTTTTCTTCCAACTTCTTCTCTGCCTTCTTGACCTTTTCGGGAATATACTCCGTAGCCTGGCGTGGAAACAAACATATAAAATGAAACCAACACATTAACCTTTTGCTAGAACATATGCATCACATATAAAGACCAATTTGGAGATGAAAACATAATAGAGTGTTCTTTGGTGAACTACACAAACATTCCATATGCATCAGAATCATGTGCTACTGCCAGACTGACGCAGGTGCAAGAATGAAAATCTTTGCTCTCTCATTTGTCAAAGCAAATACACTGCACTAGTTTTAATAACAATAGAGGAAGACCTGAAATCTTGCCTGGCTTGAAGTTCCCAAATTTTATCCTGGAGAACATTCAATCTTTGCTCTGATTGACTTCCGGGATTTCATGAGGCATGTTACAGCAAAAAAACACCAAGGGTGCTTTTATACCTGTTGTGTTTAGAGTTTTGCTACATTAATTCTGGTTCAGTTTGCCCCAGTTTGTTGGTTTGAACACAGCAGTGCACAATTAAATACGCTGGTCCTAAACCATATCGGTCCGGAGCCTGATTAATTATGAAGCAGTTAATCTGTTGTGAGAACAGATTATGTGGATCTGGATGTTCATCCTGTATTTACATTATAATAGTGTAACCATAGCAACAGCGGCAGCTCAAATGTACAGCCTACAGCGGACTCAAATATATAATTACACCACTTTTGTTTAAAAATTTACTCCAATCACATTCGACATAAAGACGAAAATATGGTTAGGAATTTGTTGGGGTTGTTTTTTCCCCCTTTACCATTCTACAAAAGTGAACCCAATTGAGATGCCAAAGAACTGGTTTAGGGAATCATTTAAACTGAAACGTTTAGCTTTACATGTTATAGCATGTCCAAGTTGTAGCTAGAAAATCATTTGTCACTGGCTAATGTTAACTTAATGTTCAGGAACAGATATGCAGAAAGCGATAAACAGCTCAAGGACAAATAGAATGGAATAGTAAATATGTAGTCCTTGAGGCTGAGCTAAGAGAGGAGTACACCAACACTGGTTGATGATCAAGGGTCCAAAGGGGGGGCACACACTTATGCACTCCTTCACCTATATGCTTTTGTATGCAAAAACATATAATTAAGAGTCATCCCATGTTTCTTTCACTAGCACAAAAATCGGCACCACTGCAGATGTAGATTTTAGTAGTTGCGCAGCTATGGAACTGCGCATGCGCACAGGCAACGCGTTTAATAAGCTAAGAGACAATTAATAGCCACACTTCTGATAGTGACGTTTTTGAGCTTCATTATTTACTCTCCTAATAAGCTTTTAAGCAACATTAGCATGCTAGCTAGGTTAGCCATGGTTAACAATAAGAATTTGTCGATTCAAATAATAATAAGAGCACGAGTTTTTGCAGTTTAGCTTATGGTATATTTTGATATAGGCTATATTTAGTTAGAGATTCCCGCTTTAGCGATAAACAACAGTTTGTCCCAGCAGACACTCCGCCCTGCTAAACCCCTGCAGCTTATTATAACCTAAACATTTCACTAGACGAAAACGTCTACATTTTACGAGGCAAGTAACTAACTTCTTTCTTTTTTTTCCAACACAGCGCGCAGTCTTAAACTGCACTGATTAATAGTTACCATGTCTGATTTATCCGAAGTGTAACTCTAACCCAAACAAGGCCGCAAAACATCAATGAATTACAACACTGGTTGAAAACAATATAACTCAAGAAATGCTTGTTTTTACCTGATCTGGAGCGACTTCTGCAGACATCATCAAACTGCAAACACGCAACTATTTCACTAAAATCTCCAAACGCACCTAAGAACACATTAATAACACAATACAAGGCTCTACTTCAGCATGGCCTCGAGCTTTCTTTATGCAGCTCAGAAAATGGCGAGTTTACTTCGGCTACTTCCGGTGACACCGGAAATGTAACATAGCATAAAGAGCTGCAGGTTTCGTCTCCGGTATTGATGTTAAATTTCACCCTGGCTTCAAAATATACGTTCAATATCAGAGAATTTAAAATAATTACTATATTATAAAAAATTCTAGAGTAGACTAAAGTTCTAAAACCCGATCTCAAACGTCCAATGAGGAACATGTTTGTAAGCGCGAGGCGTGTTCAATCAACCAATCAGACACCAGCTTTTTTTTCTTCTTTGTTTCAGGCGGGGATGTAAAAAAAAAAAAAAATAATAATAATAATTATTATTATTATTATTATAGTACTTTGCTAAAAACAATAACATACAAAGCAAAGAACGTAGCCAGGGAAAATAAAAGAAGCAGTAAAGTTCAGGAGCGGAGTTACAGAAAGAGCAGCTGGTACATATATGCTTTTAAATCTTAAAAATTTGACGGGATAATATTTATATAATAATTTAAATAAGATTTCTCTCATCTTGTTAATTATATTATAATATATTTTTATATGGTATAAATTGGTGGCTCAGTGGTAGGTTTCCTGTCCGCATATTTCCACTTCAAATGAAGATACTGTATGTTATTATCTCGAATGTTGATAAATCTGCCTACAGTCAGGTGACACACACACACACACACAAACACCACAAACACTGGCGGCAGGCCTAACGGAATTTCTGTTTCTGTTTCCATCAGTCTAAGAACCTCTGTAGTCCAACTAGGGACCGTGGAGGCCAATAGTGTCCACTGTATTTATTCCGATTTTATGACCGTGGTAGGACATCCGGGCAGCATTCTCATGCAGAATCACACACTATGGGCTAATTGGAAATGACAATTAGTCTAATCTGCAAACTGGAGTACCCAGGAAGAACACCTTGCAAGCACAGGGGAGAATATGCAAACTCTATATAGTTTGTTTTTTTTAATGTATATCAAATCACTAAAGATAAAGGGAAAAAAATTGGAAAGGCTTACCATTTACTTATAAGGAACTAGAGGTTCACCAGTTGTGCTGGTCCTGATGCTTGCATGCTACAATTATCTGCAAATAGAGTTTCAATTTGTTGCGGCTCTTTATGCTGTGCCAATGTTTTGGCAGCACTTACTCATGCCTGTGGTATGCGCTATGTGCGTTTCATGGTCTGATCCAGGGTTTCAGTCGCTCGTCATATGTGCCGTCGCTATGGACACTCTGCAGTCTGATCCGGGGTAGCTATTCAGTAGCTATGATCTTAGCCTGATGTGCCCGTTTTCGCCACTATTACATTTAGTGAGGAACACCTGTGACATGCTCACAGAATTATGACATATGACATAAGAGTAGCCTACTGTAGTGAGGAACTACTACTTTAGTAAGAAACACCTGTGACATCCAGAAGAACCCTTCTGAAGCCTGCATGCTACCATCACCTGGGAAAAGAATGTGTACTGAACTTGCTGCCGCTTCTCATGTTGCTCTAATGTTTCGGCAGCCCTTACTTCTGCCTGCCGTATGAGCTGTCGCAGCACAGTCTGATCCAGGGTTTTAGTAGCCTATGCAAAGTAAGGCACGGAAGCTGTCTTTGTTGCACTGGCCGGCCCTGATTATCACCTGTGACACGGCCACGGTATGACAAAAACTTATAATGTTGTAAAAGGTGATAATGATGCTACCTACTGTTACATTCAGTGAGGAATCCTGTGAAGCTTGTGTCAGAAACATCAACAAACATCGCCCGCTGTCCATAAAAACAAATAAACAAAACAAAATGTAAAAACTATTTTAAAAGATCTATGCAGTGCATTTAAGTATTTTTTAAACAAATGGATTATAATTTTAGTTATAAAAAACTAATCTTTTAAAAGGTTATATAGTATACAGCCCATTTTGTCATATATTTATGCGATTTTATTATTTCCCCTGTTTTATTATGTAGTATTTTTGCAGTTGTCTTTTTTATCTTCTTGCTGTTTGTTGTAATGTCATATATGATTTTGAAAAAGGTTATGTTAATAAAAGTACTCCTAGCAGCCAGGCAGCCCCTCAACCTTTGAGTTGAGACTTTGAAGACATTTGAGGCGGTAAAATTTTAAGTTAAAGCTCTTGTATTTAAAGTTATTTTGTATTATTTAAATGCTATGCTCGGGTTTTTAGGTGAGAAAATTCATGTAAGGAACTGGCTACATTTAATTAATAAATGTATATATGTTATAATGCAATAATATTTATAAAATCGTGATACTTATATAATCGTAATTTCTATTGAATCGGTACTGAGATATCGCGATAATCTCATATCAGGAGGTGACTGCTGATTCCCATCCCTAGCAGTTATAAATCTTCTTCTTTTTCTTTGTCTTTCGGCTGTTCCCTTCAGGGGTTGCCACGGCGAATCATTTGCCTCCATCTAACCCTATCCTTTGCATTCTTTTCTCTCACACCAACTAACTTTATGTCCTCTCTCATTATCCATAAATCTCCTCTTTGATCTTTCTTTAGACCTCTTGACTGGCAGCTCCAACCTCAGCATCCTTCTACCTATATACTCACAATCTCTTCTCTGAACATATCCAAACCACCTCAAGCTTGCCTCTCTGACTTTATCTCCAAAACATCTAACTAGGGTTATCGCTCTTATGAACTCATTCTTTATGCTATTCATCCTTGTCAAATCCTATCCTCCCAAAGAGAACCTCAACATCTTCAGATCTGCTACCTCTAGCTCTGCTTCCTGTCTTTTCTTTAGTGCCACTGTCTCTAAGCCGTAGAGCAGAAAGTGGTGAGGCCAGCGATGCTCTACGGCAGGGGTCTCCAAATCCAGTCCTGGAGGGCCAGTGACCAGCACAGTTTGTAATTCACCAACACCTAAACACACCCAATGAACCTAGTAATTAACAGATTAGTTAAATCACTGGCCCTCCAGGACTGGATTTGGAGACCCCTGCCATAGAGCATCGCTGGCCTCACCACTTTCCTGTACACCTTTGCTTTCATTCTTGCTGATACTCTTTTATCGCACAACACACCTGACACTTTTCTCCACCTATTCCAACCTGCCTGTACCTGCCTTTTTACCTCCTTTCCACACTGTCCATTGCTCTGGACCGCTGACCCTAAGTACTTACCGTCCTGCACCTTCTTTACCTCTGCTTCCTTAAGTATCACCGTTCCACTTGGGTTCCTCTCATTCACACACATGTATTCCGTTTTTCTGCGGCTAACTTTTCCAGAGCATAACTCCACCTCTCCAAATTTTCCTTCACCTGTTCCCTGCTCTCGCTACAAAGCACAATTTCATCTGCAAACATCATAGTCCATGGAGACTCCTGTTTAACCTCATCTGTCATCCTGTCCATCACCAGAGCAAACAAAAAAGGGGCTTAGAGCCGATCCTTGATGCAGAGCCATCTCCACCTTGAACTCTTCTGTCACACCTACAGCACATCTCCCCCTGTCTTACAGCTCTCATACATGTCCTGAACCACTCTAACATACTTCTCTGCCACTCCAGACTTCTCCAGACAGACTCCTTATACAATACCACAGCTCCTCTCTCGGCACCCTGTCGTACGCTTTCTCTAAATCTACAGACACACAATTTAACTCTTTATTACCTTCACTGTACTTCTCCACCAACAATATTGCTGCTCACAAATACTGACCTCTGCCCTTAACCTAGCTTCCACTTCTCTTTCCCACAGCTTCATTATATGGCTCATTACCTTTATACCTCTGTAATTGCCCCAGCTCTGCACATCTCCCTTGTTCTTAAAAATCGGCAAAAACACAATTCTCCTCCATTCCTCTGGAATCCTTTCACTCTCCAAGATCTTGTTAAACAAACTAGTCAGAAACTCTACTGCAACCTCTCCTAAGCACTTCCTTACCTTCACAGGTATGTCATCAGGACCAACAGCCTTTCCACTCTTTATCCTCTTTAACGCCCTTCTCACCTCACTTTTACTAACATATGCTACTTTTCTGCTCCACAACAGTCACCTCTTCTACTGTTTGTTCTCTTTCATTTTCCTCATTCATTAACTCTTAAAAGTACTCCTTCCATCTTCCCATCACCCTCCTTGCACCTGTCAGTACATTTAAATATCTACCTTAAATCACTCTAACCTGCTGCACATACTTCCCATCTCTATCTCTTTGTCTTGCCAACCTGTACAGATCCATTTCTTCCTCCTCACAATCCAATCTAGAATACAAGTGATCATATGCTCTTTGGCCTTTGCCATCTCTACCTTCGCCTTATGTTGCATCTCCCTGTACTTATGTCTACTACCTTCAGTCCACTCAATGTCCCACTTCTTCTTTGCTAACCTCTTCCTCTGTTTACACTTCTGTACTTCCTTGTTCCACCATCAAGTCTCCTTGTCCACTTTGCCCTTTCCTGATGATACACCAAGTACCCTACTTCCTGTCTCCCTGATTATATTGGCTGTAGTTGTCTGGTCAACTGAAAGCACCTCCTGACCACCCATAGCCTGTCTCAACTCCTTCCTGAAGAATACACAACATTCTTCCTTTTTCAACTTCCACCACTTTTTCCTCTGCTCTGTCTTTTTCCTCTTCACCTTCCTCACCACCAGGGTTATTTTACACACCACCATTCTGTGTTGTCTGGCTACACTTTCCCCTACCAATACTTTGCAGTCACTGATCTCTTTTAGATTACAACGTTGACACAAGATGTAGTCCACCTGAGTGCTTCTGCCTCCGCTCTTATATGTCACCGTATGTTCCTGCCTCTTCTGAAAGAAAGTATTTACAACTGCCATTTCCATCCTTTTTGCAAAGTCCACCACCATCTGTCTTTCTATGTTCCTGTCCTAAAGACCAAGCCTGCCTATCACATTTTCATCACCTCTGTTCCCTTCCCCAACATGTCCATTGAAGTCTGCACTAATCACCACTCTCTCATCTCTGGGGATTTATAAATCCCCAGATACCTCAGTGTTCACATCACGCAGGACCTGTCATAGTCCTATCACTTTAACGCCGTGGTGAAAAAGGCTCGGCAGCGTCTCTACCACCTCAGACGCTTGAGAGCCTTTTGACTGCCCTCCAAGGTGCTCAGAAACATTTAACCCTGCATCATAGAGAGCATCCTGACAGAAAACATCACAACCTGGTTCGGGAACAGCACCATGCAGGACAGACAGTGGGTGGTACGTTCAGCCGAGCGCATCATCTACAGCAAGCGGACCGTGGCCAGGAAGATCGTGAAGGACCTCAGCCACCCCAGCAATGTACTGTTCTCTTTGTTGCGGTCAGGAAAGCGCTTCTGCTCCCTGAAGGCCAACACAAAGAGACTGAGGAGGAGCTTCTTCCTGCAGGCGATACGGTCTATAAACCAGATCAATATTCAGGACTAATCATCTTTGCGTCTTTGCACAGAAATAGACACTTATGGACTTATTATTCATCTGTTCACTAATGCACAGATGCACATACCTCAGTACACTGTAGACCGGTCAATCATGGACATTGCACATTTGCACACTTTTTGGACATTTCCATTTTTATTTCCATTTAAATTTGCTATTTTGTTCTTTTGTACAGATAGGTTTCAGATAGGTTTTATATTCCTTATATATATATATATATATATATATATATATATATATATATATATATATATATATATATATTAAAGTTTTGTATTTTGTTCTACTTTCTTATAGTTTTAGCTGTTTATTTTTTTATTTCAGATATTCATTCCTCTTTCGTATTTCTTCTTAATTGTTTTTACATTTTTAAGATCACAGGCGATCGTATAAGCATTTCACTGCATCTCGTACTGTGTATGACTGTGTATGCGACAAATACAATTTGAATTTGATTTTAATTTGATAAATATATAAATATGCAGTTATAAATATATTGTTCAAGTCTAATTCCGTTCTTTTTTTACTAGCTATAATACATAACGTAAATAATAAATAATATAAATATATGTATTTTATAAAAATGTAAAGATTATATTTTAATATTAAAGTTTTAATAATATTCTAATTTAGTCAGGCGCTGTTCCGGACACCCTCGCGACCAAATTTGTTACCCAGAATTCCTTTCGGCCGCCCTTTTCCGCCATCTTTATTGCCGTATCCAGCAGGTAACACCAACACGGGTTTTAAAATATTCTTTTTAACACTTTATAAAGCAACATTAAGAGCGATATTTATGTCAGACTTTAGTTAAACGTCTGTTTTATATAGTTTGGTAGTTTTTGTTTTGTATAGAGACAAGATGGTGTAGATTCGGTGTTGATTGTTTGAATGAGGGCTCGCAGTGGCAGGTTACTCAGCGACTCGTAGTGCGGATAGAGCAAATAAAATATATTTAAAGAAGGAAAGTTATTTGTGTTGGATTAGTCCATGTTAATGTGTTGCGCAGTGGTATAAAGCGTGGTACTTAATGTGTGTTAGTGTGTGCAGTAGATGTGGGTTTATTGAGGCTGCTAATGACAACCTGGCGTTGAGCCGCCTGTACAGCCTACTAACTGAACTGAAACTTGTGTTTTCTTCTCTTTAGATTTCCTTGACAAAGGGTCAAAATGCCTGGAAGGTAATTTTAAAAAGTCTTTTGTTTCTTTCTGTATTTGTGTTGTGATCTTTTAGGAAAACCTTTTTTTCCTTATTGAACTAAACTGGTATTTCTAATTAATGTATATTTCTTGAAGGGGGGGGGGGGGTAAAGTAAAGTCTAACATTTTAAAAATCCACACCTACCATTTTACTTAAACACATCCTGCCCACTTAGTTAAATTCTTATGGAGGGAAAAAGGAAATTAACATTCTTTTTAAGAGCTACACTTTTACAGTAGAAAATGTATTAAACATGTCTTTATTAGCATCCTCCTCATCAGGTTCTTTCTTTACTACACTTCCACCATTTCTCCTCATTCTGATGCCACTCTTGTTTTATTTAACCTCTATCTGATTACGAACTGAAGAGATTGGATTTATCTCTGAAGTCTTGATCATGTTGTGACCATGCTTACACTTCAAAAATTCAAATTTTATTTGTCACGTACACAGTCATACACAGTACGATATGCAGTGAAATGCTTTTTCGACTACCAGTGACCTTAAAATAAAAACTTACTTGCCTGGGTAGACATTTTTTGACTGACTGACCCTTAAGCCCGGTATTTTGACTGTTTACATTTCTCAATTTTGGTCAGATCAGATTTGCATGTTGTTACTGGTTATGTTCGTAATTACAAGCGACTTTTTTGACATAAAAGTTGATTACGCTAACTACTATTACATTTGTCGAGGAACGCCTGTGACATGCAGCTCGGTCACAAACATTGGTGGCGGGCCAGACAATGCTTTTAGAGAGAGATGGATATAGATATTTGCACTGCTCTAAAATCCCTACGATGCCAGTGACCCAGAGCAAAAGGCGTGTGAATTCCTATCTGCTCATTCTATTTGCATGACCACATGTTGGATATGTATCCGATTTAGGACCGCATATGAAAATAACTCATTGAATTTGTGTGTTTAGACAATCTCAAAAATCACTCGTCATATTGTGATATTAAAAAAAGTATATTTTTTTATGCAACAAAATACCAAGATGAGGTTCGCCTTAATGAAACCATAAAATTTTTTATTTGTTCTCTTAAAATAGAAGTTAAAGTGCATTATTGGCAGGAAAGGTTTTTGACAGTTCAGAGAGAGATTTTGAGACCATCACACAATGCTAATGAAACATGTTTGTTTGCACTTCTTTCCTGTATCACTTCATGTCCTAGGTTGTGGTGCAAGGCAATCTTTGCTGGATACAAGCGTGGCTTGAGGAACCAACGTGAGCATACAGCACTGCTTAAAGTAGAGGGAGTCTACACCCGTGATGAAGTGGACTTTTACCTGGGAAAACGATGCGCTTATGTCTACAAGGCGAAAAAGTAAGTGTGCACATGTCTCGCGTCCTGCTTATATGAAACCACTGTGGAAGTTTTTTTTATTATATACTAAAGAGGGGAAGGTTGGACTTTGACATAAAGTCAGGCCTGACTCAATATTTAAGTACATCTGCCTTTGTCTGAATGTAGATATCGCTTTAATATATAACTGTAGTTTACACTGGACCCAGTGTCGAGCAGGTTTGAAAACACGGGATGCAGTACCAGTCAAATGTTTTTACACAAGTTTTGATTAATTTTTTTACTTTCTACAATAATACTGGGTCTTTCCATTTATTAATTTATTTTTTCTCTCTTCTAAATTATTAAATCACATGGGTCTTAGTTAATTAAGTAGCAACATCAGTTATTTTAAGACATGATCAGTTTTTCTGGAACATTTTATGCAAGAACAGTATTTTCAAGTTCTCATAAAGACCATCCAAGAAAAGCAAGACCAAAACTTACCTCTGATGCAGAGGAGACATTTATTTAGAGTTACCAGCCTCAGAAATCGCCATTTAACAAACAGCACCTCATATTAGAGCCGTTATGAAGGCTTTACAGTTCATGAGTAGCAAACACATCTCTGTATGTTGTGAAGCGTAAGGTGGGGAAAACGCTTCAAGTGCGTATGATTTAAGTGCAGATTCTTAACCACTGCATGAATTTTATGTTTGAAATTTTCTTGTGAAAGAGAAATTGTCTGGCTACCTTTTTTTGTGGTTTGTGTCCATGCTTTCTAACAGTTATCTTGAAAGTTATACCAAACTATTTTGTTTTAAAGAAGGAAAAAAAACTTGATCGTGCCTGCCATTCCCATGAGGAATCACAACCATGGTTCAAATTTAATCTAAAATTGGACAAAGTCAGGAAAGTTGATTATTAGAAAAACTTTGCCTGGTCTTTATTCAAACAATTGCCCAGGTTTGGTGAGTCTGTGCCCAGTATGGCCTCACATCCCAGTTTTTGGATGCCTAATGTGGTCTGCTGCTGTTGTACATCAGCTTTCAGTTTTGGTTCTGAGATGCTTTTCTGCCCAAGGCAGTTGTAAGTGATGGTTAGACCCTTCAACTCAAACCAGTCTGGCCATTCTTTTTTGACCTTTTTGAAAAAAAGCTGATATTTGTTAATTTTGTGTAAATTGTTAAGACTGATGCTAAACTGCATTTTATTGAGTCCCAGGACCTGTCCATCCTATTAATCATGGTTATTGTGTGACATTTGCTCTAACATGCTCTTTATGCTTTGCTTTTAGAACTACAGTGACCCCAGGTGGGAAGCCCAATAAGACCCGTGTTATCTGGGGTAAAGTCACACGTGCTCATGGAAACAGCGGCATGGTGCGTGCCAAGTTCACGAGCAACCTGCCACCCAAAGCCATTGGCCACAGGATACGCGTGGTAAGACCACCTGCTTTATATTGCCTTTTGTTGCTCACTTGCTCATACATGCCGTTCTGTTCAATTAAAGGTCACTGAGGTGGTTTAATCTCTGTACGTTTTAAATAGTCCTGGTTCTTTTACTGTGATTGTGATGGAAAAGAGGCAAGCAGTTCTTGGAGAAAAATTACTCGTTCATTCACAAAAAAAGAAAGAAAAGTTAAAAAAGAGAAGAGAAAAAGGCAACAGCAGACCAAATTTAGAAAATATAAATTTAAATGGAATGAGAGAAATTAATGAGCATACTCAGGTACTATATATATATATATATATATATATATATATATATATACATATATACAGGGCCTGCAGGGAAGCCCAGTGAAAATTTCCACAAAAAAATAAAGCAAATTTTTTTAGAAAGTTTCTATAGTAAATATTCGTCAGACATTAAAATCAGTGGCTGAAGAACCAACCCATAGAAGACCCACCCAGACCAAACACATATTGTTTAATATAACGTACTATTTTTCAATCCAACAAGCAAAAAGCATCAGTCACTCTTGATGCAAAAAGAAGCCTTCAAGGTCAATAGGAAAATCTTATTATCTACATTAGTGTGGTTTGTCCTTGGGGAGTCATTCAATTACTGGATCAGAATTCTATGCACATCACCTTCGGTCTCCATCATGATGGCCTAACACCACGGGGGGATTGGACTAGATTGCCCACTTTGGGGATCCTTTGGCATCAATTCCCGCTGTCCCATCATGTTGTCATTCGTGGGGGTCAGTTTGTGCTGTGGAAAGATCTAGGGCAGTCTTAGCTAATAAATAGTTGTTGATGATGATCTTTTATCCTACTATTATTCTTGACATCACATACGTTATCACAAAAGCTAGGTTTCAATTCAGTTTGTCATTATTTTACAAACTTCCTGATTCAATATTAAATTTGAGCTGCCTACAAAACATAACATACCATTAAACATAATTTGCTCCTACCACACAGGACGCCATGCTGCCTGCCAATCTGTGACCGGCCATCATGCAGTCGTAATAGAGTATAATGTATACAACATACCATAACACAGCATCCGTGTGAGCTCTGACTTCTGTGAACTTCTTTCTCTGTAATGAAGTGGTCTCAACTAAAAGTAATGGACACTCAAAGTGTATTCCTTATGTCCAGTCTGCTCTGCAAGTTCATTTTCGTTGCTGTCACTGCAGACAACCCAGTCTCAAAGATTATTAGAAGCCAGATTTTTTTTGCTTTTGTGGCGATTCAAAAATATTTCGCCATGATTTTAATTCAGAACGTCAGCGGAGTTGAAGTTGCTTTAAAAACACTTCGGAGCATGTGAATCACATGTGATGTGCAGATCTATTTTTGATTCTTTCCTTGTGGCCTGGTTCTTGTCTTTGGCCCGATGGTTGTGGACAACATGTTTAGAGCACACCACCTGTAGGATTATCGAGAGAAAGAAAAATGATTCCGAGGGGGATGAGTGATTCATGAATTGCCACACATCGCTGAATCAAGTTTTCTCCCCATTTCTTCAATTGAAAATTTTGGGGGGGTTTTTTGGTGGGGGGTTGTTTTGTTAGAAAATAAACATCCCAAATCTTTCCAGAGCATTGTTACTCCTAGTTTGGAAAAAAATTGGTCAGGAGGTGCTGCATCACAGAAGGAAGATGATTCAATGTTAGCATGTTTAAAAAAAATTGTTAGGGTCTAAAAACGTTTTGTCTAAGGTTCTTTGCCCAATATTGAGTCCAGCTACAATCAGATTATTTATTTGTTTATTGCCTTTACACAAACAGCAGAATCAAAAGGGGTTACTAATTTTTGAACCCATGACTATGCAAACTGACCTAAAACAATATGCTTTACTTCTGTTATGCTCTTGGTTTATATAAAGCCTTTTGAGCTTATTCACTTACATCAGGATATTTTACAAAATACGAGTAAAATAAAAATGTTTTGTGGGACTTTTGTATACAGCAACTTTTCTGGGAGCTGTAGTTAAGTAAATGTATAATATGATTATAACCTATATAATTTATATGCATCGTTAAATTTTTTGCACTTATGCACAACAACAAAAGTACATAATTGCACATAACACTAACTTAGTCTTTTTTCTGTTGCAGATGCTGTACCCCTCCCGTGTCTAATGGACATCCCAAAATATTTGTTAATTATAATTATACTTAAAGTTCATTAAATATAATTATAATTGGTAATTAGTGGTCTGTCTTTTCTGTTCAAGTCTCTTAAAAGTGCATTGATCTGAGGTGGGCAAGTGTCTGGTTACAGTAAAGTAAGCCAGGGGCTGCATGACCTGATATTAAATGTGAAGATGTATTTGTATTGAATTACATACTAGATATAATAGAAGTTGGGACTGTAGGATAACTTGGAGGGGGGGGGGGGTTAAAATATTGTTTTAAATAATTATTACAGGTTTGTATTCTGGATTACATTACATACATTGAAAATTTAATTGCAGTGCCCCAAAATAGTGTTTGTAATTTATGTTTAACTGTTCAGCAAACAAACTGCAATCAACCTCAAATATTCAAACAGTTGTGACCTACATATCATGCATGTACACCACTAGCTAGCTAGGAGGCGATAGCTGCTGTCCCACAAGATCTCAGTACAGGCTCATCTTCCACAGATCCAGGGTCAGTTTTCTGTGACGTGATGATGGAGCATATATAACATAGTATTATATAATAACTGGACTGTTTTTAAATCTGACACTGTTAAACTATGACACTGTTAAACTGTGAGCTGATCTTTATTTTTCTGACATTTCAGTAAGCCGGGAGAAGCAAAGCAGTCATACAAATCATTAAAACTCTTGCATAAAATATGTACACGGACACAAACTAGCTCAAAGGGCTAACTGTGCTAAATGGGGGGGAACAGACATGTGAACCCAACGTTCTTCTTGAATTTAAAAAGTTAGCTACAACAAAAACTGACCTGAAACTGTTGTACATTTAAAGATTATTCAACATACGGAGATCCAAATACAGAACAAATAGAATTATATATTGTACATTTGGCAGCACCGGTTGTCCTGAATAATGGTGGTGGTATTATTTTAACATGAATGATATTCAAAATAAAAATAGAATAAGTTTTGCAAGATTTATATATTAAGTAACCAACATTTAATACTGTACTTAAAATTAGGCATTCTAAAATAAGTATTTTAAGTAACTGAGTTGAAGGTGCATTCTCATATATTTTAGTTAGTTACAGTCTGTTATCTTTGTTTTATGTCAAAGTCTGCATCACAGTTGACGGATGTGGACCAGCAGGTTCAAGAATGGCTTTGTAGTTGTTTGGAGAAAATATTTGCACATGCAAATAAAAACCTGAGTTTTAAATCAAAGTTTTTTTTTTTATGATGTCCCCAATATATTTGTTTACTTTCTTTCTTTGTCCGGGGTTAGAAGTGACCTGATAATGATAACTGACATCATTTTTGTAGTTACCCACAAGATTCAATGTGTCAAAAAACCACCAGCAGCAAAAACAAAAATGAACCAGGAGCAACACATGACGTGGTAAAGCTGATTTGCTTAGAATGTCTGAGCATGTCCCAAACCCAGAAAGGAAAGCTGGACAGAAGTTTTTATGCCGTCATCACTGGTGCTTGCGTGGATGTCGCACAGTGGCGTGTGGGATGAAACCTCTGGTCCTGTTTCGGTGTTTACATGGGGTTATATACATGATTTTTACACCTTTATGCTGAGAAGTGCTTTAACCTTGTGGTGCGAAGGTGATCATGGATGCTTTAAATCAATAAAGATAAATTGAAAATCGTATGTTTATCCCGAGGCTTTATTTTTAACCTTGCTGAAGTAAGTGGTTATTAAACATGCACTGTTTGCATCTGCAAAATTTATTTATTTTTATTTTTGTAAATCTTCGAGCTTCACCTGCATCTGTAAACATTGACATTCGGTGTACAAACTTCAAGCAAAATGTAGCCTGGAGTTAAGTTTAAAATTAGGCCTGGACAATAAACCTTGGTGCTTTGTCGCTGAGGAACATTCTGTGCCCTCATAAACACACATTGTGACCAGTTTTTTTTTTTATTCACAAAAAGGCCTTTTTTGATGTACAGGAACTAAAAGCTGTCACCACACGGAAGTAAGTCTTATCTTTCTATCTCTCTCTTTATCCACTATGTGCTCCATCTAACGTGACCATCGATTACAAAGATAAACGATATGAAAACACGGAAGATGTTTTTGTGTAACGAGCTCATCCTGTTTTTGTTTCGCGATAATTCCTGGATTTGGTGCATCATGGGTATTGTAGTCTTTCAGCGCGGAGTTTTACGCGCGTTCTATCGGAACAGAAACTACATTTCCCATCATACCCCTGGTCCTAACAGCGCTGCTAGAAAGCCTTTATAACCGACTTATTTTTTTCTCCTGCTGTTCGAAATCTGCAGATCGTCAAGGCGAAGCTCGAAGGTAAAACTTCTCCTGGGTCATGTATTTGCTTTATTCCCAATAAACAGTACAAATATAAATATAAATTGGATTAGACAGCTTTTTGTTTTTGATAACGATGCTTCAATGATGGTAGGCAATGTTTTTTTTTTTTTTTTTACAGAGCATCATAAAGAAATATTATAACGCATTATAATACTCAGGTGTAAGGTACTGGGTTTATTATATAAGATATATGTCAGTCGCTGAGGATTTGTCAGATGTATTCTAATAGCTACATTGTAATACAATGTAACCGGCCCGTCTAAAGATGCCATGAAGCTCGTAGTGTACTGTACTGTATATACGCCTGTCTTTTCTCTGACTGCTGCAGTAGAGACGAAGCGTTTCATGATGTCCCTGGATTTGATCATGGTGTTTGCACGGGAATAAATGCCTTATCTCTGATTACAGGTGTTTACATCAGACAGCAGTGCTTTATATGAGGAAGTCTAGGTTTCTCATGCATGATCTGTAGGAACTTCCCCTTAGACATGGTTATTATATGCTTGTCCTGCTGGGCCTGAGAGGATGTCTTTAAATACTGTAATGTAGGAAGCAGAATGGAAAAAAAAAAAACAGGACATATTTGTGAGATGATTGCACTTATTGTTTCTCTGCATGCCCAGGCATAGCTTCATGTGAACTGCTCATCCTCTGTACCCTAAACAGTAGTGAAGTTACCGTAAATATCCATTAATCAGTTTAATGAGATGTACTCATTGTTTTGTGGGGATTTTGTCAACCAGTTAGATGTGCAAGTGAAATGGATCGACCAGTCAATACAAGATTTTTTTGAATTAGTAAAATACTTTAATGTGTATATTAATAGGAAGAGTAGGAGTGTTAGCAGTAGTAGTAGACAGATGTCTGTTACAGAACATAATTCTCTTATTGTTCAATTACTTACAATTCTGTGCTAAGAAAATAGCATGTTTTATGAATTAAATGGTATATATGCATATGCATTTGCAATGATTACAAATGCATACACTCAGATACCATTTTGTATATGTATATATATATATATATATATATATATATATATATATGTATATATATATATATACACATATATATATATATATATATATATATGTATATATATTTAAAAGGCCTTATTAGAGTAAAACTAAACTAAACCTTGGTGTCTGTGCAAAATACATATTCAGAAAGTGGTGCCAAGTTTGGCCGCCTTTTTTTTTTTTCTTTTCAAAATAACACATTGTAATTCCTTATTAATATTGCATGTTATATTAATATTATATTTCCTGGCTTAAAAGCTATTACATATAATTATGTTGCTAAACCTATTATGATCGCCCTATATATATTTATATATATAATAGATCGACAGAATTATCTAACAAGCTCGGCACCACTTTCTGAACGAATTGCAGGTGCACTGGTTATATTTAAGCAATCATAATAACATAGACTATAATCCCTTACTAATATCGTATGCTGTTATATTAATATTAGTATGCCCATTGGCTCAAATAAGGATCATTTCATTCCTAGAGACCTATTACATATTATGTCGCTAAACATATTATTATGTCACTATATACATTATATTTAATACTGTGTAGTCATTCTTTATGATACAGTATATGACCTAGAAGTTGAAGGCATATTTAAATAACCGTAAGTAATCTGTGTAGTTACAGACAGATCTCATACTAATCTTGACATAACAATTGATTTTTTTTTTGTCTACAATGACTTGGATATAGATAAAAGCTCAGAGTGGAGGCCAGTAAAGCGCTCCTATGGTTGCTAATAGAAGATGAAAGAACATGATTTGGGAAAGGACAGCCTGGCAGCAGGTCCTGCGTACAGGGCCGTTCCTTCCAGAGAGGTTTTACCAGCGAACGAAGTGGACCACTATCAGCTCGCTAATGTCCAGGTCAGTATGAAGTGTTGATCTGTTAAAGGGCTTCTGAAACGGTGCCATGTTTGTGTCTGGGCCTGATTGTGTGTTGTCAGTTTGCCACAGTTTCAGGGATGCGGGTTGCTGCTGACGCAGTCGTATGCCATTAGCTCTAGAGAACATACAGCTGTTTTGTTTTGTGTTTGGACACCGTGTCCCTCCCTGGTATTGTTGTCCGCTTTCGCCAATCAGCGATTTGTCAGCATGTTAGGCAAGGGTCTTGTGTCGCCCTTTTTTTCTTTGTCTTGCACAGTCGAGCCTGTCTCTCTACCTCTACCTCTTTCTCTCTCTTTCTCTCTCCCCACCGTTCAGTATTCCATCGGGGCTGCCTGCTCGGATTCTGATTGGCTGCCTTCTTTCTGCTGTGCTCGGTTGTTTACATAACCCAGGCCCGTCCCTTTCTGGCTGCGATTTCCAATGGCATGGCAGAGTCACAGTGATGCATAGAGCAGCCTTGGCAAACGATAAGTCGGCCCCCCCGCCCCCCGCCCCCTCCCTGTCTCTAGCCTGAGGCGGCTGTGCAACGTGACTGTATTTTAGAAAGGAGGAAAGAGTAAGGAGGGAGCGAGGGACAATAAAGGCAGGGGGCAGTCCTGGCACTGCAGAAAGGCTCTTTTTTTTAAATGCGTTTTCATTCAGAAAAGCCAGGGATGCAGAACGTCCTGGGTTTTTTTTCCTTTTCTTTTTTGCTGCAAAGCATTTTGTTCATTTCACTTTGTGTAAGACAACGGTTTTCTTCTAAAGGTCATACAGGCATCAGTGCTTCGTGGAATTCTATTCTATTGCGAAACTTTTTGTCCTAGACATTTTTTTTTTATCAGATCAACTTCTCTGAAATCACGCACACAGAGCGTAGAATGTTTAGAAAAAAACGCTGTCTACCGCCTTCAACATGCATGAGTTAGCAGATACCTGAGCTGCTGTTTTTGACGGCGAAGAGAAAGTAATATTCTTCCTGAAAACTTGGCCCCTCTCTAATCTAACGCAGATGAATTTGCCTTTTTTAATATATTAATAACAACCGAGAAGGAAAGAGACTGTTGTAACGTACGTGATAACCTGTTTCCCTGTAACCTGTTATTATTATTATTATTATTATTATTTTTATTGTCAGAATTTATTCACACTTTTTTTTTCCCAGGGGATTTTTCCCGATTTTCTTAAAGGCGATTCCCACCCGTCATTGGGCATTCCCCATCAACTCTACAACTACCTAAGACTAAAAAGTGTTTCCTCCAAACCACATAATGTCGGCCGACCACATCTTGATTTCTAACGCAATCCACTCCTTCCGCATGCATGAGCTCGCGGACGCCCATGATTGGCTCAGAGCCGCGATTGATGGGAGATCACTACAGCGCCTCCTATCCCTCCCCTCTGAGCCAATCAGCACTCACCTGACCCCCAGCTGCAGGAGGCTACAGCATCACCCGGGAATCGAACTCGTGATCTCCGGATGATAGAGTAAGCACTGTACTGCTGCGCTACTTGACAGGACCTTTAAACAACCAGCAACACAATACGCACAGCATCTTAGGGTTTATTGGATTCTTACTGAAGTCTCGGGGATATTGAGCACCTTCGTGATCTGATTGAGAATGCTGATAGATCTTCTTGTTGTATAATTTAGGTTAGCAAGAGTGTTAGGTTTAGCCAGCTTAGAGAACAGGCCTGTAAGGAAGAGTCACCAACTGAGTTAGCTTCCATTTTTACCCATAAAGGGGAATCAGGGGCATGATCCATTGTGCTGCAGGTGCTCCAATACATTAATGCTCTTGCATTAGCAGCCCAATAATACTGTCTAAACCTGGGCTATAGATACCCGACGGTGGCATGAGATCACTCTTTGTCCAGTTGATGGTATAACCTGACAATCTACCGAATTAATGAATTAATTCCAACAAATTAGGAACCGATTTTCCTACATTTTGCAGATATAACAGTATATTGTCAGCATATAAACTATTTAATGTTTCAGTGCCTCCCACTGTTAGGCCTTCAATATTAGGTGACCTCTGATTTTTAAGGCAATAGCAAAAGGAGCAGGTGAGAGAGGGCAGCCTTGTTGAACCGAACGATTTAGAGGGAATGAAACTGACTTATCACTGTTGGTTATTATTGAGCATACAGGACTATTATAAATTATTTTTACCCAAGAGATGAATAATTCACCAATGCCAAAACGCCGCAATGAATCAAGCATATATGGCCATTCTATCTGGTCGAAAGCCTTCTGTGCATCTAAGGATATAATAGCTGTTTGATTAGTCTTGCCATGATCTGCGAATATTGTATTAAGTAGTCGTCTGACATTAAAGAAGCAAAAACTTTCTGGAATAAACCCAGTCTGATCAGGAGGAATAATAGATGTAAGATATTTACTTAACCACTTTGCCAGCACCTTTGTAATAACTTTTCTGTCGACGTTTTGTAGAGACTTCCCGCAAGGAAGTGATTTAATCACCGAAAGTAGTTCTTCCTTGGTAAAGTCAGAGTCCAGTTCTTTCCGAGCCAGATCGCTGAGCCTTGGATTATCCAGAGAGGCGAAAGAGATATCTAGGTCAGGTTGTGTGACATTACATTTAGAGGAATAGAGGTCACTATAGAACTCTCTAAACCTGTTGTTGATGTCCTTAGGGTTGGTGAGCAAAACGCCTGAATGTGATTTGATTCTATGATTGACCTAGTAGTTAAATGCAGTTATATTCATATTTAAACTTCACAATTTCATTTAACTCTAATGGAGATTTTGAAATTTGGTATGCTGATTCAAGCATGGGAAGGATGCTTTTAATTTCTATTAGACGCTTGATTTAATCGAATTATTTAAAGTTTGAGGTGATGCAATATCGGGTGGGGGACAAGAGGATAATCTGTCTAAATAGGGATCCAAAACACAATTAAAGTCCCCTCCAATTATAATGTTTGTTTTATTATCGTCTTAAAAACCTTTTTGAAAAAATAATAGATCATCAAAATTTGGACCATATATGTTGAGGAAAGTAACAGGGATTGAGTTAATCTGCCAGAATAATACTTCCATTTGGGTCTGTGCGCTAATTAGTCAGCTGAAAGGGAACGTTTTTGCGAAAGAGAATGGCAACGCCTTGGGCCTTGGAAGTAAAGGGTGATTGGTAAACCTGTGAAATCCAGTTACGTCTTAATCTTCGTTGTTCTGTAGTTTTAATATGGGTTTCTTGTAGAAAAATTATATCTGCTGAAAGGGACTTACTGTAAGGTGTTTAAAAACCTTAATAGCATGACCCAATCCCCTGACGTTCCAGTAAACCAAAGTGATTTCGTGGCAGCATCATGCAACTCAAGAAAGAAGGTAAAAATAAAATAAAATAAAAACTCTAACACAAAGACAACATATATCCACAATATCAAAAGCCTGCACAGGCAAAACGCCACTCTTTTCATCAGAACAGAAGGAGCTGCTGGGCGATGGCTACTAAACTACTTAAGAACAAAAACTACCTTAAACACCTATAAAAACAGAACTTCTCCATGAAGATGAAAAGAAACTATATACATACCAGTATAAAATAATTGAACAATATAGGTTATATAAGTAATATAAGTTACAGGCTGAAAGAAAACAATTATACTGATATGAAACATTGTGCGTCTTGAGTGATGTAGAAAAAATTCTAAAGCTGTAGATTGTGAAACATCAGTGTACTGTAAAGCCTATAAATATTATATTGAACTCAACTGAAGACTTCCATCTTTAACATGAATTGGACCAGTTCAAAAATTCACTTGACACGACCAGTTCTTACTTGCCACGAATGAAAAAAAAAAAAAAAAAAAAAAAAAAAATATATATATATATATATATATATATATATATATATATATATAATATTATTTGACAACCTCTGCACGAGAATAATTCTCTTCCACAAACCCCGGCGCTGCATCAATACCTCGTTTGTGTAGTCGGGGAAGATGAAAATTCCCCTCACGTTATAATCCAGAGGTTGTTGTCTACCGAGGCGAATGATCAGTTCGTTCTGTTGATAATGGTGAACACACGCCATGATAGTGCGCAGGTTTGCGCCCGGAGCCGGCTTTGGTTGGAGCGAGCGGTGAGCACGGTCAACAGACACAGACTTTGGGAAATGTTCCACTGAGAACAGTTGCGTAATCAACTTGGAGACAAATTCTGTGGGTTTGCCGCTTTCTTCTCCTTCTGGAATGCCCACAATTTTAATGTTGTTTCTGCGGGAGCGTGCTTCCAAGTCGTAAACTTGAGTTTGTTAGTAGTGTTGGTCAACTCGGAACATTTCCTTTCCAGAAGTTGAATCCGGAAAATGCCTCAATTGCATCGAAACGTTCGTTAAAGCCGCGAAGAACGGTTTCTGACAACTCTTTACAAAGCTCTTTGCACATTTACATTACATTTAGGACTCTTATCCAGAGCAACTTACATTTTTATCTCATTACACATCTGAGCAGTTGAGGGTTAAGGGCCTTGCTCAAGGGCCCAACAGTGGCAACTTAGTGGTTGTGGGGTTTGAACCTGGGATCTTCTGAACCGTAGTCCAATGCCTTAACCACTGAGCTACCCCTGGTCCCATAGCACATAGACTCCGAGCGGGTTCATTTGCTAGCCACAGAGGGAGAGCTAACTTTAGTTTTATGGCTAGCAGTAAGTTTAGATTGAATTGCCTTCGACACGACTAACCTTACAGCTCATTTATGTCGATCGGCGATTCAGAGAGATAAAACTGGTTGACTGGCCTTCCTTTTTTTTTTATATCTGGTATGTAATAAGAAATTATTAATATCACGAAGAGGAGCTGTGTTGACACACGTCTACTCCATACGCTCGCACACTAGCGCCCCCAATCTACCTATGATTCACAGCGTGTTGTTCATTAATAAAGAAAACACAGTAACAGATGTCAAATTGCTGTGGTATAAGAGGAGCTCTTGCTATACGTATTTTTATGTACCATCGATGTTTGCGTTTAATTTAGCAGTCGCCTCCCTAGGTAGGCAGGTTTTTTTTTGTGTGTGTGCCAGTAATTACACTCCTGAGGTAGCTGAATGTTTTTAATGCAGCTTATCGTTCGTCCTTTACACTCTGTACGAGAATAATATCATAATCATCATCATAATTACAATTTTTCTCTGATGAAAACAATAGGCAGTATCCGTTTCTAATCCTTGGAGCGGAATTGCCGAAGCACTCATCAGACCGGCTCATGACGTACCCAGTTCTTCTCATTCACGCTCATAGTCTGTAACAGCTATGTTCAAGTCAAACCGGGACCTTTGATGGTGCAGAATAACAGAATGCAGTTACTGCATGTATTTCTCTATATAATTCCCTGCTACACTAATGCTCTTATCCCTGCATTTCACTAGTGATTGGATACTATTAAGGTAGAAAGTTTTTTTTCCAGTGATTTCTGAAAAGTTGGCCTCCCAGGAACTCCCAAACATGTTGAAATAGCCTGGAGCGAGATCAGGACTGTATGGGGGGATGTGGCAGCCGAGTTCCTGTAAAGTGTCTGTGAACGATTGTGTGTACAGTTCTCACAGACAGATGTGTCTCTTCCACTATTTGTCGACAAGTTATCTTTCCATGAGGCGTTCCACTCGCTGGATGTTTATGGGAAAGACTGCAGTGTGCTAAGAGACACCTCAGCCAGGATCGTCATGCACGGACTTCTGTAAAATGTTTGCACCAATCAAATGTTTTTACAGTTTCACCGCTGTGCTGTGTTGGAAATCTTCTGTAAATGTAAATCAGTTTTACTCCCGGTTTGACTTGAACTCCCGATAAGCACAATAAACTTCTGTTAATGCATCAAAACATAAACTGTATATAACTACACATAGTTATTACCGTATGACATTTGGTTCCTAAATAAATAATAAAAAAATGTACTAATTGCTGTGCTACAAGAAGAATAAATCCCTTGTTTTTCAGGGTGGAAACAGGAACTATCTTTTTTTCTCCTGGTCTTTTTCCCCCAGTCATCACCTCTTCCTCACTTCTGCATACACACGGCCATAACGTGTCCTCTGATGAAATTAGTTCTAGCATCAGCAGTGTGTGAAAGATGCAGTGTAAGACTTTCCTTTCCACTGGCTGTGTGGATCGTTAGCTGTGTGAAGGGTCCTTGTGACAGAGAAACGTATCCGTCTGTCATTTTTTTAAAAATAACCATGACTCGCTTTGTGATGCATGAACCAGGTCGAGGAAACTTGTAGTCTTTAGAATTAGCCTTATATATAGGGCTATATATATATACTGTATATATTAGAAAATGTCATCAGTTAAAGGCATGCTGTTGTATGCTGTGCAGAAGCTTTGTAAAGGGTTGTTGCGTCGCTGCCTTAAAGACCTATTCCACAAAAGTCAGTTTTAATCAGTTTTAAGAGTTCAGATGGCTCTCTGGTGTGCATGAATACACCCAAAAAAAAAACATAAGAACATTCCGTGCTGTTTGTGCCTTTTCTATTTTTGTATTAGCCCCGGCTTAAACAAGCAAATCAGATTAACCCCCGATTCTGACCTCACATTCTACGAACACCGGCTCTATGCTCCGTTCTGTCCAGGTCTGTTCAGTCCTCCTGTCGTCTGGGTGCTATTTTTAAGAGCTAAGGTGACCTTTAGCCCTTAGGATGGACTAGGTTAGCTAATCTTCTTCTTCTTTTTCTTTGTTGTTTAAATTGCGGTTGGAATCCAGTACGTTGCATTACCGCCAACTTAAGTTCTCATTCTCATATCACCTTTCCAGTCTCTTAGAGCCGATTGTCCAGTCCAGCCGTCCCTAAAAAACATTCGAAGTTTTTCAAATGCTTCTTCTGCTTTATACTGTCCTTTACAGTGCCTTTCCGGAAAACGAGCCTCCTGGACATGGACACTTCTGGTCCCTGTGTTTCAATTGGCTAGAAAAATCCAGACAAGTTTTGGAGACCCTTAGACTTCTGCAATCTAGCTTAAATAAGAGTAGAATATGTGACCTTTAAAAAGGCGTCTAAACTTATGCTACCTCTTTTAAAAGTGGCGGTCATCTCAGAAGTGCAAACACGCTAAATGAAACCCAATTGTGTGTATGATAGTGTATCCGATTGAAACATGTGAGACATGATGCCCTGTTTTAACTGGAGCCGTAATCAAGTCGGTCATTGCCAATCCAAAGACTGGGACTACTCAAGCTCCAGAGTCGAAATGAAAGCCAACCAAGTTAAGATTGAGAGAAAAAACAATCAAATCCTTTTTATGAGCCTAAGTCTTTGTTTGAGCTAGTTTTTATTTAACAATAATTAGGATGCTCTTCATAAGGAATTGTTTCTTCCAAAAAGGTCGTGCCATGTGCAAAGAAACATCATTTTTAGTCTTCATCATTTAGTGTCTCATTCAATATATAAGTCCCTTTTAGAGCTTCAATTTTTTTCTCACACTCCAGCGAGGCTCAGTGACTGGTTAGAAATGTAACTCGTCCACTTCCTGCATAATGATGAACCATTGTTCACTGTTCCCTCCACCGTCTCACTGTTCCCTTTAAACCGAGCAGTTTCGCTCCCTGCAGTTTCAAATCGTACTTAACACTTTTGCAGGATACTACTTGCAGATCAGAACGCAGCTACTATAGTATTATAGCTCTCCCTGTGCACAAATCAGATGATGTCACTTGTTTCAGAAGCAGGCATGCATTGAGCGAGAGTCGCCAGGGTACCGCAGACGACTTTTTCGACTCTATGTCTAGCCGAATATAGCAGGTTTTGAAGAATAATAGGAATTTATACAAAAAAATTATTGTTGTATAGCAAATACATTGCAATAAAAAAACCCAAATTATTCTTATTATCTTGAAAGTTTTGAGAATGTAATTAAAGCATTTTGTTGAATTTCACATTTGGACATTTGAAATACTTTTGGACATCACAAAATGATCGAATCAAAGGAGAAATTCAAGATCAGAGATATAAAATCTCACCAAATATATAAACCGTACATGTAGCTGTTTAACCTGATGTTTTATATAGTTTTTGTACCTTCACTGTTATAATTATAATATTCAAAAAGTGTCCTGTTCGCCATCTAAAGCTTTTTCTTTTTACTATGTGATGCAAGTGTGAATCTAATGTCGCTAATAAATGAGGAAAGCTTATAGCTAACAGTTTGGAATGATGCGAAAAACAGGAGAATACTGTATGTATGTGCTAGTGATGGAAACTTTGAATCATTTTAGTGACTCGGTTCTTTGAATCTCGTTAATCAAAATGAACGAATCTATTTCGAGTCGTTTAGTTCATTTCATTCTTTTGATCAGAAATAAAAAAAAAAAAAAAATTAAAAAAAAATGTTGGATTGGCAATAAAAAGACCCCCAATACGTCTACATACACAAATTGTGGCTATAGTTCCAGTAAGGAAAATATTACAATGCAGCTAAGGACATATTATGATAAACAGAATGAGTAGCTCACCTCTCATATCTTCCAGTCTGAGTCATTCGTTCTTTTGAACCTGCACCGCATAGCGTCTATCGGAGTTACGTGGCAAAAGAACGAACGACTCGGAGTATACAAGTCATTGAGAAAGAATCGCTCAATTCTGTTTCCTGTACAAAACCTACAGAGGTTTTGCGGTGATTTGCGCCCAGTAGAAAATGAACGAATCACTCTCCGAGACTACTCGTTCTTCTGAGTCACGTTAAAAACTCGTTTAAAAAGAATGAATCGTTCATGAACGACCCATCACTAGTATGTGCATGTGACAAAATAAATGCACTAAATAACATTTAAATTCCACAAATGACCCATGCCACTTCTGATGTACAATTTTACACTGTGTAGTGATTTGAGTGACATGCAGATTCAACTAGTATCGATACATGTGCATTTAATTTGAGCTAATTGCAAAATTGTGTTCATTTTATTTTTGGCCAAATGAGAAACGGAATAAAGGGTGGTGTAATTAATAGTTGTTAAACCAAACTTGCACAGGAAGGAAGTGTGTGTGTGTGTGTGTGTGTGTGTGTGTGTGTGTGTGTGTGTGTGTGAGAGAATAAAAAATTCATGATCCTTTATCTGAAAAGTGTTTGTGACTAAACATACAGTTTTTGCCATGTGAGCTGTTTATTTATGAGAACCAAGTCATGTTCTTACGTGCTTTTAACATATGACCCGTCACTTGCTTACAGACGCTTGTTCACTTCCTTTTTCTTTATTTGCTTCGTTCAGTTAGTGCAATGATACTCTTTTCTGATGCAGAAGAAAAAACTGCTGACTCACTCCTCCCTGTTTTTGCGTGTGTCAGGATGGTCTGGAGACAGCAGGCCGGGCCGAAGGCGGGTTCCCGCTGGACGGAGGCAGCATCGCTCACGCTAAAGAACTGGACGAGGAGGGAGGCCGAAGCAAGTACCACCACAGCGTCGGTGTCCTTAAGCCCTTCCGCTCCACCAGCAAGTAAGCCACGCGACTGTTACTACGTATTAGGAAGGTCAACCTGCAACTCAATACCCAAGAACCGAAGAGTTTTGCTGCTCCGTGCATGAATGTCATTTTTGCATTGTAGCACAAGGTGTTCATTAATTAACTGATTAACAGTAGAGCTGCCTGTAAGGCATCATTTCCATGAATGGGTTTGTTCTAATATGTTATTGTTTCTATAGTTACAAAGGAAGATTTCCCATGAATTAATGAATAACTTGTTTCATGTGCATTAAATATCTTCGCAATCTGTGTTCTAGACATGAGCACCCCGTGGACAACGCCGGCCTCTTCTCCTTTATGACTTTCAGCTGGCTCACGCCGCTGGCCAAAATGGCCCACGCGAAGGGCCAGCTCCTGCTGGAGGACATTTGGGCTGTATCACGGTGGGAGAACTGTGAGACCAACAGCAAACGGTCAGTATACTGTAAATCCCTGTGAATCTTTACTCTGTATACATTAGGCTAACTCTTGATCAAAGTTTCATAGTCTTGAAGCAATGAGGCGCATTATGATATTAATGTGTCTAGACAGCTTTGCATACATCAGAGTCTAACTGGGTTCCCAGTGGGACACCATTATGAAATGTTGTTTCTGCTGTCTCTATAATGGTGTGAAGCTTGGGCACTGGGACTAATTCTGTTGATAAAACACCACAATGAGGAAAGGACTGGAGAAGGGTAGTTCTCTGAAGAACTGGTTGAAAAGACCTGGGTGAGGAGTAAACCCATTGTTGCTGACATAAAGCTCGACAGGCCCCTCGTTACTCGCCCCACTCATTTTTTTGCATTTAGAGTAGGGACCAAAAGTCGATCTTTGCAACTTAAATCATGGCCTGGTTGCTGGTTGAGCAACATTGGTTTGAGCTGCCCGGCAAGGTGGATGGGCTACAGCAGCAGAAGACCACACAGGCTTCTCCCCTGGCTTACCCAGTCTAGACAGTTAAAGTTCACTGATCCTTTTTTCAGTCTTAAACTCTTCAGTTTTCTGTTCTTGCTCTTCTGCTAATGTAGCCCATCATCCCAAAGGTTTGATTGAAGGTTTCATATGTCCTGAGATGCTCCTCAGCTCACCACAGCTGTAATGAGTGTTTATTTGAGGTATTGTACTTTATCCTTCCTGGAAGCTCAGAACAATTTGGCAGGTTGCCTCATCCTAATGAGAAGCCTTGAAGAGAGAAACCAATGGGTTATTCTAGGATTTGTTTCTTTGCCTTTTCCATTCACTGCAAGGGCATCTCATCAGTCATTAATGTAAATCAGTATCCTGCCAGGTAATCGCAAAGTTCCCATGTTTCTGATGGTGAACTTTAACTTTCTGTGTAAAGGAACTTTTCTGGCAGTACTTGGGAGAGGATTGCACTCAGGCACGCTGTAGTTTGGCTTGTGGAGCACTAGGGAGATGTTAAGGCACATCTTTAGGGCGTGGAATGCTGCACTGAATCTGCAGTCTGGTTTAATCTTACCCACTCTATCTGGTCAGGTCTGAACCTAGGGAATGCTACAGAAAGGATTTGTGCACCAGACAAGTTTTTAAAAGCCAGCCAACTTCCAAAAAGCATGTGCTTGTATATTGGTGGTGAGCCAAGTGTATTCCCAGATAGCCTCAAATTTTTTCTTTTTTTTTTTTCATTCCTTGCGAGTTTAGCAAGCTGTGGCCAATGCAATAGCCCAACAACCGTGTCTGGGTCTGTTTCAGATAAGATTCTCACGGTGTAAGAGACTGTCTGTGACCCAAGGCCAGTGGAGCACCTGTAGGACCTTTGTGAGGTGTTACACTGTTGGCTGCTGCAAAGTGATAGAGGCTCCACAACAATGTTCAACATTCTTTAGATTGTTGATGAGGGGAAAACTCAGTGTCTGGTGGTTATGCTAAACACTGATTTTGGCTTTGCTTTATCACTTAGCGGTAGCTGCCAAAAACCTTTTGTCAGGTTATGAATAAAGGTGAACTGGCCTCTCCTCTGGCAGTCAATTCTCGATTTTTGGTAATGCCTAATTTTTCAAAAACTGATAAGTGGTTGAAGTGTGAAAGTCATAACCCAGGCTCAAACTGTTGGCACCTTGACAGTGAGCCAGGTCCTGGGTCTAGAAGGTTCTTTGATAATGCCAACTTGCAGGATTTCGGCCACTTCCTCTTCTATAGCTTGCTGGTGTTTTCTGGGGGCTATATAAGGGCATTCGTGTAATATCATGCCCGGTGGTATTTTGATGGTTTGTTACAGCAGCAGTTGAGTAATGCCAATGTTGGAGCACAATTATGATGATGGCTGACTTTGGAAGGGGTCCCATCGGTCCGTGTCTGTAAACTTGATAAAATGAGCAGGGTAGTGCAGGCCCATGGGGCGATGTTTCCTGATCCTCTCCACAGTGTTGGATTAAACTTTCCAGATGTCCACCTGAATGCAGAAGATCTTTGTTTTCAGCCAGCTCCTGGGAAACACCAGACACCCCTGTGAATTTGCAAAGCCCTTGAAAGTTTTTCGTGAACACAAATGGTTAAAGAAAAGCCATAACCTGTCTCAGATCATTTGGATCATCCAGAATGTGGAAAATTGATGTAAGGAGGTTGTTTGTTTAGACCGACTGCGTGACTTTGTGTGTTTGCAGGCTGGCAGGGCTTTGGGAGAAGGAGCTGAAAGAGCGAGGGGACCAAGCCTCCCTCCATCGTGCTGTCTGGCTGTTCTGTCGTACCCGATTACTGCTGTCTATCCTGTGCCTCATGTTTACTCAGCTCGCAGGCTTCTGTGGCCCAGTAAGTAACACCATCTCAGCTCCTGCCTCTCCTTTTTTCTCTCTTTCTTCTCTCTCTCTCTCTCTCTCTCTTTCTCGCTCTCTCTCTCTCCCTCCCTATCTCTCGCTCTCTTTTTGCTGTCTATCACTCTCTCTTTCTATATATCATTAGCTCTGGGGTTGACCGAAGCCTGCCCCTTCTGGTCAAACACGAAGGTGAGTGTTTTCACGGGGCATGGAAAGTGAATAGGATGATAGGACTGTGTCATAAGATTTACCCGAGCTGTTACCATTATTGTGTTTAAGTGTGGTTGCCAAAATACGATTATGATAATGGGTTCATTTATATGTAGTGCTATTTATTTAGTGCTTTTAAGTGCTATGTCAAAACCAACCCGTGGGATTGTTATATGATATATACTTTTGGGATTAGCTTGAAAAATGAAATAGATTTTGCAGACTTTTCTTTTGTTTGATTTATTTGCTTTATTTTCTATCTATTTTTTCCTTTCAAAACTGGCAAGTAAATGTTTTCTTCTTTTTTTTAAACCATGTCTGATTCTGAAGTTTCTTAGTTCCATCACAGGGTTCTTTCTTTGTAGGATTTTAAAGACCAAAAAAAAAGTCATACTTACATTGTTCCCCCTGGCCAAAAGAGTTTCTTGCACTTCTTGGAATACGTATTATGACTTTATATTGCATTCCTGGAAAGGTTTCCACTTTTCTTTCCCTCTAGATATGTTTCATGTTGTTAAGGAGGGCTTACTCACTTCAAGGGCAATTCCGTTTTATTTTACTTCTGGGTTCTTCACAGCACTTGCTGGGGCATTGGTGAGTACATCAGATGTTTAGGTCGACCTTTTGTATATCTCGGTATATATATATATATATATCATTTGCTGAGATGACCTAAGACGTATTTAGAGCTGTGTTGATGTAAGTGCATTAAAATGAAAATGGAATGTATAAAGTTTTCCCTTTAATACAATGCAATCAGCCACCTAAGACATTGATCGATTGCTTTCTTCTTGTGATTTTTTTCCCCAATGTTCATTCTTTAAGATTTATTTATCTGGCTAAGACAATCAAAGTCCATCTTACCAACTTAGCTAAAATATTTCACATTCAAATATTTTATGCCTTCCTTAAAGACATTAGTGTTTGTTCCAAAAACGAGAATTACTACATTTACGTATTACATTTTTTGTTTTGTTTTTCCTTTATATAGTGTTTATTCATTTTAAGCCCACATTCATACAGTAACGTATATATATTATGAGGTCATTAGAGATTTGACTGTAACACTACATAACTTTATTCTAAATATATATTCCAAACTACCTTGTAAGTGTTATGGAGTGCCCAGAACTGAAACAAATGAATTCTTCTTCGAAGTCTGACTAACCAAAGAGACATTTTGAATTTTAAGAAATCTGCATCATTATCCACTACTGCTCTTTGTGTCACAAATTCGGATTGTACGGCATTGATAAGCAAAAGCACCAGTTTACTCAAGGTGCGTCAGGAGGCTAGGCTAACTGGCTTTACAAGGAGAGCTTCTGTCACTGTCCCTCCATGGTGACACGGCAAGTCTCTGCCTTCCTCACCCTCTGGAGGACTTCAGATTTGATCCGAAATTTGACCCTAGATGACCTATCCTATACAGTATACTCAGCAGTGACCGGTCTCTATCATTCTATCCATTCTAGACAGATTTGCTCAGGAAATATCTCCTTTGTTCCGGATAGAGTCCTAACTCAGTTTTTCAAAGAGGATCTCAATCTAAAGGAATCCTTCCTTCCCTTTTTCTTTTTAACCTAGGCAACATATTGGGGAAGATGGCTAATGGAGGGAGAATGCGAGTTGGGTTTGGGGGTTTGCTCGGGGGACAGAGGTGGCTATGGCCCCATGTGAGAGACATGTGACAGAGGCTATTCTTTAGATTCCACAGGGTGTCGGTTTTACCAGCGGAGTGAACACTGGCAGACAGAACACGTGATGACGCCCGCGAGGTAAGGGCACGTTTCCTTATGCAGGGCTGGATCAAGAGTTTATGCTCCTCCTCCCCCCCCCCCTCCCCATCTGTCTCTCACTTTCATTCGTTCTCTCTCTCTCTCTCTCTCTCTCTCTCTCCCTGTTCTCGTATCTGTATTTTGCTCTCACATCCAAAAAAATGTTTTTTTGATTTGATCCAGCAAAAATGTCAATGGTTTGGAAATGAATTACGCTTTAAGCTGTTTAATGTGTCATTTGTAATTGAAGTGAACGCCATGTCCGTGATTTAGCTATGTGCGAATGGACTGTTGATTACACGAAGCAAAATCCTGATGAAACAGGAAAAAAAACTGGACTTGTGTTCTACTTTCTTTTTTTCTTTTTTTTTCTTTTATATGGACCGATAAGCTTTTATACTGGAAATGAACCTCATTTCGATTCTCTTTGTATGTTGACGAATTCTTTGACCACGTCATCTATGGACACCTTCAGCCACCCAAGTGGTCTTTCTTTTTAAATCATTTGTGGTGATATTTTTTCCGAGCTGTTCTACTGAGCTGAATATAAGTAGACAACAAGACAAGTATCATGTCGCGTTCGCAAATCATGTCAAATTACAAATGACTCTTGATCCGATGAGAGATTGGAAGACCTAAACTTGTTTTTGTTAAGTTCAATTTCTTTTTTACAATTTTTTGTTGAGTTTTTAAATTGATTTCCTTTGCATCTTGTACATTTCGTTTTCCTGGTACATGTGTTTATTGTTTTAATGAATGTGCATCATGGATGTCATATCCTCTTTGAAATTCACATTCTTTTCTTTTTCATTTCTTTTTACATTTTTTTTTAAATAAAATCTTGCTGCTGTGATGAACCATATGCGAATGGTGGCGAATGTTCTCAGTATGTATGATGAGCTCTCCTGAATGCCTATGTGTGTGAAATGATGAGTGATATGTATGCGTGTATGTGCAATGCTGAAGTGGCTGTTCTTGTTCTTGTCTCCTATACCTATATGCTCTTTGCTCCTAATTTTTGTTCATTTAACTGATATTGATTTTCAGGTATTAAAACAAAAGTGCGTCTCCGTCCTGTATCCCAGCCTGATGTGACTGTAGGTAAAATGCCTTTGAATCCGCCAAACAAAAAAGGGATGTCTGTAATAACATGTTGTTAGCAGTGCAATGTCTTTTATTTTTCCAAAAACCTAGTGGTGCTGTTTCATTGTCTCTCTTGTTTTTTTCAAAGGGTAGAGAAAAGGGCCACCGAAGGTAAACGATTAGAACACAATCTCAAAAATGGCTGCCATTTCTTCTAGTAGAAGTTGCTATACCTTAACTGATTCTTTTAAAACGATTAGAACACCATTCAGTCCATTTCTCAACCATGCATCTGGTGCACTTCGATAAGATATCTAGTGCACTTTGGATACGATAACTAGACAGAATAAGGAATGCGAAGTGAGAATAAGGGTAGGACTGTTGATTCAGGGAGGCGTGTGCGTGTGTGCCCTCAGTCACGCGTGCTGTGTCCTGTCGCCCCCTTGCTCGTCCTCCCTTTCTCTATAGGCTTTTGTGGTAGGGCGTTTGTTGGAGTACACTCAGAAGAGTGAGCCCGATCCGCCCTACGGCATCCTGCTGGTGCTCGGTTTGCTGAGCACCGAGGTTCTGCGCTCCTGGTCGCTTGCCCTCACCTGGGCACTCAACTACCGCACAGGCACGCGCCTGCGCGGCGCCATCCTCACCATGGCCTTCCAGAAAATCCTGCATCTCCGGAGCCTGCGCGAAAAGTCTATCGGAGAGGTGAGTCATGAAGATGAAGAGATGCTCATTTATTATGTACACCTACCTTGGAGCTACCATTGAGCATTATTGGATGCACATCATTATTCCATGGTCACTGATTTTTATCTTTTTGCTTCTTGTAAAACAATGCTGAAGGCACCTGAAATGTGCAGTAATCTTCTTTGAACAGTTGATGAGTGAGATGTGTCTGGTACTTATGCTCTGTAAAGCCTTCATAACGGCTCTAATCTGAGGTGCTGTTTGTTAATTCTTGATTTTTGAGACTGGTAACTCTAAACGAATTTCACCAAGTTTTAGTCTTGCTTTCAGGGTAAAAACAGTCTAAACTTTTGACTGGTGTGTCCAAAACGATTGACTGATATTGTATATTTACAGTGACCCATCTATCATGCAATGTTTTACTGCTGAAGTCAGTGGCATTGCCAGGGTCACAGGGTCATATAAAATGAAGAAAGCATAATGAGGATAGATTAAGAGCTTTATGGGCCCCCAAGTGGTGCAGTGTTAAAGTATCAGAGATCGCTAGTTCTATTCCCGGGTGATAATGTAGCCTCCAGCAGCCCAAGGTCTAGGGAGTTGGGATGGGAGGCACTTAGCACATCAATCACAGTCCACAGCCAATCTTGGGCATCTGTAAGCTCACGCAATCGGAAGTTGCGGATAGCGCTGTCCTCCGAGAGTGTTACGCCACCCCCAAAGGTATATGAGTGAGCAGTGGGCCTGTTATACTATAAAGTATATGGATTTTGGATATGCTATCCACCCTAATAGAAAGGGTCTCTACTTAGATTACCCATCGTTCCGGTGTCTTGTGACGCGGCAACACACTGCCCAAACTCTTTAATTATTTGTTCACTCATCTGTAGTTGTAATACTACTCAACTGAAAATTCAGACATGTGTACTGAAGCCAACCTGCCTATACTGACTTTTCCAGCTGATCAACATGTGCTCGAGCGACGGCCAACGCATGTTTGAGGCGGCAGCTATGGGCAGCTTGCTGGCAGGAGGCCCCCTGGTGGCCGTGTTAGGAATGGCCTACAACCTCTCAGTGCTTGGACCCACATCTCTACTGGGCTCTGCTGTATTTATCCTCTTCTACCCTACGATGGTGAGCAGCTGTGCATACGATCTTTGCCTGAGCGTAGCTTTCTGAAGATTTTTACATCATAATCTTTACATTTGCTCAATTCGTATAGATGTTTAGCTCCAGACTCACAGCCTACTTCAGAAGGAAGGGTGTTGCCGTGACTGACCAGCGTGTTCAAAAAATGAACGAGATCCTGAACTACATCAAGTTCATCAAGATGTACGCCTGGGTGAAGGCTTTCTCACAAGTTCTCAGAAGTAAGTGCATGATGAATTTTATTTATTTATTTTATATCAGTTGCTGAGATGCCAATAAGTGCATAACACTCTGGATGTGATCTTGCAGGAATAAGAGATGAAGAACGTCAGATCCTGGAGCGAACAGGATATTTCCAGAGCATAACTGTTGGAGTTGCTCCCATCGTGGTGGTGATTGCTAGCGTGGCAACTTTCTCCACCCATATGCTGCTAGGTTATGACCTCACTGCTGCTCAGGTAGGGTCTGTTAACTCACTTTTATGAATACACAAGCACTGGATTTGTTTTGTAGGAATGCTGAGCTTTTGTCCTCCCCCAGGCATTTACCGTTGTCACCGTCTTCAATGCCATGACCTTTGCCTTGAAAGTCACCCCCTTCTCTGTCAAGTCCCTTTCTGAAGCATCTGTTGCGATGGAGAGGTTTAAGGTGAGTCTTGTCCTTCTTCTTTTTCTTTTTTACCTAGCAGCCATTTGACCTACCACTTGCAAATTTGATGAGTACAAATACATAGATACACTTATATTTATAAAATGTTTTTACTAAACTCTTTATCTGTGTGATGTTCCAGAGTGTCCTCTTGATGGCCGAGGTTAAGACGATCCGTGAGCTACCACAGAGCCCACACATATCTGTGGAACTAAGTGGGGCGAGCTTGGCCTGGGAGACGGGTGGGCACAGCGCCCAGCCTACCCCAAGAGGTACTCCCTACGTGGGAATGAGTCAGAGAGTGGCACGCAAGAAACAATACCAGAAAGAGGATCCGAGCCATTGTGGAATAGTGGAGGAAGAGCACCAAGGGCGGCTGTTAACAGACGTGACCTCAGGAACAGAAGACCACACCTTGCCTATACCCACCATTAGCCAAAGGCTGCAAAGAACCTTGCACTGTATCGACCTCACCATACAAAAGGTTCAAATTCTATCTGTAAATTACTGAGGCCAAATTTCTATTCAGTGGTGGCTTAAAAATTTGAGGCTCTGCGTAGCTGATTGGAGGGATTGGACAGGGGTTTGAGCCTTGCCACTGGCAGGTCACCATTGTCGGGCCCTTGAGCGAGGCTTTAAACCCAATCAAATGGCTACTTAGATTCAGTGTTGCTCCCAAGCGCCAAGAAATTGGGTGGGTTGCAAGAGGAAGGGCAAATTTGGCGACCCCTAGAATAAAGGGAAAAGCCTAAGAAAAAAAAAATTGGGATGACATTTTTAAGGAAAGAGAACATTGATTAGTTTCTTTTAAAAGTTTGTTGGATTCTCACTATCCTACCTTTTAAGGATTTAAGGTTCAATTGGAACGTTTTTAGATAATATGGTTTAACATAGAACCTTTATGGGCCTCAAAAGGGACAACCAAAGAATCTCTTAATGGGTCTTAATTTCCTAGGAGTGTGGAAGGATTTGTTTGTAGGCAATGTCCTGAGGGAGCGCCTCTCTAATGTGTGTTGTAAACATGTCTTTATTTTCACCAGGGGAAGCTGGTGGGTATCTGTGGAAGTGTTGGCAGTGGAAAAACTTCACTTATATCCGCCATCATTGGCCAGGTAACTGCGTCTTATCAGCCAATCTGTCATAACCAATGTTTTATACAGGCTTGATATAAAGTTAACAATAAGTCTCAGGGCACGGGTAGGAAAGACACTGTTCTGTCCACCAATTAGATGACGCTTCTCGAGGGAAGGGTAGCGGTTGATGGAAACTTTGCCTATGTGGCCCAGCAAGCCTGGATCCTTAATGCTACACTTCGGGACAACATCCTGTTTGGGAAGGAATATGAAGAAGAAAGGTGAGTGCGGATTTTTAGTATTTTTGCAGTTTTAGGTGGTGTAATTGCAGTATTTAACAAATGAAACAAATAACAGCAACATTTTTCATCTATTTGTCTAAGCAGATCAATTGTCAGTATGTGAACTGTAACAAAGCATTACTGGAAGTATGGCTGGACTGCCATGTCGCTGGTCAGACTGATTCTAGAATTTAATTATTTAAGGGTCTTGGCCTGTAAGATGTAGGGAAAAAAAATATTTTCAGGGTCATTTTTTTCACCACTCTATCCCTAAATAAGTCATCTGTTTTTGGTTGCCGTAGGTACCAGGCGGTCCTGAGTGCCTGCTCTTTGAGAATGGACATGGCCATCCTTCCCCACTCTGATCTGACTGAGGTAAGCCATTAAGACATGCAACAAAAAAAAAAAATCATCTGAATTTACAGATTTTATTAAATAAGGAATAAAACATGACATTGCTGTGAAAGAAAAGGATTTGCATTTATCTGTATTTTTTTTTCTTTTTGCAAACTTAAATGATTGAGATCATCAAACAAATTTTAATATTACCCAGAGATAACCTAAGTAAATACAAAATGCAGTTGATAAAGGAAAAAAATATGTTTAAACCTACCTTAGGTTTATGTGAAAAAGTAATCGCCCCCCCTGCTAAATCATTTAAGCAGATTTTTGAAAAACTTAATTAAATTTGCTTGGCACACCTAGGCCTGATTACTGCCAGACCTTTTGAATCAAGAAATCCCTTATATAGAAGTGAAGGAGCACGATCTTAAGAAATTCAGGAACAGATGAGAAACAAAATAATTCACATGAAAAAGGTTACCAAGCCATTTATAAGGCTTTAGGACTCCAGCGAACCATGGTGAGAGCCATTTTCCACAAATGGAGAACCCAAGAGTGGCCAACCTATACTAGAGAGAGCTGAGTGGCTGAACACTCTCAGCGGGGTGGGATGGGAGGCACATGGTGCTTTCACCTTAATCACAGCTCTACAGCCATCATAAGCTCACGCAATTGGAAGGAGTGGATGGCACTGTCCTCTGAGACTAGTAGTAGCAGCCTTAATGTGGGAGTCCCCTAGTGACAGGGAAGAGTTGGATACGAGGACAATTGGGAAGAAAATTGGGGGGAAAAAAAGAAATAGACTAGGCAAAAATGACATCCTCGCGACAGTTCCAAGTTAAAAGCTACTGATGACGAACAGAACACAAAGGATTGTCATACATTTGCCAAAGTATATCTTGATTATCCCCAAGATAATGGGGAACTGATGAGACAAAAGTTGAACTTTTTGGATGGTTTGGGTCAACAGTCAAACATGGTGGTGGTAGTGTGATGGTCTGGGCCTGGACGGGGGGAAATACTTTTTCACAGCACTGTATATATTGAGTTGCTTCAGACCAACTGGGTTTGGGAATTCATCAGGTCTGTGGTGTGATAGTAATTTTTTTCTATGATGGGTGAGTATATTATGGAGAGCAAAGCTGTTCCCTAATTGTATAAACAAGTAGCCGGTGTATATGTTTTTATATATATATTTTCATCTTATCACTAGATTGGTGAACGAGGGGCCAATCTAAGCGGTGGTCAGCGGCAGAGGATCAGTCTTGCTCGGGCGCTTTACAGCGACAGGGACATCTACATCCTGGACGACCCCCTCAGTGCTCTAGATGCCCATGTGAGCAACCACATCTTTAACAACGCGATTAAGAAGCAGCTACGCGGCAAGACCATCATCTTTGTCACTCACCAGCTGCAGGTAGGAACATTGATCTGCTGCTTGGTTTGAAACACATTTCCAAGCTTCTCAGTATCAAATTCTTCTTAAAATCCTAGTTCTCTTTTTGATGTAGCATAATACAAAGTTTTAATCTAATGTTGGTATGTTGTTTTGAAAAAGTACTTGGTGGACTGCGATGAAGTGATCTTTATGCGAGAGGGCAGCATCACAGAGAAGGGCAGCCATGAAGACCTGATGAACCTGAACGGAGATTACGCAGCGATGTTTAACACCCTACAGCTCGGAGAAACTCCTTTTATTGAGGTAAGACGCAGACTCAGCAGAAAGACTTGTGTCTAGAATGGCGTGACGTGACACTCGTAGGTTCATTAAAATTGTATATTAACAGTTGCCGAGCAAGAACGCTGGAAGCTCTTTGAAGAAACGAGGTGAAAACGCCAAGGCAGCATCTGTGAAGAAGGAGAAACCTCCCAGCAAGGACAGTGGTAGGTGTAGCACTGAATGTGTGAGTCACTAAGACACAACCAGTCTCGGGATAGTTTTATTTCAGCTCCGAGGCCGTTTTTGCTGCCAGACTTCCGTTTAATTTTAGATCACAAAGCAGACTTTCTAAATTAGATGGAGCACATAGTGGGAGATAAGACACAGTGGGAGATAACACACAGTACGTCAATGATCATTTCCTACTGGCCAAGCCGCTTGATATTGTAGCTCGCAAAGTTCTTAATTATAACTGGCATTGCATTACACCGTTAACTCACTTCTAACACCATTTGTTACAACTTAGAAATGTGTCCCAGATGACTATACCTCACTTTCTCTTTCTCTTCCTGCAGGTCCGCTGATGCAGCCCGAAGAGCGCGGGAAGGGTTCAGTCCCCTTTTCGGTGTACAAAGTGTATATTCAAGCTTTAGGTGGCTTGCCCGTCTTCCTTTTTATCCTGGCGCTGTTCATCCTCAACGTGGGCAGCACTGCTTTCAGTAACTGGTGGCTCAGCTACTGGATCAAGCAGGGCAGTGGGGTAAGAGAACATTAGAACAGCTGGTGGGGTTTGTGGGAGGGGTTTGTGTTAATTCCGTGGTTTATCTGACAGTTTTCTGCCCATCCTTTGTAAAGGTCCTACTTTAACAAGAAAACACATCTCCCAAAAGTCCCCAAAGTGTATCTGTTAATGCTCCAAATACGCAGAACTTAGCAGTACGCCAGGGCAGGGTATCTTCTTATATGAGGTCACATTAGGAAAATAATGTAATTGGCTTGTTTAAGCCCCAGACGATGAAAAAAATGGAAGGACAAAAAAAACAACAACACATCAACCCCTTCTCTGAGATGCTTTTCTGCTCACCACGGTTGTAAAGAGTGCTTATTTGAGTTGACGTGCCCTTCTGGTCAGCTCAAACCACTCTGGTGACCTGCATGTGAAAAAGTAATGCTGCTGATGTACAAAAGCATGTGGAATCAGAGAAGGCCATGTAAATATTTAATTGGTAGTTGGTGTTGGTTTGCGTGACATTGTAAAGAGTATCCTCATCACATGCAGCAGAAAGATTGTCAGGGTCTCAGATTGAGGTTATGCGAGTTATATGGATTGGACATACGCTATGGGCAGTTGCCTCTTGACATATGACATCAGTGTTACTGTACATAATGTAATCATTACGGGGTGTAATCGGGCATAGGACATATGACTCAGTGTTGTGTTTTTACCCCTTAAATGTGCAGAACACTACCGTGTTGGTGGGGAACAGCTCGATGGTGAGTGACAGCATGCGGGACAACCCTCTGATGCAGTACTATGCTGCTGTTTACACCATGTCCATGGTCATTATGCTCTTTTTAAAGCTCCTCAGAGGAGTCATCTTTGTCAAGGTGAGTTTTATTATATAGTCTTTTGTCTGTTTTCTCTAATTACCTCTATTCAATACTGATTGTTTTTCTTCGTCGTCTTTTTTTCCCCCAGGGAACTCTGCGTGCCTCCTCTCGGCTTCATGACGATCTTTTCCAGAAGATTCTTCGCAGCCCTATGAAGTTCTTTGACACCACACCCACAGCACGGATCCTCAATCGATTCTCCAAGGACATGGATGAAGGTACAGTCGGACTAAGTTACAATACATTATACAATCTCTCTCGTTTCCATCTAGGGACCTTTGAAGTCCAACTAGGGGCCGTGGAGGAAACCCACTAAACATGGGTAGAACATGCAAACTCCATACAATCCACAGCCTATAGTATAAATCTAGTATTTTTCTTCTTTTTGTCAATTTCTTTTGAGTAACCAATGGAACACCAATGTTGAACCCTTAAGAACCAACGCTTAAAGTTTTCTAGCCAGCTCTGTGTTAGGATTAGAAGTTATTATGAGAACCTGGCAATAAATACATATAATGCAAAAACCATTTAAATTGGAGCTTCCTCAGAATATAGGGTTAGGGGTCCGACCCCAAATGTTTTCACTGGAAATGCTTCAGATCATTAACTATGTGTATGGACGCTTAAACTCTTCTCATTTGATGTTCATCTGTCATTGGGCTCTACTTTTTTTCCTCGTCTCAGTGGACACACGCCTGCCGTTCCAGGCGGAGATGTTCATCCAGAACGTTATCCTCGTAGTGTTCTGCCTGGGCGTGATCAGCAGTGTCTTTCCATGGTTTCTGGTAGCTGTTGGCCCACTGGTCATCCTCTTCACCGTGTTGCACGCCATCTCTCGGGTCTTCATACGCGAGCTCAAGCGTCTGGACAACATCACGCAGTCACCTTTCCTCTCCCACATTGCCTCCAGCATCCAGGGCCTGAGCACGGTGCAGGCCTATGGCAAGGGAGACGAGTTCCTCCGAAGGTAAGGCTCAGTCTGAAACCTGTGAGATGTTATCACTTTGTTTTTACCTGCAGGTAATATGCCTGACTTGTTCATATTCTTTGTAAGAATCAAGATTAATCAATCAACTTTGAGGTTGCTCTTCGCAGCACAGGGGAGCATATTGCATAAACTCTATCTGCTCTTTTCTGCATAAATGATGCCCCAAGATGCCCATGATTGACTAATTGAATAGGGTCTGATTGATTGCCCTGAGAGCGCGGCCAGCGAGTCCCTTCACTCTCAACAGGGTGAAAACGTTTCCATTATGCTACTTGGGACCCCTTCAGAAAAGTATGTTCTGCAACTCTCCAAGTGGATGGAATTGGGTGGCTTGAAGGCTCTAAATTGTCCCAAAGTGTAAATGTGTGTGTTGTGCTCCTAATCCAGGTTGTATTTCGGTCCCAAGCCTAGTGTTTCCAGAATAGTTCCTGGATCCGTCTGGTTATAAAGATGAATGAAGGAATGAATGTCTGATCCCTAACACAGAACCCTAAACCACACTGATTGATTTCAATTTTCCTTGTCTCAGATATCGGGAGCTGCTGGATCAGAACCAGGCCCCATTTTACCTGTTCAGCTGTGCAATGCGCTGGCTTGCTGTGCGTCTGGATGTAATCAGTGTCGCTCTTATCAGCATTACAGCACTTATGATTGTCCTCATGCATGGTCAGATCCCCCCTGCATATGCAGGCCTGGCGATATCCTACGCTGTTCAGGTGAGTGCAAAAGCAATGCCGATTGGTCCTTAGAGCTTGTAGTATTGATGGACTTGTTCCAGATTGGACAGATTTGGGAAGAGAGATGATTTTCCGACTTTGTCTCCCTCAGCTGACCGGTCTGTTCCAGTTCACTGTCCGCCTTGCATCGGAGACAGAAGCTCGCTTCACCTCAGTAGAGAGAATCCACCACTACATCGAGGTATAAGACGGTTCTCACAAGCACAGAATGAAATGCTTCATGCATAGCTAGTAGGGTCATGTTTGTTAATCTGTAATGAGTATTTGGTCCCTAACATGACCCCAACATGGCCTCTTTAGATCTGGGTTTGATGAACTTTAAAATATTAACTGACCCCATGGAAGCCCTGCCTACAAACGCATCTCACGTTAGTATATGTGACCAATCAGATCAGGTCAAGCATTCTCTCTTCCTTACTAGGTCACAAAATTCTCATTCGAAAAATATGATCCTGACAGATTTTTCCAAGTTCCTCCCCAAAATCAAAACCCTCTGGCCTTACCTCAGCAACCAGACATGATCCAATAATAAACTTAGTACCAAAATGGAGCTTATCAGACTAGGAATCTAAAACAAATGCATAACTTAAATCAAATCAAAAACACTGATGCCACACTTTTTTACCAATGATCTTAATAGTAATGATACACTCATAATCCTAGAAATCTGAGATTCTGTTTCTGTTTATATTCTGCACATACCTCTTAAACTACAAATCCCCGAGACCCGTTCGAACCCAGTAATCATTTCTCATCCCTCTCTTCCCCAGTCTCTGTCACTGGAGGCTCCGGCACGGGTGAAGAACAAAGCCCCTCCTTCAGACTGGCCACAGGAGGGAGAGATTGTATTTGACAGCGTTGAGATGAAGTACAGAGATGATCTTCCGCTGGTATTGAAGAAACTGTCCTGCACAATCCGGCCTAAGGAGAAGGTGGGGATTGTGGGCCGGACAGGTTCAGGTTAGTGCTGTTATCAGACACACAGATCTCAGACACACAGAGATTCACATGATGATCGCACTGCTTGGCCAGAAAAAAAGGCATACTTAAGTATGAAGTTCGTCCGCCTTTAGCTTAGCTTTGGTTTCCAGTTCATGTGTGAAATGATTCCTCATGCTCCCAGGGCTCACAATTTATATTCTCGTATACACTTGTGGTAACTCCATAGATTTGATACTCTGGTCATTCAGTACATTCAGGTCATCAGCTGACTTTGTTTTAAATAATATCTTTAAAACATAAGGTTTACTATAAAATGATGGCAAACGATCACACGACCTCGTGTTTCTTCTCTTTATCAGGGAAGTCCTCCTTGGGCATGGTTCTCTTCCGGCTGGTGGAGCCTTCCGGTGGAAGCATCAAGATTGATGGCGTTAATATCTGCGACATTGGCCTTGCCGATTTACGCAGCAAGCTCTCCATCATTCCACAGGAACCTGTGCTTTTCAGCGGGACTGTCAGGTCAGTGCTCGTTTTTATTACATGGATCTAGTGTAGTCTTTATATAAATATCAGTACTTAAAACTGTATTTATACCACAGCGCTGTTAGAATATGTTATTGTTGCTATAGTAACCTCTCATTCACAGGGACTAGTATGTCAAACACGCCATATAATCTGAGTATCATAAGCAGATGAGTTATTTTACAATACAAAAAACGTAATGCCATATTGTTGTCTTGTCTTGTGGAAAGATATATTTACTTAACATATTTAACAGTTATGGAAGGAGTCTCCGCTTCCAGCAGTTATACATTTTCATGACCAAGGACTTTTTTTTCCCCCCATATTTGTCACATTTAAACGATTGAGATCATCAAACTATTTTTTTTGTCTAAAACATTAGACAAAGATAACCAAAGTAAAAACAAAATTCAGTTTTGAATGATTTCATTTCTTACGGCTGAAAAAACTGTCCAAACCTACCTGGAGAAGTACTGTAACTTCTGCGCTCTACCAGAAAATCCTGAAGGACACACTGAAACTACCTCCTAATGGCCCAGGTTTTGGATTGGCAAAGTTCAGACTTAAATGCGATTAAGGTCTTTAAACAGGCTCAAAAACCCTCCAATGTGGCTAAATTGAAACAATTCTGCAAAGAAGAGTGGGACAAAATTCCTCCACAGCGACATGAGAAAACTCAGTACCAGTTATCGCAAATGATTATACAGTATGTAGTTGTTGCCGCCAAGGGTGGCACAACCAGTTATTAGGTTTAGGGGCAATTACTTTTTCTCATAAGGCAGGTTTGGACAGCTTTTTTCCCATAATAAATTAAATTATCATTTATAAACTGGGTTTTGTATCAACTTGGCTCATCTTTGTGTAATATTAAAATTGGTTTGATGATCTCAATCATTTAAATAAGACAAATTATGCCAAAAAAAAAAGGATTTTTTTTTTCATGGCACTGTAGCTTGCTGTATTGCTCATTATTATGACAAGCTATTAAAAAAAAGGTAGCTGCTATAGCGCAAGTGATAACAGGAACTGACTTATTTTGCAAATGTTTCACAACTTTAACTATTGCTATAAATTGATCAATAGTATGATTCATCATTCTTAAATTGCTGCAAATTATAATGCAATAATATAAGAGGAATAAAACCCTATACAGTAGGAAACCATAATTTGTTTTGATCATACACCCTATCACCCCATGGTTTAGTTACTGTATTTTCTTATAACAACTAGACCCTCGGAGTGTTTTATTCCCTACGTACCTTTCACTTCTCAGCTTGTGTCACCCAAGTAAATGTTTCCCCCCCAAACAGATCAAACCTCGATCCGTTCAACCAGTATTCCGAGGCGCAGATCTGGGATGCTTTGGAGAGGACTCACATGAAGGAGTGTGTAAGTCACCAGGCTGAACGCAGACCCCACCCGAAATTCATAATCAGTTCCTCTCTTGTTTTCTCACCACTCCTAGATTACATGAACATCCTTCCGCTCTTCCTCCCCATGTACAGGTGTCTCAGTTGCCCTTGAAGCTGGAGTCCGAGGTCGTGGAGAACGGCGAGAACTTTTCAGTGGGCGAGAGGCAGCTCCTGTGTGTAGCAAGAACACTGCTCCGACAGTGCAAGGTGAGATTCCCTCAATGCTCTTGTCGTGGGTGAATGAGTACAAATTCATGATTTGTCACACTTCACAATCTAGTGGAAACGCTTTCAGTGAAAGTAGAGGAACAGCTAAAACTAATTTTCTTTATTTGAGTCTGCGAGGTTTAAGGTTTGCCTGGTGACAAAGCGTTCCCCAAGGCGAAATGAGAAAACAGACCTGATATTTAAAAAATTGTGTTGTTTTGTCATTTCACTTATACCTAGATCCTGATTTTGGACGAGGCTACTGCTGCTATGGACACGGAGACAGACTGTCTAATCCAGGAAACTATTCGTAACTCCTTCCAAGACTGCACAACCATAACCATCGCACATCGACTGCACACTGTGCTCGGCTGCGACCGCATCATGGTGCTCAACCAGGGCCAGGTAACCTACCTTCAGGACCTAGGTTGTAGGAAGCACAGCTCCCGCTCCCGATTAACCCAGTCTATGGACGTCACACACATTTTTAAGGTTGGATCCTAACTCTGAACTTTGTCCTTTGTCCGATCCAGGTGGTGGAATTCGACGAGCCCTCCAGACTTCTGGCGAACGAGAACTCGCGATTTTGCGCCATGCTGGCCGCGGTGGAGAACAAGATTTCCGTCAGGGGATAGAAGGGACAGCAAGCAAGCACTTGTTAGGTTCGAGGATACACAAACATCCTCGGCTGAATCAACCAGTCACTGGTGCTTAAGCGTCACCTGCTCCTGCAGGCATCTGGGGCTTTGCCGTGTCTGGAGAGCGGGAATGCTGCGTCTCTATGGAGACAGAATCATGAACATGCCTGTTCAGATGTACTTAATGTTAGCTGCAATGGTCAGGTCACCAAATACTGATACTGTAACGTTATTTTGCATTATACAAGCAGACATCGGTTTTCATGTAGTTCCATCCATGCAAACTGGTGTGTTTCATAGAGTGTTTATCTATATCTATTCTAAGATGATCTTATTTACGCTGGGGAAAAGGGTGTGTGTGTGTGTGTGTGTGTGTGCAGAGCTTTTGCGTTTGTGCATCAGCTCTGTTCACGTATGTCACGTTCACAAATCACTGTACCATAACCTTGAGTCTAATAACTTGATTTTTGCCAACTTGTGTGACTGTGTGATGTCTCGTAACTTGAACTCCTGATGCTGGTGATTTTGTTGACAGGATGTTTTAATGGCACTGAATTAGGCAGACTTTTCTAGAAACAGCGCTGCTTGCTCCACACAACAAGGACAGTCGCATTTGTGCTAAGAGGCCTTGTACATGTTTTTCACCCTCTTGTGTTGCATCAACATTTCATTTCCGTCTGCTGACATACGTATCTATTTTTGTGAGGTTTATTTTTCTTTCACCTCGTTTTTTCGCTCGTCCTTGCACATTCACATGGTCAGAAGAACTCACCAGCTGCGCCCAGATGGTATAAAGCCTAATAATGTTATCGTGTCCTGTTTCATGCTTGTTAAGCAAGATCTGGTCTCTCAGAGCAAAGCTCTGGAAAGGGATCACTCTGAGTTCAAAACTTTGATCAGGTGAAGGTCAACTTTAGCCTTGATAAAGGTCAATCAGATTTTTCTACCTGCCTGTTCGGTGGGACCCGCACAACGTCCGGTCATATGTTACTTTCTTTACTTTCCACAGCCTTAGCATGATTTCTTAATTGCCTTGTAAAGGGCCTGAGATGTTACACAGGGAGAATCAACTCTCTTTCTTGTCAATAAAATTATTTTTAGGTGTACGTCTGCTGTGTCTGTGTGTTCCGTGAAAGAGGAACGAGGAATGGGTTTAAGAGCAACGCCTTCTGAATGCTTGCACAATACCTGGGAATAATAAATTGTAGAAATCAGTTTTTAATGCAGATACCATAAAATGTAAACATCTACAGACCAATAATTTAAAAATTTTATAAACTCAACAATATTAAAGCAAATTAGGTCATGAAATCAATACCTAGACCACCTACAAGCTGTCGAATTAACGAATAGGTTATTAAATAATAGATTTTTAAAAGCTGCTGAACATTTATATTTAATATATATTTTTTAATATATTGAGGGTTTAATACCTGCCTCCGGTCTGTGTGCGTGGAATTTTCTCCCCGTAGTTGGTGGGTTTCCTCTGTGTACTCTGGTTTCCTCCAACAGTCCAAAGATATGCAGATTAGATTAATTGGCATTCCCAAATTGCCCGATGTAAATACATACTGTACACCGATCAGCCATAACATTATGACCACTGACAGGTGAACTGAACAATATTGATCACCAACTAAATTGTAAACTGGTGCCAGGTTCATAGACACAAGGCTCACTCTTGCCCTTGGGAACCAAAGCTCAGCCCGTCTGGTCTAATCCCATAATAATGCAAAGATAATAAAGATAATGCAAATGCAAATTTTTAACGAATTCACAAAACAACGCCAAGACTGGCTATGATAGGCAGGTACGAGAACACCCAGTGCACCACAATCTGCTGAGCACAGGGCCCAGCTGGCAAAGAGCCTACACAGCCTCCAAACTCCCCAGATCCCAATCCGTTGGATTCACGTCCACCAATGGGACAAGCTAGACAAATAAGTCAGATCCACGGGGGCCCCCCACAGCACTTGGTGTCCTGGTGCCAGACACCACAGCACAGCCCCACAGCCCCTGTGAAGCCCTGCCCCAAGGGGCCAGAGAACCCCCAGTGGCATAATTTAAGAAATCTATAACTAGGTGGGTTTAAAGTTAATGACTTTATGGTTGATTTACATCATATACACATAGGACGCCCTAATATACAGAAAGTATTGCATTCAGAATGCTTTTTTGCTGTATTACAATAGCAGTGGCTAAAGTTAAACAAAATTGTTTAGATGTCACTGAATCTCATTTGCAAGAATTTGAGAAAATTTGCATCGAGAAATGCGAGACAATCCAGTAATCAAATGTGCAAAGAATATCTGAAAGAACTCAAATTACAGTACACTTGCTGCAAAGGGACAATTCGCAATAAGCGAGAATGTATTCATTATGAGATTTTCTATTTTTTAAATAATTCTGAGGGCATCCCAATCATTAGAGAGTCACTTTGTGTTAAATTGTTAACACAAAGTGTTGTTAAAAGCATTCTACAAATAAAATTGAATTAAACTTCTAGAAATCCAATATACAGTATTTTAATCTGAGGTTGTGACATGCCAAAAAGAGAAATAATCACTAGGGAGCAAAAACTTCAGAGAGGCATCGTACAGTACATCTAATTTACATGAAACACAATGTTGGTGTTGTGTTTGTGACTTAGTAAAAGGAAAGGATTAAGATAAGCATGCATCGAAGTTTGGGTTTGTAGGACAATTTTTTTTGAAGGTGCTGCAAATATAGATGTTCTGTCCTCCAGCATGGTGCACATAAAAACTTTCAACAAGTTGAAAGTTGGAATGAATTAACAAGATTGTGTTTTGCAGTTTATTGCTTTTAATAAAACTAATGCTATTATAGATTATTAGACATATACATTTATTTTAGGTTTAGTCAAAATAAGGTAAACTATTTACCCATTTTTCTTTTTTCGAACTTCACATGCTTTAAATGAATCGCATAACAATGGGAACAGTGAAGCATGGTGGTGGTAGCATGATGGTGCCGCGATTTCTTTCCCGAGCAGGAACTGGAGAAACGAATTATTAACAATGGAGATGATGAATGGAGACAAGTACAGAGCAATCCTAGGGGGGAGATATGTTTCCGAATGTGGGAGACTTAAGACTGGGATTGAGCTTCACCTTACAACAAGACAATGACTCCAAGCATGCTGCCAAAATGACAATGACATTGTTCCAGACAATGAAGTAGAAATTATTAACCTCCAAATGTCTTTTTCTTTAATTAAGAAAAAGAAGAAGAAGCCTTTGTTTGTCACATACAACACAGTATATTATGTACATGAGAATACAGTGACATAGCTTTCTTTGCATATTCTAGATTGTTAGGAGATAGGGGTTATAGTGCAGGGTCAGGGTCATGGTACAGCATTCATGGATTATACTGGGTTAAGGGCCTTATTCAAGGACCCAAAAATGGCAGCTTGGCAGAGCTGAGGCTTGAACCTTAGACCTTTTGATCAGTAACCCAGTAAGCTACTAATGGCCATTTAGTGTCCTTACAGTAAAATTTATCAAAAGGTAAAAATCCCAATTAATTACATTTTTCGTTACAGAATGCAAAATTACAAAATGTGTAAAAGTTAAAGAAAAATAACTAATAAAGCTGCACTGAATGATGTTTTACATTTTTGATACCTATATTTTGATACAATGCAATGTTAGTCCTCGTACATCAATCAATTCATTGTTCTTTTATTGTTTTTAGTGTTAATTACACTATTCTGTATGTGCTATAATTATTTGGTAACTTATACCAAGGTTAACATGTATTCATCTAATGATGTCCCAATAAATATTTTATTCAAATATCCATAAAAGCTTTTATTTTCCTAAAGTGTGTATACATTTTTTGGCTAACTCTGTATTGATTTATGTTATTTAATGATGTGTTTTTAGTCTGTTTAAATGTTACAGTCAACTTTATATGCACTCCAGCCACACAGTGTTTGATTATACTGCTGTGCAAAAGATGAAACTGATAAATAAGGAAATTGCAAGTGGAACATGTTGATGCTTGTTTTATGATCGGATTTAACTATGCAAATTTGATGATGAAGGGATGTTCTGTAGACACGCTGGGACAGTTCCAGAGCAACATGGAAACAACTCAAATAATCTAAAAATATAGTATTGTGTAAGTCTCGTCTGTTTTTTTCCGCTTTAATTTTTTTTTGCATTTTTAGTACGTCCCAACTGTTACAATCAAATGCAATTTTCCAAATAGCAGAAAAGGCTAATTTGAGTCAGATATGACATGCCATTTCAATAACAAGCAAATAACAAAAAAATAAAAATAAATAAATAAATAAGAACAGAGCCTGTGGTGACAATACTGTAGAAAAAGTAAAAACATACAAAAAGGAAAGACAACTAGGTATAAAAGAATAGGAACAGTTGACACATACAGTATGCCTAAAACTTTGGCTAGTACAGTCTAAGAGCCAGTGCCCCTATGATTTGTCAAAGTAAAGGTTCCATTTTTGCCATCTTTTGGCATACATGTCCGCCTTCAAATGTATCACACCAGTCATATGTTCCAACGTCCTCATTTCCTGAATTACCTCAAGCCATTGCTGCTGTTTAGGTGAATCAGGCTTATACCAGCTTCTGGTTATGGTTTTCCTTGCTGCTGTAAGGAGTATTTTTTACCAGGTATCGATCCTCCTGAAGTGTAACCAGTGAAATATGACCCAAGAACAAGACAATGCATGAAAATGGGATCTCATATCCAAGCGCCTTTGTTAGGGTTAAATGTACATTTTTCCAAAATGGCTTCAGTTTTTCACATCTCCAAAAAATGTGTGTATGGTGTGCTTCTTAGCAGCCACATTGTCTCCAACATTGTTGAGGTGTAGAAGAAGCTTCACTGCTGATTTTAGGTGTAATAAAGAATCATACTAAATTCTTCCAATTGAATACCCTCAATTGTTGCGAGATTGTGGAGGAATTAGAGGTAAAATTTCTACATTTAATTCTTTTTCCCACCTTGATTTAAGGTATAATGTTGAGTTGGCCTTACTTTCCATAATACTTACGTAAAACATGGAGATTACACATTTACTATTTAATTTGTATGCATTCATCATAATCTTCACAACTAGATTAATTTCGTGTGAAGTTTGCATTTTTATTTCTCTGTTAAAGTAATCTCTGAATTGTATATACTTAAATAAGTCCCGATAAGTACGAGAAAATGTTTCTTTGAGTGTTAGGAAAGTCAGTAATTCTTCATTTTCCACTACTGTAGATATTGCTCTAATGCCTTTTGTTGCCCATTGCTTAAATGTGGTATCACTTTCACCTGGTTTAAATTGAGTATCAAAGGCTATCCATCTGAGTACTTTTTGGTGTTTGCTAGTCTAGTCTGTTTTATGGCAGTAGACGATTCTTTTTTTCATATCTCACAGTTGTGTTTGCTGAACATCTCGTCCCTGTTTAAAGTCACTTCTTAAACCAGCAGAATTCATATGGTCTAGCAAAAAATTTGCTTGGATTTACAAATGAGGGGCTTATAAGTAACCGTATACACTAAATAAAAAGCACATGAAGAGTTTTTACAACAAAATGATAACTCTATTTTGGCAGTTTTGAGAAAAAATAGTTTTTGCAAGTGAAGCAAGTATTGCAAACAAAATATTTTATATGTGTGATTTTTCAAAAAGCTATATATCCATCTCCCACAGTTTTGTCACAATTAATAAATCAACTTGCAGTTGTGTTTATGGCCATACTTTAGTATTAATAATATGTTGGATGTTTTTTTTTGTTTTTTTTTTAATATAGATAACTCATGATTAGACTGTGATTGTGTAGTGAGTCAAATAGAAAGTATTGGTACCAAAGTAGATCAATGAAAAATGAAGTGTTCAAAAAAGTGTTCAATTTTTCATGCATACAAGACCTTTTTAATTAAAAGATTATTGAACATCATAAGGACCCTTATAAGCCATACAGAAAGGTCAGTTTACGGCATTATTCACCTCTCTCTATACCAGTTTAAGTTTTACTTCAGTACATGACGACAACTCCCTATCATAGTACATGTATGCACTGTTTAACCAACAGCTTTCCACACACAGTGTGTGCATCTCATGACTCTTGTACAAAAATCTGCTCATCCATAATTTACATTTTGCAATGTTATTTCTCTGCTTCACCACACTGATTACACTAAAGTCTCCCACATCATTTTGTTAAGTATATAACATGGTGTTCAAGCAGCATTCAAATCACATAATGTTCCTATTTCACAGGACATATCGAGGTTGTTAATCGATGCACATTTGTAAGTCTTTCCTGCTAGAGTCACGGCAACAGCAGAAAAAGAGTGTAAACGTCCTTTTTCTTGGCTTTAACATCTTCAAAAATAGCTTTTACCACATTTAAACCACTGCCACTGTGTTGCACAGACAGAAAGTGTCTTCCCTTTACTGAATACACGACAGAAAAAAGCAATGCGATTGACACTAAAAGGCTTTTGCTTTAAATCAGATAGCTAACGCGAACGTCTAAAGCTTCTAAAATAGGATTATATAGCTTTCGAATTAAACAGTTTTCAAGTTTATATATATAAAACAAACATTACACAATGACAATAAGTGTACTGCTTCACGTTTTGTCTGTGAAGCAGATCAGACTTTTTGCTCTGTCTGGTTGTTCCAGCTTCCAGAACATTCCAGAACGTCTTAAGCTTCTAAAATGGGGTTGTACAGTATAGTTTCCTAATTAAACAGTTTTTAAGTTTGTTATAGACAACCTTGTGTGTCAGAATAACACTTTACCAAAAGGAGTAAAATTGTGTTCTGAGAAAAAAAATGTTCTGCTGTGAAACTGTTCATATTTAGTTAGGCAGTATGACAAGTGAAACAAAACCAAGAGATTTCAGTGTTTTTTGTGGTACTACACTTTAGTGGTTTAATCATTCTACATAATAGTATATCAGTTTTTGCCTGTTTAATTAAATACAGTAAACTAAGACAGGGAGACACCTGGTTTATTAAATTAGCAATGTTCAAAACTATGTTCATCCATGTACAGTTGGACTAAGGTTATAGAGTGAATAAAATATAATGTAATGAGAAATTAGCTATAATATAAATGATTTGGCTGAATACAGATAATGTTATGTCATAAAAACACTTTGAGTCCTTTGCTTCTATGTTGTTCGGAATTGCCTCTGAACCATTCGTGTCCAAACACAGTGCTGAATTCCAAATTGCTCTCAAATGCCTGATCAAGGGCCCTACTTAGTATGTGTGACAATTCAACCCAAGAACCCTGGAAATCAACAGAGCTGATATTCTAAAGCGGTATAGATGAAAAAACGTACATGGTTTCCACAATCTGTTGATAATAAATGCCGTTTGTGGAACTGTTACATAAAAGCGATATCACACTCGGTGTCATGCTGTTGTGCTAAATATCAGCACGGTTGGGTTACCTTTGGCACTCATCCCTAAAAAACTCATCACAGCCGTTCTGATATTCATCACAACAGCACTAGCACAAGCCTCGTGCTAAGTGATATTGCTTAAATAATGCATATCCTTCTTTGTGTTATTCTTATACCACAGTGATTTGTCAACAGTTACATTGTTTGATTTACTGCACACATTTTAATTGGTTGTGGTTAGAGTTAATGTTGTGAAATAATCGAGAGACTAATTACTTTCTGCATGGATGCAATAAACAGGCATTCCCTTACAGACTGCCTCTATCTCGCTTCACCACATCAAAGATTATGTTTTATTTAGTCATTCGATTTGCTTAAATCTCATTATCATTAATATCAGATAATGCGTCATGTTTACCCTACAGGTCATTGTGTTTGAATTGTTACTATAGCAATAGTAACACATTAGTATGAGTGTAAAAATATAAACCTGTTGTTTAAACACAGCAATATTGGAATGAGTATATTACAGTGTATCCCAACTGAGGATGGACTTGCTCATCAGGGACAATCTGATGATTATGATCTATACTTTTTACATATATGTTCTAATTTATTTTGATATATATTTCAAATTATGTAAAGCTGCTTTATGACAGTAATAAACACGATAAACGTATAATCATTTCAATGGCTGAATTTGGTTAAGACAATTAATATGACATGACAAATCCCCCAAAATTATGTGTTCATTAATTAAATAAGTTTCTTGAATAGTCAAAAATGTTGTCAATGTTTCCGAAAGTCATACCTAGTAATGTGACTAATGCTCATTCTAATATTTGAGGAACAAACATTGGCTGACGTAGTTGAAACAAAGACACAAGCATACAGTATCAAATTCTCTCTATCTCAGTGGTGTAGTGGTTAGCAATGTTCCCTTGTATCTCCAGTGTCTGGGTTTGATTCCCAGCCAGGCTTGATTCCTGTCTCTGTGTGCATGGAGTTTGTATGTTCTCCTTGTTTTTGGTGGGTTTCCTCTGGGTACTCCAATTTCCTCACACAGACCTCCAAAGACCTGCAGATTAGGCTAATTGGTGTTCCCAAATTGCTTGTAGTCTGTGAATGAGTGTGTAAGTGTGTGCCCTGAGATGGATTGGCACCCATGCAGGGTGTGCCCCTCCTCGTGCCCTAAGTCTCCTGGGATAGGCTCCAGGCCCCCTGCGACCCTGAATACAGGATAAAGCGGTATAGAGGATGATGATGAGTGGTTGTGTTTGAAAATACTTTCATCCCCTATAATGAGGATGAGTATAGACGTATAGAGGAGAGTCCCAGGAGACTTAGGGCACAAGGTGGGGTACACACCTGGACAGGGTGCCAGTCCATCACAAGACACATACACTACAGGCAATTCGGGACTGCTGATTAACCCAATCTGAATGTCTTTGGACTGTCGGAGGAAACCAGAGTACCAGGACCATTGTATATATAGGTGGTGGATAGCACCGTGGCCTTGCACCTCCAGGGTCGAAAGTCTGATTCCTGGCTTGGGTCTTGTAGTATAAACTGTTTTGATTCATTAATTTTAATACTAATAATCAGATTCTGTAAAGAGACATAAAGTGAAACCAAACACTTCTTCATTAAATTATAAATCACATAAATTAATCTTAAGCAGAACTTCTGGTTTCGTGCTAATGCTGTGACTCATGGGCATTTCGACACCAAAATACAACTTTTACATGTCAGTACCGTATTTATTTAATACACTGACAATCATAGCATTTCATATATATATATATATATATATATATATATATATATATATATATATATATATATATATATATTGCATATACACAAATATTACACAGTGTAAACACTGAACAAGCTGAATACATCTTTAATGTAAACATATCATCTGAATTACAACCGGAAGTAAAACTCTGCAACGCCCTGACATTCATTTCAGAGACTCGGTTCGATAAAATATACTTAATAAACAATCAGTAATAACTTTTTATGTTCAAATTTCTGACATTGTGTTGAAATCGTTAATGAGAAATGTGAAGTGAACGCTCGGGAGCGAGTCTCAGGCTCCACAGCGCCCTCTAGTTCTTCCAAAACTTTGCGTTTGTCCGTGCGATTTCCTCCTCCTCCTTGTTTTCACTTCCTGTTTTGTAAAGGGAGTCTCTCAGCGCGCAGTGGAGTCGCTCGGCTTCACGGCGGTGCGCTTTTACATTAGTTTCCCCCCACAGACGGGTTACTGAGAAAGCTGTAGTATTTCTGTTTTTAATGGAGGATGGAGTGATGAACTGTGTGTTATCGGCGGCACCGATGGATTTTACGTAGATGTTTTTGCTTTGCTTCTTGCTTATCTCTACTCTTCTCTTCCCTGGGCTGGAATAATTCTCAATCCAGTTGAAAACTTTCCTTGAAAAATAAAAATAATAACAATAAATCAGCCATGTCACACTTGTAGACGCTGCGTGTTTGAGAGCTTCGTCCTGTTTCGCTTTTGAGAACTTTTTTTTTTGTACTCTTGGTTTTTTTCCCCCCCTGACCCGGCGGTTGCCATGGCCGAGCTGAACGCGGCGCTGTGCTGCTGCTGCCGGAAGGCGCTGCCGGTGCCTGGGAAAGCTCGCGACGGAGCTCGGGCGCTCGGACGCTGCCGGCTGGTTGACGTCGCCTCGGCGTCCAACTTCCACAGCTTCTCCCTGCGCCACTTCCACCTGGACCTGCGCGTCAACTTCGGCCTGAAGCGCATCACCGGCTGGCAGGTGCTCGAGCTCGCGACGCTGCAGTCCGGCGTGCAGGCGCTCGTGCTGGACGTTCACCCGTCTCTGCTGATCCACTCTGTGGACTGTAAGGTCCCGGGCGCGTCCGGGTCCCCGGATATCGTCTTCTCTCTCAACTACAACCTCGAGCCTTTCACTGACTACGGCTCCTCGCTCCGCATCGCGCTCCCCGCCGCCGCCATCCGGCCACACCGGCCCTTCCGGGTCACCGTCCACTACACCACTACAGAGGGACCTGCGGTAATGTCCACCAGTGTCCTACAAGCTCTTCCTAATAATCTGTTTGGGGGGGGTTGGGTACAGGTTCTTAATGATGGCTTCCAAGTGATGGTCTCCTCACAGCTGAGTGTCTTTTTTTTTTCTGCCACATTTGACTTACAAAACAATTTGACAGAATGTCCCTGAGAGACATGGGGGGGGGGGGGGGGGGGTTACTTAGTCTTGCAGTCTTTTAAACGTTTTTGGCTTCTCAGGGGTTCGAGCTGTCGGCTCTTTAACCGTAACCCTATTTGCTCCAGGGGTACCGTATCACGCCTGACCCTGTACATTTGTACCCATGTGTACACATTATATAACACATAAAGACCTACTATTACTATTAATCCATCCGTCCACCCATCTAGCACCTTCTGTAGTCCATCTAGGGACAGTAGAGGCCATCAATGATTACCAGTTAGACTTGTCTCCTACCACGGTTGTAAAAATGGGAATAAATGGTCACCATTGGCCTCCACGGTCCCTAGTTAGACCTCAGAGGTTCCTGGATGGATGGATGGAGTTAGACTAATCAATATGTCTTTGGACTGTGGGAGGAAACCAGAGTACGAGGAGGAAACCCACCAAGCATAGGGAGAGCAGGCAAACCCCACGCACACAGACCCTGAGGCGGGAATCGAACCCGAGACACTGGATGTGCAAGGCGATCTTAATATCATGCTGCCTATTACTATTAATATCACTGGCAATCTTTAAGATCTATCCGTTTTTTAGATCTTTGGGTTACACACACACCCACACAAAAAAAACCTTTCCCAACAGTGTTTGACTGATGGTACCTCTAGTTAGTGACCTAGTGAACCACTGCAAGGATATATTTAATTACGTAAAATTCAAAGCACTTCTGTAAGTCGCTCTGGATAACAGCGTCCTCCAGATGCTTAAATGTAAATAATTGTAATATTAAAAAAAATGCATCAGAGGCATCAGAGAATGGGTACTCCAGTAACTGCTTCAGGGTTGGGAACCTGTAACTCAGAATTAAGCATGTATACACTTTAAAATTTGTCAGTGGAAAGGGACGACCGCGCGTACATGCGTCCACAGCTGAGCAGTTATTATTTGAGTAGTGGACCAATTTGAGCACATCATTGACACAGGAAGTCTTGTGCATTTGCACGCACATCTGTGTGAGCCGAGCACCAACACTGAGGTGTGTAAATATTTTCACGACATTGCTGCGCTTCACACACTTCTTTCTGTATGATTGTGTCAGTGGACCTGCTGTGCTGAGAAAAGTCCACTGCTGGTGTATTTTATTTAAAGTACGGGGTATAGGACATATTAATAAAACAAAATGTAAGCTACCGTCAGGACTCTGTTAAATATGAAGCGTTAAGGCTTAACATTTATAGGGTTTAAGCTGTTGGTTAGGGTTTAAGCTGTGTCTGCTTTAGAGGTGCCATATCATGTTAGACCCTTGTTTCAGGGCACTGGGTGCAACGAGACTGTTAATATATTATACTACTGTTAGTTTCAGTCCACTGTTTTTATTGGACAAGTGGCATTCCAAGAGTGATGATATCCAGTATTACAGAACTGGTTAAAATAATAATTTGGCCAATGTGGTTATTTATTGCCCCCTTGACCCTTTGACTTGACAATCTTTATCATTTAAGAAAAATAACTGAATCATTTAAAAATCTTTAAACCCTTCATCACTTAACTTTAAATGAACAAATTTTAATCATTCATTTAATATAACCTTTTTTTTTATTTTTTTTTTACCAGAAAGCTTATTTTAGTGACAAGTAGCTGTTTCAAAATAATTTTTTTAGCCTCGTAAACAGTAGAATTCAGTACTTGTATAGCACAACAAAAGCCTCTTGTAAAACATAAATGAAATGTAATTAAATGTAAAAAAAGAAAATTGTGATTAAAAGAAATTCTGCACAAGTTCCAAATTCAAATATGAAATTCCCACCCTCTGTGGCTTGAAACGACGGTTAAAAGAGAAATATTATGTCTGAAATGTCATTTATGATATGACTATAAACATGATGTGAATTTCCTGTTTCAGAAGTCGATACAAAAAGTGAAATGAGTCACACTCGCAATCACACGGCTGTATTGGACATCAGCATGACTGTGTTACCTACAGCCGTACCGATATTTAGCACAACATCTCTGTGGTATTGCTTATATTATGTTCTGGTGTCCTGGAACATCTCGCACCTTTTCAGTACTCAGTTCCAGCAATTACATGCAAATTAACTCAACAAAAAAAACAGTTTGTAATTAACTTGATTAGTTTAATTCCTCTTGTAGCTTTATGAAGAGGTTATGCTTGAGAATATTCAAGTGTTACAAAGGGGCGTTCAATTTACACCAGGACTTGTGATGAAAACCCAAAAAAAAACAAAAAAAAAAGATTCACATTTACAGAAGACTGAGACTCTTAGCCACAGTAAAATATTTGAATGATGCAGACTTTTTCAAGAAGACGGTCTTAGCTAAGGTGTCCCGGCGCATCAACTTCCTTAATGTATCCAACTATCTTGATAGTATCTAAGCACTGGTGAAATGCTTAGATAAATGCGTTGGTGTAGCAGGGGATTATGTAAAGAAATAAAGTCCCGGTTTGACTTGAACACCTCACATTTAAACAAGTGATAAGTGAGTGTGACGGTATCTGGGGCTTCAATATAAAGAGAGTGCTTTTAAGAGCATTAAAGATATGACATTTTTAAGCATGGGCACTGAGCCCAAGGAGACTGGATTTGCAAAAATGTTGGAACACCCTTGTTGATAATTGAAAATGTTTCGTCTTGCAGTGCTGCATATAAAGCAGCCCATACTTAACTGAATGAATTGTGAAATAGAGCATGATTTAATGGCGTGAATATTAGAAAATTCCATATTACAAGGATTAAACAGTCTTAATATAAAACTAAATCAGACACGCCTTATCTGTTTATGATCAGGTTCAGTTTGTGTAAAAGTTCAGAAAAAAACTGTGCTGGATTAATCTCTAGTTAGACACGGCTGGTCAAAGCAGAGGCAGGTGTTTGCTTGACAAAATGGCATTTAGGCTTGCAGTTACCATGTGGCACGTGACTATTGTTTACAGAGCGTATCAGCGAAGGCAGAATTTCATCCCTGGACTAAATATAGCTGACAGAATCTCTTAACCAGAAGAGTGACTCTCACTGAGATCTAATATTCCACTTCTTTTTCACTTCTCATTTCTGTATCTGAGGGGTGTTTCTTATTTTTCTGCTTCGTGTCACTTTGATGCTCTCGCACAAATGCCAGTACAAGGTTGTTGACGTCAACGAGTTGCATGGACCGACGGCTTCCTTTTAGTGATTTTCTCAGAACCAGGCCTTTTTTCATGACATGAGCACATTCCTAGGGAGACAAGTTTTTTTTCTTCTTTTTTTTTTTTTTTTCAGGGTCAGTCCCAGAGTTAGGCTGGATAAGAGTTGTGCAATCAGGAAACATAAAAAAAAGGTTGATTCCAAATGAGCACCAGTGCAAACACTACGTGTTCTCTTTCTCTTTCCTAGAAACACATGAATATGGTGAAAGTAAAACTTTGGCTCAGTTTGTTGTGTTTGAAGTTTTTTGGTTTTGCAATCTTATATTAAATAAAAAAAGACTATTATATATAAACAAAAAAATAACCTAGATTTAAAATAATGACATTTTTAACCCCATTCTGTTTAAATTAAAGTGGTTCATAGCAAAATGTTAAAACCAAACATGTTTTAGGCTGATTTAAATTTAAATGAAGTAATAAAAATGATGAAAATCTGTTTTACAAATGTCTGATCTTTTTTTTTTGTTGTTGTTTCCCTGACCTTCCACAGATCTGGTGGTTGGACACGGAGCTAACATGCGGTCAGACGCGGCCGCTGGTCTTCACTCAGGGTCATTCCGTGTGCAATCGTTCCTTTTTCCCCTGCTTTGACACCCCGGCTGTGAAAAGTACCTACTCAGCGACCATCAGGGTGAGTCTGGGTCACGTTTAATACTCGGGTCATACCAGTTCAATATGATCATAGTTCTCACAAAGTCGTTCTCAAGGGACAGTGCTATAGAAATTTGGACATACTTTAGAGTAGACAATGTGCAGCTTGTATAGCGCTACAGATTCACTGTCCTCTAACAATAACGTAACATGCAGACTTTACTGTACAGAACTGACAAGGAAAATGAGTACACCCCAAGCGAACATGTCAAAACGGTGTCCAAAGTGTGAGCACCATTGTTAATCCTTCTGGGCCTGGAATTCATCAGAGCTGCACATTGTTGATTGTTGCTGGGATCCTCTTCCACTTCTACATAATGATATCACGGAGCTGCTGGATGTTAGACACACGGCGCTTCGTCACCTTCCGCATGAGGACGCCCCACAGGTGCTCAATAGGGTTCAGGTCTGGAGACACACTCGGCCACTGACACACACAAGGACATGGGACTTTGAATGGTTAAAGAGGGACACCCATTATCACTTAGGCTGTACTCACTTTTGTTGCCGACTATTTGCACAATAATGGCTGTATGTCAGGTTCTTTTCAGAGGATGGTAAATCTATCCTGTACAAGCTGCACTCTAAAATATATCCAAGCAGGATAGACGATGAGTGAGTAAATGAGTGAGCAAAACACTTTAAGAAGGCTGTTACTGGAGTTTCAAGGTGGTTCCAATGAAACACACTCATAATGGCACACCCTGAATTTTTTTTTTATTCCTTTTATACCATAACTGTATATTTTTTCCCCCCATGAAACCACACCACGAGTTTCACTTTCTTGATGCGGCAGGTTTCTCATTCGTTCTTACTCTTCTAACTTTTTTCCCTTTTGTGGAAGTGTTCCCAGTTTCTAAGTCCTTTCCTCTCAGCTTATTGTTGTGTGGTGTGTGGTGTGTGTTGTCTGGCAGGTTCCAGATGGAGTGACGGTGCTAATGAGTGCCTCCAGGAGCGTCTACTCTAAGCAGGACCGGCTGTTCCAGTTCTCTATGGAGTACCCTGTTCCTGCCTATTTGGTGGCCCTGGTGGCTGGAGATCTCCAACACGCTGACATCGGGCCCAGGTGTGTGTGTGTGTGTGTGTGTGTGTGTGTGTGAAGAGATTGGAGATTGATTATGAACTAAAAGAAGCAAAAGATACATAATTGGGCTATTGCCAAGGCACTTGCTCTGATGTGAAAAGTGAACCAAACCATAATCTAATGCACGAGTTTAATTGGGTGGGATGATAATATAGCGAATATAATATTTGTAGACCCTTTAAGGCCAACACTGCTGCCACATTATAAGCAGAATCAGTAGAATTGAAGATTGTTCTCCATGGTATCACACAATTCTTTAGTTGGCACAATATAGTATTAGGATTTTCACTTCCCTTTTACCACAGTCGAGCATAAACAGACTATGTGACACACCTTTATGTTGACCCACATAATAGGTTTTTCTGTATCTCAAAACAAAAACCACACACAAAAACACAATCAGCCTTTTTTTGCGACATGAGACTACGTTGTTGGTGCTTTGCAGTCTTCCCGCAGTAATAACACTATTATTAAAAAAAATTGTCCTCTAGGCTCTTCTTTATAGCTGTATACAAAGGATACTGATAGTTTAAGATTTAACAAGCTTTTAGAGCAGTTTACAACGTTGTTTATCAGCCAGGTACCTTTCATAGCTTAGTAAACAGCTCACGGATGCAGGATGGGAATAAATGCAGCCAGAAGTTGCTGACAAAATTGCAAACAGCCTGATTGTGAGGATCAGATCCAATGTTAATCCTTCATCCAGTGTCGGTCTGGAACTGTTGCTTTTACATGATCATATCTCAGCGGGATTTAAAGCCTTAGTTGAACATCAAACATTATGTTGTGTGCATGTAAATAAATAAAAGTGATTTCGCTTTAAGCAAAGATTGTGTAATTTGCAGGTCTTTGTGAAAAAAATGTGTTGCTTAAATATTTTAAATCCAAAGCTGGAGATTTAGATGAATACAGTGGCTTGTATAAAAATCCTCTTTTAAGTTTGTTTTTCTCCCACATTTTGGTGGAACTAAAATGGACTTGGTATTATATTCGAGGGGCGTTCAAGTCAAATCGGGACTTGTAATGAATGAAGGCGTGAAATGACCCCATGACATTTACAGAAGACTTCAAGATAAGATTCTTAGCGACAATAAAAACATTTGAATGGTGAAAGCGTTTTAAAGAAGGCCGTATGTCGAGGTGGCTCGGAGCCCACTGCAGTCGTTCCCATGAGTATTTAGCAAGTGCAACACCATGTGCTTGAAAATCAACAGGTAACTTGTCACCAAATTGTGGAAAAGACACATTTATCTGTGGGAACTGTACACACAGTCATTCACCAACACCACTTGCACGTTACAGGAACTCAGATGGGAGTCATTGCCACATCCCTCATTTAGGGCCTTAAAGGAGTTCCTGGGAGGCCAGATTATAGCTCCAGCATACTGAGAAAACTTTCTACCTTCATGGTATCAAAGCACTAGTGAAACACTGGGGCACATGCATTAGTGTGGCAGGGGATTATAGAGGGAAATAAAGATTTAAGATTTTAAGCTACTTAGGAGTAACCCTCGTCCTCTTGGTTGTTTGTCTGGCTCTAGTGTCCTTCTCACCTGGTTACTGAGTTTTGATGGACAGACCTTTCTTTTCTAGACAGAGTTGCATTTGGACCATAGTCCTTTGATCTTGAAAGGGATGTTCTATGGGATATTTCTCTGAAAGTCTCAGGCAATCTTTACATAATGACTAAAGACGAATCTGTCTTCAGTATTTGGGGTAATCAGTTTAAAGGAATAAATAATAATAATAAAATATTCCCAACTGGTTTTTAGTTAGTAACCCAGTGTAAGAATCTGTCCAAAGATGGTAAATGAAAGCACTTTTTACATCTCTCTGGATAAGAGCGTCTGCCAAATGACTGAATATAAATGTCAAATGTGTTCATGATACACGACTGTGTTGTGTAGAACTTTGTCACGGTGTTGATTTGATGTGCTCTATAGTGTTCTAAAAACAGTTTATTCATTTAATTTTTTTTATTATGGTGAGGTCATGGGTAATTTTCTTATAACGACACACCCTTTTGTGTTTCATTCGTTACATACAGCTTATTTCAGGATTTATAAAATGAATCGCATACAGAAAAGGAACTTTTTTGTTTTTACTGATTATTTTGTTATTATGTTTTCATTAAGTAGTTATGTTCTAACACTCACTTAGTTTGATCTGTTTCCTGGTATAATGGAGCAATTTTTTCCCGTCATATCATTTAAATAACAGTCTTTTGATCATGATGATGATGGAAAAAAACAAAACAAAAAAACCACACACACACCCGGGTGTGCAAAGTTTGGCACAAGACTGTAACATTGTTCCGTTAGTGCTTTTTTGTTGTTGTTGCTGCTCAGTCACACTCTGTATATATTACATCATCTTTCATTTTTAATAGAACTTTTTCAGATACATTTTATAGGAGCGTGGATATTTATTTTTCTTATTCGGCATTTGTTGCAAATGTCTAAAAGACTATAAAAAATAGTCAGAGTTTCAGAGTACACTTATTGTACTTGTCCAATGTTAATATAAATATACTGTAAAACTTTGAACCCATGCATGCATGTGTGTGTGTGTGTGTGCGCGCGCACAGGAGCCGCGTATGGGCCGAGCCTTGTCTCCTGACCTCTGCGGTCAGTAAGCTGGGAGGCAGCGTGGAGCGCTGCCTTGACGTAGCCGAGCAGCTCTTTGGCCCTTATGTGTGGGGCAGGTGAGTGAGCGTCTGTTTGTCTATCACTCTAAAACTCAACACTTGTGTGTGTGTGTGTGTGTGTGTGTGTGTGTGTGTGTGTGTGCATTAATCCTTTGACATGCTGGCGAGAAATAAAAGGCTATTAATAACCATGACACAATGAAGTGCTGCGTTCCTGTATATTCATGAGCTAGGACTGCAAAAGTCTAAAATAATACCATAACACACTTTACTTGAATAATAGAACACAGTGTTAGTTATGACATCAGGTAGATTCTGGATCATTAAGACAAATGGTGGAAATAATTTTAACTTTAATCTTAAACTGCACGCTGCTAAACTGCGCCTGTAGCGAAGCGGTGTTCTTTCTCATTGTAGTGGCTACACAGCAAAAATGTCAAACCACAGCGGCCTTCAACTGCGCCTGTTGCACAGAGCAAGTGGTGACCACAAACTACAAATAAGGCATCGTCTGCTTGTAAATCGTCTCCTTTTAAAGAATGACGCAGCGTTGTTTGAGATATATGGTTAAAAAAAAAAAACGTGTTGCTCTTTTGTTATTTAATTTAGTTATCAAATAAATCCCGATGTCGGATCAAAACATTTCCTTTTAATAATTGTTGAGATCGAGTCATTTATGCAAGATCCAGAATAGGACACTCAAAAGCTACGCACACATTTTTACCATCTGGAGAAAATCCAGCACAGTGTTCATCGTGCAGAACCCTTCTGTCCATCAAACATACCTGATTTAATTGTAATACTTTTACTTTTGTGAGGAACTTAAAAAAAAATTAACAAGCAAATTCAAATTTAGTTTTTAAAGTAATAAAAAAAAAATCTAAAACAAATTAACTAGTCTAAATATTGAATAACAAAAACTGACTCTCATCATGAATATAGCTGCAGAAGCTGCTGTGGTCATAAAAAAAAGAAGAAAGTATTTAGTTATCAACTTATTTTGATAATTATTTGATCATTAATTCATCAATTGATTTGTTGGATCACTTTTAAATATAATAAATATCATGAGCGGTGATGAGACTCTTAATCACAGTAAAGCATTTTGATGACGCAGATGTTTTAAAGAACGCCCACTGCCCAAGTGGAATGCCTTCTCCTTGAAAATCGGTGGATAACTTGTCGCAGAAGAGATGCATCTGTCTGTGAAAACTGCACACACACACACACACACACACACACGTTCATTCACCGACACCACTTGCACGTTACGGGAACTTGGCTGGAAGTTATTGTCACATCCCCCGACTTCGCTCCAAGCCATTCCCACATGTTTGGGCTTTTGAAGGAGTTCCTGGGAGGCCAGTGTTTTAGACATGAAGCAGGCAGTCCAATCATGGCTCCGGGATACTGAGAAATCTTACTAGTGTACAAAGTGTACAAAAATTCTTTACAATGTTCGCACAGTCTCATCACTGTACTTTACTTCCCACCAGTCCCGGTTTGACTTGAATTAGAAAACATTTCTAAGGAAATATTTACCTTAACTAAGACAAACAATGACATTAAGCTACCACTGTTCCACTATAATTGATATTATATATAAAAAAAACAACTGTTAATGGAAGATCATTGATTTTGTTCCGCTTTTGTTGACGCAGTTGTTTCAGGCCTAATTAAACATGAATTACACAGCCCAGAGTGTCGAGATTAAACATTTGTTTTTGAATATTTTCCCTCCACAGGTACGACATTGTTTTCCTCCCTCCTTCGTTTCCTATCGTTGCGATGGAGAACCCATGTCTCACTTTCATCATCTCCTCCATTCTGGAGAGTCAGGAGTTCTTGCTAATTGACGTGATTCACGAGATCTCTCACGGCTGGTTCGGAAACGCCGTCACCAACGCCACCTGGGAGGAGATGTGGCTCAGTGAGGGATTAGCCACGTACGCACAGAGACGCATCACTACAGAGGTTTATGGTACACGCAGATACAAAACACACAGCACAGATCTCCTCTGTGTACAGGAAAACACCAGTACTGTATCTCATTCAGGCCTAATTTATCAAGCTTTAAGTAAAGCTGCACTGTAAAGGTTTTCAATGCCCGAGCCACACAAAATACTTTCAGTGTCGCTGATTTTCTTCGTACCCATCATTCGTAAATGATCACACTCATAAACACACACTTAGTTTACATTTACAGGTAGTCCCCGACTTATAAACATGCGAGTTATGCAGAACTTTCGCAGATACGAACGGATCGCGGTTCTACGGACATTCGTAGATGCGAACAAATCACGGAAGTAGCTCACATGAATTGTCCAAAAAATAAACACTGCAGTGCACCAGACGCTATTTACAATTATATGCAATATTTTTAGTGTGTAAGTGAATGTATAAAATGTCCAAAGCTCGGTATATTGTATATATGTACTGTATGTGCATGTGGGGGTGCGGATAAGTCGGCCTCACCAGTTTCAGATACAAAATGGCTGTCCTGTAAAGCTGTCCTGAAGGTGAATAATCCTATTTTCAGAAAATCCTCAACAAAAGAGTTTACAGTCCAATACAGTGGAAAACAGCTTTCAGAAAGAATGGCGTTGAGGATTCCCCTTGACGCTGATAGGTTTCAGATTTTATTGAGTTTTATTTCCTTAGGCGCGGTTACTGGCCGCATAATGGTAGTGTGGGGAAAGGGGACAGAGATTTAGTCAAGAGGATTAGTATGCTTTACATTTTATATTCATGTCAGAGGCGTATAAGACTCACTTTGTCAGACTTGAGAACTAATCCGACTTACGAATGTTTGTGACTAAGGGACTGCCTGTAGTGATGTGTACAAAATCTCTAAAAGACAAAGCACATTAGCGAGCTCTCCCAACCTACACACACTCACACACTTGGTTATACACTACAGAAATGCCGAATCACAAGACAACTTCCAACACTGGAGCCAAATCCGGAGCACCCGGACAAAATCCACATGCAGACTCGACTCGTACACAGACCAGGGAAGATTCGAACCCTCAACTCTATGAGGTGGCAGAGCAAATCCCTAAAACAGCCTAAATATTTAAAACAGGGATTAGGAAAAGTCCCAGATCCTGCATTTAATCCCACTGTTGAGTACCTGTTCTTTGTTGATGAAGCTTGATAAATTAATCCTTTTATTCTGTATATCCACATACATTGCTCTCACTCTCTACAGAGTGTGCCAAATATCTCCAAACATCTCTTTTTAGCAAAAGGTAGCTTTATTTAAAAAAAAAAAAAAAACATTCTATCCATCATTGGCATTTATTTATGACTTTATTAATGACATTTATTTATCATTCATAATGTGTTAACATGTCTGGTGTTATGCGTGCAATTGGAGTTGAATAGATTGCTTTAAATATTTTTTGTGATATGTTTTCCAACTGCATTATGGCCTTCACACATTATATATATATATATATATATATATATATATATATATATATATATATATATATATATATAAAATAGTCTTGGTGAGCTGTGGTGCCTTTCTATCGTGGCCAGCATTAAATTTTTTTTTGTCGCGTGGGCATTTCTGTGAGATCGGACCAGAGTATGCTCTCCATAGGCATAAATGAGCCTTGGGTGTCCATGATAAATGATGATCAGTGTTAATGAGTGCTAACGTTATGTATAAATCTGCATGGAGACCTTTGGGAAACCCTGTACCCTGTAGAATGCTTTCTTACTGTTGACCTTTTGCATACATTGTGTCTGTCTGTATGCAAATAAACACATTTGGGGAAAGGGGAGCATTTGCAAAAAAAAAAATTCCTCCGAGCTGTTCCACAATACATCTAGAGTGTTACTCATTGTATATTTCTAAGCACAGAAAGAGTCACAAGTGTTTACCTGCGACGGTAAAGAATATAAGAGCATGTGGTAGCTACTAATAGTGTATCCTTTTTTCAGTAATTTGGTCTTTTCGTTTTTGCAGGCGAAGCCCTAACCTGTCTGGAGACTGTCTTTCGTTTGGACGCGCTGCACAGACAAATGCGTCTTCTTGGAGACAACAATCCAGTGAGCAAGCTGCAAGCCAAGTTTGAGCCAGGTGACTCACCTCGTACACACCCTCCACCTCGGGAGTTTCTTTAATTTGTACCCATTTCGCTCCAAAACAACTTTTGCCGTTTTTTAAATTTTTATCAGTTATGTAAATAATTCGCTGTGTCCTCTTGTCTCTTTACCTCAGGGGTTAATCCCAGCAGTCTGATGAACCTGTTCACCTATGAGAAAGGCTTTTGCTTTGTCTCTTACCTCTCGCAGCTATGCGGGGACATCAAAAGATTCGACACTTTCCTCAAAGTAAGTACAATGAGAGCAAAACACGACGATTACGCTTCTCACCATACAGTTTCAAATTTTTACATATTTATGTGTAAAAAAAGAAAAAAAAAATGTTACCACCGGGATTTATTGAAGCTAATTGTTAAAAGCCTTCAACTTGAAAAATTTCTGCAGTTCGCAACCCTATCAGTTTTTTTTATTTAACCCTAACTGATGTCAGTAGCTTCTCATTTCCTAATCAACCGTGTCAGAAGATAGACTACAGCTTAAAAGTTCATTCACAATCAATTTTATCCATTACACTAACAATTAAAGTTAGCTGAAGTTCTGACTGTAATGGAGCGGCTAGCACAGTTTTCAGATCTGATCCCTATTGAGGTGTCGTGGGAGCAGCTTGCCCGTATGGTGCGGATGAAGACTCCATCAGGCCCATCCATCTTGTGGGAGATGCTCCAGGAAGCATGAGCTGAAATCTTATCAGTGTCTCATATATTGAGAAACTAACAGCTAGAATGTCTACCAGGTCGTAATTGCTGCAAAGGGTGTTTTTTTTTTCTTCCTTTCTTAAGGCGAAGTTTGAAGAAGACTTTCATAATTTCCATCAAAATCATCATTTCTAACTCTGACAATGGCAGCATGTCTTATTCTTTTGCTATTTCTTTCTATTCAGAGAAATTTGTGTTTTTCTTTGGAAAACAATGTAGTCCAATGTCATGTAGTTTGATAATATCCAGATTTATCCTGTTCCAAAGTGATGGGCACGGTCAGACACCAACTGTTCTAGCCTGTAGGGGAAGTGTTATGATCTGGGGTTGCCTCAGTCGGTCAGGTTTAGGTTCAGCAATGTTATGTGGCAATCTAATGAAGTCAGCTGACGAATTGAAAAGATTGAATGACCAGGGTTTTCTACCGACGGATTTTTTTTTTCTTGCCTAATCACACACATATTCCAATATAATGGTGCCAGGATTCATCAGCCTCAAACCGTCAAAGGCAGCACGAGACATAATTGTACACATGCAGAGTCCAGACCTTAACCCAGTGAGAATCCTTGGGATAAGCTTAAGCAGGCTTCATGCAGCACTCTGACCCCCATCATCTGCTCATTTTGATTTATACACAATCACATTTTATACAAATGTCCATAATTTCCTTTGATTGTGTAAAGCTGCTTTGCGACAAAGACAATTGTTAAAAGCGTTATACAAATAGAATTTAAATTGATTCATCAGTGTGACTCAGGACGGAATTAAATGTTGTGACATTGCATAAGCTTATTGAAACAATGCCAAGGATTTAATCAAAGCAAAAGGTTGTCCATTGAAATGCAATGAAACTGAAACGCCTGGTTTTAGACCACAGTGATTCATTAGTCTGGTGTAGGGTCTCCTCATCAATTTGTCTTGGGAATGACAGATCAAGTCCTGCTCAGTGGCCAGAGGGATTTTGAGCCAGTCTTCTTGCAGAATAGTGGCCAGGTCGCTACCTGATCGCTCCTTTAAAACACCCCAAAGTGGCTTAATAATATTTAGATCTGGTGACTGTGCAGGCCATGGGAGATGTTCAACTTTACTTTCATGTTCGTCAAATCACTCTGTCACCAGTCTTGCTGTGTATGTTGGTGCATTATCACCCTGATACATGTCACCGACTTCAGGATACAATGTTTGAACTATTGGGTGCACATGGTCCTCCAGAATAGTTTGGTAGTTCTTGGCAGTGACGGGCGCATCTAGCACAAGTATTGGGCCCAGGGAATGCCTTGATATTGCAGCCCCTGGCGGATAGCGCTATCCTCCGAGTGTGTTACGCCGCCCCCAACGGTGCGTGAGCGAGCAGTTCGAAAAGATGCGGTCGGCTGGCGTCACGTGGTTCAGAAGAAACATGTGACAGTCTTCGGCCCTCCTGACTGAGTGGTAGTAGTAGCCTTAATGCGGGAGCCCCCTAGTGACGGGATGCACTAGTGATGACTAAAATTAGGGGGATAATTCCCCCCATGCTTCACTCTGGGCATCCAACAGTCTGGTTGGTCCGCTTCTTTGGGGCTTCTCAAACCGTAACTCTCCCAGATGTGGGAAAGACAGTGAAGGTGGACTTACTGTATCAGAAAACAATACATGTTTCACATCGTCCACAGTCCAAGATTTTTGCTGCTGGCACCATTGAAACCAACATTTATCATTGGCACGAATGACCAGAGTTTTGGCTGTAGCAGCCCGGTCATGTACATTGACCCTGTGGAGCTCCTGACCAACAGTTTTGGTGGAAACAGGAAAGTTGAGGTGCTATTTAATTCTGCAGTGAGTTGGGCAGCTGTGGTTTTATGTTTTTTGGATACAATCCAGGTTAGCACCTGGACATCCCTTTCAAACAGTTTCTTCTTGCATCCATGGTTACTCCTATTGGATGTGGTTTGTCCTTTTTGGTGGTGTGCTGACATTACCCTGGATACCGTGGCTCCTCATACATCACAAAGACTTTTGTGTCTCAGTCTTGGTCACAGATGCGCCAGCGAAACGCGCACCAACAATTTGTCCTCTTTTAAACTCTGATACGTCACCTATAATGTTGTGTGCAATGCAATATTTTAAGCAAAACTGTGCTATTACTCTGATAATTAAACCTTCACACTCTGCTCTTACTGGTGGAATGTGCTATTAATGAAGATTGGCCAACAGGCTGGTCAAATTTAGCCATGAAACCTCCAACACTAAAGTGGCCAGTGTTTCAGTTTCATTGTCCAACCACTATCGCGCGCACGCACACACACACACACACACACACACACACACACACACACACACACACACACACACACACACACACACAATAAATTATTTTTTAGCACCTCCAGATTGTGAGATTGTCAAGATCAGATCCATTTATTATGTAAAAAAGCTATAAAAATGTCAAAGACTTTAATTGTTAATTGTGAAAATTGTAAGAATGTGTAAATTAGATAACACTACTGCTAAAGACGGCAAAAATAAGGCTTGAAAAATTCAAACTAGATGCAGAAGCGGACTGAGAGAACAAAGACTTTACTGTGGCTTCCTGTTGTTGGACAACTGAGAGGGGAAGAAAGAAACTGTAAATGAATATGTTAGTGCGAGCTTGTGTAATATTTGTATAGTTGGATTATGCTCAGGGAACATTTCTTCATGATGAGTAGAAATAGCCTTGGGAAAACCTTTTAACACCGAAATGGGTTGAAATTGAAACTTGAGAGCTGTAGAACACACACACACACACACACACACACACACACACTTACTTGCCTATAACTATATACACAGCAATAATTCTCTTCCTCATGTAGGCCTACATCGAGCAATTCAGGTTCAGCAGTGTGGTTGCTCAGGACCTGCTAGATTTCTTCCTGGGCTTCTTTCCTGAGCTGAAGGAGAGCTGTGTCGCTCAGCGAGAGGGTAAGACATGCACACATTCAGCTTTTTCCCCTCAATCAATAGACTTTGGCTTTTTAGTACTGATTTTCATCCACCAGGGAACATGTTGAAAGATATTAAATATTTATTCTTCTTCTTCTTCTTGCTGTGTCAGGACTGGAATTCGAGCGCTGGCTGAACGAGTGCGGCCCTCCTCTGTGCGAGCCGGATCTCTCCGCCGGCAGCATGTTGACCGGGCCGGTCCAGCGCCTCTGTGAACTCTGGGTCACGGAGTCACCTGACCGCCAAGCCATTGCGGACTTCGACCTCTCCACATGGAGCACCTTCCAGACCGTCCTCTTCCTGGACCGACTCCTGGACCGCTCGCCTCTGCCACAAGGTGAACTCTTTCTCCCTGCATGCAGAGACGTGTCGTTAGTTTTGGAGAACCATCATATATTACCCGTTCTTTGTTCTTCCGGTTCTGCAGAAGTGATGAGCCTCCTATCAAGCTGCTACTCGGCTCTGCTGGACGGCATGAACGCCGAGGTGCAGATCCGCTGGCTGCAGGTCGTAGTGAGAAACAGCTTTTATCCTGATCTGCATCACGTTCGCAGTTTCCTGCACAAACATGTAAGTATGATGTAGCGCTGATGGCAGCTCCAAGCTCTCTGTTATAATTCTGGATATTTTACAGCGTAACGTTCCTCTCCACAGACCTCACGCATGTACACGGTGCCTCTGTACGAGGACCTGTGTGGAGGAGTTCTGAAGTGTTTCGCTGTCGAGGTGTTTTACCAAACACAGGACCGCTTACACCCCAACCTACGCAAGGCGCTGCAGCAGATTCTATTCCAAACCAGCGCTGCGAACGCCTCGAGCACCCCGGCCCTGGTCGGCCCACCCAAGTCTACTCCGTCGCCACCCCCAGACTCAGCCGCTAACGGGACCATGGCCCTGCTAGACGTCAACGTGTCTGCTTGACGGTTTAGAGAGCTGAGTAAGTGAACTAGTGGAGAACCCATTGCAGGAGACCAGCCCGTCAGTGTGTGAGTGTGTGTGTGTTTGTGTGTGTGGATGTGTGAATGTGGGATCTTCAACACTGGGATTTTTACATGCACCTTCAATGTTCATGTTCAAGCTGCTCAGGTTTTGTGTAAAGAAGTGTTTAAGGATGAAACACACACAATGTATGTGTGTGTGTTTGTGCACATATGGGTGTGTCAGTTACTGATTGCCATCTGTAGGTTTCCTGTTAATGTTAATGTGATTGTGAGTGAGTGAGTCTGTGTGTGAGTGTGTGTATGCACTCTGCCTATGCACCCCTCTGGATGTGTGTAAAACTCACACGTGACACTGACCTGTCGAGTAGTGGACTCCGTCATCAGAGACCGGATCTAAAAGTCAGCTCATGACACGTGAAAGCTGCTCATGGATTAAAGGTGTACTTTGGCCAAAAATGAAAGGTACAGTTGTTGTTGTTTTTTTTGTCGTCTTTCTTTTTTTTCTTTTTTTTTCTTCTCCTTCAGAAGGAAATCCCATACATACCAAGAGAAACGTGTGAACTGCGTTCCTAAATCACACCCCGAATTAAAGGAGAGCAAATTCTCCACCCTGAAACACATAGGTTAAATAGGTTTATATTGAAATATTAATAGCTCCAGTTCTAATTTGTTGGTTGATGCTGTGTGACATCACACGGTGTCCCGGGATTATGTTGTGATGTTTACGACTACAAACATTATCACACTCTCAGACTTGTATAGAATAAGAGTCAGTTTTTGTGCTTGGTTATCTTCTCTCATTCATTGTTTCCCACATCCTTCAGTGTCACGTTAACAAGAGATGACTGAATTTACCTTTAAAAAAAACAAAAAACCTCCTGTCCATGAGATGGACCTGTGAGAGGTGTTTACCTGAACGATGAGCAGCTTGATCTCGAAGCTGACGCGTTTCTGAGCAGAGTGCATGAATACAGTAGGTGAGGGAGTGAGGGAGCTGCAAAGACTAACGGGCTAAAATATGCATTGCTGCATCACACTCTATGAATAGAAACAAAGCGAAGGTTTAGTCTAACCAGCGCTAGGATCAGTGGATAGTCAAACAGGATTGTGGGTAATGTAGGAGGAAACTCTTAACTGAAAAAAAAAATACACAGCACCAACATGCCAAGGAAAGATTAATTCCTTATGAATGACTTTAAGTTTTCCTCAGAATTTCATTATTAAATACATTTTTAGGTTGGAAGTGACTCTGACATACCGTACATTACATATTTTTTTTTTTTTTTTATTATTATTATTTAATTATTTTCTGCTATGAAATATTCTGACATTTTAGCAAACTGTTCACAAACGATTTTATTAAGTCAACCGATTTGCGTTGAAGTACAACTGTGATCATTGAGTCTGAAAGCTCCCGTGCAAGTCTAAGGGAGGGAAAAGCGATCATGCTCTGATGTTTGCGTTAATGTGAAAATTCATTTTTGGCCAAAGGATCAGAAGAGTCGCGTTAAACACATTAAGTCATATTTCAGAGGAATCTCGAATGACTCCCAAACTTCCCTCATCAGGACGATGCCTTAAATGCAAATTGAAAACAAAAAAAACCTCACTCTCTCTCTCTCTCTCTCTCTCTCATCTTGACTGGTGTGTTGGATTTCTCCCTTAGTTTACCTCGATTCGACCCTCAGGTGTGTCAGTGCCGGAAACACGTCAGTGCCTTTGATTGCGAGCTTTCAACGCTCAACGCAAATATGGCTGACCAAAACGACCAGCGTCTGCGTTTATGCCTGAAGCCATATTTGAGACGTTGTGATGTCAGTGTTGGAGAGAAATCCTTTGCAGGTTTCATTATCATCATGCACATTCTGTTTATCTTTCTGTTCTTTATTATTCTGTGATCATTCGTTTCATCTTTTTTTTTTTTTTTTTTTTAAGAAAAAGTTTGTATGTTAAAAGATTAAACGAGATTGGGATGTTGGGTTACCACTTTATTTTTAATGTTGTGATGATGTAACAAATTATCCTGTCAACATTTTTTCCACTGCCCCATTTGGATTTTTCTTTCTCTTTTTTTTTCTTAAATTATTATTTTCAGAAGAGAGCAATGCAAAATAAATGCAGTACAGTAACTATAAAAAGGGGTGGGTTGAGTTAGATTTAGCTAAGGAAATGGGTGCTATTGGGTGAATGGATGGTTGTGAGCTGAAATTGTGTGTGAGTGTGTGTGCGCATGTGTGTATGGCTCAATATCAAACTTCAGTGGCCTTCGTAAGCCAAGCGAATCCTGGTTTGGTTTCTGTTTTATAGAAAATAAACGCCATAAAAATGAACATTTGTTGGATTCAGGTGTGTTTGTCATAAAAGTTTATTTGATTACCAGAACTTTAATTATTTAAAATTTACAACTGTTTCAAATCTCATTCTTACCCCTGATCTAGGGCACTACTTGGAGTGAGGGATTCTAACTTACATGCTGCGTAGTGCTCTAGCTTTCCATTTAAAACTACTTAGGATTCGAACCCAGAAGTTAACGGAACTGATATTCTAAATGGAAATCTCGTAAGTTTCTCAGGACTCTTCACCACCTCCATGGTTTATTCTCCTCAGCTAAGAGACGACTTTCACTCCGTTAATTAGTTTCACCTCTCACAGAAGAATACGTGTTAAGGAGCAAAATAACTGATTTAATAAACAAACAAATCATAATCTGTTGATAATAAATGGTTTTTGTGAAACTGTTGTATAAAAGCAATGTTGCACTGAACATCAGCACGCCCTCATCCCTGTGATCGCCTCACAGCCGTGCTGTTATTCAGCACAACAGCATTCCTTCATGTGCGATGATATTTAATTATTAAGTAATAAATGAAACATGACAAAGGCATCCTGTTCTTCATGGACAGGTTGACATAATAGTGTGCACATCCTAAAGTGTTTTATTTCTCTTACTACAATCATTATTATTCAGAGAATAAGCTGAAGTAATCTACTTATAGTTACATTTAATGTTGTTGAAATGTTTAAGTTCTAACATTCGCTGTGGCAGCAATCCTATTTTTCATGTTATTGTACAATTTTGTAGTATTTTATTATACAGTACATATACAGTACATATATGTACATATAAATATATATACATATAACATTTTAATTGAAGTTTACAAATAATTCCATACATAACAATAGACGATAACGGTAGTAAAAGTTAGATTGAACTGTAAAGCGTATTGTCCAAAGTTTTTATTAGATTTTTAAGCATCTGCCCAATAAATGATTTTCAGTATGTTATAATCAATATGAAATTTGAAAATATGAAATATGTGCCTTAATACACAGTTATAAAGTATATACTGTTATTTAAAAATCAACATTTTTGACCAATTCAACAGAGCTTAAGTAAATAATAACAATAATAACAATAACAGTCTAAGGCCTAAAAAGGTCTTATTACTACAAATTGAGTGGATGTTAAACAATTAAAGTGGGTGGAGATTTAATTGTCATATGAATAAAGAATTGATTAGAAAAATGTGGACAGAAGTCAATCAATAATATAACTCAAACGTAGCTGTTAATTTACAACTAAAAAAAAATTTTTTAATACAAATAGTAAAAAAAAAAATATCAGACTTGATCAATGGTTATTCATATGTGTGTAGTTGAAACAAATCTGTGTCAAATGGTGGCTATATTTTTTTATATGCAACCAGTCAAAAGTTTGGACACACTCATCATTATCTGCATGTCTTTGGACTGTGGGAGTGCATTGTAAAACTATACTGAAAGTATCCAAAATGTACAATAATCTCCTTTGAACAGTTGATACTGAGATATTTCTACTACTTATGATCTGTAAATCCTTCATAACGGCTCTAATCTGAGGTGCTGTTTGTTAATTGGTGATTTCTGAGGCTGGTGACTCTAAATGAACAACTCCTTTGCAGCAGAGGTAAGTTTTGGTCTCGCTTTTATGGGAAGGTCTTCATGAGAGCCAGTTATGTCATGGTGCTTGATGGGTTTTGCAAATGCACTTAACAATATTGTTCTTGCAAGAACTACTACTCCAAAAACAGAGAACAGGTCAAGGAAAATTTAGAGAGGTGGAGGTATGCTCTGGAAAGCAGAGGAATGAAGTTTAGCTGCAGTAAGACAGAATACATGTGTGTGAATGAGAGGAACCCAAGAGGAACGGTGAGAATACAGGGAGCAGAGGTAAAGAAGGTGCAGGACGTTAAGTACTTAGGGTCAACGGTCCAGAGCAACGGAGATTGTGGAAAGGAGGTGAAGAGGCGGGTACAGGCAGGTTTTAATGGGTGGAGAAAAGTTTCAGGTGTGTTTGTGCGATAAAAGAATATCAGTGAGAATGAAGGGAAAAGTGTACAGGACAGTGGTGAGACCAGCGATGCTCTACGGCTTAGAGACAGTGACACTGAAGAAAAGACAGGAGGTAGAGTTGGAGGTAGCAGAGCTGAAGATGTTGAGGTTCTCCTTGGGAGTGACAAGGATGGATAGGATCAAGAATGAGTTCATCAGAGGGACAACCCATGTTAGATGTTTTGGAGATAAAGTCAGATTGAGGTGGTTTGGACATGTTTAGAGGAGAGATGGTGAGTATATAGGTAGAAGGATGCTGAGGTTGGAACTGCCAGGCAGGAGGTCTAGAGGAAGACCAAAGAGGAGATTTATGGATGCAGTGAGAGAGGACATGAAGTTAGTTGGTGTGAGAGAAGAGGATGCAGAGGATAGGGTTAGATGGAGGCAGATGATTCGCTGTGACGACACCTGAAAGGGAACAGCCGAAAGATAAAGAAGAAGAACTACTCCTGAAGAGCTGACCAGCGTGTCTTAAAACAACGATGGTAGTTGTTGTTACATAATTACATAATGCAGTATGTGTTATTTTAGAGTTTTGAGAAAAAAAACAATCCAGTACAGATCCAATAATGTAGGAGGTAAATCGAAACTTGTGTCCAAGCCTTTGGTACTGTAAACTGGTACTGTAGATCTATCTCCCGTCAGTATAGAAAACTACAAATCTGAAGTGAAAATTACTGAACATATTATGCGCGCATGGAAGTGAATAGCGTAACTCTAGTTAGAGATTATTCTGTAAAATGGCCTGTATGTTGGATTTATAATGGTAAATAATAGAGATATTTTAATTTTATTAATTGATCATGTGAAAGTCGCGCAGAGTGAAACCGACAGGAGGAGCAGTGTCACTTCCATGCGCAGCTGGTCAGGGTTGCCAGATTTACTGAAACCCTCACAATTAAAAAAATCCTCGATTCTGGGGGGAAAAGCGTGACAGATTTGGATGACGTGTGTTTTTTTTTTTTTTTAATTATTTAATTGTTTTTAAGACATAAATTTTTAAAATTACATTTAGGACACCGTGATTTCTGTAATTGAAAACTGTCGTTTAAATGAAGTTACATATGAATCTAAAATAAATTGGAAATGTTTTCTTTTATATAGTTTGTGATTATTTACAAATTATTTAATTATTGAAAATGGTTAATGTGATTAAGACGAAACCCTAAGTAAATTACAAAAAACTTTTTTTTACATAATAGCTATAACAATCAAATCGCTATTTAAGTCTTTTTATTGAGTTATTTTATTATTTACATTTGAAAAAAAAATTGTTGCTTACACAGACGAGGCTTTAAGTAAATATACATGTGTGTACATACTTACTGCAACAAAAATGCAGTCTTTTGAATTTCTTAATTTTTTTATTGTGAAATTATTTGCAAGTGAGACATTTGGAAAATAATTCACTTGTTTTTATACAAGAAAACACCAACATTTTTGTACAGAATATCTCATTAATATCCTTCTAATTAGAAGATATGAATATTTATATTTTTTTTAATGGGGAAAAAACTTAACTTAAACATACAAAATGGTTTAATTCTGTTTATTTCTACTGTAGTTTGTAAAGTTTATAAGACTTTTTAAAGTCCATATCAAGACATATAAACACAAGCGGACTAAAATGTGCAGAGCTTATAGACTTCATCAATGCTAATATTTAACTGGTTCATAGTGGTCAGGAGTGCTTCAAAAAGTGGTGAGACTTTTTTCTGTATGATTCCTCGTGGTATGAGCTTCAGTTGAAATTGATTGCTGTTGGAAAATTCTTAATTTCCAATGTCACCGGTAAGGTACGCTTATACAAACTGACTAAACTAACATCCACTGGCTAAACATCTGTTTAATTTCCTTGATTGTTGTTTTGAAAACTCTTGGTCCAAACTCCTCATAGGCCAGTACTATCATGTAATCTTTATGCTTCATGTAAAAGCTTACAACACCTGTTACCTTATGATAAGTGCTTACCCTTACCATTGGTGTCACAACATGGCAGGAAATGGAGATGAGGATCAAGTTAGTTGCTTCTAAACCTTTATATTTAAAAAGTAATATCAATGTTCATGTTGGTTTTTCATTCTGTTATGTTCATGTACAATGGTTGATCAATTTGGTTTCAGTGCATTTTGTCGAACGTCACGTCATTTAAAATTGCAGCAAATCCTTTCATTCATTCATTCATTCATTCGTTTATTCATTCACTGCTTATCCTGTAAAGGGTCGCGTGTGGCCAGGAGCCTATCCCAGGATATCCCAGGCCTAGGCTTTGGAGAAAGGAAACTCACCAAGCACAGGGAGAACATGCAAACTCCATGACTTGAGGTCAGAATCAAACCCTTGACCTCTGGTCAAAGGTGTGAGGCCACATTACATTTTATTTATTCATTTATTTTGCTAATAAAATCTCAATAGTAAGAATTATACTAGACCAAACTTAATCGGGTGGCTTAGTGGTTATCAATGTCGCCTTGCACCTCCAGGGTCTGGGTTCAATTCCCTCCTCAGGTCTGTGTTCATGGAGTTTGCATGCTCTCCCTGTGCTTGGTGAGTTTCCTCCCACAGTCCAAGACTAAGTGTCATTTCCAGAGTTGTGTGTAGAGTGTCACTGCGCGTGTGAATGTTGACAGTAAAATAGCGAAAAATACAATAGTAATTACACATTTCTTTACTACTTTGTATAAAAAATCATGCTGCATAATTAATACAAAATATCTGGGAAATGACCCCCACCCCAAAAAAAAAAAATAAATTACTGTAGTGTTTTCCCACAAAGGTGAACATGTGCAATCTGGCAACCCTACAGCTGTTCCAAAGGGAAAGAGGGAGAAGCAGTGATATTCATGCACAGTCCAATCTGGACCAGTCCGATACAGCTTCGTCTCTGGACAATACCTGTGCAAAAGATTAATACATTACGAAATAACCTAGCGTGTTTAGCAGTATTATTAAACATAAATGCTCTAATATCTGTTAGACAGTGCAGTAATTACAGTACAAGTTATGGACAGGAAATAGTCTGTAGTTTTTATTTTTATTTTTTTTAGTTTATTGTTACCGGAATAATAAGTCAAGCGGATTTATCAACAAAACGGCTGACAGTATTGAAAAGAGGGGAATATTAAACCATATTGTTGTTTTAGGAAGATTTCCCAGGAAATTGGACCGCATTATCTGACTAAAAAAAAAAAATTAATAATAATAAGAAAAAAATAAAAAAGAACGAAAGCGGAGCGTTACAGCGTAGAATCTCACGGAAAACAGCGCAGCGGTTCACTGCACCCGCCTTCACCGGCGTCCCGGCGCCCAGGAGCGGCTTCGGGAGCTACGCGAGTCCCGATGCTCCCGGCCTTCTCCACCCCAGCGGGCCGCAATGTGGGAGACGAAAATTATCTACCACCTGGACGACCAGGAGACTCCGTACCTGGTGAAAGTGCCAGTCCCTGCCGAGGAGGTCACTCTGGCACACTTTAAGCAAGTCCTGAATAAACCCAACTATAAATTTTTCTTCAAGTCTATGGATGATGATTTCGGGTAAGCTTTTCATTACTGCTTCTTCCTCACACTCAGTAAACAGTACACACACTCTTACAGCTATAAATCATCATCATCATCATCTTCTTCTTTACCCATGTCAGGATTCAGCATTCTGTCCTACACTTGTCCTGTGCACACTTTATTAATGGGTTATTATTTGCAAAGTGGCTTTGGATTCAATTGGGAAAAAAAAGAAAGAAGAGGAAAAAAGAGAAAATTGTGTGTTTAGATTTTTATAGATGAACCATTAATCTTCATACCTTTCAAACACCAAACCCATGCATGCTGGACAAGGAGGACATTCTAGCTATATATGGAGATTGCTATGAGGAGGATGGGAGTGGGGTTTTTGCATGTGTCTCAAGTGTGTGTGTGTGTGTGTTTTTTTTTCTTTTTTCTTCTTCTTGTCTTATTTTCTCTGAAGAGGTCTGCAGGGTTTCTCAGGTCATCCAGACAGACAGACAGACAGACAGGGAGACAGACAGACAGACAGGGAGACAGACTCTTTGCGGGAAACCAGAGAAGAAAAAGAGCCCTGTTTGTAAAAGAGCGAGGAATGAGCCGGGCTTGGCACTTGCTCTGTGGAGAAATCGGTTAAACTAATCCAGTGAGGAATGATCTTCAGCTTGGTTTTAATGTAATACATCTTGGGATAGATGGGTAGACAGATGATCTAATCGTAATGACAGGTTTGATCGTGCATGTGGATGACACTCGATCCGATCTGATCCCATCTATTTGTCCTTTTTCTTATAGGCAGATTAGTCATCCGACTTGATTTACAGTTCGGTTTGGATGCTGCTTGAGTAAGATTTAATTAAATATCATAGCTCTATTAATCTCTGATGGGAAATTAGGCTGCATCAGGAAAAGATAAAGCAAGAACAAAATTGCGAATATGACCGCAAAGATGGAAAAAGTGTTTTATTTTTTTTTTTATCAGATTTTTAAAATAATCTTGATCTTGATGCCTGAATCCAGAGATTGTATTTTTATTTTATTCTTATTATGCTAATTTCTGTTTCAGTATTTTCATACTAGTACCGACAGAGTCACTTGATTTCTGTGAACTCTATTGTTTGTGACATGTTACACGCCTAGTAGAGATGGACGAAAACCGATTCAGTGATTCTTTTTGTGTGGCGATTCATGTATCGCCACAATGACACCAAAGTCGATTTGTATGAAATAATTTATAACTTGTATATGTTTGTATTTGAGGTAAACGTTGCAGTTCCTCTATAATCCTACAGGTGGTGCACTCTAAATTAGTCGCACATTGACATTGACAGCACAGTGTCCTGTGTGGTACTGTAGAAGCGAATTATTTGTATAATTAATAAATAATGAAGAAAAATTTTAAATTGCAAAATTGTTTAGAATTGTAACCAAAAAGATTTTATTTATAAAATCATGATACTTACAGAATCGCAGAAATCGCCATTAATCGGCGGCTGGGTAACGTGATAATATCGTATAGTTTGTCGTTTGTGTTAATTCTCATCCCTAATGCCTAGCACAAAAACATCGTATAGATAAACAGTTTTACAGCACTGTGAATTATTTGTATTTTTTTGCACTTTCCTGTTAGGAAGCTAAGGTCATAGTTCAGAGTCAGCCAGGATACAGTGCCCTTGGAGCAGATGGGGTTAAGGGCGTTGTTCATGGGCTCAACAGTGCAAATTGGCAGCTGACCTGCTGATCAGTAACCCAGAGCCTTTCAGTAGCATTTCAGTAATATGTACACAAATATATTGACAAATCATGAGTTTAATTCCTGGGCGATGCTGTAACCTCTTGCAGCTGGACATCTAGAGAGAGCTGATAGCGCATTTAAATATCTTATATATATATATATATATATATATATATATATATATATATATATATATATATATATATATATATATATAAAGATATTCAAATATGTAGTAGTGTAAATGACCACGTATTGTGTGTATATATATATATATATATATATATATATATATATATATTCAAATACGTCGAAGTGTAAACAACCACTCTTTAAAATTGTGGTGTGCAGAAAAGCATCTCACCACATGGACTTTAACTTGTTTTGTAAGCCTTGAATTCCTGTTCTTGTTGTCCTGAGTCACACCCGATGTGCTCATGCGCTGTTGTACTGTAGCTCATCCACTCCGAGCTTGCCTTGTAAGATGCTTTTCTCATCACCACGGTGGATGTTTAACTCACCGTGACTTTCTTTTCAGCACAGACCACTCTGACCCGATCTTGTTAATCAACGAGGCATTTAGGCATGCTGAACCTCAGCTCGCTGGATGTTTTTTCTTTGCATCATTCTGTCCAAACCGTAGAGACTCTTCAAAGCAGCTCCACTGCTAATGTTAAATTACCCTTTTTAAACATACATACATATATATTTTATTTATTTATTTTTTTTCCTGTGCATTAATTATTTAAACATACCTTTAGAGATACACTAGGATAACTGAGGTAAAAAAATGTAGTTTTTCTTTTTTAACCTGCTAAGGTTTGCCTATTAGCCTGTTAGTTTTTTGCTGGTTCCTCTGGGACCTACTGACACCGACATGACTTGAATGTTAAATGAGGAAATAAAGTAGTAAATACAGAGCCTATTGCTTTTGTAGGTTTTTTTCCCCCCCTGAAGGAAATTGCTTTTGTTCCTGATGGCTACTACGGAGCTTATCATTAGAGGTAGGCGATGAATATTGCCTCAGGGCACGTATTGTATTATGTTGAACATGTTAAAGGCTTTTACACGCGCGCTGAGAATAAACGGGTACTCAACAGTAGCATGCCAATCATGAAATTATATTTATAGGCATGATATAGCCCTGCTTCCATTTTGCAAAAGTAAGTGTATACTGTCCTAGCGATAAGGAAAGATTTCCACCCATATCTGCTGCAGCACTAGATTATTTTCTCAGGTCTCAGATATGCCTGTTGCATTTGATTGGTTTTTAAAGATCCTCTTGCTAAATTTAAATCCAAAAAGCAAAGTTGGCACAGCGAGACTCTTTCACATGCATCTGCCAGGTTTTGGAGCTAACCCCCCCCTTCGACACACAGCCTGGCTGTCCACATGCTTGTTTGTGTCTGCGTCTTGTCCAGGTAAACAGCAAGCAGCCATTCACTCCCGCTCACATGATTAAACAGATCCAGACATGCGGTCTGCTGAGCACAAGTTTAATTAACTCATCTGGAAGATGTTCTGCAAGGGCTTGTTCTGGTTATCTTTTTTAAAGAATATATTTAACTCGCAACGCGCACTGTTATTATTCTGAAAATATCGTGACCTTTCGGCGCCTTAGGTTCGACTTAACATTTAAGCGAGTGATGGAGAATTTGGGTATTATGACATAATTAAAAAATGCTAAGAACTGCCTCCTGTTACTCATATGCCTATCCCTCTGACTCCAACAGTCCTATATTTAGGTAATTTTGCTAACAATTATTTCATTGTTAGGAATAAAAGACAAGAGGGAATGATCTTTTTAGTAAAATAATACACACCATCTTGTCTAATGGGTCCGGAAGTAGTGATTACCAACAATTAAAACCCTTTTAAATATAAATAAACAGCACATTATTCATTTTAATTATTTATAGTTACACTGAATTTTGCGGAGCATTCACAAAACAAATTATAGCAGCTGTAAACAATCATTCTCTCACCAGCATTTTTTTCTTTTTTAACTGTCTTGATGTTATGAAACCAAAACTGCAGAAAGTGTACCATTGCAAACTTCTGACACTGAAAACACCTTCTATAAATGTTAAATAAGGCCTGACAATATCAACACGTTTTGTTTATTAGCCTTAGAGCACATTAATATAATACCTTCTGATCGATCAGTTTGGAGAATTCAACTACACCAGTGTATATGAAGTGTGCTAACAAACATGCAAAACAGTCACACTGGATTAGTTATTCAAGGGGCGTTCAAGTAAAACTGGTACTTTCCAAATTGTACAGAATATCAGAACACAGTTATGAGAGTAAAAACTACTTTCATTTTTCCATACAATCCCCTGCGAACTGAATGCAATTATCCCAGTGTTTCACTAGTGCTCCTATACCATCATGGTAGAAAGTTATGTTGGCTCAGTACGTTGGAGCCATATTTAGACAGCCTGATTATCTGTCAAATGTTTAACTGCGGCTGAGAGTCTCATCACCGTACTGTGCTTGAAATTTTTTGTAAATGTCAGTTTTATGCCTTCATTCACTAGAAATTTCATCACAAGTCCTGGTTTGATGTAAATTGATCAGCAGTTTATGATTTTAGCTATGTTTTTTATTCATGTAGGTAATTCACATTCCCATCTTGGATCTGATCATGTTTTTTATTTTTTATTTATTTTTTTGTGTTGTTATGCTAACCTGCAGGAAGTTGTGCTTTTTCCTACTCAGGACTCGATTTCACCATGTTTGTGTTTCTGAGCTATAAAGCTGAGGTGTGTAAATAACATGGTGAGTGACAGGATGGATGTTAAAAAAAAAAGCACAATAGTTCAGCATGGAAAAAAAACATGCAGTTATATGAAACATGCACTTTCCATATTATTTGTAACTGATAAAACATGATTAAAAATGCATCTTCACTTTTATTAATGGAGTACATTTAAAGGGAATATATATAAATATGTACTATAAAGTGTTGAAAGTGTACATTTAAATACATCTGAAATTGTTTAAAAAATATGTTAAATAACATTTTTAGGTTAACAAATCATCTGAAAAATAACTGAATATTTATAGAGTTATTGTTTTAAGTTCTATATAAAGAACATAAAAAAGAATAATTAACCCTAACCCTAGAGTTGTTTTGAATTGTAGATATGTTGTATGTAAATTATTATCATTATTATTATAGATATGAATATTCTATAATAAGAATATGTAGATATGGAAAATTATTTTTGTGCTTCTATAAACACCCCCAACATTACCAGATATTTGTAGCTGTGATTTCATTTAAAAATGAAATTATAAAAATGTAAGTAAATCATTGTGTTGTGGTCCTGGTGTAAAGCAGCATTGAATGGATTTATATTTCATATTATTTATGGATGCTGTGAACGAATATTCGTGTTTCCGCATTCCATTAAACTGATCTGGATTCATTTCACAATTTTTATATTTTTTTTAAAGCAAATTGCGTTTTTTACATCAGAATCTCACTTTCCAGTAACATGCTGAAACAAGCATCTCATGTTTATTCAGAAGGACTCAGAAGTAGTGTTTAATAGTCACCTGGTGTGTCTTTGTGGAACCATTTCAGGTCTTATTAAGTCTAATAATTGTTTGTTTGGAAAATGGCTGATTAGATGATCTTAGGTATACATTTTTTTGCAGGTTTTTTTTCTTTTGCCATGACTTATTGTAAGATAAAATATAATGTATATATCAGCCACGACACGACTACCACTGCAAGGTCAATAGAATAGCATTGATTATTAATTATATACAGTACCAGTACACTAGTGCCAAGATCATCTGCACCCACGACTCATCTCATCCCAGACTGTCCAGTCCGATCTCACAAAAAATGCAATCCCTCGATCTCATTCCAATCCATGGGATGTGTGAGACAAATATTTTTTTTATCAGTCTCACACAGTACCCAAAGGATCTGCCAGTAACGTCCCAGTGTCTGACAGCTCAGCACACCCCCAGAGGTCTTGTGGACATCTTGTCTTTCCAGCCGAAGGGACCAGAGGTGCCCCGGCAGCACAAGGGGAACCTGCCCAATTTCGGGTTTTAATCTTATTTATGGCTGATCTGGTGTATAAGCATGAACAGCATAAAAAAAGACATTTTGGACATAATGTTTTTCAGTTGTAGTATCATTGTGTCCAATAAATCAGTAGGCTTGAGTATGCTGATATCATCCCCCAGGCCCTGCCTCACAAAGCTGGAATGTGGACTTGTTCTGGAAAGTTACTAGTTAATCTTAGTAAGGAATTACACATGACAGACCAATGCCGGCCTGGGGCTGTGACACGGCAGGACGCTCGAGCGGAGCGCCGCAACCTCCTCGAAATGCATAATTTTCATACTGTGTGTACTGTATGACACGCAAGTGAAGTCCCACTAAGTGCTGTCTTTGTCTTTCTGTCCCTTGTCGTCTCGTCTCCACTGACCTGAAGATTGTGCTGTGCTGTAAAATGTACGAAACACTAAATTTGCAAAGAATTTACAATTTAAACTGTAAATTCTTATATAAATGGCTCCTACCAAAAAACAAATAAAAAGTCACACTAGTTCATTTATTCGTACAGTTGTGAATGAGCTGCTACATAAGACACAAAACATGTTATAAATTGTGCATTAATATTAACCTGTTGTTCATGTTACATCCGGAATAAGCTGTGCAGCGTTAAGAAAATAATGCACACGTTCTGACCAATCAGATTTGAGCATTTTGTGATATACAGTAATTCCAATATAGTGACAGGGCATTATACAAAATGATTTACTGAAACTTGGGAAACTGGTTCCTTCAACGCTGTTATTGAATGCAATTCTTTAAATATATGGATATGTAATTTAAGAAAAAAAAAATTTTTGGTGAGAAAGGTGGAGTAGCAAAAGACAAGGATTGTGTACATGCTTACAGAAACTACGAGCTGGAACCGTCGACCCCCTCAAGCTTTTAACTCAACTACTTCGAATACATGAAGCTACATGCACAGGTTAGAGTCTGCCTCAGTTGTACATCAAAAATCTTGAGCGACTCCTGGTTTTCTTGATATTTTGCCTCCAAAGAGCTAGATGTTCTTGTGTTTATTATATAGATCTCCAGGCTTCCTGAAGGAATTTTTGTCTCTTATTTTCTGTCCAGTCCCTGTACATGACCAGTTTTAGAGGAATGATATTTTTTGTTTGTTAAACCACACAGTGACATATAAAACATTCAAGCATAACAATCAAGTCAATAATTTATTAATATAGCACTTATTAAGAACTTTAAGTTGACCAAAGTGCTTTACATACTAAATAAAGAAGCCGACAATAAAAAAGAAAAATATGAAATCAATACAAGCTGTTAAAATAAAAAGACACTTAAAATTAAGAAGTCAAGAAAATGATGAAATGGATCATTATTAAAACAGAATGCATAAACAGAATATTAAGAATATAGATCGACATAGGATAAAACAGAACATTAAGAAATAAAAACACTTTTAAGAGGATGTTATTATAAATGAAATAAATTAATTAAAACTTTAAACCCAAGCCATTAAGTTCGATCATCATCATGATTCACTGTTCCCATCTTTGCATGCGTCGGTCCTCGCATAGTCAAACCGCATAGGTGACATAGGGGTATAGCAGCAGGAATAACAGAGAGGGATGGGTTATAAGGGGGCGGGGCTTGTAGGACCACTTTCACACACACACTTATGGATTGGAAATGACTGCTGTCTGGCTCACGGATTACATAAATTGTCTAAATAATGGATTACATTTTTAAGAAATAACTTAAGTTGAGTTTTTCTGAGACCACCAAGGGTTAGCTATTAAGACCTTATTAATACTGTGTTAATGCTTTGAAACTTTTCCTAGGCGTAGAATGAGCGCGTTATTCACAACAGATCTTCAAACGCACGAAGACGCCTATTTTTTTATCCGTTTGTCTTTCCCCCACACTACAAACACCCCGTTTAAATCTAAACCAATTTTGCTAACATATTAACAGATATTTAAATCCTCACTTGACTGTCAGTCACCGCTCCTTTTATTGCATTTCTTCAAGCCAGGCGATCTTTAATTCACATTTCATCTGTCACTCCTCTGCTCCTTGTCAGCAGTTACCCTCGCATTTCCACCGACATGATTGACAGTAAGTGGGACGGGACGGTCGATTAAATGAGACTCCCAGATATTAAAGCTTTCATAATTTGTAGATAGCTGATAACAATAGCCGTAGTGAAATCGTAGCTGCCAGAGTCTTTCCTTTCATACGATTACACATCCTGCTGTTTTTGGTTTAACAGAAAGGCAAGGTTTGCGTTGTATCTTCTTTTCTTTTCTTTTTTGTTATTGAGTGTAATCCCTCCATCACTTTGTGTTCATTGTTTGGATGTTTCTTAATCCAAAGTTGTTTTTTTCCAGCCCGGATCTTCCATCCGAACATTTTCCAGTCAGAGCAGCTAAACTTTGAGTGCCTGTGTGTCCTTTTTGTGTTTCGTAATCACCCGCTTCACTCAGCTGCTAGGAAAGGTCTTGTTGAACTGCTAAGTGGCTTAATAAGTATAAGAAGTAATCAGTCTTGTATAAAAGGTGTGCTGTTGTTCCTAGATTTTGCTGAGTACTTCGGATAATCGTGATCATTTAAGCGATTGTTGTTCAAATCCAAAACAAAGAGAACAAAAGTGGTTGCGATCGTTTAAATAGTAAGGCACAATATACAGTACAGTTATTTCTTTGAGTATAAAATGTGAAATACTGTATGACTCATACAGTGCATAATGGAATAAGAAAGAAAAGCAACACAAGGAAAGAAGAGAAATTTCCTCGTTTTTGTTTCATGCTGCTACATTATTACTGAAGTCACTTATGCAAAAAACTAATTAGCAATTTTTTACCCATGGGGGGGAAAACGATTCAGTTACATGTCGAAGATCTTTTGCGTGGCAGTTCAGGATAAATTCTTTATTTATACTTTATAGGTATATGCATTCGATAATCCTATGTGTGACGCACTCTAAACTATTTATTTATAGTATAAGATTAATATTTATAGTTTGTTTAGAATTATAAGTATATACCTATATATGTATCTTCTAAACATATAATAAAACATAGTAAAGTTGGCATGTCTGTACATTGAAGATATATATATATATTTTTTGAGGGACGAAACATGAGTAATTGAAGACATCAAGATGGTTTTTTGTCTGTCTGTTTGTTTGTGCACGCATCATGTAAAAACTACTGAATTAATTTTAAGTCGGTTTTCAAAGATGTATTTGGCCGAACATTAGGTAACATATAGGCTTTGTTTCATGGCAGTCGGACCATGGCAGTCGGACCACAGAGAGAAGATATGCTACTTTGAAATTTAAAGAGAAAAACGCTGTTATATCATTAAAAAACTCGACCTTGAAAAATCTTTAGTTCATCTCAAAATTCAACTGTACTGTACATCTTTTTACACGCACTTATGAGTGTGCAATTAAAATCTGCAATTATATTCCATGCAAGTCGCAGGCACAACTAGCATATAGTCGCGAGCACACATATATATTAATGGTATTACAATATAACAAAAAAAAAAGAGTTCTGCACAGTCAATAACACAATCTGGCACAAATATTACATAATGTTTTAAAATGGGCCACAATTCATGATCTTATCGTGACTATATATATTATCTGGCTGGCCATGCACAAGTCTGAGATTCTTCTTATCGCAGTGTCTAAAACGAGCTGTTGAACATTTATAGGATTTATATTGAATCATTATTATAACCATGAGATGAACCGAACAGATTTGGGAACGAATCCAAACAGGGTCAAGGTCACTGCAAGTTCAGATATCTGAAATAGTTTTTCTGTAACAGCTCTCTTCATGTTTGAGGAAGATTATAAGGGTATGTCTGGAATACAAATTGCCGACAAGAAGGACTAGACTGGACTTGTTGGTGGTAGAGGAACCAGGATTGATGCTGTAGCAGTCAGGTTCTGCATGTTTACACTACCAACAATTCCTGTGCAGATGAGAAAATACACGTCATGGCCAGAAAAATAAAGAAATTGTGGACATCACTCAATCCCGCACATATCTTGGCCTTTCTAGAACCGTTGCCACAAAATTTCCTTTCACTGCACGTCAAGCTGTTCCTGCATAACGGTGCTGTTTTTGCACAAACCGACACCCATGAAGACATGATTTGTCAAGGATGGAGTGGAAGATCTTGAGAGTCTTGACCTCAATCCTACTGAACACCTTTGAGATGAACCGGAATACACTTCGGGTCGCCTGGTTTGACGTCAGTACCTGATCCTCTTGATTGTGTTTTTTTTTTCTGACCACACTGTAGTTGAATTGAATGTTTAGCATTAGACGTATAGCTATAATGGTAGGAGCCTTCAGGAGGTTCAGGATCTGTATGTAAACAAACATGGACTACAATATAACAGAAATATTTCATGTTCAGTGTTGAAACAGGTCTAATTTTGCGGTTTTAACAGGAAAGGAGTTGATACCAGCTGGCTGCATCCTGCTCATGGTGTGTGCGAGTGTTTGTGTGAGAGTCCTGTTCTCCCTCAGGACTCTAACACAGCAGCTGCCTGGACTATGTGGTCGTTAACATCATGATTATCATCCCAACACACACACACAACATGGACAGATGGACCACCAGGCCCTGATTGGGCGCCATATTGAGCGGAGGAGACTTTAACGCTTCCGTCTCGAAAGTAAACATATCAAGACTCTCGTCAGTGCTTCAGGGTCTTTTCACACTTGGTCCATCCGCTCCAGTTTGTACACAGGATTTATTCTGGTTTATCGAGGGACGAGAGGGACAAGCCATGCAAGATGTTTTGGAGATAAGGCCAGATTAAGGTGGTTTGGACATGTTCAGAGGAGAGATTGTGAGTATATTGGTAGAAGGATGTTGAGGTTGGAACTGCCAGACAGAAGGTCTAGAGAAAGACCAAAGAGGAGATTTATGGATGTAGTAAGAGAGGACATGAAGTTAGTTGGTGTGAGAGAAGAAGATGGAGAGGATAGGAGGTTGGATGGGATTTGCTATGGCGACCCCTGGAAGGGAACAGCTGAAAGACAATGAAGTAGAAAGGTCCAGAAAGAAGACTCATCCATAGCGATGTTTAGGTGGTCAATATTTCTTTAATCTGTAACTTTACATGGATGCTGATCTGTTGAATGGGGTGTGTTTGCATGCACAAAACATTTCATCAGAATACAGCAAGTCCTCAACATACAAACGACTTCTGTCCTGAGAGCTCGTTCATAAGTCCAGTTTGTTCGTAAGTTCCACAAACATTGTCTAGATACTAGGATACTAACACAAATCGACTAAACACAGTATAAAATTTACAGAATCCACGATCTTGTCCTTGTTCTTTAGATTGATGCTGCTGTTTGAACGAGAGTGAGCTCACTCCATTCTCTCAATTATGTCGAGTGGCGCATTAATAAAGTGCTCACCCTTTCGTCCGGAGATCGCTAGTTCGATTCCTGCGTGATGCTGTCGGGGCCTAGAGAGTTGATTGAACAAGCTCTCTTAGCAGGGTGGGATGGGTTGCACTTAAATAAGTTGAAAAGAAAAGATGCGGTCGGTCGGCTGGTGTTACGTGGTTCGGAGAAAAAACCTGATAGTGCATTTTACTTACTGGTAGTAGTAGCCTTAAAAAATATATATATAAATTTTCAGTTTTGTCTTCATCGTTATTGTTTAGCGCTTCTTAGCAGTACCTGCGTCATTGTCGCGCTTTTACGCTTGCTTCCGGACATTCTGGGATGCATGCCGCATGCACATGCCTAGACATGTGATCTAACTTCCACTAGAATGTTCTGCAATGTTTGTATGTAGAGGACTTACTGTATAACTTCTGATGGAAATAATTTTTCTCCAACCTTGTGATAAGATTAGGCTTCCCGTTTTTATGATTGGTTACAAGAATTTAGCCTCATTTGTGATCGGTTAAATGCGTTACTACAAATACAATGTGAGCCAATCAGTGCCCCCTTTCTACAACAAAGACTCAGGAGATGAAAGTCCGAAGTAACGACATTTGAAAGAGATTTGTTCTCGCAGAATTTAACAATCAGGAATGGGATCAATATTTTATTCCTTTACTAAATTTCCCCCCCACATTGGGCAAACACGTGCAGAAAGAATGTATTTATTCCAACAACAGAGAGAAATGATTGGATCCATTGTTTACATGGCTAATATTTACCTTTTGAACGGGTTATGGAAGGTTTACCCCACACCTCCGTCTCATTCCGATTGGATCATGCTGTTGCGATTAGTGTGCTTGTGTGATGTATTATTTATCTGATTGGAAACCCCTCTAATGTTTGTTTGCTTTCTTATAAAAGATTTTCTTTTGGACCGTGCACTGATTTATGCATTTACGCTCAAGCAGTGAGGAAGAGTGCTTTTTTTGCATTCACTAATAAGGAAAAGATTACAGAAAACAGGCATTCAGCCCAGCATTATTTTTTTCCTTAAATATCGATCCTTTGTGTGATCAGGACAATGCGTCTCCTCCAGTACCAAACCTGAAGTTGAACCAGTCACATTAACCAGCATGCAGTGCAGAGAGCCAAAATCTCCCACACATATGGGTAATATGGTGATATGGAGACGAGCCTCATGGCGCCATTTCCAAAACACCACTCCCAAATAGTGCTTACGCTTAACTGCGGCAGGACCTCAGCGTCCAGTGTCGTCCAACGCTCAGCGCCATGATGCGTGTAAGACACACTACCCGCTGCACTAAATCAGTTCCATCACCCCGTAATCACATTAGTCTGAAATGAAGCTTCTCTCCTGCTGACGGAGTTCTAACCGTGTCATCGGGAAGCGGAAAGATACCTCGGTACTGCAGCAGTGCGTCACGGAGAAATCCAGAAATCCTGTGTTTTCTTGGGCCGTGGCGAGCGTGAGTCATAAATATTCACCTCACTGTAATTTTGCTGCCGGATCAGAACTGCAGAGCTGATCCATGTGGAATATTCTTCATCTCTCTCTCTCTCTCTCTCTCTCTCTCTTTCCTTACTGTCTTTCTGTCTTCTTTCATCACTTCAGTACTCTGAACTCTCTCAGGTTTCATCTCTTTCTTTTATTCTCTCTTTTTATTCGGTATGCCATCCCACCATTTTGTCTCTTTCACATTTTTTATCTTTATCATTATCTATTAATCCGTCTGTCTGTGTGTCTATATATCTACATAGACATCTATATATGTCTGTCTATATGTCTGTCTGTCTGTATATCTCTGTCTGTATTATATCTGTCTGTCTGTCTGTCTGTCTGTCTTTCTGTCTGTCTACATCAATTATTTTTTGATGGTAAATCCTTTAAATCCTTTTTTAACACTGAATCAGAAAGCAGACTAAAACACTACTCATGGAGATGATGTGTCGAGGGAAGAATAAGGAACCAATATAATAACTATAACCATTGTGTTAAATCCCTCTATTAATAAATCTGTTACTATTGTATTACTGTCTCTCGCTTTCCTTTCACTACTTGCTCTCTCTCTCTCTGTCTCTCTCTCTCTCTGTCTCTTGCTCTCTCTTTCTGTCTCTTGCTCTGTCTCTCTGTCTGTCTCTCTCTCGCTCTGTCTCTCGCTCTCTCTCTCTCTGTCTCTTTCTCGCTTTTTCTTTCTCTTTGTCTCTCTCTCGCTCTGTCTCTTGCTCTGTCTCTCGCTCTGTCTCTCGCTCTCTCGCTCTGTCTCTCTCTCTCGCTCTCTCTCTCTGTCTCTCTCTCACTTTGTCTCTCTCTCTCTGTCTCTCTCTTCACTACTTTGTCCCTTCCTTTGGCCTCTGGCTGTACTCCAGATCTGCAGTTGATGGGCATTTAAATAGCTTGGATTGCTTTTAAACTATATCTGGCATCATGGCCGCATGATCTTGCTCGAGGTTTGAGTGTGTGTGTGTGTGTGTGTGTGTGTGTGAGACAAAGTGGTCAGCATAGGCCAGGCCTGGTTTGTTTAAGCGTCCGAGGTTCTTTCCCTTTGCAGGCTGTTTCTTCATCTCCGGCTGAATTACCGTTTCTTCATGAGGCTGACCTACTTTCCCTCCTCTGGTTTCCTCCCGTGTTCGCTGCCTGCTGGGGTTTAAAACCACGAGCCTGTGTGGATTTGGGAATATTTGCATTGTGCATTTATGCGCACTTTGTTGCATATTTGCTTTGTGTGTGTAAGCTCTGTGGATCATTAATCCAAACATCTTGTCGTTGTGTATGTGTGTGTGTGTGTGTTTGGGAGAGACAGAGAGTTTGACAGTGACAGCAGTCCCTTTATTTGGCTTCTAGTTATCCATCGCCCCATTTTCTCCCTCTCTTTCTTTCTCTCTCTCCCGTCTCTTCCTCTTCCTCCGCTCCCTTTCCGTGGGGGTTCAGGGTTCTTATTTGTCTGGAGTAAATCTAATCACAGCAGCCTGAGACGACAGAATTCCTCTTTATTAGCGGTCAACTCTGCCTACAAATCAATGGACCTGTCCACACCCCCGCACACGCGGTCACACACTCAGAACGGATATAGTGGCCCAGTTCCACTGGGAACGCATCAGCCAACAGTTATAACAGGTAATATAAATAAAAAAATGTCAAAAAAAAAAAAAAAAGATGAAATGAAGAGCCTGTACTAGGAGTTTGAAATCTGGAGTCGTGTCAACAGTGTTGAACTCATACCCACAAGTTTTAACAGCCATATTTACTACCGTTTTGCATAAAACACTAAAAAGCACTAAAAAGATACATGAGGTTGCCAGATTGAGATTTTGGGAGTTAGGAAAAGTGAAGTCTGGTCAGCCAGAAACACTAGGAGAAAAAAGTTGTTTTTATTTTCCTGAGACATGGCAGGCTTGGAAACGAGTAAAAGCTTGGTTAAAACGCAGCAAACGTTTAATTTAATTTGTACTGTCTAGCTCGGTTTCATAGTAACGCACAGCTTTCGTTTCGGTACATATGCTGCTAAGCGTCCGAGTCCCGCGACCGCCACGTCGTTATCAAGTTTCAGTTGCGTTTTTATAACGTTAAAAGTTTTAGTCTGTTGAAAGTGGAAACCCAAGACACATGTCCTGTTCAGACTGGATGGTATTAAGACAGCACGGTGTCGTTAATCATAGTTAATTAGAGTTTTGTGCATGGTTACAGCTCACCAGCCAGTCGAGCATTTTCCTGTAAAGCCACATTATTCGGAATTATCGGAAGAAATATTTGCGGACCAAAGGCAATCGGTCACAGTTTACTTTTATTTCCTCCATTTCATTTTCATCATTCGGGGCCGGTGCTGGAATTTCTTTGAATTTCAAATCCGTTCCAAATGTGCAATAGATGAAGCTGATGAACATGTGCGTTGGAAATGATCCAGAGCAGCGCTCGATACCAGAACGATCGTGTGGTGATTATTCTACAGTACATGCATGTCATAGGGGGAAATAAAAATGTAATTCGGGTCATGTGACTGGGAAATTAAAGAAGAATTTCGGGTCTGTCTGGCAGACACGACTTCTCAGACCGAACCTAGAACTGAGGCAGCTCTGCGACGTCGCTCCTCCAGGGTCGAGGGTTTGATTTCCACCTCGATGTCCATATGCATGTAATTTGCATTTTCTCCCACAGTCCAAAGACATGCAGATTAAGTTAATTGGCATTCCTAAAATTGCCCCTAGAGAGTGTATGTGTGTGTGTGTGTGTGTGTGTGTGTGTGTGTGTGTGTGTGCGTGTGCATGCCCTGTGATGGATTAGCACCCTGCCCTGGGCATACCCCGCCTCGCGCCCTAAGCTTCCTGCAATAGACTCGAGGCAGCGCGACTCTACACAGGATAAGCGGAAGATATTCTTTAAGAAGTCCAGCTTCAGCTCTTTTAGCAATTAGGAAGTGACTTCACATCCGCTTCAGTGTTTTGTGCCTGGATGGTTTCCTTATACTCTCACTCATTGGATGTTCTGTTGCTTTATGGACCAACTATTTCTGTAACTCTGTAAAGTGTGTCTGCTATTGCTTCACCCCTGACTCCTCCTCCAAATGTACCGTTTCAGTGATTATGGGAATGAGCCACTACCTAAATGAGCTTTGTCTTGCCAATGAACTACAGAGCTGAGCAACATGCCGAGGGAGGGGTTTCCCTTATATGAGGTCACAATAGGGTTCTAATCTAATCCAATCTAATCGCTGGGTTTAATACAAAAATGGGAAAATCAGGATTTTTATTTCTTACAAATCATTTTTTTTTATTTTGTATACTAGATGCCCTATGCTTCATGCACTTCTCTTGTTACCCTGAAGCACTCATCGCTCTGGAATGGTGTCAGTCTGGCCTGAACCACAGGAAATTTTTATCATTGCTCCAAAGTCCAATCTTTATTCTCCGTAGCGAAATGGAAGGATTTGTTTCTGATTAGTCTCACAAATGGTTTTCTTTCGGACACAGCTGTTTAGTCCCAGTCCTGTGAGTCCCATGGTGTGTGTACGAAAATGCACTGTTATACACAGATATGGTGTTTCTGTGATATCCAAATCCAACCACATTTCTTCCTTAAAGTGGACAGTCCAGCACTATCCTTATAGGTTTTGATAATGGATGGATAAAGGTTTTTTTTTTAACCCAGTTTAAATTTTTATTTCTTTGCTGAAACCCTTCTCACCTTTAAATAAAAATAAATAAATAAATAAATAATAATAAAAAAAAAAACTAAATACTGTGTAAGATATCTCATTCACCCTGGACGGGGTGCCAACCTACTGCCGGGCGTAAAAACACACATCCGTACAACCCTACCTACTTTTAATCACCGTATAACACGTACTGTACGGAGAGAACGGGCAAACTCCCCACACGGTCCAGGAGCTGAGATTCGAACCCCTAACCCTGGAGGTGCAAGGCGACAGCGCTGACCACTAATCCACTGTGCCGCCATATTTGGAACTGCATTTGGAATATGGAGATGCGTCCCGGGTTTGCAGTAACCGAAAGGATTTGAACGCGTTCCCGCGTGGTTTTAATTCTGCCCAGGCTAGGAAATAACAACTTTACAGCTTGCCCTTCTCTAAAACCCTTTTGCGCTCATTTCCGCTCCTGCTTTTGGCCCCTCATATTCATCCTCAAGTTCTCTCGACTGTAACTTTTTTTTTTTTTCCCTTCTTTTCCCCCAGAAAGCTCAGTCACCACTGAGGTCTTCGCTGACTACATGCAGTAATTTGGCTTGACTAAAATAAGTGTTTCTGTAACATCGGGCGCTCCAAAAAAATGTTAACTCCTGCAGCTTGTTCCTCCAGGGGAATTTTTTTTGGCCTCAGCACGAACCTCCTCACACGTGCAGGAATGCTTACACCTGGCAATAAAATAGATCCCTACAGCCAAACCTAATCGTGGGGATTTTTGGGTTCTAGGGTCATTTGAGGATGCAATTAACTCAGTAGTGTATAATAGCACTGCAGTGCACAGCGTACACAATGCACAAGGCTGAGTGATTTATTTATTTATTTATTTATTTTCTGCTGTGATATGAAGATTATTTCCTGCCAAAAGTATTAGAGGTCGCCAGCTAGAGCTTTAAACTGTTTACATGACATGCCACGGTTCACGAAGTAGACATGGCTACGAGTCAGAAAATGTCTCCCTTAAGATTTAATCGGGACTGAAATGCAATTTAAAGGGCCCATAAATAAGGCGGCTCACATATCAGAAGATGACCTCATTAACACTGGCCATGGCATGTTTGATAATGCTGCATAGACTGAAAGTCTCTTGGGATTTATGTTACATTATATTATATTATATTACGTGACTAGTCTGGTAAGGGGCACCTAGTATGCAAAATTCACTTTTTAAGACGTTTGTAGATATTTCGATTGGACAAAAATACATTTAAGACCAAAAAAAAATCTGCTTTTAAAATTATATATATATTATTTTTACTCACTCATTGTCTATTCCGCTTTATCCTGTATTCAGGGTCGCGGGGGGCCTGGAGCCTATCACAGGAGACTTAGGGCACGAAGCGGGGTACACCCTGAACAGCGTGCCAATCCATCACACACATACACACACACTATAGGGAATTTGGGAACCCACCAAGCACGGGGAGAACAAGCAACCTCCATGCACACAGATCCGAGGTGGGACTCGAACCCGGACCCTGTGGGTGCGACACCACAGTGCTAACCACTTACTCACTGTGCCTATTTTATTTCAACTTTACCTTATTTTAAAGGTTAAAATTTAGTACGTTTACTTATAAAAAGTTTATTAAAATATTTAACACTTAATAAATAAATTTTGTTTGCAGAGTCCAAAAAAAATAAAAAACTGCAATACTAAAGAGAACATACCAAATTTTTATTTTAAATATTAGTAAAAAAAAACAAGAAATAATTATAGTTTTATATTTGGTTATTCCATTATGTCATATTGTAGGAAATAGAATACAAATAATTAAAAAGTCATTAATAACAGTAATGTTTATTGTTGAACTTTCATAAAGAATTCACACATTAATACTAACGTGGCGTAATATTATGTTGTAGCTCATGATAAACATTTTGACTTCTTTTACAAAAACAATCTCACTAAATTCGAAAATAAAAGATATGAAAGAAACATGTATTAATGATTTCTCTTGAAATCAAAAGAATTTTGGCCACTTTATGACTTATTGCATTCAGCCCATTTTCCTTTTTTTCCTTTTTTTTTCCGGCGGTTCGAATAACTTAATACATGTGTTTGTATAATGAAAACAAACCATCCTACCGTTGTTCATTATGGTTTTGGTCTCAGAAAGGCTTTTTTGTGTGCATAGTGTTGTGTTTGTTCTCTCGCATGGGACAAATAAAATAGCGATCCAAAATGAAGGACACGAGCATAAAACGAGCGTGGCGTTAATAACTAATAAAGCAAGATGATTAAGATGGTTTTATTTCCATGGTAAATATGAAGCAGTTTACTCAAGGGACCTCATTTCCTCAAAAACACTTGAGGGCCTGGTTAATTAGTTGACGCTGAATGAGGTGAAGGGACTAAAACACAAAAACATGCGCAGTGCTCGAGGACGAGAGCTCCGGTAATGTATCGGCTTCAATTATCATAACCCAGACGTGGTATAATGGGATTTTTATGTCTTCCTTTATCTCGACTGTTAGTTATAGTAACTACCTCCTTGGGGGTTAAAAGTAATACAATAAGATTCCAGATAGCATAATGAAAATAATATTATATATATATATATTATATTACGTTAAACCCCAAGTGATTGGAGGCCTGCATTAGGACAAGGCTTGTACAGATAACCAAGACTTTCCAATCAGTGGTCCAATGCGGTAACCACTCAGCTACCTGCTGCTTCAGCAATATCTTTACATTAATGGCAATCCAACACCACTTAGTTTTATATCACTGCACATACAATATAAGAAGTCGAGGTTAAGGATGAATAGGTTCCTTGTTGTAGGGCTCAACAATGTCAAACTGAGGTTTGAACCCCTGACCCGCTGATCAGTGATCCAACGTCTTAACCTCTGAGCTACCCCATCCAACAATATGCACAGGTGGTTGCGGTTAGCACTCACACCCCTCAGAGAACAGCACAGGTAAGTAACAAGCCAGAGGCGGGTATCTTCTTATATGATGTCACAATAGGGGAAATAAAATTGGTTTGTTTAAGCCCAACTTAAATTAAAAGTAGAACAAAAAATCTTTGTTTTTTTTTTCTTTCTTATATTTTTGGTTTTCTTTTTTGCTTTTTTTTTCTTCGGTCTGTACATGTGCACTGGAGACGCATATGAATGCCTAAAACGACTAAAAATGTGAAATTTGGATAAAAAATTCCCTTTAAGTGATCAAAAATTGCCATAGCTATTGCAGAAAATCCAAAACTTGCTGTAAAGCACTTGGAAAATACTTTTGTTTTGCAAGATTATGACGTCGACTTGTTAAAATTTATAGGCAGTTGGTGCAATACCTCCCCCTATTGTCCTGCAGTGTGGAGCAAAAGATTAGCAGGGAAAAAAAAAGAGATTATTGCATTGCATGAGACATGACACACTCAGTTTCATCACAGCCTTTACCTCTTTGATGAATACAAGCTTGTGTGTTTTTAAATGATCACTTCATGCTGCAACGCTATGAAACCATTACAGTTTTATCCAATTTTATCATGTGAAAAATTTCAAACCCATTCCACCCCTAGTGTGTTCCTGTTAATGCGTGAGTCATCCCAGTCCAGGAATCCAGTGGCTTAAGCGCTTATGAGTCCGTCTCTGTTTACGGTTAAGGTAAATCGATCCTAACCATCAGACAGTTGTGTCGTGAAGTCCCAAAGAGAAAGGCCATGATGATTGATGGGTGGGTGCATGGGTTTAACACACGATCACGTTTATTGGCCAGCAAGCCTCACTTAAAAGGAATCTGACTTGGCAGTGGCGCAGAATATAAAAGCAGTTTAATGGCCTCCAGAGTGGCGTAACTGTCGGAGGCTTTGCTCGATCATCAGGACATCGTGCGGGAGTTTCAATTCAGATGATACCTCCGGGACCATCAGTGGTCTAGCAGCATAATCGGTCTTGGGGTCTGGATGGATAGTGGTGCGCCGTTCATTAGGGTAATTGGGTGGTAGTTGTCGAGAGAACTGGGGTGATTATAACACCTTAGTAAAAAAGTGCAAAGTTTTCCAGTCTTTCAGAGCTTAGTGTTATGTGCATCAATTAGAAAGAATAAAAAAAAAATACAGTTTTACAGTAAATAACTGGTGCACCGTGGTCCTGAAGAAATGACGTTCCGTTTCAGTGTATACGAGCTATATGTAAGAATAAAAACCCACTTGACTAATTATAGACTTCTGACTCATTTTGCGCTTGTCTTTTATCCATCCGTGTAAACGCTCTTTACAATCTATATGCCTTTTTGCTGTATATTGCCTATATGTTTTTTTTTTTTTTGTCCAAATATCCTTTGGTGAATCATTTCAAAGGGGGTGAAAGTTCCTGGTACTTCAAGTACCTTTTGGAAGGCAGGAGAGTTTACCAGTTTTACCAGATGTTCACCACTGTTTATATTGTTCTTATTTTGTTGGCAGATGGTTTTGATTCTTTCTTGGTTTATTAGAATTTTTTCCTCAACAGAAAAATTAAAGCTTGCAAAAATAAAATAAAAAAAAATGCTAAATGTGTCCAAAGATAGGTTTAATCATATACAACCGTCTCTGTTTCACTAGTGCTTGGATAGCATCAAGGTAGAACGTTTTCTCAGTACGCCAAACCCATGATCAGACTGCCTGCTTCACGTCTAAAACACTGGCCTCCCAGGAACTCCTTCAATGGGCCAAACATGTGAAAATGGCTTAAAGCGAGGTCAAGACTGTGGATCAGGCGTTCCACAAATACAGAAACGAATACACTGGGCTTGAACCGAACTTGACCGGGATCGTCATTCACAGACATACAGCATCATCGTGCTGTGCTTGAAGTCTTCTGTGATTGTCGATCATTTTAGCACCTTAATTCATGAGAAATCTCTAAGTTAACTAATTGATTTAGTTGATTATGGAATAGTAAATGAATATGAATAGATTCAAGATATTTGTTTTTGCAGTGCCTGTATTAAAAAGTCCATGATGTCATTTTTACTTGCATGCAAGCGAATAATATACAGTCAGTTTGGAAGACAATGTCCAATTGAGATAAAAGGCAGGCATTTCTTGCGATATGAAAATTCCAGTGGAGGACATGTCTCGAGCATAATTTGCAGTATGTGCAGGATGTAGAACGCACAGACTATTGAACGTAATTGCAATAGACTGTGAGTAATAGCTGTCTAGTGCTACATCGAGTGGCAGAGTCTTATAAGATGTAATAGCTGTAATAGTAGGGTGTAAAAGAGGGAGGTGAAAGATGTGGAGATATAAGAGAGGAAGTGAGGCTGTTAGGGCTGCGTTATTATAGTCAACTCTAATCTCTCAACCAGACATTTAGGGTTTGGCCCGTTACGAGACGAGCTGCTGAGGATCATGTTCTTTCCTCGGTCTGTCCCAGTTTCAGTGAGAGGAGGAGTGGCTGCTTGAGTCATGGACATGATGTGATGTTGCTGTTGCCAGGACTTTTTTTCTTTTCTTTTCTTTTCTTTTGAGTGCCAGAAAATGCTCTGCAGAAAGCATTGTTGCATGAGCGAAGTGTATAGTGTATAGCGTTCTTTCATAGCCTACGTAAATTTGCACTGCATTCGAAGTGTTTTCCATGGTTTTAACACAGACTAACTAATAACGCATATGGTTCAGAGCATTCGCACCAAAAAGGATTTTTTTAATACTGATATTTATGATCTATGATTCAACTGGATGTTGAAACATGATAGCAATATGACTTTAACTCTGTCATGGCTGTTAGTGTCAGACAGGCTGATTGTGTTTCTGATCGGCTGCTGGTGGTGAAATCCATCACACAGTGCAACGAGGTTTTGCTCCACGATCGCTACACACAATAGTTCTTAATACAAGCTTGGAGACACATACCGGGTTAAGTAGCTAAGTGACATATCAGTTAAGGGGGGTGAGGATTTGCTTATAATAAAAAAAATTCTAGCTAGCTAACTTGGTTGTATAGTGTACTTATTTATTTATTTATATTTTTTTCTCAGATTTTCTCCCCAATGTAGTCGTGTCCAATTCCTCCCGGTCACTGGGGGGCTCCCACATTAAGGCTACTGCTACCACTTTTTCGAACTACTCGCTAACGCACCGTTAGGGGTGGAGTAACACACTCCGAGGACAGTGCTAGCTGCTCTTTCCGCGTGCGCGAGCTCACAGACGTCCCTGATTGGTTGTAGAGCCGTGATTAATGTGGGAGCACTAAGTACCTCTCATCCCTCCCCTCTGAGAGAGCTCGGCCAATCAGCTCTCTCTAGACCTCCAGCTGCGAGAGGTTACAGCATCACCCGGGGATCGAACCAGCGATCTCCGGATGATAGGACGGGCTCTTTACCACTGCGCCACTCAGAGCTTATTTGGTGTATTATTAGTGTTGCAACATTCTCTATGTTGAAATTTTAAAACGGTATCTTTTGCACTTAGTTGTTAGAACTAATGCGCGTTTCCAATAAATAGTACAAATAGTAAATGTTGTTTTTGGGACCAAACGATTTGTATAAATGAATTTTAAAGCGTTTTGTGATTGGTCATCTTCCCATGAACATTCAGTTACACTGGGACATGCGAAGAAGGAATTTCATTGTGCAGTCATGTATATGTGATTAAAAAAAACTGCTAGAACTAGCATTAAGCATGTGACCGACGGTTAGCTTAATTAACAATTGAATTTTAAGGGGCCCAATTCCATCGCATTGTCATTTAAAATTTTGACAAGTTTAAGAAGTAAAAAAAAATGTAATGATGGCACAGGACAAGAAGCTAACGCTAATGCTAATGTTAATCACTAGCGATGGGGGGAATCGATTCAGTTATAAATCGAAGTTCTTTTGTGTGTCGATTCGCCATAAAATCTTTTTTTTTATTTTTTATTTTCATTTGTAATAAAGATGCACCAGTCAACTCCCCAGCCGAGACATGACTGATCACGCTGGACATGAGTGCAACAGAAACACATTTATTATGGGGTTACATTATCAAAAGTTGGGCGCATGTCTGCGAATAAATTAGCCTCGAAATCCACTCATTACACACTCTTACACCAGTCTCAAAACACCACGTGCGTTAATTAGTCTTAAACGTGCACATTAGAGAAGCATGCGCTCACAGTTGCTTGTTTTAAAACATCATTACTGCTTTATAATCCTATAAACTATTCCCTCACTGCCAACCCATGTGGTAGGAGTGAATTATTGGCTAGGTTTGTTTAGAAATGATTTGTAAATCATTTGTGATTTGAAATGTTGTATTTGTAGTTATTTCGTATTGTTGACATGCCGCGCTTGATTTATAAGTGAGAAAACTCGTGTTATGAAGAATAATTACTCATGCTCAATTCAAAACGTTCGAGTTATGTCTTAACTTAAAATTGTAACAAAATCAGGGGAAAAAAATTATATTGAATATTGATAAAATCGCAATATTAATCAAATTGGCACCGAGGTATCGTGATAACATCGTATTGTACCATCATGGTGACTGATGATTCTCATCCCTATTAATCACTCATGATCAGTATTGGGTGTTACAAAGTAACAGTTCTCGGATTGCTTTTTTGATGTAACGAGTAACGAGCCATTTAAGTACTCAGTTATTTAGTTACCTTTTCAAACATGTTATCCGTTATTCAGACAATTTATGTAATCCGTGAGCCAGATAGCAGTCATTCCGTTAGTGTGTGTGTGTGTGAATGTTGTCCTCCAAGCCCCGCCCCTGATAACCCTGTCATTCCTGCTGTTATACACCTATGCGGTTTGACTCGCGGTGAGAAGCGGTGTTAGGCACCACGAGCCGCCGCGAGTGGCCGCGCAATGTTTCGCAAACTTCTGCATGGACGACGCGCGGAAAGATGGGAACCTAATCACAGCACCAAAACTCGCGGTGAATCATAATAAACCGTACTTAAACCGCACAAAACCGCGTAGGTGAGATAGGGGTATTAGTAACAGATTATAGGCCAAACTTCGCTGAGTGATGATGGTAGAATAATTATAAAGGTCTTTTTGGGGAATCACGAAGAAGTTTTTATTTTCTGCAATGGAAAAGTACTCGAACTTAGTTACTTTTATCAGAAAGTAACACTGTAATGTAACTGATTACTTTTTAAAGGCAGTTATTTTGTAATGTAACACTGCTCATGAGTTAACCTTTGATGCTAAAAAGAGTTTACAAACAGATAATTCCGAATCTACACATTTATTAAAGTCATACTGTTGTCACGTTGTGAGCTGAGATCGGTCATTCACACCTCACTCTGCAGTTTACCAGCTGTAGAGCGTAGAGTTAAACATCCCGGTGCTGTAATACTCTATATCAGCACTTAGGGAATGTCTCTTGTCCAAACAGAGCTGCCTGTTGTATTGCTCATGATAGAATCCTCAGTAGTGTTAGGATGCTCGTGTCCATTGGGTCGCATACACTTCACCTCTTTTAGTTTCACAAAGCCAGTGTGGTCTATAGTCGTGAGACGTGAGCGTCGCCCCTCCCCCCCTCAGTGTGTTATGTCTGGGGTTTGATGAGACGTTACCTCATTTCACGCATTTTCCCACACGTACATACAGCTTCCGGTTCGATTTGATTTCATGATGTTATGGTTCCTACCGTGCACCTGGACACATGTGTCTCTCCATCTCTATCTGCACCATCATCACACACACACACACACACACACAATGTTATCACCTCTACTGTGATGAAACAGGTGCGACCCAAAATAAAAGACAGCGAGTAGCATTCCATCACACACACACACACACACATGCACTACCGTTTGTGTGTGAGAGATATGATTAAAGTTTTATTTATAATGTATAAACAGCGGCGTAATCATTATACAGACACATCTGTCATTAATACGTAATGCGCCTCGGCTCAGGTCGGCTCCTTGACAGTGGTTTCCAGGACAACAGGGGTCATTTAGGGTCAACACCTTTTTAGGGAGCAGATGGGAAGGGCAAGAGATGGACATGTGTGTGTGTGTGTGGGTGGGTGTTGTGTGTGTGACTGTTATATCAGTGTTCCTAAAGGTATATTAATATTTTGTTATTAATTAATTACTTTTTGTTTCTCCTCCTTTCTTTTGCTTGTCTTTTATTTTCTTCTGATTCTCTTCTGTTTTTCTTCTCTCTTCTTTTCTCTTCCATTCCATTTCTCTCGCCTTCTTTTTCTGGTCTCATCTTTTCAATTTCTTTCGTCTTTTGTTTTTCCTTTGTTTCTCTTTTTTTGTTCCTTCTCTTTTCTTTTGCTTCTCCTTCATTTTCTCTTTTGTTTTCCTTTCTTTTTTCAATTTCCTTCTATTTGTCTCACCTTCTCATTTTATTTCTCATATTTTTGTCTGCTTTTTTATGTTTCTCTTCTGTTTCCCTCTCTGCTCATTCTTGTCTCTTCTTTTCCTGTCTTTTGTATTTCTCTTGTCTTCTATTTCTTGTATCTTCTGTTTCTCTTCTCTTTTTTTTGGTTTCTTCTCTATTTTCTCTTTTTTTCCTTCTTCTCTTGTTTCTCTTCTGTTTCTCTTATCCTCTGCTTGTCTCCTCATCTCTTCTGTCTCCATACTTTTCTGGATCTCTTTTCTTTCTCTTCAGTTTTGCTTCTCTTGCCTTTCTGTTCCCATCTTATTCCCATCATACATTTTCATTCTCTGCTCTTCAGTTTTTTTTGTTTGTTTATCCTCTCCTGATTGCTTCTCATTTGTGTCTCGTCCCTTCTTTTGGCATCTCTTTTGATTATTGATTCTCTTCTCTCGTTATAACAGGGTGGTGAAGGAAGAGATATCGGACGATAACGCCAAGTTGCCATGTTTCAACGGCCGTGTGGTGTCATGGGTGAGTGAGTGTTCAAGCGAAACCTCACAACACACACACACACACACACACTCACAATGTCTCTCTCTCTCTCTCTCTCTTTTTCCTCTCTTTATTTTTTTCAGCGAATCAGCGAACCTTTTTATTACAGCCCAGCATTACGACTGGTTTGAAAGATGAAGGGTCATTACGTAATTCGATGTGGAATGCGCAGCGTAAAATAATAACAACTGTAATGGATTATACAAATTGTATTTCTGGCTTCGAGAGCGTATTTTCTCTTCCCAAGTCAAATCCATTCACATCAAGCGTGATCAGATGCACAGAGCTCGAAGTTTAATTGCGATCAACTGTTTAGTTTAAAGTCGACCTGAAATGTTGAAACTCGTGTTTGTGCACGGCTCAGCTTCGTCCGTTATCACCCGCGTCCCTGGATGCGTGTGTGAAATCGGCATCTTTTCGCACTCGCGTGATTTCCTGCACCTTGTCCTCGTCGCCTGGCAGTTGCGGCTCCGCGTCACTTGCCGCCGTAACTTCGGGCCTTTAATCAAGACCGCAGCAGGATAATAAACTACTACTAGGTTTTCTCAATACGTAACGCTACACTGCAGTGAGACACGTGTTGTATTATCGGATGGTTTAATCAGGGCGAGAACACATGTGTGAGTGCAACTGGGCAGAGTGAAGACTGGACAAAGCATTAACACTTCAGACTGAACCTCATGTCTAGGGGGATTAAAATCAGTTGGGAGGTTTTTCTTAATTATGAAGCAGCTGCTGCTGAGATCCGACTTAATCCCGGGGCGCAGGACACGCGAGGACGGACATGCGAGGACGGACACGCGCGGCAGCTGCGTGTTGTTTCGGTTAGATCCGGCTATACAGTAACATGGCATTACTTATTCGTATTAATTATTATGTTCAGGAGAGGACCTCACAAGCTGCTTCACTTAGCGTCCCGAGTCCTGTGATCTCTGTATGTTGCGAGAGAAGAAATAGCGATTCTTCACGTCTTGACATTCTTGTTGATGCAGGCGAAAATCCCCCGTGCTCACACTGATTTCCATGATCCGTCGAGATTTCTACACCCAGAGCTTTCCCATTCTCTCTTTTCCCAACAAACACTTTAAAAAAAAAAGATTTGGCCAAGACACACACACACACACACACACACACACAGGAAGAATGCATCCATTCAGAGACACACCCATGTTGCCAGATTTTCCCCCTAATCCCCACACCGCTGAGAAACCCAAGGTGCGCTCTTTAACCTCACTGTAGACTCGTGAGCTTTTCCCCTCCATGCTGGACTCGGAATAAATACACACGTGTCCTGTGCATGCTCCGACTTTCCCATGAAGCTCTTCTTGAAGCTTTATAAAAGCTTTCTGATGAAGCTTTTATAAAGGAGGGTCTTGGCACTGCATCAGTTGCAAAGTAGGAATGTTGTGTGGATTAGGAGACCATTATTTCTCAGATTTTTTATTTTTATGCCGAAATCTTTGTATTTATGTTCTTGACCGCCTGTCCTGTACAGGGGTGTCGCGGGGGACTTCGGGCTTGAGGCAGGGTGCACCTTGGACAGGGTGTCAATCTATTTGCAATTTGGGAACGCCAGTTAGCCTGATCTGCTTGTCTTCGGACTGTGGGAGGAAACCGGAGTACCCGGAGGAAACCCACCAGACACGAGGAGAACACACAGACCCGAGGTGGGAATCGAACCCTCGGCCCTGGACACACGCGAGACGACAGTGCTGGACCCCACAGCACCGTGTCACCACCTTCCTTTAAACCCCTGTCTGACTTAAAACCTGGATTCTCCCTCTTCCCCAGTTTCAGCCTCATGTCGATTCATTGCATCACAGCACGCTTACACAGTTAAAGCCAGCCTCGTTACACCAGGAAGCCGCCAGAACGTTTTAACGCCGCCGCGTTTTTTATCCGTGCGATGGGACTTGAGTCATGAGCTCTTGGATGCGATCGCGTTCTGCTTGGCTGTGATAAAAGAGTCTCTCCCAAATGAGTGAATGTAATTACAGCCCAGAAAAACAGCTCGCAAGGTCCTCGCCTGGATTTCTCAGCTCGCTTCCTCAATTTTTTTTACGCGTCTCTCGGGTCGAGGCCTCGCTCTAAACGGAGAGGAGCATTCTCACGCACGCGGCCGCGTCTGATCGCGTTACGGAGGGAGCGAGAAACGACGCAGCCTGAAATATCTGTAACGGGGAGATCAAATCGGCACATCGCTCGCACATTGTTGTGGCCCCGGTGTGTGTGTGTGTGTGTGTGTGTGTGTGTCCGTGTGTGTGTGTGTCTTTTACGAAGGCACTATAATCATCTCCACTCCACTTCTTATTACACTCTGATCCGTTTATGTGTCTCCTGAGGACACTGTTAGTATCTTACAACTGTGTGTGTGTGTGTTTCTGTGAATCTGTTTTGTATGTGTGTGTGTGTGTGTGTGTGTATACGCTTTTGCATCTTACCTTCACCATAAATGTTTTATTATGCTGGAATAAAATCAGTTTATTCACTGTATTTTCTTTCTGTCCCCTCTTTCTGTTGTCTCTCTGTCTTTTCTTCGTCTTCTTGTCTCTGTTTCTGTTCCTGTTTGGTCTTTTGTTCTGTTTTTCTGTCTGATCATCATCTCTATCTCTCTCTCTGTTGGTTTCTGTCTCTTTGTTTCTTTGTCTGTCTTTCTCTCTATGTCTCTCTGCCCTTTTCTGTCTCTCTGTCTCAATCTTTCTGTTGGAACCACTTTCTTGGTGTTTCTTGTCCGTGTCTCTTTCTTTGTCCCTGCCTCTGTGTTCTTTGTCTCTGTGTCTCTCTCTCCCTCTCTCTGTCCTCTGTCTGTGTTTGTGTCTCTCTTCCTTTTTCTCTCTTTCCCTCCCACTCTCTCTGTCGCTCTCTTATCTTTGTCTTGTCCTGTTGTCCTCCGTCTCATTCTCTCTTCACCTTTGTTCTTTCTGTCTCTGACTCTCTGTTGTGTGTCTCTCTCTGTCTTTGTTCTAACCCTCTCTGTTCTTTGTCTCTGTGTGTGTGTGTCTCTCTCTCTCTCTCTGGGTCGTTCTATGTCTCTGTGTCTCTCCTTGTTTTTCTCTTTGTGTTTCTGTCTCTCTCTTTTTCTGTTGTCCTCCATGTCTGTCTCTTTCTCTCTCTGTCTTTGTTGTCCCCCTCTTTCTCTCTCTCTCTCCCCGCAGTTGGTCTCAGCCGATGGCTCTCACGGCTCAGATGGAGGTTCGGTGTGTGCAGAGACTCAGTCTGATCTTCCTCCTCCATTAGAGAGGACAGGGGGCATTGGGGACTCCAGACCGCCCTCCTTCCAGTGAGTAACATTTCTGTGTGTGTGTGTGTGTGTGTGTGTGTGTGTGTGTGTGTGAGAGAGAGAGAGAGAGAGAGAGAGAAAGCCCTTTGTAACATTAATGACAGTGCTCAAAGCACACAAGTGAAGCAGGACATAACCACCCAAGCTGGACCTGACACACACACACACACACTTGTTATCCTCCCGTCCAATAGTCTCAGATGTCCTCGAATTAAACTAATCAGACTCGTCTCCTCCTCCTGCCGCCTGACAGAATTCTGGGAAGTCTGTGCGTGTGTTGGAAACGACCCACTGACTCTGAGCCGGCTGCGTTTCAGTGTGTATGTCACTCTGAATAAAGACTGACTCAGAGCACGTCACCACACACACACACACACACACACACACACACACACACACTCATCCTCATTAATACTGATCAATATTCCACTGTAAGTGCATCGATTTCTTTAAGGATCATTGAGTGGATGATGGACATGTGTGTGTGTGTGTGTGTGTGTGTGTGTGTGGTGTGTGTGTGTGTGTGTGTGTGAGTTACACTCGTTACTGTAACGATGACACACTGGCTTTGACACACACACACACACACACACACAGACACGTGAATTGGGGGCAGAGTAACACACTCGGAGGACAGCACTATCCGCTCCTTCCGTTTGTGTGTGTGAGCAGTTTCTCTCTCTCTCACACACACACACACACACACACACACACACACACATGCTCGAGTGCTAGAACGTTCCTCAGCTCTCATACAGTTGTGTAGTCTCATCCAGTATCTGTATAATAATAAAAGACAACATTTTTGTTTTTTCAAAACTTTATACTTCATACACACACACACACACACACACACACCACAGGTCTGCTGCTTTACCGACCACTCCCTTTATCTTTGTGTGAACATATGTGTGTGTGTATGGCCATTTGTCCTGCTGCCGTTTCCTGTGTGTGTGTGTGTGTGTTTTTCCGGCTCTGTCTCTGTGCCTCCTCGACCCCCTGTGTGCCCGGTTTAATAATTAAATCACTGGAAATGCTGCACCTGGGAGCAGTTTGGAACAATACAGCTTCTCCTGAGTGCCCTCTGCTGGTCGCTGTGTATACACACACACACACACACACACACACGTCGCTTCTAGTATTCTCAGACAGGTCTGACATTAAAAACTCCCGGCATCAGCACCTGATAGCTCGACGCAACAGGATTCTTCTAAAGTGTGTGTGTGTGTGTGTGTCCTTCTAATTTAACGCAGCCGCTCCATCTCTTTGCATTTCAGCGCCAATGCGGCGGGCAGTCAGGACAACCTGGACAATGAGACTGAGCCCAACGCCGGGACATCGGGACGGAGAGACAGAGAGCGAGACCGGGATCGAGATAGAGAGCGAACGCGCAGGAAGGACACTCACGACCATGGTGGGATTGCGTTCCTATATTTAGCAAGAAGGGATTATTCTTCTTCTCTGCGTGAGATGTACACTGCGTACGCCGTTTAGTTTCGTTATCTTATATCCTTAAAGATAACAAACCTAACCCTAGATAACACGTAGGAAGACATTTTAATTTCATTTTCCTACCTAACTACATGGTGAAGGATTTACCGTAAATGATAAGAAAGGTCGTAGATTTACACGGTCGTGTAAAGAATGTAAGAAATTCTATATCGCCTTTTATATAGGCCGTTCAAGTCAAACCGGGACTTTTGCTTGTGTATTCCTTGACTTACAAACTTTTGATTTAGAATTTTCACAGATATGAACACACTGCAGATCTATGAACATTCATAAATGCGTAACACATTAGACATGTGTATTTTATTCCCAGATTTTCTCCCTAATATTTAGTCGTGTCCAATTCCTCCCCGTCACTAGGGGGCTCCCACATTAAGGCTATTAAGACTACCACTCAGTCGGGAGGGCCGAAGACTATCACGCGTTTCCTCTGAACCATGTCACGTCAACCGACCGCATCTTTTTAAACTGCTTGCTTTTGCACCGTTGGGGGCGGAGTAACACACTCGGAGGACAGCGCTATTTGCTCCTTCTGCTTGCATGAGCTCACAGATGCCCCTGATTGGCTGTAGAGCCGTGATTAACGTGGGAGCACTAAGTACCTCTCATCCCTCCCCTCGGAGAGAGCTCGGCCAATCAGCTCGCTCTAGACCTCCGACTGTGAGCGGTTACAGCATCACTCGGGAATCGAACTCGCGATCTCCGAATGGTAGGGCGAGCACTGCGATAACACTGCGCCACTCGGAGGCCCTAACTCACATGTATTGTACAAAAATAGACATTGCAGTGAACCAGGTACCAATATTTACTATTATATACATAATTTTCAGTGTGTAAGTAAATGTATAAAATGTCCAAAGATTAGTATATTGTACATATGCGCGCGTGGGCATTCAGAAGAAACGATTCTGCGTCACTCTTTTCAGTGAATCAATCCGGGAGCACAATGATAAAGCTATCCTGATGGTGAATCAGTCCTGTAAAGCTGTTCATTTAAGTAAATCTGTCCTGTAAAGCTGGAGGCGCGGTCTTGCAAGAGTTTAATGCGGAACCAAACACCAAACTTGTGTGTTTGATTTTTTTTGTACTTTACATTGTGTATTTGTATCAAAGGCATATAAGACTCACTTTTTTCTGACTTAAGAACGAATCCGACTTATGAACATGCTCTCGGAACAGAACTCGTGCGTAAGTTGGGGACTTACTGTAACAGAACACAGTTATAAATGATTTATGTATTCCCACACACACGCATATATCAGTTAAACGCTTGGATGCACCTTCACCTCATAACTGTGTTGTTATTCTACGCAAGTAAAAGTCCTGTTTTGATATAAACGCCCTTTATAGCTTAACATGTGCACTTTAAAACCTGTTCCTTAAAATCTTTTTCAAACTGTATTTAATTCTTATTCGATTAGTAATCGAATTTTGCATATTCGACAGTTTTTCTTAACCGAAAGTTGAACACGTTAACAATAAATGATCATAAGTTGATTCATGATTGATTTGTATTAGTGATAACCAGACGCACTTTCACCTCCTCAGTTTAAGCCCCATTTAAACAGCAGCACAATCCCGTGTTTTTCCCATACACTGAATAATCTGTCACAGTATCAACATCAACCTCCGCGTGTGTTAAATTGTGTATTTAAAATGAATAAAATATTATTTAATTCCCTAACAGCATTGATTCGCTCAGCCTCTTTCTTTCTCACGCGGATCCGTCCGTGAATCGCCCCGCCCCTCTGTGAGAACACATCAGCTGTGAACATGAAGCTCCCGCAGAACGCTCGTGAACATACGACAGTTCGCGCTGTTAAACTGTCGGTTTAGAGCGACATCGATCAGTTTTGTGACAGAGGAAGGGGAATTGGATAGCAAGCGGGCTTGTTGTCATGGTTACCAAGCGCACAAGTCCACATGATGCTTGGCCAAAATAAATTCAATTAAATGTGAAAAGTGTTGTTCCATATTGGTCAGGAATGGGAAATCTGTCAGGCCATTGCAGACTGTGTGTTTCCCTTTTCTTAACCTGATTGTGTGTGTGTGTGTGTGTGTGTGTGTGTGTTTGTGTGTGTTTAGGAGGCAGGTTAAATGGTCACTCTCAGCCTGAGCGCAGGCCTGAGACCGCGGGTTATGAGACCTCCTCTACACTCATGAGCAGTGAACTGGACACCACCAGCTTCTTCGACTCGGAGGAGGACGACTCGACAAGTCGGTGAGAGATCACACACACACACACACACACGTGCACACACACAAACCTTTGGACGTATTCTTGTGATGGTTCGGTTCACTTAGGAAACTTAGTGTAAACTGTTATAACTAGGGATTCTGCAGTACCAAGCTCTGCTAATGGAGTGAAGACACGAAATGATCGATATCTGCAGTAAATTTGGAGCGGTGAAGAAAGCAGAGAAACAGTGCCGTTCAGTAGAGTAATTCATTTACTTTTCTCTGCCTTTTAAGGAGAATGGATCTTTCCCTATGAATCATTTAATAGGTTAAACCCCATAACACCTTAAAACTCAACGTGTTACAAGGAAGGTGGCACAGTAGCTTAGTGGCTTAGCATCTGTCGCCTTGCACCTCCAGGGTCCGGGTTCGATTCCCGCCTTTGTGTGCATGGTGTTTGCTTGTTCTCCCTGTGCTTGGTGGATTTCCTCTCGTAGTTCGAAGACATGCAGATTAAGCTAATTAAAGTTCTCATATATATATAAACAAAATTTCATTGGGGCAATGGTGGCTCAGTGGTAGGTGTTTCACCTGCCATGCAAAAGGCCCGGGTTCGATTCCCAGCCAGTGCTTGAACCCCAGCCACTGGATGCAGTGCAGGTCCCAAGCCCGGGTAAAATTGGAGGGTCGTGTCAGGAAGGGCATCTGTAAATAAAATAAAAAGTAAATAATTAGCTCCTACAACACAGAATACTATGCTACCTGCTACAAGTAGGATTATAGAGGAACTGCAAGTTAGAACCTCAAACATGCAAAAATACATTTTTAAGCCAGTCTAGATAGTACATGAATTGCTACATGAAAGAATCATGATGGACAAAAAAAAAAAAGCAGTGATGTAGCCAGATTCCTTTTATGGCAATGCATGTACCTCCACACTGAGTTTAGAATCAATTTTTTTAATCCATAATTACATTATATATATACGTTTGCATTTGAAGTGTTGCCATTTCTCTATATTCCTATAGGTGGCGTGCTCTAAACTTAAATTATTTGCTAAGTTTGTTTCAAATTGTAAGAAAATACAAACGGAATCAGGATACTTATAAAATCGTGATAATTCCTGCATTGAAAGTCAAGAATTATTTATAACTTTGAGTGCGTTTTATGTGGCCGCAGGACAAACACTAACCTCAGGAAAACACAATGATGGATTTCATGGATCATGGATAGTTGTCTAAGGCTTTAATCTGGCTTTAATCTGGTCACATTCCTACTGTATGGATTCGCTGAAGTGTAAACATCCGAACAATACGTACTTCTCTACTCCGGGATTCCGGTTTGTTCCCTCACAATAAAGATTAGCCGTGAGGGTCACATGACATGTAGGATGAATCAGAACTAAGAATAACGCAGAGTCCGAAGTGAAGCGTGTGTGTAATGACGGGTGTGACGTCTCCGCAGCTTCAGCAGCTCTACGGAGCAAAGCACATCATCACGGCTCTTGAGAAGACATCGGCGTCGCCGGCGGAAAACCAAACCACCTCGGATGGAGAGGGTGAGATGACTTGACACACACAATGTATATGAACAGACACACTCGTGTAAAAAAAAAAAAGTGAAAATGTTTTGTTAAAAGTTTCCTCTGACTTTTTCCTTTTTGTTCTGTCTCTCGCAGTCGTCCTCCTTCAGCAGTATAACAGACTCCACCATGTCTTTGAACATCATCACTGTCACATTGAACATGGGTGAGTAGCGTACACATCTGTATCTGTAGCAAGGTTTTCATCCAGATGTTACCGAGGTCATACTGTATATCCACTCACATATTTTGATTGAGTCCAGATGTTACACATATGCTACATATAGGGTCTTGTGTACATATAGGATCCTCTTTTTCAGGTGATGATCTTTGTCTCCCTTTACATTAATTTATGTATCCCTTTAATCCTTTGTCTCTGCTCGATTCTTCCTATAGAGAAGTATAACTTCCTGGGTATCAGCATCGTGGGTCAGAGTAACGAGAGAGGTGACGGTGGCATCTACATCGGCTCCATCATGAAGGGCGGAGCAGTAGCAGCTGACGGACGCATTGAGCCAGGCGATATGCTGCTCCAGGTCTGTGTGTGCACAAGTTAGAAGCACGCAAGTGTATAAAATGTCTTTCTATGCCATGGCACTACAGTTTCCCTTCACTTGACTCTACTGATCAACTGGAACACTGACTGCACCCCAGGCCTTCTTGCCTGACCTCACTAATCTCTTACTTCAATTCAATTCACTCACTCATCGTCTTTATCCTGTATTCAGGGACCCAGGGGGCCTGGAGCCTATCCCAGGCAGCGTAGGGCACAAGGCAGGATACACCCTGGGGCACACACCTATACACTCACTTACACACTTATTCACACACTACAGGCAATTTGGAAACACCAATTAACCTAATCTACATGTCTTTGGACTGTGAGAGAAAACCGGAGTACCCAGAGGAAACCCACCAAGCACGGGGAGAACATGCAAACAGAGACGGGAATTGAGCCTGGCCGGGAATCGAGCCTGGCAGGGAATCGAACCCGGACCCTGGAGGTGCAAGGCGACAGTGCTAACCACTACACCACTGTGCAATGGTCATTGTCTTTAAGCAGCTTGACAAAATGAAAAGAAAATGATGGAAATGTGTTTGAGATGTGAGAAAAATGCGTATAGATCATAATGTTTAGATTGTCCCTGATGAGAAAGTCGATAGTGACGGTGAAGCTAATGGTGTCAAGGAAAAACTCCCTGAGATGGCACTATGGAGAAACCTTAAGAGGAACCAGACTCAACAGGGAACCCATCCTCATTTGAGTGATAACGGATAGCAGGGATTGTTTTGCAGCCATACTGTGTGTTAGGCAGCTGAAAGATCAATATAACAGAAGATGTCCAAGTTGACATGGAGTTAACATAGAGACAAGTGCAGAGGGCAGAGGAGGTCTGGATCACTGGGAGCTCAGGAGCAGCATGTGTAGCTCTTCACCATCATAAAGCAGAATCCAGCGGAAGCTGGTTCTTCTCTAGATCGCCTTGAATGAATTTATTAAAATAAAATTATTTTAAAAAGATTTTAAAGGGTACCATTCCATGTCCTTGGGTGGGAGGGGCTATTATTAAGTGGACATTATTTTTACTTTTAATACAGTACGTATGTTTTATCTAGAAAGCTGTAAAAGTTTAAAGGAAAACTAATACAGCTTTCTAGATAAAACTTACGTACTGTATTAAAAGTAAAACTTTTGTAAGTTCTTTTACTTAGAAATCATGGAGGGGTCTACAATTTTCAGCATAGGTGCATTTCCACTGTGAGAGACAGAATCTAAAAAGAAAAACCTGGAAATCACATTGTATTGTAGAATTACTGTGTCAAATAAGTATTTGATCACTTGCTTATCAGCCAGATTTCTGACCCTCAAAGATCTGTTATTTTGCTTTTAAATAGTCCGGCTACACTCCGCTCATGATTCTAAATTAGTAGCACTAGTAGTAGCATTAGTAGTTTAAGTAGTTTGAGGTCGTTAGCTGTCATAAAGACACCTGTGACACCTGTGACACCTGTGCACCCCACAATCAGCCAAAGTCTAAGTAGATACATGGGGTATCAATGATGCTAAGAATGAAGAAGAATCAGCCCAGAACACGTGAGGAGCTGGTCAATGCCGTGAAGAGAGCTGGGACCGTCGTTTTCAAGGCTACGATCAGTAATACACTAAGACATCATAGTTTGAAATCTTGCCTCGCACGGAAGGTTCCCCTGCTTAAGTCAGCCCATGTCCAGGCCCGTCTGAAGCTTGCCAGGGACCATCTGGATGATCCAGAGGAGTCATGGGAGAAAGTCCTGTGGTCAGATGAGACCAAAGTAGAACTTTTTGAATGATAAGTATCATCCCAATAATACCATACCCACAGTGAAGCATGGGGCTCGAAGCATCATGCTCTGGGGGTGTTTTTCTGCACAGGGGACAGGACGACTGCACTGTATTAAGGAGAGGATTAATGGGGCCATGTATTGTGACATATTGGGCAAAACCTCCTTCCCTCAGTCAGAGCATTAAAGATAAGTCGTGGCTGGGTCTTCCAACATGACAATGACCCAAACAGCCAGGAAAACCAAGGAGTGGCTCTGTAAGAAGCATATGGACTATTTAAAAGCAAAATAACAGGTCTTTGACGGTCAGAAATCTGGTTTATAAGCAAGTGATCAAATACTTATTTGACACAGTAATTCACAAATAAATTGTTAACAAATCATACAAAGTGATTTCCAGATTTTTCATTTTAGATTCTGTCTCTCACTGTGGAAATGCACCTATGCTGAAAACTACTTATGATTTATTTTACAATGTAAATCTTTTTTTTTTTCTAGAAATATTTATCATTGTTTATTTACTGTTGTGTATTGAAATGTTTGTTGGATTGATTTTTTTTTTTCCTTGTAATATTGCATAGATGATCATCTCATGTCTTTACTTGGTTCTAGGTGAACGACATCAACTTTGAGAACATGAGCAATGACGATGCTGTGAGGGTCTTGAGAGAAATAGTGCACAAACCAGGGTAAGTGTGGCATCAGCGCTGCGGGACAGGAGCGTTCTCATGGTGCGTTGGAACCGTGTGCTGAATGAAGGGATGCTTCTTGTGTGTTTGTGTGTTTGTTTGTTTGTTTACAGCCCTATCACACTGACCGTGGCTAAGTGTTGGGACCCGAATCCCCGCAGCTGCTTTACCTTACCTCGCAGTGAGTAGTCATATTCCTCGGTCTCATTGTGTGCCAGCGTTTCTTACTCACTGGTTTAAGTAATCAATGGGGATGAGAATAACCAGGGGGCGTCCGATACGATATTATCACAATACATACAAGTGCTGATCTGATTTGTATTGTGATTGTTTTGGTACCACATATGTTTTTATTATTATTATTCTTTATTTTATATGATAAATAAATCACCTTATAAAAGAATCACAGTACATAATTGAATTGATCCCCCCTCTCTGCTAATCAGCAGTGTGTTTCTAAGACACTATTGTTAGCTGGTCTGAACTGCCAAATACTAAACATGCTCTTTTTCGCTCTGTATGTTTATGTTCAGGTGAGCCGATCCGCCCGATCGATCCCGCTGCCTGGGTGTCTCACACCGCGGCGATGACGGGGGCGTACCCGGTGTACGGCCTGAGTCCCTCCATGAGCACCATCACCTCCACCAGCTCCTCCATCACCAGCTCCATTCCAGAGACCGAACGTAAGGGTTCTGTGATAACGATTGTGACGAAATGATGTTGATATATAACATTAAATCAGTGACCCGAACGAAACGTTGCAAATACACTGAAATTTGAACCTTTATTCGAAACGTTCATGCCAATTAACATCCGTTTGCACTGACCAAATCCAAGGTCACTCAAGTTTCTAACAGGTGTAGAGAGATTGGGACGGACTTAATATTATGTAATGTTATGTTTCTGTTTAATCCTCTTTGGAAAAAATATTACAGAGGTTCATCTTGCGTTCCTTTTGGCCAGGGTTTCATGGGGTCGTTTATCGTCATGTTTGGGCGCTACGTCATATACAGTGTGGAGAAAGAGAAACATCACGAATAGGGCTTTATCCGTATTAAATGTAATATTACTTTTAATATGTAATATAAATATAACATAGGACATAAGAATCCAAGTTATGTACTCTCACAGAACAGATCTCACAATTTAAGGAGGTTATTCAGACACATTCGGCTGCTTTCCATTTTAATACTATAATGAATTCAATATTCTTTTGTGGCATGATCATTAACAGCATGCTTTCTAGCGAAAGTGGAGTTTGATTCTAGCTCCCATCGTCATGTAGCCTCCGTCGTTCCGGCGCCATTTCATCAGAATAATTAAAACTTTTAGTGGGAGCTGAAATAAAAACGTCAGCTCCCACTAAATAGATGGCGCTGGATAAAAACAACTCCTTAATAATACATAAGTAAATAAGAGCACTCCTTAAATATTCATTTCCCCTGCAGCATCTTCAAGATCAGAACTCTCATCCAGTCATCTTAAACCGTCACAATGACGAAGACGTTCATAAACAGCTGACCTCGAAAGACTTAAACGCACCCGTACATTTTATGATTCGATGTGGTGATTCATACTGATTATTCATTTCTTGATAAGAGCCTCAGAGACTCTGGATTGTAAGCACTTCTTGATGACTCAGCTCAGCCACATCCCAGTTGCTGTACTAATTTCTTTGTTTTATTGTTTTTAATCTTCATATTTTTAGGCTTTGAGGATTTCCACTTGTCCATTCACAGCGATATGGCAGCTGTCGCTAAAGCGATGGCGTCCCCAGAATCTGGGCTGGAGGTGCGAGACAGGATGTGGCTGAAAATAACCATCCCAAATGCCTTCATAGGTAACGGAGCAATCTTATGCCCTACCTTGGGATTAAACTCTTTTTGGAGGAAAAGGTCACACTGAATTACACCTTAAGTACTCATGAGAAATACCCAAAGCTTGAGAAGGCTAGACATTTCTTATTAGAACTTGCTTTATAGGCGCAGTGGTAAAGTGCTCGCCCTATTATCCGGAGATCGCGAGTTTGATCCCCGGGTGATGCTGTAACCTCTCGCAGCCGGACGTCTAGCGGGAGCTGATTGGCCGAGCTCTCTTAGAAGGGGAGGGATGAGGGGTACTTGGTGCTCCCACATGAATCACGGCTCTACAGCCAATCAGGGGCGCCTGTGAGTTTAATAGGGGTGCGCCCTAGTGGCGGGGAGGAATTGGACACGATTAAAAATAAGGAGAAAAAATTGCTTTATTCTGTTGTTGTTCATTTATATATGAATTAAAATAATTAATTTTGCGGTTATGTGCTTGTGCTTTTGTTTAGTGCGAACACTTTACCTTTACCTGCACTAAACCGCCTGTATATTATAAGGGGGTGTTTGTTGTTTTCTTCCTCCCCAGGCTCAGATGTGGTAGACTGGCTCTATCATCATGTGGAAGGTTTCACAGACCGACGCGAAGCACGGAAATACGCAAGCAACTTGCTGAAGGCTGGATACATTCGCCACACCGTCAACAAAATCACCTTCTCCGAGCAGTGCTACTACATCTTCGGAGACCTCTGTGGCAGTGAGTTTCTTTCTTTCTCTTCACTTCATTTTAGACTAATAAAAAATGGTTTCATCACTTTCTCTCTCTCTCTCTTTCTCTTTCTTTCTTAGATATGGCTAATCTCTCTTTGCAAGATCATGACGGCTCTAGCGCGTCTGATCAGGACACACTTGCCCCCCTGCCCCACCCAGGAGCTGCTCCGTGGCCCTTTGCTTTCCCCTATCAGTATCCCCTCCCTCAGCCCTACAGTCCCCACCCAGTGCAAGATCCAGCTTACAGCTACACAGCAGGAGGAGGAGGAGGAGGAGGCAGTGCTGGCAGCCCACACAGTGAAGGTGAGACTGCCTAGAAAGTCTAGAAAGCATACCAGATTGTGTAATTGTGTAATCTCCACACTGATCCGTCCTTACATGTTAATCGCACTGAAACTAACTTGTCCTGCGCTCCTCTTCTCTCCTTTTGTCTCTCATTCTTAGGGAGTCGCAGCAGCGGTTCAAACCGCAGCGGTAATAAGGCTGGCGCGCTGGAGACAAAGTCGGGCGGAAGTGGTAGCGAGACTGAGAAAAGAGAAAAGGCACCTAGTGAGCGCTCGGCGGCGCCCCCTAGTGAGCGCAGTATCCACAGCGCCCACAGCGTCCACAGCGTCCACAGTGTCCACAGCGTCCACAGCGCCCACAGCGCACTCTCACAAGGCCAGAACTCCTCATACGGACCTCCCGCAGCCCCTCCCGCACAGATCCCGGGTTCTCCATCAGGCCGAGATTTGGCATCGGTGCCCCCTGAACTCACAGCGTCTCGCCAGTCCTTCCGCATGGCCATGGGAAACCCCAGCGAGTTCTTCGTAGATGTCATGTAATGCACTTCAGGTGATTAATCAGACGACCTGATCCTCACGCGGATATAGAGATTTCTGGAAAATGTCCTAGTCACCCTTGTAAGTCTCGAAGGGTGCTGAGTGTTCCATTGCGTTGTCCTTTCTGTGTCCTGTGGCTTGTACTTTCTTCAGTGAAGAAGACTGGGATGGTTGGAGCTCGTACCCCTGCGTCCTCCAGAGGCTCTGTGGGATGGAGGGATGAGCTCAGAGTGGCATGAATACTTTCCGTATGGTGTCGTTTTTGTTTTGTTTTTTTGTTTCATCTTTTCATGTCCTGCATTTCTGTCTGCAGTTCCTCATCTAGAGCCGTTTTTATCAAAGATTACAAAAGAAGAAAAAAAAACAAAGACCAGCGAGACGGGAGATGGAGGTAGCGCCTCTCTCTCTCAGTGGCTTTTGCTTTTAAATGGATGAAGTGACATCATTTCATAACAATTCAAATCACATTCAAAAGATGCTATCATGAGAAACTATAGACGATTGTTTTATATTTCGCTTGTCTTGTACGTTCTCTGTCAGTAATCATATGAAGAGTAGGAAAGAGAGGGGGTGGGGAGAGCAGCGGTTTAATCACAGTGGGCTCCAGAGGCCCCTTTATTTGCTCGGCCCAGCAGGGGTCTAAATTGTTTGCCGTTTTACAAGTAAGTATGATTGAGTAACCAATATGTAGAAAAGTCATGTCTGCTTGTGTTAAACTTGGCCCACTCCTTACCGCAGTGATCGAGAGCGTCATAAGAGGACAGCTCTTCTAGGAATGAGTCCGTATATTAGATAATGAGTTTGCCTGATCATTTGAAGATTTTTTTTTTTTTTAAGTTTTCGGGTGATGTTGTAGCATCTCGTACCCAGACGCCTGGTTGTCCGAGCTCTCTCAGAGGGCAGGGATGTGAGACACTGTCTCACCTATGCGGTTTGACTCACGGTGAGATGCAGTGTTAGGCACCGTGACCCGCCGCAAGTGACTGCCTGACCATGAAGTTCTGCAAGGCCCGCGAGCTTCCGCGGGGACCACCAAAAAAAATTAAACATGTTTAATGTCACGCGGAATGCTGGAAATGTAATCACAGCGGCAAAACTCGCGCTGAATCATGATGAACTGTACTTACCCACCGCGCAAAACCGCATAGGTAAAATAGGGGTATAATCTAAGCCAATCATGGAAGTCTGTAAGCTTGTGCGAGTGGATAGCGCTGCTACCAACGGGGTGTGAGCGAGCAGTTAGAAAAGATGGAAACACGTAATAGTGATAGTCTTCAGTCCTCCCTGACTGGTAGTTGTAGCCTTAATGGGGTGTCCCCTAATGGTGGGTGGGTATTGGCTGTGAGTAAATTAGGAAGAAAATTGGGATTCCCAAAAAACAACAAGTCAATTAAATTGTTACCAAAATGGGTTCCATATTTTATCTTTATTTATTTGGTTCCCAGGAAAATCAGGTTGGGTCCAGGCTCAGCATGTGTCCACACTCAATTTTTATCTCGTTATCTGAAATAATTGACAGCTTTGTTTAAGCTTTAAGAGCATAAACAAGTTTACTATATAGACTTTCAAAAGCTTTATAACCCGTAGGACTAAAAAAAAACCCTCAAAGGAACCAGTGGTGGGACAGTGGCGTAGTGGTTAGCACTGTGGCCTCGCATCTTCAGAGTTGAGGGTTTGATTCTCACCTCGGATCAGGTTAATTGCTGTTCCCAAACTGTCCGTAGTGTGTGTGCCCTGGCACCATGTTCAGGGTGTACCCTAAGTCTAAGTCTCCTGGGATATAGGCTTGAGGCCCCCATGCAAGCTGTATAGAAGATGAACAAATGAACATAAGAACCACTTGGACTATGAATTAATATTACCGCACACCCAAACAACACAAATGTAATCGTCCCTGTAACATCTGTCAGATTTCAAAAGACAAACTATGACTTTAAGCACTTTTATTTCATGTAAGAAAAAGATTATGTCCTTAAATAATAATCCTGGTTTATTTCACAGGGAAAAATCATTGTGAACTGCAGACTGTCAGGCAAAACCCCTGAACCCTTCCATGTCCTTCTCTTTCTTACTCTTCACCTATTGTTTTATCACTAACATTAACATCCTGTATTTTTACAGTCTAATGATTCTTTGTATGTCTGTAAACGCATTATTGTTTTTTTCTTCCAAAAATACATTTATCACAGGTTTTTAATGATTAGAAACTGATGCTCTTTAGTGTCAAACGGTTCAATTTTAATAATCGCTGTACACTGTTTTATGCCAAAACAAATTGTTTTTATTTATAAACATAGTTTTATTGCCTACATGATGTGTTTGGTGAATCTGTCTTTTCACTGTGTCTGTGTCAAATGTCTTTAAAAAAAACTTTTAATACATTTTAGGCAAATCTTGGTGTGTATTTAAAATACACTTCCTGGCCAAAAAAAACCAAAAAGATTTCATGAAAGATTTCACACAGTATGGTGTCCGGTTCATGTGTGAAAATGATTCTTCATGCACACAGAAACACTTTTTCATGGTTTGAATCCTGGAATATGGCCGTGCCATCAGTGAAGAAAAACTCAATAGATATGATAACCTGGTCATTTAGTACATTCCGGTCGCCAGCTGACTTCTTTTCTTGCCAAGAATGAAGACCTTGTGACTCTAGAGTCAATCAGGACTCATCAGACCACATGACCTTTCTCTATTCAATCAATCAATCAATCAAATTTATTTATAAAGCACATTTAAAACAACTTCCGCTGACCAATCTTTATGCTCCCTAGCAAATTTAAGTGTTTTTCCTGATTTGTTCCACTAAAAAGTGGCCACACAGCTGTTTAGTCCCAGTCCCAGAGTTCTCATCACATTGTATGTGTGGAAATGCCCTTACTTTCACTGTTGAACATAGCTTTTTTTTCATTGTTAAACATTACCCGCCTTCTCCAATAGAATCCTGACGGCTTGTAAAATCCTGACGGCTTGTAAAAAACTCAGTTGGAAGGGCCGAGGACTATCACGTGTTTCCTCCGAACCACGTGACACCAGCCGACACATCTTTTCTAACTGCTCATTTTCGAACCACTCGCTAAGTAGCTCTCACCCCTCCCCTTTAAGAGAGCTCGGCTCTGCTCTTTCTAGACCTCCGCCTGTGAGAGGTTACAGCATCACCCGGGAACCAAACTTGCGATCTCCGGGTGATAGGGGTTTAAGTCATTTCTTTTCATCATTTTCATGATATTTTTTCTGACCATATTTTTTCATTTTTTTCCCTACTGGGTTTAATTAAGTTTTGGCTTTGCATTTCCTAATTTCTTAGTTCCAGTAATTTTAGATCCCCTTCACTGTTTTCTGTGCTTGATGATTACTGATAATTTGACCCTTTGAATTTGAAGAGGCGATTTTTTGGGAGGCCAGGGAAAGTATATGCACTCGCATACATATTAGTAACATTGCCAAACCACAGGGTCCAGGGTTTCCAGTTTGATCCTGGGCTCTCTGTTGAGCTTTGTATCTTCTCTGCAAATTTGGATAGGCTTTCTTCCAGGTTCTCGGGTTTCCCGCCATCTCCCAAAAACATGCCAGTTACCAATTACCTCTGGATGTGATTGTGCGCATACATGATGGCCCATGGTAGGCCTTTCCTCACGCTGCTCCAATGTTTCGGCAGATATCTTATCGTAGTATGACATAAAAGGCGATGATGCTGTCTGCTGTTTCATTCCATGACACTGAATAATGTTACACGGTGAGGGACACCCGCCACACTGGCCACTTACTGTAACAGTTAAATATGTATGTACAGTACAGTATACAGTACATACACTGGGTGCTTGCCTGTGGCATGCTCACATTATGACATAAAAGTTGATGATGACGCTGCCCACTGCCTGGCTGTGCCACCACCACTCGGTGCCTGATGCCCGCAGGCACAAGCAGAACTTCTCTTTTATTTTTTTATTTATATTTGTGTGTATATGCATATTTAAAGCACTGCTTTGTCAAAACTCCACCTCAGTGTTCTTTTCACATAAAATACCCCTAAAACACAAATTCAAGCATTGATTTTCTGTGAGAAACTCAGAAATATATCACATAAATCCAAAAACCTGATAACATTTTTTGTATTCCTGCTCTGTTGGACGTTACGTCATCATACAGCAAGTCAGCTGACACAAGGCGTTTCTCCTCACATCCATATTCCGACTGATCCCGCCCCCTTCTCTATGATTGGGTATTATTACCCGCCTTCTCCAATAGAATCCTGACGGCTTGTAAGCCCTGTCCATACAGCCAATGATGGAGCAGTATGTGTATTGCATGAAAATACGGGTGTGTAAAATAAAAAATACCGCTGCTTGGAAAGAGGGAGCGGTCGCCATCTTGAATAGAATGATCTGACTGATCAGTGACCGCTGGAGTCTTACAGAGCGCGCTGAATAACACACAGGGCTTTGCAGCGACGGCTTATTGGGCGGCATCGGGGCGATTTTGTGGCAAGTCAGATAATCAGTTGGTAAGTTTTAAGAGTCGTTTTTGGCTTTTTGGGGGGATGATAAGGTGCTGAAAGAGTGTCGTGACAGAATTTCAATTCAAACTAACCGAGCCTAGCCTCGGCTAGTAACATTAGCTAGTCTTTAAAACGCTTATGTTGGGTTAGTTTGCGTTGACAGTGTTTAACTTTGGATAACCCAAACCTATATAGTAACATATATATTTATAGTTTATGTTCGATATTCAAGAAATATAGCATTATTGTCTAATAAACGTCAATCGTGATGTTGCTAGGCAGCTAGCCATTCGCCCTGCAGTGCTGGTCAGATATTTTTTTCCGGGCTCGGCGGACATTTTTTTATCAAATCTCGACCCCGGGTATCTGGTTTAATTTATTTATATAAAATTTTCCCAGATATATTTTAGACAATTGTAAATAATAATAATAATAGTAATTATGAATAATAACATTGGACGTAGTTTATCATTGTTTAGTCGTTATTTTTGGGAAGTACACATTTTTTCTTGGGCTGTGTCCTAAACAGCACAGTTTTTGAACACAAGTGCACTACACATGTTCAGTTTCTAGGCGCTATCAAGCAGACTAAATGTCAATTGGGAACGAAGCCCCAGAAAGGCCGGTTTTAACCGCAGACATATTGGATGCTGCAGCTTAGTGAAATATGATGACATTTTCCCCATTTTTTTCCATTAAATGTATAGATTACTATTAATTATTATCCATCGAATCAAATAATTGTTTTTTATATTACAAAATCCTGATTGTGAGTGAATGATCTTTTCTGTATCCTTATACACAGTATATAAGCTTTGACCCTTGAGCCTATAAAATCTAATCATGTTCAATAATCTGACTCATTTTATTTATTTGTCTCTTCTGTCACTGTCCTAAATGGATGTATTTGCACAGAAACAATCTACTCAGTCGTGATAAATTCATGAAACATGTCTGGATTTAATTACAAATATGAGCTATTGATTCCCTGTCTGTAATCAGCTCTTGAAGATGGATTTTTTTTTTTTTTAGTTTTTCAGTAAGATCTGTTCAAGGTCAGTGCATTCTTCAAGTGCACTGCTGCATCAAGATGCTCACATTATAAAATTATTGATGTACCACATCTTTAAGGTGTGTGTGTGTGTGTGTGTTGTCTTGCCTTGATCCCTACTCCTCTTCTAGTTTGCAATTTAAAAGTGTATTTTGAATCCTGTGTTTTAGAGGAGAGGCTTAGAGATCTCTCTCTCACACACACACACTCACAGGAGTGTAGATTTTAACGGAATCCTGCAGTGGTTTTTCACTTTCATCTTAATTTGTGTGTGAGAGAGAGAATTTTGTATTAAAATTCTACTTACTACTTACTTTTGTTGGAGGTTTAGCAATACAATTTCTAAACACATGTGACTCCGTGTATCTTCCTGAAAATGTTTCAGTAGCTACATGAACGATGCTTCTTCAGTCTGATTTCAGTAAAACTTTACATGGATGCTGATTTCATAAGATATTTGTTTGCATTCTCAAAGCATTGAATCAGAGTTTTATCTAGCTAGAAACATATTTTTTTTTTTTTTTTTTCTTTCTTTCTTTTTTTCTTTTCTCCAACCATCTTGCTAGATTATAAAGATTGGGTGGGGGTGTGAAAATTATAGATATAAGCAATATAAACGATTCTATGCTGAGCACAGAAACCTCAGAGTGGTGCAACAGTAACGCATTTTTATGGCGTAACATTATCAAAAAATGTGCACATTAAAAGTATTACTTTGTGTTTAAAAATAATATTTATGAGGATAACCAAATCAGCACCTACCTATCATGATAATGTATTGGGTGGTGAGAGGAGATGCCATTTTGGGGAGTTTTTCCTTGAGCATCACACTGTCCTTACCGACATGCTTTCTTCCCATAATGCATCCTGGAACCACCAGGTAATTGGGGCACATGCACTCAACCATCCACATGATGTAAGAGAGAATGTGGTTTATCAAACCAGGACATTTTCGTCCGTTGCTCCATGGTCTAGTTTTTAGTTTTGACATTTACATATGCCCATGGCACTCTGAGCAAGAGTCTAGGCTTTGCATGTCATGCAGATTAATGAGTCTTGGATGCTCATGATTGTTATAAGTTCACTTGTTGTCCTTTCTTTTGGTAGGTACTAACCTCCGCATACACCCCATAAGTCCTGCTGTTTTAGAGATTTTTTTGGGAGACCCAGCTTGTTTTTTTTTTTTTTGTTTTTTTTGTTTTTCTCCAGATACTTGCTATTCACTTCACCTGTCAGTGCTTTTAATCTTATGGCTGGTTTTCAAAACCACCTAGACAGGATTTTGTCAATGTGACCTGGAAACTGACGATTTATGTCATTCATTAGAAAAACATGACCATGATAGACCAACATCATGTCATGCGAACAGTATTTGTTTTTCTGCTTTTCTTCATTATTAATCAGCAAAATCAGAAGTTCTTTTTGCTTCTTTATATTTAAAAAGTAGAAGAGAACAGGAGGACTCTAACAGTTCATCACAAATGCCAAACGTCCCTCCCGGAAACTCTTTACCTTACAGAATGTTACATGTGTTAAAAGAATATATGGATTTTAATGAGACAAAACTCATCGCGTCGAATTAATAGGTGTAAAAAAAAAAAAAAATTGGCCCGACTGTTCTAATGGACCTGGTTAATTAATTAATTTTATTTTTTTGTTTTTTTTCTTTCTGATTAATAGTGGAATATTTAGATCCATGTAAACACAGCCTATTTCTTCCTTAACATTTTTCTTTTATATATAAACCCCATTTGCTATTAGTTGTATTTTTGGCCAGTGAAGAAAATTATTTCAGATGTACACACCCTGAAACAAAATTGTTGGCACTTTGTTTCTCTCTGTGTCTCTCGTACAGAATCTTCTCGTGTTGCAAGTTTCTTTGGCTGTTTAGTGATGCATTAGTGGCAGAGATCCTGAGCTGAAACTGATGAATTATTATTATAATTACAACAGCGTAAACTTGCTCAGCCTTAGGGAATAGAGTATGAGGGTAACCTTTGTGTCATATTTGCATTAATACTCCACCCAGGTATACAACCTCTAAAAAAAAACTTCCCTGCTGAGCGTTGTCTGTTCCATACACATGCAAATCATCATGTGGAATTAAATCTCCGCATTACAGTTCAGTGTAGCACAGTACGTCCTCCTTTGGTGTAACTTCAATGTGTTTGTGTTTTTCTATCACATTAATTTCTCTTTAATCTTGTTCCCTCTCCAGATTCCTTACTATGGCCTGTAAACATTGAAAGTGCTCACCATGATCGGAGGACTTTTCATCTACAACCACAAGGGCGAGGTGCTAATCTCGCGCGTCTACCGAGATGACATAGGGTGAGCACCAATCAGCCAATTTCTCAACTACACCTCGGATGACGATATAAACAGGAAGAGGATGGGCTTTTTGGCTTAAATAGTCGATGTAATTGCTAGAATAATTTCCATTACAGCATCAACAGCATGGTAACGATGTCTCTCCACAGCAGGCGAGTCGTGATTTGAGAAATTTGAGAGCCGCAGCATGGATGGAAGATAACGTCATGCACACCTCAATATCAGCAAAAACAGAGAGAGTTCATACACTTTTTTTAATCAGAGTGTCCCCAGAAACATTTATATTTATTGAAGAAAAAAAAAACAGTTTGGACATCATAATATTATGACAAAAAGTCCCAGACAGTGTTCAGGGCAAGGTTGCTATGGAGACAGTGGTTTTGTAAAATTGCTTTTGGCTGTCTCGGACTTCAAGGGTGTGCGGCGCGTTTGTGTCTACATCGTGCATGAACAGTATTTAATGATGCTCTGTATCAGAGTTTATGGAAAAACATTTAATACAGGAGCAGGTGGGAGTGTTAGTGACTCTAACCTCCAGGTACAGCAGAATAGAGGAGGAGGGAGTGATGTTCATGTGTGACACATTTATGAATTTATGATTATGAATTGTTTTCATATTGTTTATATGAATTATTGAGTTTAGAAATGGCTTTGGGATTTATTTTCTTGTAAATGACATTAGCCAAGTTAAATTCTTGGAGTGCGTGCTTTGTCATTATAAAAGAATTTACACAGATCATTGATAAATATAGGAAGGCTTGAAGTAAGTGTTATAAGGATTTGTATGTTTGGTACAAAAATCTTATGAATCTTAGCTCTTCTTATAAATGTCTACCAGTCTGGGTTTTGGCAGATGGCGCTGTTCAGCAAAGTGTGTGAGAACATGAATTAGCCTGCCGCAGCATCTTACCTAATGGGAGTGTGTGTGTGGGGGGGCGTCTGAAAGCAGAACACATTCTTATCTAAACACAATGAACATAGCTGCCTTTCCTGCTGCTCCAGAAAGCGAGTTTTTATTTACATTAGTATAGACTTAAGCCCAATCCCAATTCTACCCCTTACCCCTTCCCCTACCCCTCGCCCCTTCCCCTTGTCCCTTAAAACGAAGTGGAAAGGGGAAGGGTTAAAATATTTCCCCTAAGAAATGGGACACCACTACAACACTGTTATACGTCATCATACGTATCCGTTCATTTACATGTACACATACAGTATGGCCGTAAGCAAAACAAACAATGCGTTATCAAAAGCTCGGAAAACTGCCGTGCTACTGAACTTTTATATTTGTTTGTAGCATGTAGTAAAGTGTATATGACATAAAAATATATTTTTGTAATATTGCGCAATCGGCGCTATCCGCTAGCAAACTTTAGCGGTTTTTTTGCAAACGTTTTTTTACAAAACATCACCATAAACACAAACACAAGACTAAAATTAATATACATATAATAAAAACTTGTCATAAAAATCCTTATTAATGGCAAAAAATCGTTAAATTTTACAGGTCTGCTTGCTCGAGTGAGCGGCCATCTTGAAAATTTCGTTAGCCCTTCGTTTGAAGTGAGGTCCCGAAAAATCTTCGTTTCGAGGGCTATCTGGCCCTTCCCCTTACCCCTACCCCTCCAACCAAAGGAGAAATGAGACACCCCTACCCCTTCACGTGAACGCGCCAAACGGAGGGGTAGGGCTAAGTGTAGGGGTAAGGGGTAGAATTGGGATTCACCCATACTGTTGGCTTCTACACCTCAGCATCATTAGGTTGTGGACGAGAGGAGTAGAAGAAATGAAATGGGGAGGGGGGGACCTTCCCAACTTTCTTGACTGATGGCACTTGGTTAGTAACCCAGTGTAAGTATCTATCCAATGACGGAAACTTCAAAGCACTTTTGTAAGTCGCTCTGGATGAAAGTGTCTGCCAAATGACTAAATGTAAAATCTGTGTTGATGTTAGGAAGTCTGTTATTGCTGCTTTGAATTAAAGGACTTGAAAGAAAATGTGACTTGAAGAAAATCTTTTGGACAGTTGGATAAAGTGTGTTGGCTTTATGCATGTGTCAAGGTGTGATAGCGTTAGGTTTAAACACGACTACTGTTGTAAACCTTGTGTTTTCTCTTCACTGTTTCTTTTTGTTAGCACCTGATGACTGTGAACATAATCAATATCTTCAGACAAAAAAGTTTGGAAAACAATTATACCTAGAATTATGTACAACAGTAAAATGAGGAGAGTTATGTAATAATTCTCATATGAGGCTCATATAAGGATACTTGGTAGAAATCATGTCTTTAATGAGGACATTGCATCTCAAGAGGTTAGATATGAAAGTACTAAAACACTTTAGCATGTCTTGCAGGTTCTAGAAAAAGTGTAAACTTGCTAATTGTTAACCGTCTAGCGTTTGTCACAGGTCTAAAATATACTTGCAGTGGTAGCAAAAAAACTGGTCTTCTACATACAATAAGCAATAAATACATATGACCTTTAACACAATATTTTGATTTATTTGAAATTTCTATTAATTTCACAGTTCTGAGATCTTGACGAACTAACACTTCCCTCCATCTACCCATATGTGAAGAGTAAAACAAAGTAAACAATAAGAACGAAACACTCTTTCGTGTACAAAGATTTGTCAGAACACCTGTTTTTTTTTAAGGAAGACATTCACAGACATGCAGCAGCCTGATGATCGCCTTTCAGTCTGTTTCTCAAGTCAGGTTTAGAGATGAAAACCACTGGTATTAAATAAAATACTTTTGTCTTTGATATTTAATCCAAAGTAATGCATGTTTAGTGCAGAAAGTTAAATTCCACTCTGATTAACATATGGGTAGATGTACAGGAGGGTTCAGTAGGTTGGATCTCTGATGCTGCACACCGTAGTCTCTAAAAATATATCTGCTGCATGAAAATTAGTCATCTAACATTAGCGGTCTAAAACGTTTGCCTGTCTAGCTTGAAGAGAAGTTACATGTAGTCGTGTAGCTAACAACAGAGCACCGTGGCTGCTTTATTTCATAGAATTAGAAGCTGCTACTAAAGTCTCAGAGAACAATTAAACAATGAGCGTTACTGCACCTGACCTGTGTTGTAATATCTGCCATGCCACGTCTTCAGAGAGCGCTTCTCTCGCTTTCTGTGGCCTTTTTCACCGAGTCGCTCAGCCTCTTCACCGTGTGAATCATGACGCGCCCATCTCTTGCAGGAGAAATGCGGTGGATGCGTTCCGGGTTAACGTGATCCACGCACGCCAGCAGGTCCGCTCGCCTGTCACCAACATCGCCCGCACCAGCTTCTTCCACGTCAAGCGCTCCAACATCTGGCTGGCCGCAGTGACCAAGCAGAATGTCAACGCCGCCATGGTGTTCGAGTTCCTCTACAAGATGTGCGACGTGATGACCGCGTACTTCGGCAAGATCAGCGAGGAGAACATCAAAAACAACTTTGTGTTGATCTACGAGCTGTTAGATGGTAAACACACCGACATATATCTCTCTGTGTAATATAACCAGTTGGTTAATGTTTTTTGTTATGGGTTGAGTCTCTTTTCCTGGTCCAGAATATTGCCCCTAACTCTTAACACCCCCTCCTCCCCAGTATTTCAGGAGATCACTTATTCCCACAAGCAGCAGCTGGAGTGTCTGTCGTGCTGTGGTTTTTTTAGGTTTTGATTTTTATGACTTGTGTATATAAGAAAATCAAAACCTAAAGAAAATACTGCGCAGACAGGGCAGCGTCTTCACACAGCCCGGGATCCAGCGTCAATATTAAAGATGGTAAAGATGAGATTTCAATATCAAACTTGCAAGTTCTTTGACAAGGTTAACAAAATATTATCATGGTATTGTATCAGAGAGACAGTTTGGCACACAGTTAGTTTCTGCTTTTGTTTTTCGGGAATGCAGAGTAATGGAGTTGCCTTCTCAGAGCAGGACACTTCCAGTGTTCCTTGAAATTTGTCCAAAGTAAACAGCTGTCTTTGTGCTGCTGTCCTAACAGGACTCTCTTTGTTTCGGGGAGCAGACACAGCGCCAAATATCCTGGCGTACCTAGTCGACCTCATCATTAATTAAGTGTTGACAAACTAAGTGTCTACTGCAGCAGCGTCTTCTTTGTGGGGGTAGGCGGGGTAACCATTAGGGCTCCACGGCTAATCAGAAAAAAAAATGATCTCAATTCATAAACACACGCAATCTCATTTCTGAATAATGCCGATTTACTCACATGTATATCCCTGCATTCAGATTACACTGCGTTTGCTGTATGTGCACGTGTCAAATCATTGTTTTCCGCTGTTTAGCCGAAAGTATATACATATATACACTTACGTTTTTATTTTTTTATGAGAAGGTGAATGACTCAGACATGCACACACACACTTTAAAATTAAAATCTATACGACTGTATGAACAGACATGTACAATGTTAATGGGGATATAATTTACTGTATTAGTTAATTAAATCTGTCGTGTTGATTCTAACTGTTACACGGATACACTGAGAGCATATCGAAAGTTACAGTGAATTATACTAGAATTGTCCTAAGACTGAGCAATAAACCTTTTGACAATTACGTGAAATATTATAATCATTTCATTGTTAAATATTTTTGATGTTTAATAGCTTTTATTTACTTTAAGGGCTCTAAAGTAAGGAAAAGTGTTTTTTAATAATCGCGTGTAAATAGCTATAAGAAGTGCTGAAAAAGCACAGAGTGTAAGCTCAGCCGTGATCACTTGACTGCTGCTTAATTAGAAGATCCGGTCGATCAGGTCCAAGCTCTTTAACGTTTATCCTTTCTTCGTCCGATTGCCTTGCGAAGGGGTGTTTTAGCAAAGAAATTATAAAATTTTCTCTCATATTTAGCTGGCTTCCACGTCAATCATTATTCAATACATCAACTAATTAATCTGCTGGCCGTTAAGACTCGTCGAAAATGGTCCAATCACATGAGCCCAAATATTTAAAACCAGTGCCATTCCCCAAAGATGATTTTAAAAAATCCAATTAGAGCTCAGCTTCAAATCACATGCTTTTAAAATATTTACGTGCCTACATAGACACACGTTTGCCCGGCGCCCCAAGTACATGAACACAAATGCACGTAATACAGTTTAGAATTTTTTTTTTATTGTAAATAAATTATATTAAGAATATACAGAATATTGTGACTAAATGAATTCATTTATTTTATAATTATTTTAATTTCTAATAAATTATTATTATTTTTAATAATACATAAAGTATTAAAGTAGCATTCCCTCGTCGAACTTTAAGGGGGCAGCGCTGCCACTGCAAGTGTTACGAGTCCTGTGTACACCCGTGGCCCAAAATTTTTAGAATGTCAAATATAAATTTCCCAAAGTCTGCTTCGTCATTGTTTTTAGATCTTATCGTCAGAAGTTACTCTGGTATACTGGAGTATAATTACAAGCATTTCATAATGTCCAGGGATTTGTTTTTTTTGACAATTACATTAAATTGCAAAGAGTATTTGCAGTGTTGACCCTTTCTTTTCAAGACCTCTGCTATTCCCTCTGGCCTGCTGTCGGTCAACTTCTGGGCCACCCCCTGACCGATGGCAGCCCTTTCTTACATGATCAGTGCTTGTATTTTGTCAGAATTTGGGGTTTTTGTTTGTCCACCCGCCTCTTGTGGATTGACCGAGTTCTCAATAGGATTATGGTCTGGGGCTTCCTGACTATGGATGTTTAATGCTTTGTTCCCAGAGCCACTTAGTTATCACCTCGTTATCACTTTTCCCTCATGGCAAGGTGCTCCATTATGCTGGAACAGTCATTGTTCATCACCAAACTGTTCTTGAATGGTTCAGAGAAGTTGATTTCGGAGGATGTTTTTTTTTAACTTAATTTTTTATTCATGGCAGTGTTCTTAGGCAAAATTGTGAGTGAGCCCACTCCCATGGTTAATGATCAACCCCACACAGGACTGGTCTCAGAATGCTTTACTGTTGGCATGACACAGGACCGAGGGTAGCTCTCGGCTTTTCTTCTCCGGACAAGCTTTTTTCTGGATGCCCCAAACAATACGGTATTTATCAGAGAAAGTGACACTACCCCAGTCCTCAGCAACCCAATCCCTGTACCTATTAGGTAAAGGTTGTTTTTTTGCTGCCTGTCTTAAAGGTAAACGCTGCGTTCAGTCCTGTGTCATGCCAACAGTAAAGCATCCTGAGACCATTCATGTGTGAGGTTTCTTCTCAGCCAAGGGAGCGGGTAAAAACCAAAACCACACCAGGCCATAAAGATTTGGAAAGGGGTCGGGAGAATAATTTTAACATAGTAAAAATTTGTAGCATCATATATTCTGGAATATCACATTAATGTCAAGTAAAGAAAATGCTTAAGTGCTTGTGACAGGAGTTGAGTCTTTGTGCTTGTAATGAATGAGTGTTGTCTCTTTGGTTCATTCCCCTTATTATAGAGATCCTGGACTTTGGTTACCCACAAAACTCTGAGACCGGAGCACTGAAGACCTTCATCACTCAGCAGGGCATCAAGAGCCAGGTTAGTAGTTATTACTATGAGGTAAACAGAGAAATGGTTTTTTTTTTTAAACTTGTTCTTAGTCTGCTCTACTGACTCTTGAGCTTGGTGAAATTTTGCAGTAGTTCTATCCTTAATGTAGATGTTATAAAGGCTAGTGAATTACGTGAGTCACTGCACACTGACTAATCTGTTATATTTTCTGTTTCCTTTCCATGCTCCATCGCCTGGTTTGACAATTTGCCCTTCTAGCATCACGTAAGTACACCCTGCTGATAAGAGTTAATGACACTCTAAAATGGTTTTTCCAATTCTTCCCACAGTTGATTTAACTTCATCTCCTTTTGCATCTGCTTCCAGACTAAAGAGGAGCAGTCTCAGATCACCAGTCAGGTGACCGGGCAGATCGGGTGGAGGCGCGAGGGCATCAAGTACCGTCGCAACGAGCTTTTCCTGGATGTCCTGGAGAGTGTGAACCTGCTCATGTCACCCCAGGGTAAGTTCTGTTGCTCAACTCAACCGGGAGGTTTAATTGATGTATTTGGTGATTGGAGTATTATGTTTGCCAATGTGTGTGTTTGTGTGTGTTTAGGCCAGGTGCTTAGTGCCCACGTCTCAGGCCGTGTGGTTATGAAGAGCTACCTGAGCGGAATGCCCGAGTGCAAGTTTGGCATGAATGACAAGATCGTCATCGACAAGCAGGGCAAAGGGGGCACTACTGACGACGCAGGCAAGAGGTGAGACTGAGACTGAACTGGGTTAGAGTAAACTAAATTAAATGGGGTTCTTTGTTAATTAGATCTCCGTGACCTTAGAACAAAAAACTATACGTAAAAAAACAAGCCAAGGCTTGAGCGGTGTAATGTTAGAGTTAGAGTGTCGTTATATTCTGTTCTATTTACCACCGATTAAGTGTATTTACCAGACTTTTATAGCCAACAGTTAAGGATTTTACACATCAGAGTATCCTCTGGTCTAATGTTGAGGAGAACTGTACGATGGGTATTGTAGACTGGAGTTGATAATGAATTGGTGTCGCCCACAGATGCCCCTTTTTCCACCAAGGCATTTCCAGAGCTAGTTGTGAGTCGATGCCCAATTTCAAACCAGCCCTCAGAAAAAACAACTGTTTGGGTTTTTAGGGGAATATCACGACCAACTAAAAGTTTGTGACTGCCATCTTTAAACAAAATAAAATAAATTTAATAGGCAGCTCAAGTGCCTTGTAGTAATGATGGTTTGATCCCAAAGTAGACTCTGGAGAGCTGAGCCACACAAAAGCCACATTAAAGTTTGTCGTTGTTGTTTTGCTTGTCACTTGCATGTTTTATTTTTATGTTGTTTATTTATTTACTTACTTAATGACGTGACTCTCTAGCCCATGGAAAACAAAGGAGGTTCGCTATTGAACCGGCATTAGCACCGGACATGAGTTAGCACCTGATTCACTTTGGTAAAAAAGGGGTAAGAGAGTGTGCTGTATTGCTTGCTCTCTTTCTCTCTCCTGACTTATCATTGCAATAGAAGTTGTTTTTCAGAAATTGCAGAAATCATAGTGCATGCTAATCCTTTCCGAGCAAAGATACAATAAAGAATAAAAAAAATTGGGGGGGTCATAACATAGAGTAAGAAAAGAGTAATTTCTTTTTCCCAGAAAGACTAAGCAGGCCTACAGTGAAGTGAGCAATCTATCACTTGTGTATTTATTTATTTATTTATTAATTTTTCACCCAATTAGAAATGGTAGAAATTAAAATACTTATGATGCCATCAGTACCAACAACACTCAGACTTGTGGGCTGTTCTGTAATAAGTTTGATTTTGTCCTTTTTCTCCATTTTTGTTTTTAATAAAGTTTGTGCTTTTTTTATGTTCAGCTTTTTTATTTTGTAATTTGCTTATTTTGTTTTCTTTTTTTCTGCTGGACTGCAGTCCAGAGTTAGGAGGCAGGTAGTATACCTCTCGCTCCTCACCCAGTCATCCATCTACAGCTTCTCCTGTATTAGTTTCTAAAGCCTCAGGTGTGTTTGTGTCATGTCATTTAAAGTCATCGTGTATTGGTCCTGATCTCGAGCCTGAAAGAGCATCTGAATGTTTCCAGTGTTCTCCAAATGCCGGACGTACTTCCTGCCTTAAGCGGTACAGCTTCTGTTCTGAGAGTTGTAATGTTTGATATTCTGTGTGTGTGTGTCTCGTGTGTATGCTTTGCAGTAGTGGGAAACAGTCTATAGCCATCGACGACTGCACCTTCCACCAGTGCGTGCGACTCAGCAAGTTTGACTCTGAGCGCAGCATCAGCTTTATCCCACCGGATGGAGAGTACGAGCTCATGAGGTTTGTATGTGTTTTTGTGTTTCACACACCATATGTTTAGACAGCACTGTTGGAGCTTGGCTGTGTGACTTAATCGACTCTTGTTGGTCGGTTTGATTCATTAAATTTACAGATCAGATTTCAGTTGAATATCGACTCGCACTAGTTTGATGAAATAAATCATTTTAAAACGGTTACACAGTCTGAAATTGATTTTCACAACTTGAGCATAAGATGCAAAATTCTTCTTTTTTGCGAGAGTAATGCTGCAGCTGCGTCTCTTTTTACGTGTATCGGTGGTTGGTGCAATACTGCCACCTACTGGATTGGAGTGGCAAGCAGAAGATCGGCAGGGGGAAGAAAAGATTGATTTGTACAGTTCATTACATTTAGGCAGACGTCCTTATCCGAAGGGACTTACATTTTTATCATTATACATCTGAGCAGATGAGGGTTAAGCGTCTTGCTCAAGGGCCACAAGAGGGACAACTTGGTGGTTGTGGGATTTAAACCTGGGACCATCCGAACCGTAGTCCAATGCCTTAACCGCTTATTTGTACGAGATATGATGTTTAAACGATCAACAACACAAGATACACTGCATTTCAGTTTTATTAAATACTTTTTGGAAACTTCAGAACCTGTAAGAAATGGAGCTGTTTGTGACAAATTGGTCCATAAATATTAGTGCTAATATATAATCAAATAGAAATTGGCGAAAAATTTGAGTTGAATCTTCAGTGTACTGTAGCTGTGATTCACAGTAAGTCATTGTGTGCACTGAGTGGTTTTAACATGCTGAGTGTGCGCCCTTCCTGTAGGTATCGCACCACTAAGGACATCATCCTGCCGTTCCGTGTCATTCCTCTGGTAAGAGAAGTGGGACGCACCAAACTGGAGGTGAAGGTCGTCATCAAGTCCAACTTCAAACCGTCCCTGCTGGCCCAGAAGATCGAGGTGACTAAAGATTAAGTTTTTAAATGTTTCTGTGCAGATTTTGTGCAAACATGCATTTTTGATAAGCCTGTATTTGAGATGAACTTGTTACTGTTTCACCTCCAGTTTGGTGTTATGATTGCAACTGCTTGCAATTAATTATCAGATTTTTATAATGAAATGTATAATATGGTTATTTACATCGTTTGTCTTCAGGTGCGCATTCCCACCCCGCTCAACACCAGTGGCGTGCAGGTGATCTGCATGAAAGGGAAAGCCAAGTACAAGGCCAGTGAAAATGCCATCGTGTGGAAGTGAGTCGCACCCACACAGCCCTTCCTGTACCAGCCTGTTCACACCCAGTCGGTAGATTTCCTCAGTTTACTTTAACTGTGTTTGTGTGTGTGTGTAGGATTAAGAGGATGGCTGGAATGAAGGAGTCACAGATCAGTGCAGAGATTGAGCTGCTGCCTACCAATGACAAGAAGAAGTGGGCTCGTCCACCCATCTCCATGAACTTTGAGGTCAGTTTAGTTCTTGGGTGTTTAAACTCATTTTACAGCAAAAGTTAGTTTATTATGAGTAAGTATTTTAAAGTTTCAACTAAATTTTTAGCATGAAATTATTTAACTATTATGTCAGCAGGTGTTGTTGCAATACTGCTGTTTAAGTGCGAGGAAAGCTCGAGGTTCTGTCACATTTAAAACACACACAAAACCACAACAGGCACGTTGACATCAGCAGTTTAAAAAAATATATATATCTGAATCCTTGTGTTGTTATCAGACTTGGTGCTTTCCTTCTAGATAATATGTGTAAATGGATTTTTTTTTTATGAGTTCATGAGGATTGTACTAAAAGATTATTGATTGTTGACTATTTATAATCATCAATTTACACTGATCCCCAGTCCATTATTTATACATAAATGAACAAAGTATTTTTTACAATTTCTTTTCATTATTATTTTTTATTTTTATTTTATGTGCTTAGGAATAATGAAACACGCATGGAGTTATCATACAGTGATTAAAAGAAGAAGTGATTCATGTATACTCTTAAACATTACCTGTGTAATATAATTTCTCCTTTAACACTTTATTTCTCCTCACGTGCACTCTGAGGAGAAACTACACACACTAAACTCGGGTTTCTCTCGCTCAGGTGCCGTTCGCGCCATCCGGCCTCAAGGTGCGCTACTTGAAGGTGTTCGAGCCGAAGCTGAACTACAGCGATCACGATGTGATTAAATGGGTTCGCTACATCGGCCGCAGCGGCATTTACGAGACCCGCTGCTAACGGCGGCCCCTCAGGTTCGGTCCAGAGGAGAGGAGAGGGGCGTGGCGGGACGCAGACGAGGAGAGATGAGTCAGCGGAGCCTCGCTGGAGGAGGTGCAAAAGAGGCTCCCCCTTAATCACTCTCTCTCCCTTCATTCACCTCCTCTTCCCGTTTTCCTGCGTTCACATTGACGACAATAAACAAAAGATGGATTTAAAAAATAATTGGTTATTTAGAAACAATGTCTAGTGGAGAAAACAAAAAAAGGTTCAAAGTAAGTTTCGCTATCTTTGATAATAAATATAAATATATATATATATATATATATATATATAAAAAGATGCATTTCACCTTCATTATGCATACTTACTTGCCTGCTATAAGACGAGGCCCCTTTTCCCATCGGGTCCACTCTCTTCCTCTTTTTAAGCATTCCAAACCCCTCGCTGTTCGATTAATGGAGGATTTTTAGGCTTATTCTTTATGTTAAGTGATAAGCAGTGAACCTGTGCTTCTGTTCTCAGGCCTCATCAGCGCTCTTTCTCACGAGATCATTTCCCGCTTGTGTGGTTCTACTTCCTGCTCTGGTGTAGCCAGCTAAACTACTATACTTCCTTTTTTTCCTTCTTTTTTTTCCATGAGTTTTTCCCTCTTTTTTAATTTTTTTATTATTTTTTATTAAACCCCAATCCCCAAATGTATTAGTAAGTTTTTGTTCCTATTTTGTAGACAGTTTTTTTATTGTACGCGTCATCACTCTTGCCCCAACTTGTATCACTTATCCTTGTTTATCTTCTCCTCTGTCAGTACTTTGCCTCCGATACAGTTTTTTTCATATGGATAATAATGAGGAAATGTCGTCTGCTTGGGTCTCTGATGTTTCACTTTTATCTGTGTGACCAAAATTCTCAGAAATGAGGAATTATGAACATAAAGTACTATTGCTAGAGTAACTCCAACTGTGTGTCTTGTGTATACAAACTCTATACACCATAAAGGGGTAAGAAATGACCTGCCAGGCTGATGTTTCAGCTTTGTGTCTGTATCAGAATTTTATTCAGGCTGGTTATGTGTGTGTGTGTGTGTGTGTGTGTGTGTGTGTATGTATGAGCGAAACCGAGCCTCTGTAAGCAGAGGGTCCCCCAACATCTCTCAGGAATCGTTCTAGGATGTTTACCAGATGTTTACGGCGGGCCAGCGGGATTCCTCCAGTGCACTGATATGTATCTTCCCATATTCCCATACCCTCTGAGAATTTTTTTTATGGCACAAATGTGGTGGAGGCACAGCAAGGAGCGCAGTTTGAAAGGAAAGGGGTAGTGGCATTTATTTGGAAGTTAATCAAAGCTCTGATTTCAAGGAAAGATTCTCTGGAATTTCTTTCAGGCCAGTTAAAAAGTAGAATAGGTCGAGTTCTGCTTTTCTCACTTTATCCTCTCAGTCGAATTCACAAACACTATTCAATAACACGAGTTATTAAAGAAAAAAAAGTTTTACCATTTCACTTTAGAAACTGCCAAGTACCTTCTCTGAACGCAGTCTTGAAGCTACAGTGATCCAAAAGACACTACACACTTTGCTTAAAAAGGTTTTTCTTAACCTTTCTGAGAGATGATGAGGGTCCTGTAGGGTTTGATCCCTCAGCTTCAGTGTGTGCTCCTCATATGGTAACTTTGTGATTGTCCTGTTAGTCCTAATAAAGAAAAGAAAAAAAAAATCATGAGACATGTGTGGTTTCTTTTGTTGCCATATTTTCTGAAAAATTTGTCACTTGAATATTAAGCATACCCTTTAAAATAAAAATGATTTATTTTATGCAGAAAGAAATTAAACAATGCCCCTACACAGGAACAGCTGGCTGATCAGGCTTGATGTCTAGCCCAGACTGAAGATCCGGTGCTTACTCAGAGTAAAACGCTTATCCGATTTGGACTCTAGCACCGGCCTCTGATCTAGACATAACACAGCATAAGCAGGAAAGTCAGTAGTGTAGTAAGTGTTTACTCTATACTTGTAATGATTCTCAAGTAGACATCCAATTAAAGTACAAATTACACAATAGACCTTTTGTGTAATAACCAAGTGTTGCGCATGTGTGCCATCAGTCACATGGTGTAATATTTATTTCCCAACCCTAATGATTTAAGTCCAGCCACTAATTGACATTTCATTTACTTTAGTCTGTAGCGGCGTTCCTTTTTCCAGTCAGGGACCCTTTTACTGTAAATACTTTTACATGATATTTAGACTTTTGGATCCATAGAGTTATTACTGAACTTTAATCTAATGAAGCACACTTTTATTAAAGCTGTCATTATGTCCGGGCTATTTATGAACTAGCTTGTTTTAAAGGTACTGTAATTCAAATTGAAGCCATTTCATTAAACTTACAACTGGTATAACTATATTTTCAAATATATCTGCATAATTAACTGGGATTTAATAAAAATCTCAGTCCCCCTGACTACACTGTCTGCACCCATCAGAGTCACCAGATTCACCACTGAGAACCCTGGTCTAAGAAATATGTTTATACTGGGAAGAGTGAGTTGAGGGAGCTGTTTCTGCAAAGGTAAACTGAAAAAAAAAAGAGTCACACTTGGATATCCTTGGACCTAATTCTCCCAGAACCACTCTTTTACAGTTTGAGTCCTAGAAAACATCAGGAAAGAAAAATCGCTATGTCACTATGATCACCCAGGGTCGGGTTCGCTTCCCAGCCAGGCTCGATTCCTGTCTCTGTGTGCATGGAGTGTGCATGTTCTCCCCATGCTTAGGAGGGTTTCCTCCGGGTAGTCCGGTATTCTCTCACAGTCCAAAGACATGCAGATTGGGCTAATTGGCGTTTCCAAATTGCCTGTAGTGTGTGTGCCCTGTCCAGGCTGCACCCTGCCTTGTGCCCTAAGCCTCCTGGGATAGGCTCCAGGCCCCCTGCCACCCTGAATGCAGATAAAGCAGTATAGAATATGGATTTTTGGATTTGGATGTTATAAGTTTGCTTATTAAAAAAAAAAAAGTTTATTATTTGCTTATTATTTTATTGCCATGTAACATTGCTGAGTCTAGATCTGACCAGTTGAAGCAACCACTGATCATAACACTGCCTCCAGAGGTTTATACAGTGACCACTATGCATGATGGGTAAACCATACAGCTGTTAGTCCCAATCCTGTAAATTCTTGTCACTTTGTGATTTAAAAAAATGCTCTCACTTTCACAATTCAACAGAGCTGTGAATTCTACTGTTGGATTTTTTTCAACGCAACTTTACCAAGAGGTGAAGTAATCCAAGATCATGGTTGTTTGTTTGTTTCTTTTTTTCCCTGTCCATGTTTTTCTGCAAAGTTAACGCTTTACTGCTACTTATCCCCGTTTTAATAATGCGTTGGACAGATCAACCCAATGCCAGTAATTTTAGCAATCCCATTAGTTTTCTTGATGCAGGCCAATAATTTGGCAGTGTATATATATATATACATTTGTGTGTGTTTGTTTAGGCTGACGTCATGGTCAATCGTTAAACGGGTACGGGAGCCAAAGGACGGTCCGCCTGATGGATCGATGGCCAATTAAACTCTCATCTCTCATGCCTGGTGAAAGGGGAGCCGCTGTCTTGCTGTTCTTTCTCTGCTTTGCTCTTCCACCTCCCTCTTCTTTTCTTCTCTGCTCTTTCCCAGAGTGAACGACAGCGCAGGGTCAAACAGCCTCCAGTTCCGCAGTCACCTGGAGCGTTGCCAAAGCCCCGGCCTTGGGCCAGAATGCAGGCCACAAGCTATGCGTACGCTTCTCAGGTGTCCTTCATTAAAGCCGTGTTTGTCTTGTCTTTCGAACATTCCGTAGGATACATTAATTCAGTGCTGTGAAAGCAATTTTTGGAAGGTTGATTAAAAGCCAGCTTTTTTTTTTTTTTTTGCTTACAAAGAGGTATCTTTATAATATTAAAACTAAAAACTGTTCCTTTTTGTAATTTGTACATTATTCTGAAATTGCTAATTAACCTATTGAGGTATTTTGCAATGATTGTTTTATATTCAGGACTCATCCGTCACACCAAGAAAGGCATTCTGAACTCTTATGAATTCTGACTTGAGTTGGAGGTCATTCAAGTGGACTTACACAAAGCTCTATTCATGTCAAGTAAATCCATCATAGGCTAATGATTTCCTCTTTCTCAATACTGGACTTCTGCATATAATTTTACTGAAACTTAAGGTACCATGCAGAGAGTAAGTACAGGCTTTCCCCCTGCAGCCCTCCAATGGTCAAAGAGTCTAGCAGGGTTAGTTAGAGCCCAGGGACCATTTAGCCAAGGACACCATGGTGTTGCCAAATGTTCACCTTCTTCTGCACTGTGGATTTTTCAGAAGCACAGTGTGTGCATGCCTAATGTGTGGGCCCTTTAAAATGCCAATGTCAGCCTGTTCTGTCTGGGGTTGACTTGCAAAACAGAAGACCACTAAAAGGCAAAAATGTTGACAAGGTGATTTTTAGTGGCTCTACTGTAAATGTTAACAGCGGCAAAGTGACATTTTGCACCCCAATCTTTCAGGTAGCACTTTGTTCACCTCTTCCCAGAGATATTTAGAAAAATAGTAGGTTAAAAGTGGTCTCTCAATCACACAGTGTCCTGAAGATCATCACCAAAAGTTTGACATTAACCATTCACTAGTTACAGCCGTTTTAATACACACATTTTGGAGGGTCATAAGTAATGGAATAGATGGCTGAAAAGCAGTTGCATGACAAAGTGTGGCCTGTTCCCATATTACTCCGTTACTAATCAAGGAGATAAAAGGTCCGGGACTTTTCTTGATAAAAAAGGACTTAGTGTTACATTTGCGTTTCGTTGCAAAGTTGCCATTTCTGAATGGTAAATGCCAATTTTGTCAAAACCCTTTAAATTAAAGCTAAAGTCTAGACTTCACTCACATCTCAAATGTTTCATTTCAAATTCAATGTGGTAGTATATAAAGGCCAAAAGGTAAAAAAAATATTTTTATTCCAAGGTTTATGGATTGTTTATGTTGAAACTGTCTCATTGTTGTTTATACATGCACGAAACGATTTAAGAGGCAGCATCTCATTTATCACTGCCAATCTGCATGAGATTTTTCCACTTGAAACCAAACATTTGAGTTGGTTCATCTTCATCTATATATATACGACTTGCTTGTTGTCTCCAGAAATGCATTACAACTGTTTAATTCCTAGTCTCAAGCCAGGACTTAGCATGCGCCCACAGTGCCAGGACTACCATTATAGTTTGCTGACCATGATATTACTGTGCTTGATTGGCCAGCCAACTCACCCGACCTGAACCTCATAGAGAATCTATGGGTTATTGTCAAAATAAAGATGAGAAACAACTGAAGCAGCAATACAGATGAGCTGTAGTCTGCTTTTAAAGCAACCTGGTCTTCAATAACAGCTCACCATTGCTGACTGCCTCGATGCCATGCCACATTGATTCAGTAATTCCTGGTAAAGGAGGCCTGAACCAAATACTGAGTGCATAAATTAACATACCTTTCAGACACTGGAAATTTCTGTATTGGTAATACTTTTCTGATTGATTTTAGGAAACAAAAAAGGTGTATCTAGCTTATATTACAGATTTTTTTTAGACTTGTTAAGATTTGTGAGTATACACCAAATATTATAAATTGTATTCCTATTTTTGTTCTATGTTTTTTCGTAATACTCAAGGTCTGCAGCATTTTTTGCAATACCAGAATTCCTGCAAATTTATGTACTTTTCAAGCTGATGTTTGTCGTACGTTAACTCTACTGTGATTAAAAAGTGTTTGGTTTCTCTTTACATCTCTTCTTTGCAGAACTGTATTGCGTTTCTCTTTTTTCAGCTACAGTATTTGCCAGTGATGTTTCTACCTTAGGTGGTACAGTGGCTTAGTGGTTAGCACTGTGGCCTTGCACCTCCAGGGTCGAGGTTGGATTCACGCCTGGGATCAATGTGCAAGGAGTTTGCATGTTCTCCCCGTGCTTGGTGGTGTTTCCTCCAGGTATTCCAGTTTCCTCTAACCGTCCAAAGACATGCAGATTAGGATAATTGGTGTTCCCAAATTGCCCGTACTGAAGTATTTTGCGAATAGTCTCTAGGCTACCCCAACCCTGTATACAGGATAAAGCAGTAAAGATGATGAGTGAGTGAGTTTCTACCTTAAAAATTGTAATGATCCCTAGTCACATGACTAAATAATTTTTTTTGGAAATGTTCAAGTCAAGTCAAGTCAAGTAGGCTTTAACCATATACACTTAGTGAAATGAAACAACGTTCCTCCAGGACCAAGGTGCTACATGGAACATAAATTAACAACATAAATTAACAAAAAACTAACTAGCTAACTTAGAGACCTAATTTGCTAGCTAGCTGGGAACTAAATAAATAAATATTGTTTATGATAAAATTACACGGAAAGATTTTTATTATAAAATAAGCAATATAAAAATATACATGTTGTATATATATATTTTTAAATATAAAAAAAAACAATCAAATTCGTTTGGTTTAATTAGTAAATCATAAACATTAACCTGCATCCTATGAAACCTCTGAATTTATGTTCTAACACATACATCTTCGAACCGATTCACACGAATGATTCACCTTCGAAGAGTCGTTCACGGAGGAATCGGTTCAGTGGTGAATCGCTCTCCACAGAGCTCCGGTGTCCGCGCGCTGGACACATGGCTGAAGTTAGGATGCGACTAAAACAGCGATAAACGCGGATAAGGTCGTCTCGGTGTGAGGACAAGGTGGAGGGTTAGGAACCGAAAGTTTTCTGTGGATACAGGAATAGACTTTTAGTTAAACAGTTTTGCAGGGTTTTTTTTTTCCAGTTTATTTTGGATGGAGGAGTGAAACACCCGGCGCGCGTGAGTTGAGTGCGGTTTAGAATAAACTCGCGTGCAAAAATATCGCGTTTTGTTAAATAATAATAATAAAACAACTTAAATAAACGCCAAAAGACTGTGTTTTGGAGATGCGGTGGATTTGGATAGTGACTGTGACACTGTTGGTGTTGGTGATGATGTTTTCTCTGGGCATCTGGAGGACGGAACAGGTAAAGCAAACTCATTAATTAAGTCGGTTAATCAGGCTGTGTGCGTTTATTAAATACAGTACCGAATATTATCGATATAACAATCTATAAGGGATAAATAGACCTTTATTCATTAAAAAAATATCTTTCAGTCCCTTAAGAGGGAGAAAGAGATCAGTTTACCCCCATGTTTTCTGTTTCATCCCCAGAGATCGAATTATATAAATAATAAAAAAGAATTATCGTCAAGTATCGCGATATTACCGGCGAGAAGTGATGAACAAACACCAATTTTAAGATTATTTTCCAAACTATGTTGGTGTAAACTGCAACTTTCTGCTTTTACAACCATAAAATGTTTTTCTTTTATATATATATATATATATATAAAGAAGGGGGCACGGTGTCGTATGGTTTAGCACTGTCACCCTTGCACCTCCACTTTTCGGGTTCGATTCCCGCTATGTTCTCCCCGTGCTTGATGGGTTTCCTCCAGGTACTCTGGTTTTCTCCCACAGTTCATGGATTCATAGGATTGGGACCTTGTCCAGGGTCTGCCCCGTCTCATGCTCTAAATCTCAGGGCCACACACACACACACACACACACACTTTCATTTACACAATATGGGCAGTTTGTGAACGCCAGTCAGACTAACCTGCATGTCTTTAGACTGTGGAAGGAAACCGGAGAACCCAGAGGAAACCCACCAACCACGGGGAGAACATACAAACTACACTACATGCAGGGAAGTGCAAGGCGACTGTGCTAAGCCACTGTGCTGCCCATTTGGGATATATTTATTGAAAAAAAATGATACATTTACAGTATAATAATATAGATTTAATGATTTTATAATGCTAAAACATAGACAATAACTGCTGACACACACACATCATTTTATACTTCATGTTTCACTCATAATTTATACATTTCATATTTATTTCTATTTTTATTATTATATTTTATTGTAACGTTGGAAATCTGTAAATTTGGTGATTGTTCATTCATCTCAAATTAGAACTGCAATTTCTCTTTATTTGCAGTAAAATCTCTCTATTTCTATTTTGTCTTATCTCTGTTTTTAAGCATTTCACTGCACGTTGTACTGTGTATAGTTGTGTACGTGACAAAAAACATTTGAATTAGATTTTTATTATTATTAATTTTGCCATTTTTTTGTTTGACTTCAGAGAATTCGATCACTTCTGAGAAACACATTTCAGCTTATTTTACTTTTGTTTGTTTGTTAGTTTAGAGAGTTTCCTTCAGACTCAATTTCACTGAGAACACCCATTCACTCATGAATATTCAAAAGCAGCGCCCCAAAAATCATTAATATTCATGAGTTGACTCACATACATTCTGAAATAAGGCTGGAGCGAATGACAGAATATGAAGCTAAAGAACAATGGATGCAGGAAATTCCAAAATCGGAAGCATCTAAAGGCCTTTTTATAGACAAATCCTCCCTGGATGACTTTCATAATGATATGTATAATTATTTAGCTAAGATTTGCTCATGTTTATGCTATATTTCTGTTTGACTGCTTGTTAATAAATAAAAAAGGGATGCAGCAGTGCTTTAGTCCTTCACACTGTCCAGCTCTCGCTCTCTCCTCTCATTTATATGCTCTGCTCAAACAGATCAGGTTCCAAATCCATCAATGCCATCATGCAAGCCATTTAACAGACTGATATCTAATTGAGCCGAGTTCCTGCCATAATTTGGTGGAACTGGATTTTTTAATTCACATTGCATTTTAGAAAAAGGAGTCTGGAGTTTGCCGTGTCTACAATAGTGTCCACTTTTCCCCACTGACCATTTTTGTTTTCTTGAGCCATTAATGAAATCATGTTTGTTTGTTTTTTTGTTCTATTAAACATCCATGAACACACAACTAATAAGTTTGCATGGAAATAAAGAAAATACTGCATCGGCCAAGAACTGATATCACTTAACACATCAATACTATTTTAAGGTGGGGTTTAATTCTGGATTCAGGAGTCACCTAAGTAGTGTGTGGTTTTTTTTTGTTTTTTTTGCTCCAGTAAATTAGATAGTTATTACTATGCTCAGTTTAAGGACAGGCATTTTCCACACCAATAAACCCTTCTTTGAAATCAGCATATCGTAACCTGCTGCTCCAAACCTCAGCAGGATATATGTTGATTCATTATTTAGTGTCATAAAACCCCAGGGAAAAATCAATAGCTTCAAGTCGTACTCGGCCGCAGTCACGCTGTCCTTAAAGAAATGTGCTGGGAATATTGGAACTTGAGAAAGCAGCAGGATCACTCCAAATTAATATGGCATTCAAGCATTTCAAGCATTTGTTTCTACTATCAAGCACTATGTGTAAGACATGAGGCTCGCATAATCAAAGATCATCACAGGCTTTTGAGGATTCATTCATAGTCCTGCTGTGGCAGGAAGCGCAACCTTTTTTTTGTTTTTTTAACAAAATGAAGTTATCCATTGAAGGTTCTTCCTGACTGGAGCGAGTTGGAAAGAAAAAAAAAGGTCACTAGAAAGTGGAGGAGTGAATGTGCTTTTCTTCACATGTGGGTGACAGATATTTCAGCTCTTACGAAGTGATCTGCAGCTGGGAAAATGAGGAGATGGAGGACTGAGGCTTGCAACAGGGATTTGGGTTCAACATCTGGGCGGCATTATTTCAGTGCCTCGCTTCCTTTCGGTAGCTCTTCTGCCCCATTTAGTTCTTTAAGCCTCTTTCATGGTTATGACTTTTTATGCTCTGTATCTTTGCCACCCTCTATCCCCCACCTTCCCAACCTGAGGTATATTTCTAGCATTGCATTCATAGTTTGTTTTATGAAGAGCTCTGCGTTTTGTCTAGTAACATTTGTACAAAAAATATACTGTGATGTACTGTAGGTGACTTGTTAATTAACATCAGCTAATTAGTTAGTTTACATGCTAATGACTGATGCCCTGGTGTCCATGTCTAAGATCGTAAAAGGGCCCTGTTTGTCACTGTCGCTGTTAAGGATGAAAGGGGTGCAGATGAAAGAGACGGATAGGGGAACGAAAATAACGGGAAGTTCGCAGTTTGAACTTGGGAATGTTACATGCACTTATTCAGCAAATATCAGATTTTGGATGTCTGCACTCCTACACTTTGATCTTTTCAATTGTGATTTAAAAATGATCCATAGTCTGGCTGTAAAATTGATTTTAATTTACCTTTAAAAATTAAAAGTATATTTTTTGACACATTTTTGCATTTTAATAGACTTTGAAAAAGCTTTCGTATTCCCTAATTAATAATGTTTTAGGCTGAGCCATGAATACACAGCGGTTTTAATTTTTCCATCAGAAATGAATCTTCGTCCTCTTATGGCTGCTTTCAGGGGACCAAATGGGTGAAAGTCTGATGGAGCAACATCAGGACTATAGGGAGGACGCTTTAACACCTCAGAACAAAGTTTTAGCAAAGTGTCGACATAGTGGGCAGAAGTGTATGGACATGCACTGTTATGCAAGATCACAATACCTTTGGAGAGAAGCACCCTGTTTATTCCTAAGTTCTTCAATAAGTTTCTCACTGTAACAAGCACTGTTGATTGTTGAACCTTTTTCCTGATAATGATTCAACACTGGCCCTTAAGAATCCCAGAAAGCTGTAAGCATCAGTTTTCCAGCTGATGGTTGACTTCTTTTGTACGTTTTCTTGGTCTGTAGTTGAAGATATTTCTGTTCCATACTTTGTAGTCCACTCTCAATATCTTATGTATAACAAGTCTGGATAGTTGTTGACTCACCCTTGTAGATGAAGTGCTCATTTTGTGACCAAATTTAGAAGCCAAGGTAAGCCATTTTACACAAACTAGAGTAACATAAGTTAGCTCCCATGCAAAACTGTTGACGTAAACATGATTTGATATGTTGCATTATCACTTTGAATAAGTACTGAATTATTTTAATGATTCAGTGATAATGTTTTTTTGTTGCGTCTTGGCCATCAGGGGTGTTGTGCGTCTGCAAGCGGAGGACCGAGAGAATCACCAGTTCGAGCCAAACGTTACGCCATTAACCCGCTGGGCTACAAGTGGCAACACTTCAACATCACCTACAAGTGAGAGTCAGGAAATATTAAGGAACTTATTTTTATAGTTCCTCCACATAACATACCACCATAAAAGTGTTAATTTGTTGATTAAAAAAAGAGTTGCTGTATGGAAGTAAGACATATTTGCTCATATTGTATAAGGCATGGGTGATGTGAACAGCAGTCAGTAAATGTGTCTTGTCTGTGCCGTCTTTCCTTTCTCCTGTTACTCTCCACCAGGAAACCTGAGATGGACAAGACACATTTCCTAAAAAGCATTTTTTAAGCATCAGACTGGACAGAGTGGACACAATCACTATATGATGCATTGATTATTGATAATTGACATGACTCTCCATAAGTTACAAGACACCACAGCCATTTTGTCCTTTAAAAGACCAACTAAGGACCAAAAGAAGTAGCAAGCCAAAAATAAAAGAACCTATTGCTTACTTCTAGGAAGCTAAATACTTAATGTAGGCATTTCTTCAACTTAGCATTAGTGAATGGAGAGGAGAGATATAGAAAAGAAATATAAATACATTATCCCGAACAAAAAGATAATGTGTTCTTAACTGATACAAATATAGATATTTTTAAGAAAGCTTGAAGAAAGGCTGTATCATGTGATTAAGACTAGAGGTGTGCACTGAGATCCTTATGTGGAAGCGAGTGAGATATGAAACACAGGAGACGAACAAAAAAACATGAGTATGTGTTGTCTTATTCTGGTTATGAACTTGAGTGATGTAACAGAGGTAAAGGACCTTTTAGAACCAGACTTCACACACCATAATGGAATTTCTACTGGGACTGAATCCAAATACAGTGTGGAGATGGGCCTACATCACAGACACACCATCTGCTGTGCAGGACAGCCCCCACATTGTTGTGGAATTTCAGAAGCCATGTGGCTATGGGGAGGTGCAAACAAACACCACCACACTGCTGCTACACCACGATCACCTCGACTTTTCACCCTCTTTGAAGAAATGGGAGAAGATTTAATGTAGTCTGTAGTTTAAACAACTGAGCAGGCACCCGCGTCATTAGCAGATGACGTCCATACCAACTGGAGACACTTTGCAGAACCACTCAACCTCTCAGTTCTTCTGAACATACCCAGTTTTTCTGCACTGTAAATAAAGGAACATTTGTTCAAGGGAATACGGGCCTGAACCCAAACCCATAAGAGATAGACCAATTTTTACTATACCTCATCCAGCAACATGCAGTTACCCAGGGGATGGCCCATGGGCATCATTCTTCCTGCCTTGATGTCTAGTGCTTCATTCCCAAGCTCACAGCCAGGCTTTCCTCCACATGTTTGAGAAAATCACAGCGTGTAAAGAGTGGTTCCGGGAAAGACTGGATTGGGTCCACTCTTCATGCCGCGTGATTGTTTTAAACTTGTGGTCCTGGGAAAGACTGGGACCCTGTGCTCGCTCCCCTGCTCAATAGGGAGATGCAGCAGGTCAACTATTTCATCGTAAAAAGAGAAATCATGACTTTCTGTGCCGTCATTCTCACCAGCATAGCCCCCGAATTTCCCAATTGAACACACTGGCCTGAAGGTTCTCTAAGATGGCAACCTGACGGGCTTCTCTGCATCACTTAATCCTGGCTTTAGTCTGACTAGCAGACAGCATGAGTGGTGGCGGCTAAACGGGCTGCAAAGATTCCAGCTTACCTGGGCCGTGAACCACAGTGGGAATAAAAATTCTGCCACCAATAAAGAGATTCTGGAGAACTTTGCCATGATGTCGGTCTGTATTCAGGCTTGAATCATGACCCAGGGATTCCTGTCCAGTGCTCAATGTATCATGGTAAGAGTGGTGACGGATGAACACACCACAGGATGACACCCTGTTTTCTGAGTCAGATCCTCACTTCCCTGCAACAATGAAGACTTGACTAGTTGACTGCAGCTATTTTTTCTACTTTCCCCCATTACCTAGGTCAAGCTGGTGTCAAACACTCATGCTCCTTTGCTGTCTGACCTCTGCTAGCTGTTGCACATAGGCAGTCTCCTGATCTGTTTTTAACACTATAGCTGTTTGTCTGGTCAAAATATTCGGCTAGACACACAAGGCCATGCTTAGGATGGTGGTAGAAAAAAAAGGGGATGCAAATAGGTCTTCCTCCCCTACATTGCCATTTCACCATCCAGAAGAAGCCACCATCCTTCACTGGCTTGACAAAATTTGAAATTTTCTTTCATGAAAAGTCCATGGGACTCCTGGTTGTGGCTAGGGGGACCTGGAAATAATCACTTTTTTGCCGTACTGCTCAATGATCTTATAAGTAAAAAAGCTGAAGAATAGATTGACTGGGTCAAGTTCACAACAGACCAGCACTGGCCTCCTCCCCTATTCCCCAGCCCCCCTTGCAAGTTTCTTGCCTCATGGCAGGGTGCATATGTCATCAAGCCCTCACTTAACCCACACTGCAGAGTCCTGACACCAGCATATTTTAAGAAAGTATCTCAGTTCTTTTGACCTTACCCCATTTCCTCACACTGTAAATAAACTGTAAAACATGCTTGGTTTTTTTTTTTTCTAAAAACCACCAGTTTTTGTCTGTGTTTCGGTCCATACTGCTGAGAGTCATTAGAGAAAGACAAATGCAAGTAATAGTACAGGGTCGCAGGAAGCCTGGAGTCTAGCATGAGGCAGGATACGCCCTAGACAGCATGGCAATCCATTGCTGGGCAAACACAAACACACCACAGAAAATTAGAGAATGACATTGAGTCTAATCTGCATGTATGGTAGGAGCAGGAGGAAACCCACCGAGCCTGAGGAGCATAAGCAATCCAAATTCCACGCACACACTTAAGGGCAGGAATCGATCTCTCAACCCTGGAGGTGTGAGGTGACAGTGCTAATCACTATGCCACTGTCAGATCATTTAAAATCAAATTGAGCTGGTGATAACTGGTAAGATTACAAGCCATAAGCTAAGTTGGCTTGCCACCTCATGTTAGTGGCTTTTTTATTGCTATCACAATTTGTCCCTTGACAAAGTAACTCAAATACTTACACTCGCCCATATTTTCTGCTTCCAACACATCAACTTCTGGGAACAAAAGATTCACTTGCTCCTTAATATACCCAACCCACTTTCAGGTGCCATTGTAATGACATATTGTAACTGTAGCTACTGGGACAAGGGCCAAATTGTGATAGCTACTGATGACTGGGTCAGAGCAACTTAAAAACCTGCAGCTTTTGTCGGATGTTCCCAGGCTTCAGTGGTCAAAAGTGGTCCAAGGAAGGCACAGGGTCGGGGGGTGACCAAGGCTCACGGTTGCACATTGGGAGTGAAGGCTGGACCGTGTAGCTACTGCAGCTACTGAGGAAAAGGTTAATGCTGGTTCCTGTAGAAAGACGTCATAACACACAGCTCATCATTGTTTTGGTGGTAAAAGAGGAGACCTACTCAATATCTTAACGGGTAGTCAGATTTAATGGTGATTTTATGCAGATTCTACATGGAAACACAAAATGTACAGAAGATAGCAAACATAGCTCATGAGTGTCTGTGGTCCAGCTCATAAAAAAGATGGCTATAAGTGATATTAAAATCTGTGTTGCTGTGTTTATTGGTGTTCTTTATCCTCAATATGTTTTGAACGAACTGAGTAACATCATCATCTTTTTTTTCCTAAAGGATCATTACGTTTCCCAATACGCTAAGCAAGGATGATACCCGTAAAGCCATCAGTATTGCCTTCAACAAGTGGAGCGATGTTTCGCCATTGACTTTTGCAGAGATCACAGACCCCAACACGAGTGCTGATATCACCATAGGTAAGCTTGAAGGTGAAGTTATAATGCAGATTGAGATCTGTTTTGTCTAAATTATCTTTGTATCCTGGTCTCTATCTGCTGTAAAAGTTTATATCAGAGATTAATCCGAGTCATCTTCCATCAAATGCTACTGTATGTGTCCCTTAAAAGATTTTAAGCAAGCATCAAGGATGATTATCATGTTGTATAGAATTGTATTTGGGGTAGTGGTGGCTCTAACGGTTAAAGCTCTGAGTTTACTGATCAGAAGGTCGGGGGTTAAGCCCCAGAACAGCCAGGATGCCCCGGTTGAGGCTTTGAGCGACGCCCTCTTAACCTTATCTTCTCCAGCGGTACTATATCCTGGCTGACCCCAGCTTCCTAACCGGGATATGCGAAACCACTCAAATGAACAATTTATGTACATAGCATAAAAATTTGTGTGCATAGGTAGAAAAGTGGGTGTATGCTTGTTTGGTACTGATGTATTACACTTAATAATTGTAAACACTTTTCATAATGTACTATAAAAAAATGCTCACTGACCAACTCTAGGTCTGTTCCTACACAGGTTTCTACATGTTTAATCACACAGACTGCTGGTGGTCTCCACTGCACCCCTGCTTCGATGGGCTGAACGGAGAGCTGGCTCATGCCTTCCTGCCCCCGAGAGGGGAGATTCACTTTGACAACCACGAGTTCTGGATCTTGGGCAAATCTCGTTTCAGCTGGAAACAGGGTACATGTGGCAGACATTGTGAACGTTACATGATGATGGGTTATGTAGACTTGTAGACAGTTGAGACACATGAGCAGATAAAGCTTAATGTGCTGTGATTTGTCTATGCTTGAGACTTCTTTAATCCAAGAATAGAGTCCTTGAGGCTATTTCGAGATCTCATATTAGATGGATAAAAACATACAGAGATGTGTAAATTTGTATAATATTGAATTATTACTTTATTGATGCTGAAATTTTGGCATTAAAAGGTCAATGTCACTAATCATATTTCTAGTTTTTCTTCTACTGGAATTAATGGCCAATTTTTTATCCATTTTCCTGTTATTTCTACTCCTTCACTTCTCCATGCTCAGGTGTATGGCTGAATGACCTGGTTCAGGTGGCAGCTCATGAGATCGGACATGCTCTCGGTTTGTGGCATTCACGTGACCCCGGTGCTCTGATGCACCCCAACGCAACATACACGGGACAGCGAGACATCGCTCAGGATGATATCTGGGGAATTCAGCGTCTTTATGGTAAACCACTCTGTAACTAACTCATATTTATATTTATTCATTGATTATTTTTTTTTTATTAAGATTATCCATCAGGGCTAACGGGGCAAGAAGCTTTGGTCAAAAGTGCAACTGGAATTCCTTGGATTTGCAGTTATACTGACTTATTTGTACTTGTACCTTCTTGTGTTTAGTACAGAACTTTAACTGCTAAGCAGTATCTTGAAAAACAATCACAGAGGAGATCGGTGTGGTCCACTGGTTGTTGTTTTTATAGTAGGCCTAAGATCTTCAGTTTGGCAACAGGCCACTTCCTTCAGTGCTCTTCATTGAGGGGCCAGCCTAGTAAGGGGGAGGTCCTAATACACGAGTTAGACACATTTGTGGAATGTTTATTTTAAACACTGAGTGAACAAATACGAGACAAGCTCAAGACTTGGCATCGCACCCAGGAAGGAAACGAATGTAAAACAAAGAACTACTGATACTGATGAAAATATAACAGCGTAGACATCTGGCTAGAACATGTAACAAGAAAATACGTACAGGGACGAACGAACCGTGAATCTACAAACATTTGTAGATGTAAAAATCGCGGAAGTAGCTTATACAGTGGTGTGAAAAACTATTTGCCCCCTTCCTGATTTCTTATTCTTTTGCATGTTTGTCACACAAAATGTTTCTGATCATCAAACACATTTAACTATTAGTCAAAGATAACACAAGTAAACACAAAATGCAGTTTTTAAATGATGGTTTTTATTATTTAGGGAGAAAAAAAATCCAAACTTACATGGCCCTGTGTGAAAAAGTAATTGCCCCCTGAACCTAATAACTGATTGGGCCACCCTTAGCAGCAATAACTGCAATCAAGCATTTTTGATAACTTGCAACGAGTCTTTTACAGCGCTCTGGAGGAATTTTGGCCCACTCAGCTTTATTTGAGGGTTTTGTAGCATGAACCGCCTTTTTAAGGTCGTGCCACAACATCTCAATAGGATTCAGGTCAGGACTTTGACTAGGCCACTCCAAAGTCTTCATTTTGTTTTTCTTCAGCCATTCAGAAGTGGATTTGCTGGTGTGTTTTGGGTCATTGTCCTGCTGCAGCACCCAAGATCGCTTCAGCTTGAGTTGACGAACAGATGGCCGGACATTCTCCTTCAGGATTTTTTGGTAGACAGTAGAATTCATGGTTCCATCTATCACAGCAAGTCTTCCAGGTCCTGAAGCAGCAAAACAACCCCAGACCATCACACTACCACCACCATATTTTACTGTTGGTATGAGGTTTTTTTTCTGAAATGCTGTGTTACTTTTACGCCAGATGTAACGGGACACGCACCTTCCAAAAAGTTCAACTTTTGTCTCGTCGGTCCACAAGGTATTTTTCCAAAAGTCTTGGCAATCATTGAGATGTTTTTTAGCTAAATTGAGACGAGCCTTGATGTTCTTTTTGCTTAAGTGGTTTGCGCCTTGGAAATCTGCCATGCAGGCCATTTTTGCCCAGTCTCTTTCTTATGGTGGAGTCGTGAACACTGACCTTAATTGAGGCAAGTGAGGCCTGCAGTTCTTTAGATGTTGTCCTGGGGTCTTTTGTGGCCTCTCGGATGAGTTGTCTCTGCGCTCTTGGGGTAATTTTGGTCGGCCGGCCACTCCTGGGAAGGTTCACCACTGTTCCATGTTTTTGCCATATGTGGATAATGGCTCTCACTGTGGTTCGCTGGAGTCCCAAAGCTTTAGAAATGGCTTTATAACCTTTACCAGACTGATAGATCTCAATTACTTTTGTTCTCATTTTTTTCTGAATTTCTTTGGATCTTGGCATAATGTCTAGCTTTTGAGGTGCTTTTGGTCTACTTCTCTGTGTCAGGTAGCTCCTATTTAAGTGATTTTTTGATTGAAACAGGTGTGGCAGTAATCAGGCCTGGGGGTGACTACAGAAATTGAACTTTTAACTGTGATAAACCACAGTTAAGTTATTTTTTAACAAGGGGGGCAATCACTTTTTCACACAGGGCAATGTAGATTTGGAGTTTTTTTTTCTCCCTTAATAACGTAAACCTTCATTTAAAAAATGCATTTTGTGTTCAATTATGTTATATTTGACTAATAGTTAACGTTTTTTGATGAGCAGAAACATTTAAGTGTGACAAACATGCAAAAGAATAAGAAATCAGGAAGGGGGCAAATAGTTTTTCACACCACTGTATGTATTGTACAAAAAAATAGACAGTGCACTGCACCAGAAACCAGTATTTACAATTATATACAACATTTTAGTGTGGATGTGAATATATAAAATGTCCAAATGTGTGTGTGTGTGTGGGGGGTGCGAAATTTTTATAGAGTCCAGTACAGCTCTCGTGAGAGTATAATGCGGAAAAAAAAAATTGCTTTACATTTGTGTTGAAGGTGTATAACACCCCTATCTCTTCTACGTGGTTTGACTCACGGTAAGACATGGTGTTAGGTACCGCAAGTGACCGCCTGGTGTTCTGTGAGGTTCCACAACTCCAAAGAATTAAGCATGTCTAATTTTTCACATGGAAAACTCACATTAAGGTCTTTTTGCTAGAAATATGTTTTTATGTTTTATACCACAACACTCCAGGAGGGACATTTTGCTTCTATTCCTGATTGGTCTATTCTCTCTCCAGGCTTTACTTCCATGCACTGGGTGTCTGACTGCAGAAGGGTCACTGATTTGTATAGATATGAAAGAATCTAATCAATCATAATGCAGGAGACGGGATCTCTCTAAAAAGACAGGAAGCCCTAACCTAACCTAAAAGCTGCAGATAAAACACTTCCTACTTCTTTGGTTAAATTCCTGTTGGATTAAACACTTCACACATGAAATAATTTCGATTAGAGATTTCAGTTTAACTGTTTAAAAGGACACTGATATGATAAGATATGTTGTGAAGTGTTTATTCCAACAGGAAGGTTGTGAAGGTTGAGTTTTTGAATCTGATTGGTCAGAAGGTATGGGTTAAATTAAATGGCTATGATTTAGGATGATAACAGGGATCCATTAATGTGCTCATTCTAACACTTGACTGGTTTTATAGTAACAACTTTGGCTCCATAGAAGTCATTTACTTTTGAATAGAGGATACACTCTAATCTAAAACTATTCCTTAATGGATTTAATTGGATTTAACTCATCCTACAAACATTCCATAACACTAAATGTTACTATACATGATTAAAAAGCACAAAGTAAGTAAGAGAATAATTGTAAGTCAAATTGTTTCTGTGGTAAGAGAAAGGAAACACTCTGGAACATGGTTTTATGGGAAAAATAATCAACTTTGAGGTGGTAAAATTAACTCCACGTATACCCTGGCTGGATGTGGATTATGATGTTATTCTATGCTATTTCTTGTTGTTGTTGTTTTTTTTCTCCTTTTTTTCAAATAGTCAATTGTATTATTGTAAATGCATATTTTTATGTTGTAAGTGTTCTCTGCATGGGTTCATCTATTTCTCAGGTTCCCATTCTTGTATGAAGACCGATCCACATACGTATAAAACCTGCATGCATGTGTTTCCAGGCTGCTTGGATAAGAAGCGTGTGTGCGACCCCTGGGCGCGGTTAGGCTTCTGCGAGAGTAGACGGAGCTTCATGAAGAAACACTGCCCTCAGCGCTGTGACCTGTGTTACGGTGAGATTCTGTCTGTAAAATCTTAAGCGTTTATTGCGATTATTTTTAGAGTATAAAACATTTTGGAATGTAAGAGAGTTGTGTGCACCTCAGAGCCCCCGGAAGCTGGGTCTACTCCCACTCCTCCTCCTGCCAACGTCAAGATCAAGATGGTGCCTCGGGGAAAAGTCGTGGGCTTCCGCTGTGGGACCAAAAACACAAAAGTGCCTCCAAAAGTCAGGTAGTGCATATATTTACCTTGGGTGGAAAAAAAATCTTGGGTGGTAAAAGTCAAATTTGACATTTTTTACTAAAAATTCTAATCTGTTTTTCTTTGAGTTACGAACTAATATATATATATATATATATATATACAGTGGTGTGAAAAACTATTTGCCCCCTTCCTGATTTCTTATTCTTTTGCATGTTTGTCACACTTAAATGTTTCTGCTCATCAAAAACCGTTAACTATTAGTCAAAGATAACATAATTGAACACAAAATGCAGTTTTTAAATGAAGATTATGTTATTAAGGGAGAAAAAAAACTCCAAATCTACATGGCCCTGTGTGAAAAAGTAATTGCCCCCTTTTGTTAAAAAATAACTTAACTGTGGTTTATCACAGTTAAAAGTTCAATTTCTGTAGTCACCCCCAGGCCTGATTACTGCCACACCTGTTTCAATCAAAAAATCACTTAAATAGGAGCTACCTGACACAGAGAAGTAGACCAAAAGCACCTCAAAAGCTAGACATTATGCCAAGATCCAAAGAAATTCAGAAAAAAATGAGAACAAAAGTAATTGAGATCTATCAGTCTGGTAAAGGTTATAAAGCCATTTCCAAAGCCTTGGGACTCCAGCGAACCACAGTGAGAGCCATCATCCACAAATGGCAAAAACATGGAACAGTGGTGAACCTTCCCAGGAGTGGCCAGCCGACCAAAATTACCCCAAGAGCGCAGAGACAACTCATCCGAGAGGCCACAAAAGACCCCAGGACAACAACTAAAGAACTGCAGGCCTCACTTGCCTCAATTAAGGTCAGTGTTCACGACTCCACCAAAAGAAAGAGACTGGGCAAAAACGGCCTACATGGCAGATTTCCAAGGCGCAAACCACTTAAGCAAAAAGAACATCAAGGCTCGTCTCAATTTTGCTAAAAAACATCTCAATGATTGCCAAGACTTTTGGGAAAATACCTTGTGGACCGACGAGACAAAAGTTTAACTTTTTGGAAGGTGCGTGTCCCGTTACATCTGGCGTAAAAGTAACACAGCATTTCAGAAAAAGAACACCATACCAACAGTAAAATATGGGGGTGGTAGTGTGATGGTCTGGGGTTGTTTTGCTGCTTCAGGACCTGGATGGCTTGCTGTGATAGATGGAACCATGAATTCTACTGTCTACCAAAAAATCCTGAAGGAGAATGTCCGGCCATCTGTTCGTCAACTCAAGCTGAAGCGATCTTGGGTGCTGCAGCAGGACAATGACCCAAAACACACCAGCAAATCCACCTCTGAATGGCTGAAGAAAAACAAAATGAAGACTTTGGAGTGGCCCAGTCAAAGTCCTGACCTGAATCCTATTAAGATGTTGTGGCATGACCTTAAAAAGGCGGTTCATGCTAGAAAACTCTCAAATAAAACTGAATTACAACAATTCTGCAAAGATGAGTGGGCCAAAATTCCTCCAGAGCGCTGTAAAAGACTCGTTGCAAGTTATCGCAAACACTTGATTGCAGTTATTGCTGCTAAGGGTGGCCCAATCAGTTATTAGGTTCAGGGAGCAATTACTTTTTCACACAGGGCCATGTAAGTTTGGATTTTTTTTCTCCCTAAATAATAAAAACCATCATTTAAAAACTGCATTTTGTGTTTACTTGTGTTATCTTTGACTAATAGTTAAATGTGTTTGATGATCAGAAACATTTAAGTGTGACAAACATGCAAAAGAATAAGAAATCAGGAAGGTGGCAAATAGTTTTTCACACCACTGTATATATATATATATATATATATATATATATTTTTTTTTTTTTAAATCCACATTCCACAGTTGAAAATAAGGACAGAAAGTAAAAACACAGCTAACATGACTGATGCACTGACACTCTGCCTGACTGAAAAAAGTCTCTCACACTAACATTTTCTTCAACCACCTTTAGGTTTAATTGCAGTGTACAATTAATGCTCTTACTTTCACTAAAAAACACTATAAAGCTTTTTTCTGTCAAATCTTTTATAATGAGAATTCACCAACCATTATGTGTTATCTCTGATCATGGTCATTTCTGATGTTTTTTTTGTTTTTTTCGACCACTAAGTTGACAGTTCTGTCATTGCCCTTCCAGGTTTTAATAATCAGTAGGACCGTTTTTTCTTTCTAATCTTAGTTGTTTTCGTTGCTTGGTGTAGGCCCTTCTGAAAAGGTGACTTTTATTTTGGCCAGGCAGTGTATATAAGGAATGAGCGTTGGTAGCTCAGTGTTGGGTCTCTCGCCTGCCATGAGGAAGCCCCGGGTTCGATTCCCAGCCAGTGCCCAATCCCCAGCCACTGGATGCAGGCTCGGTTCCAAGCCCGTATAAAAATGGAAGGGTTGCATCAGGAAGGGCACCCGGAGTAGAACCTGTGCCAAGTTGTTGTGCGGATCGGATGGTACACTGTGGTGACCCCTCGACGGGAGCAGCCGAAAGACTAACAAGTGTATATAAAGAATAAAGAAATGAAAGCAGCTGCCATGCAAATTCCTGTATAAGCTGTTACTATACAGTCAGAGCCATGCTGGTAGAGAGCATTTCTACTTTACTTTCCAACAAGCTGCATTGTTGTGCTAGTTTATTGCCATTTTAGATCAGCGCTGGTTTAAATGATAGTTTAAAAGGGTTTTTGTACTTTTAAACACGCATGGATAAAGCAGTTACAAAATTTATTTAAAAATGAATAAGTTGTACTTATTTTCTCTACTGTACAATATAATACTGTATATGCACATATATATATATTTTACCCCCCTTTGGGATCATTGAAGTATCTGTTTATATTTTTATATATCATATTACCTATCAGCATAGTCTAGTGTTTAGTATCCAACAACTTCAAATCACTGTGCTCTTCAACTCGTCAGGTGGTATAAAGACGGAGAACAGCTGCTGACCTCCATCCCCGGCTACATCTCCATCAAAGACCGTAACCTGCGCATCGTGGCTAACGAGTTCAACGAGGGAACATATACTTGCCAGATCCACCGGCGTGGCAGTGTCATTTCAGCTAACTCGTGGGCCATCAGGCTGAAACCGGAACGTTCCTCGAACAACAGTTGATGATGGAGTGACGGAGACCTTACACTACCTCCTGCACTCTCGACCCCTCCGAATGAGTCATTACCTCACATTCAGGCTCTCTGTGGAGGATTTCATGGACTGGAATTATTCAGAAATGCTTCAGAAGACTCGAGTTGAAACACAAGGGAGTAACCTAAGCATTAAGGGGTTTTTTTTGTTTGTTGTTTTTCTTTGTTTTTTTAAATAAGTATGGATATTATTGACTTATTACTTTGTTTCTTTACTGGACACAAGTTTTACAAAGAAGTACTTTTTATTCTTTGAACCTCATTACAGCAAAAGTAGTGACCTAAGACAGAATTAGCAGTTATAGAAATGTCTTTATATGAGAATATTTTTTTTTGTGTTTATTGCCCATATGCAGTAAAGAACATACTGAAGATGGCTGTTCTCACTGAGAAAAAAGAATAAGTGAGGTAGACACTTTATCACTTTATAAGCCATTTTGGAAAACATAGGGAAAAGTAAAGATACGGGAAAGAAAATACAGTAATAGAAAGTGTTACCGAATCTCTACAAACATTCACACAGGTAACGTTTTTGTATATATTTTTCATTAAATATATATTTAAACAGGTTGGTCATTTTAGTACTATGAAAATATCTCTGCCTTTAGGATTTGATTCCATGGCCGGGAATCCCACAGGGGTGTACTCTCAGTGCCGGCCCCAAGCCTGGATAAAAGAGTTGCATCAGGAGGGGCATCTAATGTAAAACCTGTGCCAAAGCAAATATGCAGACTGGATCATTTGTTGTAGTGACCTCTAACGTACTGTATATCAGAATTTGATGTTCATGTAAGGGGGATAAAGTCACCAGGGGACTTTTAAATAGTTTACAGCAAGCTACCTATAGGATTATAAAGAAACTGAAACATTTTACCACTTCAAATGCAAATATATAAATAAATGTAAAAAAATCAATTGATTTTGGAGTCAGCGTGGCGATAGATAAATCGCCACACAACAGAATCATGATGCGTAACTGAATCAATCTTTCCCTCCCATCTTTAGTATTTAATACTAATGTTGCCGCCTCACAGCTCAGGTTCCTGCTTGTGTGGTGTTTCACATGGTTTCCTCCACACTCCAGAGACATGCCAGTAGCTGGTTAAGCTATACTGTATTGCCCCATGTATAAATGAGTGTGAATAGGCTGAAGGTTAAAGGTGAAATAGGTATTAAAAATAAATTAATGAACCGCCAGGTTGCCCTATAAAACTTGTAGGTTTATAATTACTGTACTTTTGTTGTGCAACACGGCAGAGGAGTTGGTAGCGTTTCCACTTCACGGCTCAAGGTCCTGTACAGTCTGTTCAGATGGTTTACCCAGGGACATGTGGGTTTCCTCACTTCATGCGTTACAGTCAGTGATTATGCTATATATATATTCAGACTGGTCTGTAAGTTATTGGATACTGATTTAGTTATTGTTATTTTAGTTATTTACTACAGTACATGGGAATTTCAATTAAATAATGAATATGAGAATGGTATAGGGATTGCATCATTTTGGATATGCCAAAATGTGTGTGTGTGTGTGTGTGTGTTATTCCTTCATTCTTCCACTTACAAGTAATCAGACAAAAATTCTAGAGTTGATTTCAAGTTCAGCATTTGGAATCTGTTTCCATTCCTGCTGGCAAGATCAAGTCCAAAGCATTGCCCCTGCCTGTGATGCAAACCATCATTAGATAGAAAAATCAAGAGAGTTACACTGTATTGCCGAAAGTATTTGCTCGCCTCCCTTCACATGCATATGAACTTGAGTAACATCCACATCCTAATCCATAGGGTTTAATATGATGTTGCAGCTATAACAGCTTCAACTCTTTTGGGAAGGCTTCCACAAGGTTTAAGAGGGTGTTTACGGAAATTTTTGACTATTCGTCCAGAAGCGCATTTGTGAGGTCAGACACTGATGTTGGACGAAAAGGCCTGGCTCGCAGTCTTTCCTCTAATTCATCCCAAAGGTGCTCTATCGAGTTGAGGTCAGGACTCCGCACGCCAATCAAGTTCATCCACACCAGAGTCACTCATCATATCTTTATGGACCTTGTTTTGGTGTGCAGTCATGTTGGAACAAGAGGGGGCCATTTAGACTGTTTGCAAAAGAAGAACATAAGCGAGAGCTTAGGAACATCAAAAGGCAAAGACAGAAACAGCAGTGGAAGATGACAGAATTCTTTCCCTGGTAAAGAAAAACGTAAAAATTGGCTGGATATCTCTCTTACGTCAATAATTAAGAGAAGACTTCAGAGGGTTAATGTAGACTTTTTACCACTAATGTAAAAACAGGAAGATCAGACGAGAGTTTGCCAAAAAAATTTGGAAAAAGGGTTCAATTCTTGCACAACACCCTATGGACGGACAGATGAGACCAAAATTGGCTGACAGGATTCATTCTGAAGTGCATATGCTCGGATTCAGCCAAATGCTTTAAAACCCATTTCGCTCCATAGTACAGATGGACAATGACCTAAGGCATACTTTGAAAGACTTTCTTAAGGAAAAGAAGTAAAGTTTGTCTGAAATGCCCGAGTCAGTCACCTGACCCGATTCCAGCTCAACTCGCTTTTTTCACTCGAAAACAAAGATCCCCGGGAGGAAGCAGGAACAGAGGACAGCAGTAGTAAAAGTCGTCGGTCATAATTTCACCAGGTGAGAAACCCGCTGTCTGGTGATGTCTATAGGTTCCAGACTGCAGGCAGACATTTACTGCAAAGGATTTGCAATAAGGTTTTTTTAAAAAAAACAGGAGTGTCCAAGTTGAGGCCCGGAGAGGCCGGGGTCCAACAGTTTGGGGATTTTAATGCTCAGACACAGCTGATCAAAACTCATCGGATAGTTGCCAGGTTGGTAAGTTTATTGACAAACTGTGCTGAATACTTGAACACCCCTAATGAAAAATGTTAATTTTGTTTATGATCATTAGTTACATTTGGTCCCTTAAAAAAGGTGCTGTAATTTCTATAACATTTCCATATCTAGATGTAAAAATTCCCTTCAGACAAATCTTTGCACTTTAAGCTGAGCTCATTTATATTATTTAACTCGAACCCCATGTGGTGGAAGCAAACGAGTACATTTTTAAAGGCGGACCTGACTGCATATACAGTATTTATTCGTGAACATTCATTCACCAACACCACTTACACATTACAGGAACTCAGCTGGGAGTTATTGACACGTCCCCTGTACAGTCCTGACCTCATAACAAGCCATTTTCATGTTTGGGCCATTAAGGGATTTCCTGGGAGGCCAGTGTTTCAGATTTCAAGCAAGCTCCTGTGTAATGAGAACTTTTCACATTGATGGTGTTCGAGTACTAGGAAAATGCAGGGATGAGTGCATTAGTGTAGCAGGGGATTATATACAGAAATAAAGGTAGTTTTCATTCTCATAACCTGGTTCTGTTATTCTGCACAATCAAAAGTCCTGGATAAAAAACAGCTGACTTAACTTTGCAGTTTGATGATCAGTTTACTGTCTTCGCATTGCTTTACACCAAGCATCGGATAGAAAAATCTGGTGTTCTGTAAATGTCCAAACTCAGCACAACAGCTCTCCATTTACAATCCTCACTGCTGAATAATTCAACATTAACTAACAGAACATCATTTACTACCAAGCATTTTTCAGGAGACGACAATCCTGAAATCTAAAATTAGTGTGTGCTATTAAGCTATAAATAGTCTGGGTACTAAGACAAATGGTGCAGAGCAAAAGCCGGTGTCTATGTGTTCGTCCCTCTGCAGGCATCCTAAAAGAATTTGTAACAAGCAGAGCTGTGATAGAAAAGGATTACACTGATCATATCCATGCTGGTATGGTCATTGTGTGTTAGATTCCTTCTGCATTCCCACTGTCGGCTTAAATAAATCACACTCAGTCAGGCTCATGTGAACAATCATGAGGCAAATGCTTTCCAGGATTCCAGGATCTGTTCCATATTGCAGCTTTCTCATCATATTCAGGAAATAAAACGAGCCTCTTGAAATGTTTTAAGAATAGTTTGGCCAAAACATAAATACAAATACCACTACACATTCTCCCTTACGACAGATATAGCTGCCAAAATGTGTAGTGTTGAAAACGAAGAAGAAAGAAAAAGAGAATAATTCAGTGTGCTTAAAAGTTCGGATCAAAGCTCTAACTTTTTTCGATTCTGGGGAGATCAAGAGAGACTCCGGACTACAGTATGTGACTATGAGGGGAAAATATGTGATTCTGGTTGTTAGCTCTGAAATGTCTTTTTTCCCCCCCCATTTTTAATTTCCATAGACGTTAACCTAAACTGGACAACTTCATACAACGTGAGCATTGTGGCTCTGGTCCAAAAATAAGAAGCAAACATAAAACACGTCTTGGCTGAGTATATAAAAGTATATATATATATATATATATATAGGAAAGAAAAAAAAATCAGTTTCTCAAAAGGATTAAGATTATACATTTATTGTGACAGATTAGAAATTAAAGACACTGTTAAGCAAACCGACAGAATAATAAAATAAGGATCCTTAAAATCACTGTTTGGTCTTGAACATACATGGTTTGGCTTTTTGCCTCACAGTGAAACAATAATAATAATAATGTCCAGTTTTTCATCATGGCAGTAAATCCAGTGTTTTGTCTCCTATGTCTCCCTTACGTTAAGACAGTATGGAATGTTCTAACATTTAAAGGAACAGGTTGGCAAAAATAAAAATAGCTACCAGTTTAACATTTGGCAAACTTTATATATTAATACACAGACAATTCACATTAATACACGTCACTTGACTTTGTGATAACTACATGCAGACTTGTGTGTATGGCTTCTGACAGACTGGTAGCTACAAGTTTTTATGACTCGTTTGCTGTATCATCATTGTAGCATGACTTGTCGGAGAGGTACATTGTATTTCTGCCCAACCTGTTCCTTGTTTGTTTTAAGACGTGCAAGTGTGCAAGGAACAGCTAAAAACCCCAAAAAGTAAACAAAACAAAACGTGTGATGTGACAGTAACACATAGGATCACAGTGGTGTGCAGTGAGAGTCATACTAGACTTAACAACTTGTGCACGAACAAATGTGTATAAAAGACGCAAACAAATACTGATTAAAGCTAGAAATCATTTCTTCCCAGGAGTTCCACCTGATCCTTCATACAGTAATTAATGTAGCCCCAGTAGAGGAGTCCTCGTCAGACTCCTCCTCTAGATTAACTTAAAGCAGTGTTAGAGTTTAGGCCTCATGATCGACAGACAATCGGTCGCTGCCGTCTGGAAGTTAAAAAAACAGGAAAAGCACTTCTGCGGCCCTTTAGTCCTCGCTGTCCTCGCTGATGCTGTGTGTGTCGCTGTAGTGAGGAGGTGAGAGGGACGGAGGGGCCTTGGTGAAGAAAGGAAGACGGAAGGTAGGAGAAGGAGAGAGTTCTTCTCGTGAGGGGCTGCTGTTGGGGCTTTGTCTGGGGCTGATGGCCTGCAGCATGCGTCCTTTGCCTTCTTTCAGCATGTGCTTCTGAAAAACAGAGCGAGCGATACAAGAATTCAGGGAACATCTTATCTGTAGCAGAAACTAAAATTCAAGACTTTTGTCCATCATGTCCACCGGGTAATTTTAAAAACAGATGTTTCTATTTCGTATTTTAAAATAATTCTGTCCACACGACCTACATTTACAAAATATCTTTGTCCACATAAAAAACGCAAAAGACCCTGGTAAGTGCTGTTGGGAGCCGCCCTAATCAACAGTGGGCCAATCAGAAGCCTAGAAAAAACTTCATTACCGGTCCTGCTGTGTAGACGTCTGACTGAGTCTTGTCTAAAACCGCCGTCGCTGTCTGTCATCAATGTTTTGTATGTAGCAGCAGTGAGCTTGGTAGTACATTCAGGCACCCCTGTTCGTCAACATGATGTGTGAGTAACTGCACGTGTATGTATGTACACGCATGTAAACAGTCCAGTAAGCAATGTTAACACAGTCACTAGTTTATTGTAAAAGTCCACTATTGGACAAAATATCCTTGTAAACAAAGCTGACGTCAAATCAAGGAGATCAGCACACAGACACTGACATCATCGGCACACAAGATGATGCTCCAGCAATCTCAGATAAAAATGATCAGATAAAAATCTGCAGTTTTAAAAATACACAGCTACGTGTGGACATTGTGTGCGTGTATGTAAAACACATTCAATCCTTTTTTAATAGTTTATCCACGACTGTGCTTCAGGATGACGTTCAGATTTTCTGCCTGGCTTCAATTTATTTCAGGCAAGAAGTTAAAGAAAAAAAAAAAGGTGGGGGACAATCTTTACACGCCTCCTTTGGCATGACTCCTGGGCAGCATTTTCTTGTTTCCTGCTTTCAACCGGCTACAAAACAGCACTTCCACAAAGGGACATGGGGGGGCAGTAGGTAATTTGTGTATCTAGTTACAGACAGTGAAACAGCAAAAGTAAAATACTGTCGGAGAAAGGGAGGCCAATATACATTCAGCTAAAATATTAATAGACATTTTTGATACCCCGACTCTTAACTTGTTTAAAAAGGAGAACAATATAGAACAATTAATGTGTAAAAGTATCAGATTTTTTCAAATCAAAATTGTTCTTTAACAGCAACGTTTAAAACGTTTAGAGGTATAATTTGGGTCGATGCATTAATTTAACAGAAAACAAATGAAATCTGAATCAATGCAAAAATAGACTACAGGGGAAAAAAATATTAATTGGAATCATAAGAATAAGTAAGCTGATGTGTAAATAATTTAACAGACATCGTCAAGATTCGTCAATTAAAGGTTGGGCCACTAATAGTATTTTATCATGGCAGATTCAGTGGCGTCATCAGATATCTTATCGGTGCTTCATGTGGAGGTTTACAACTTTTTTAATGCTGCTGGTTTTATGAGTCAAGTAATACAATGTTAAGTAATTCATTTTTTGGGACGCTTTCCAAGCTGGCAGATCATCATGCTGAATGTCCTGAAGTAGGACACTCTTGCTGACTGTTTAAGCACACCAGTTGTCCAACAGGTAAGAGTCTGTTTATGTAGCTCAAGTAAAATATGTCTGTGAGGTTCACAAGTAAAAGGCGCCGTGTGTTATTAAAGTAGAAACATCTCAAAAACCACTTGTCTAAACTGAAAAAATAAGGTTTTTAACGCCCTCTAGTGGCTACATGATGTACAATTTTACCCCTATAACGTCCACATTGGTGAACAGACCCAGCATCAGTATGTACCTCCAAATGATTTACCCAATATTTTATGTATTTGTTTAGATTTATATCAATCCCGATATTTAGATATCCTTTACTATATACTTTAAGTTAGTTTAAATTTAAATTTATTCTCACAGTGAAATACATTAGGATAAAACTGTCCAATATGCAAAGCAAGAAATAAATATGTAGTGTAGAGATTTTTTCTTTCATTTGGCTTTTCCTTAAAAAAAAAAAAAAACCTCTAGCTAAATGGTCGACAGTTTAAAGCCTCACCAGTGCCCCGTCTGGCCCAAACATCTGCAGAAAGTTGCCGATGAATTCACGTGATTTCTCCTCCCACTTCTGGATCAAGTCGATGCTCTTCTCCTCCACCCTCTGCACAAACTCTTTACTCTTCTCCTCCACGTTCCGTACCTTCTGCTTCACCTTATCCACGCTCTCCTGAAGGTGGTACTTCTTTTCCTGCAAACATCACACGGTTTTCTGCACAAAGTCTCATTTCAGTTGTTTACTTACAATATTAATTTTTGAGGAAGGAATAAACCACCCCGAGGGTTGGAACTGGGTGACATTGAAATACTGTCTATCAGGCAATAGGTGGCCATAATAGTACTGAAGTGAGAAAGCAATGTTGCCACAGCAGAGTTCCTGGGTTCGGGTCTATGGTCTATGTAGAGTTTGGAATGACTGTTATACCGGCTGTTAAAGATGCTGGTTTCACTCACATTGATAAAGCTGACATTAAGCTCCTTAGCGGTGTAGCCTCTCTGCAGATTGCGTCGCACGTAAACATCGTAGTCACGCACGATTCGTGTGATGATGTCAGAGGTGGAAATGCCCTCTGTCCTTTGTGTGGGAGCAAACATGCCTGGAAATAGTACGAGCAATTTTAAGTTATTAAAATTAATATTAATTTTACAGTATTTATAATAAGATATAAATAGAGATTGCACTTTATTGTACTAATTATTCAGCTTGTTACCCACCAGCCTCCTTTATGTGCTTGTAAACGTCATCGCTCTCGGCTGAACAGTACGGAATGTCATCATGGGCAACAAAGTCAATCTGCATGACAAGGGATTTTTTTTTTTACATTACATTACATTATGCACAATTTCCTAAATCTTTACCAATTGCAATGCAAGCCAGATAATCCTTTAAATGGTCACATACTCTGTGTTCGGTCAGGAACTCCGGCGTCAGCGTCCACGGGGCGTCCCTGACCACCTCGTCCACGTAGCGACAGTGACTCACTGCATCGTAGCGCTCGTCCTCGTTCATGACAGTGAAACCTTTTAGCTTGTGCGTCAAAGTGTCGCTGCAAACTGTAAAAGAAGCAAAGTTATAGAGATAATCATTTTTCATAATAAAAGGTTATCCAGCTGGGAATTAAAGCACAAACTCCAGCAAAAAGAAAAGTGATGAAATATGACAGTTACTGTAACTGTATTACCTCTTGTGGTACTAGTGTATTTTTATAAGATGTGTATTTTCAAGTTTAGTTTCAAGCTGCTTACCACCTACGATGAGATGAGTGTTTGGAAAAAGACATTTAGCCTGCATCAGCGCTCTGGCGTGTCCAGAATGAAACATGTCAAAAATCCCGTCAGCATACACACGTACTGCACGGCCCACTAAAATAGGAAAAGGAAAAAAGAAATCTTCACTAAATGTGTAACTTATAAATTCTTTTATTTCTAAGGTGTAAAAATACACAGTGCAGTACATCTGACGCTTAACACTTTTTGACTTCTTCAACTCTGCACACCAATGGATAAGGACCAACACTGAACCAGCTGACTTGATGGTGATGCATTCTTAGTACGACAGTGACACAACACCGATGTGCTGAAAATGATCTGCTGTCCAAATAAATTCTGATTAACAGTGGTCCTGTGCAGGTGGTTTTCAAGTGATGGACGGTGTGAAGAGAATTAATGGAACAGCTGCAGTCCGTAATTGTATATACTCAAGTGTGCTAGATAATGTATGTGTGTTTAATTAACAATCCCAGCACAGTGAAGATTATTTTACTACCACATGTTCACTCACATACATAAAAGAGACAAAGGGAAAGAGATACTGCGTGCAAGCACCTTGTGTGCCACAGCGGGCTTCCTCAAGGCTAACACGAGTGTATTGAGTGGATATAACCGCCAGCTCATCAGAAAATGGGGCAGGTTCTGTCAGGGTCTGTAATAAAATACACACAAATACAAAATAGTGAAATCATTTTTAAGGTGTTCAGTGACAGCAGTGTTGCTGACTTAGCGAGATGTCACTGACCACTATGCTCCTAATGACCAATCACTGGTCGTCAGAAAAGACGCTTAAATATTTTCTAAACACAAATACAAGGGTCGTTCAAGTCAAACCAGGACTTGAGAGGAATGAAGGTGTAAAACCCACTGACCTTCACAGAAGTCTCATCAGTACGGTGATGAGACTTTAAGCCCCAATAAAACATTTGAAAAGTGACTCTGAACATTCAGCAAATGGAACACATTTTCCTTGAAAACTGATAAATAACTTGTGGAAATTACACATTTGTCTGTGGAAAGAGTACACACAATCATTCACGATCAACACCGCCTGCACATTGCAGGAACTCATCTGGGAGTTGCTGCCACATCCCCAATACAGTCCTGACTTCACCCAAAGCCATTTTCACATGTTTGGGCTCTTAAAGGAGTTCCTGGGGGGCCAGCATTTTAGGCAGTCCGTTCATGGCTCCGCCGTACTGAAAAAATATTTTCTTGATGGTAGATGGTATCCAAGCACAAGTGAAACGCTGGGATGAGTGCATTAGTGTAAATGGGTATTATATAGAGAAATAAAGGTAGTTTTATACTCTCATATCTGATCAAAAGTCCTGGTTTGACTTGAACATGCCTCATAGTTCAATTGTGGTGCCGTGACCAAAACTGACAACTTTCTATAAGAACTTCAACTCAATAAATACACTAATTTACTTTATTATGAAAAGAGGGGATTAAAAACAGAGCAAAACTCCATGATAAGAGTTGATCTAGGTTATGATTTCAGACTTCGGCCCTCACCGAAGTCCTCCGTGGGATTTTTCCACCTGGGTCATCCTTGTTCATATCTCCGTTTGGTCCCTCTCTCCTTCTTTTCCTCGTAAGTGCGGAACTGTGTGCCTCCATGACCTAAATATGGTAAAGTTCAATCACTTTGGTCAGCAGGGCACGTTACATCATATTGTTTGCGTCAGTGAAGGTTGACTAATATTTCAAACACTAATAAAGATCCTAAAAGAGAGGACACGAGCACCGCTCTTTAACATCCTCATGTAAAGGTTGTTCTTGGTAAACCTCTGAACGAAGTAAAAAGGAATGAAAACAATAAATAAATAAACAAAAATACATAATATAATTCCTTTTCTATAAATACAAGCTGTGTAACCAAAGAAGAGCCAACTTAACCTTACAGGAAAGTGTATTAATATGAAAGCCAACAATATACTGGTATATTGAACAGCTGAGTAACAGACCCTGTACTGAGGAGTAAATTAACTAACAGTACATAAATATTCATTTATACACTTTGTCCTGTGTAAAAGTAAGTAAACAGTTATAGTTTTATAGCATTACTGTTACTGACCCTGTTCAGAAGAGTTTAGTCGAAGAAGAGTCGCCTAGCCGTTGCAAACCGTTGACGCGAGTGTGTGAGGTGTGTGTGTGTATGTGTGTATGTGGGTGAGGGTGTGTGTGACCGCAAAGTATGATTCAGTAAGGTAACTAACTACATTTTTTTCCTCACATTTACACAACAAACCGCTGTTTTCGTTTCTTATATCACACACAACACACAGCGACACTCGGCTAGCTACTTTGACAGTTGCACAGGAACCGACTGCCTACTCTCAGCGGAAGTGACGACACAAAAACGACACGTCACAGGAAGTCTTAAAGCAAGCCGGAAGAAGCGTTGGGACGGTAGGAATTCAAAGTCAATTGGTTCATGGTTTAGAGTGTAAACTAAAGAGTAACTAATGCTAGATTGTCTGCGTGGTGTGATTTCTTGTCTCGCTGCGGGTTAGATATTTGCTTAGATGTTGAATCAGATATGGAGGACTAATTCACATTATTTCATCTTGTTGGATGATGAGAATGCTCTGGAGAAGGGAGGTTTCAGCAAACTTCCTTTCTCTTCCTACACAGACACTACAATAAATCCCACTGGCTCCATCAGTACATTCTTATTTTTTCCCCTAAAATGAGCATAATGCATCTATTTAGGTATTAGACTGTTTAAGTATAGATCAGTATTTTGTTTGGATGCTTATTTGATCCATTTTGCTTTTTATTCCTGAAATGTTCATTTTAATTCAAATTTTATTGGTCACATACATCAATAAATTGCACTAGCGAGCACAATTAAGCTAAAAAATATATTTTTTTTTTGTCTGCCGTGAGGAAGGCCCGGGTTCGATTCCCACCCAGTGCCCAAACCCCAGCCACTGGATACAGTGTCGATCCCAAGCCTGGATAAAATGGCAGGGTTGCGTCATAAGGTGTAAAACCTGTGCCAAGTTGTGGTGCGGATCGAATGGTAAACTGTGGCGACCCTTCTACGAAAGCAGCCAAACGACTATAAACAATATAAAAATAGAAATTTTCAATACCAGTCGGAAAAAATAATGAAAAATTGCACTTTTGCGCAATTAAACTAAAAATAGAAATTGTCAATAAAAGTTAAATAAGAAAAGAGAAAAAATTACACTTCATCATATTCTTACTCACTCACTCATAGTCTATACCGCTTTATCCTGTATTCAGGGTCGCGGGGACCTGAAGCCTATCCCAGGAGACTTAGGGCACGAGGCAGGGTACACCCTGGACAGGGTTCCAATCCATCACAGGGCACACACATATACACACTACGGACAATTTGGGAACGCCAGTTAGCTTAATCTGCATGTGTTTGGACTGTGGGAGGAAGCCGGAGTACCGGGAGGAAACCCACCAAGCACAGGGAGGACATGCAAACTCCATGAGATGGGAATTGAGCCTGGCCGGGAATTGAACTCGTACCTTGTAGGTGCAAGGCGACAGTTCTAGCCACTTCATCACCGTGCAGCCCTACAGAGTACAGTTAAACAAAAAAAAATTTTCTTTCTTTTTTAACACCATGCCAGCTTCTACGGCTATATTCATGGCGAGAGTCAGTTTTTGTTATTTAATATTAAAACTAGTTTAGATGTTTAAGATAAATATTTTTTATTTTGTATTCTTTAACACTAAATTTGGATTTGCTTGTTAAAAAACTTTTTTTAAATTGTCAAGAGAAAAAAAACTTCCCTCACAGCAGTAAAAGAATTACAATTAAATAAAATATATTTGATGGACAAAAGGGTTCTGCACGAGAATTACTGTGGTGGATTTTCTCTAGATGGTAAATATGTGTGTAGCTTTTGAGTGTCCTATTCTGCATCTTGTATAAATTGCTTGATCCCAGCGATTATTAAAAGGAAATGTATGTTTTGTTCCAACATAAGGATTTATTTTATGTAGTTTGTTATTTAGACACTGGTCCTATTCTGATTGCTATTTATTTTTGATGTATACATTTAAAATTTGGTTTCAAATCTGTTTTAGTGCAATTTAAGTTTATTAAAGTCAGATTTAGTAATAGTTAAATATGTTTTTATTATAAAAATTGCACTAAAGAATACAATTAAACTAAAAATATAGTTTTTAAATAAAAAATGATAATTATATAGATATACAGTGAAACCTCTGATTGCGAGTAACGCGGTTTGCGAGTGTTCCGCAAGACGAACAAAGATTTTTAATAAATTTTGACTTGAAAAACGAGCAAGTCTTGGTTTACGAGTACAGAGTATTATGTATCACGCATGTGCTTTTTGATTTGATGCTTTTGATTTGAGTGTCACGTGATCACAACCGAGCCAACGTGATCACAACCAAGCCAATTCTCTTGCGCTGCGGAATTGTGGGTAATCGTCTCCCATGCTGGGTCTTAGTGCGCGTCTCTTACTGGTATAATCAACATCTGTGCAGTGTGTACTGTTTACTATAACACTGTGACCATGTGTGTGTGTGTTTCTTATAACACACGTGTGCGTGCGTGTAAAGCAAAAGAAAGTCTCATTAGAGGTTAAAAATCCATTTTCTCTCCCTCTTTGTCGCTAAGTGTGTGCGTTATGTGTGCGCGTACGTAATTTGAAACCGTGTCGGTTCACACACACTCTCTCTCTCGCTCTTGCCTTTACTGTGCATGTGTGTGAAGCACCCCCTCTTTGCTTTACACACACACACACACACACAAAGACACTAAAGGCGAGAGAGAGAGTGTATGTGAACCGACACAGTGTCAAATTACGCACGCACACACTCCGCAGCGCAAGAGAGAGAAACACACACACACACACACACACTCTGTTGGGATTTATTTTTCCTTTTTTTTTTTAAGGTAAAGTGCATGTTAATTTTTTATTTTTACTTAATATTTTGTGTTAATTATTTTTATGTATTTATTTTTTTTCGGGCCTGTGGAACGAATAATTTGAATTTCCAGTGGGAAATTTTGCTTTGGTTTACAGGACGAATTATGGTCGTAATCCAAGGTTCCACTGTATTTACTAAATAAATTAAATTAAAATGGTGTACATTTTACAGGATTCACAGAATCACTGATCTCGAAATCTAAACCTCTAGTACGCTGCCTCAACTGCAGGGTAGACTGACACGTAGTACTGCGTAGTACTGTCGTGACACTAAATACGTGTATCAAGATTGATACCAGATCACACCTCTAGATCATTATGAAATTGGATTTGACCTATTTTCTCAAAAAATCCAATTTACTGATTTATTTACTTTTAAAACACAGATCCTGTGTTGAATATACAGTAGGATACAGCTTGTCTGTCAGGCTCAGAAAAATTGGCGCCTAGAAAAATAAATGTTTTTTAAAAAGTGTGGATACTTTGTTGGCAAAGTAAAATTGACCCGGGATGTGACTCTGAAACTGTTTTTCTGGTGGAAAAAAAAGTCTTAAAAGTGTCTTTACAGTTTTCAGAATGAAACGATTAAACCTTTTTTTGCATTGTTCTTAGTGCAAGCACTTGCATTGTAAAGATGAGTTAATTACAGTACTTAAGTCCTTTATGGTAACTTTTCAATTTTGTGTGTTTGTGTCATCAGTGCCATGATTAAGAGGTTTTCTGTGCTGCTCGGGAGGGCCGCATCAGCCCATTGTCTTGATGTTCCACTATACACTCCCCATTATGTACGATACCTGGCTGTTAAACCGGTAATGGAACATTCATGCAATACACCTTATACAATCCTTTACAATAAGTCTAAAGTAATGGAAACATATGGAAAATATACACAAAGCCACAATTTACAAACGTTGAATGATAAATTGCCTAATTCTGAATGCCTTGCTTTGTCTAGGGTAGAGTACATGGCAAAGGTAAGAAGTTTATCCTGAAACCAGTGAAATTAGAGAAACCGGAGAAGCAAGAAGTGGAGATCAGACAGTCCATGACTGTATCACAACTTGCTGAGGCTATGCACAGAGACATAGATCATGTGTATGAGGCACTGCTAAACACAGATATGAATATTAACGATCTGGAACCAGACTCTGTGTTGGAGGAGAAGTGGCTAAAAGAAGCAATAAAGAGATCTGGGATGAAGTATAAGTGGGCCAAGATAGTGGAGAATGAAGTCAGAGAAAACAAAGACATCCAGCCACAACCACCACCAGACCCTGCTAATTTAGTGGCCAGACCTCCAGTAGTAACTATTATGGGGCACGTGGATCATGGGAAGACCACGCTGCTGGACAGCCTTAGGAAGAGCCAGATTGCCGTACAAGAGGCTGGAGGCATCACTCAACACACTGGAGCATTTCTGGTCCAGCTTCCTTCTGGTGAACTCATTACATTTCTGGACACCCCTGGACATGCAGCGTTTTCTGCTATGAGGGCTCGTGGTGCCTCGGTTACTGACATCATCATCCTGGTAGTTGCGGCTGATGACGGAGTGATGAAACAGACCATCGAGTCCATCCAGCATGCCAAGAAAGCCAAAGTGCCAATCATCGTGGCAGTGAATAAATGCGACAAACCTCAGGCAGAGCCCCAGAAAGTAAAACAAGCTTTGTTGGCCCATGATGTTGTATGTGAAGAGTTCGGGGGAGATGTCCAGGCTATCCATTTATCCGCTTTGAAGGGGGAGAATCTGATGGAGCTGGCTGAAGCCACAGTGGCACTTGCTGAGATGCTAGAGCTCAAAGCTGACGCTCACGGTCTAGTAGAAGGAACTGTAATAGAAAGCCATACAAGCAAAGGCAAAGGACCTGTAACCATGGCGATAACCAGACGGGGCACGATTAAGAAGGGCTGCGTATTGGTGTCAGGAAAAACCTGGGCTAAAGTGCGCTTACTGTTTGATGAGAACGGCCGAACTGTGACCAATGCAGGGCCTGGCATTCCGGTTGAGATCGTTGGCTGGAAGGAGTTACCTTCTGCTGGCGATGAAATTCTGGAGGTGGAGTCGGAGCAGCGGGCTCGGGAGGTAGTGGAGTGGCGCACATACGTGGAGGAACAGAATAAGCTGAAGCAGGATCAGCAAGCCATCGAGGCCAAGCAGAAGCAACACCAAGAAAGCTATCAGAAAGAGCGTGAAAGAATGGCACATCTGAGCTGGAGGCAGAAGAAAGTGGCTCTCTACAAGGCGAACAAGCACCAAGTAGCCTGCAGACCCAGCGAGAAAACCGAGGCTGAGGATCTCAGTCTCAATCTAGTTGTCAAAGGTGATGTTGATGGGTCAGTGGAGGCGATTTTGGACATCCTCGCAAGTTATGATGCAGAGGACCAGTGTGTCTTAAATATAGTGCATTTCGGTGTTGGGGACATCTCAGAAAATGACATTAAACTGGCAGAGATGTTCTCAGGGACAATATACGGCTTCAATATTGCAGCTAATAAGTCAATACAGGACATGGCTTCCAAAAAGGGCATTCCCTTAAAGATGCATCGTGTCATCTACCATCTCATAGATGAACTGAAAGAGGAGCTTAGCAGTAAACTGCCCCCGACCACTGAGGAGACCGTAGTAGGAGAAGCCTCTGTTCTGGCTACGTTTGACGTGACCGTAGGGAAGAAGAAGGTCCCGGTGGCTGGTTGTCGAGTCCAGAAGGGACAGCTGGACAAGAAAATGAAATTTCGTCTGGTTCGAGGAAAAGCGGTTCTTTGGGAAGGTGCTTTGACTGCCCTAAAACATCATAAAGATGATGTGCAAGTTGTTAAGACGGGCATGGAGTGCGGTCTGTCTTTGGACAAGGTTATTGACTTTAAATCTGGAGATGAAATAATCTGTTATGAGGAGACGGAGAAGCGGCAGAGAATATCGTGGGATCCAGGGTTTTAAGAGACTACCCTAAAAATGGGTGAGATCACCAGCATGTGGTGATCAAAAACAGTCAGATTATTATGTCCGTATTAGGATGTGACTGACATATAATGTAATTTATTCCATGATTAAAATAAATGTGTATAAAAAAATGGTAAATTGTAGAAATGTAATTAATTTAGATTTATTTATTTTAAAAAATTGAATTAAATGGAAAACTGGCCTCTTTTACAAGAACTAATTCTAAAAACATTCAGATGCCCTAAACGTCCCTATTATTGACATGATAAATACATACAAGAGATGTAATTTTTCCCAATAATGGCCAGTTTATTAATTGCCTAACATCTTAAAGTCTCGTATGTGTGAATAAGCATTTTAAATTCATATAGAGAACTCCTTGAGCTCTTATACTGTATTGTTGGACAAAAAAAAACAAAATGAATGGCAAGGCAAGCAGTTAATCATGGTGATTATTGAACCAGAACCACTCTCACAATTTGAGTCCTGGAATATACCTTTGCCATCAGGGAAGAAAAACTCCATAGTCGTGATACTTTATTCATTCAGTACATTCAGTTCATTAACTGCCTTTATTTTTAAAGTCTAGACCTGACCAACTGAAGCAACCCCAGATCATAACACTGCCTCCAGAGGCTTGTACAGTGGCCACTATGCATGATGGGTGCATCACTTTATGCGCTTCCCTTCTTACCCTGATTCACCTTCCCCTTTGAAATAGAGTCAATCTGAACTCATCAGACCCCATGACCTTTTTTGTCCATTGCTCTAAAGTCCAATCTTTACGCTTCCTAGCAAATACAAGCCTTCTCTTCTAATCACTCTTACTAACAAGTGGTTTTCCCATGGCCACACAGCTGTTTAGTCCCAATCCTGTGAGTTCTCATCGAAAAGACCTTTATACCAGCCACCACAGACTCATAGAACATCCACAGCATGGTGATGCAGATGTTGAAAGACCTGAGCTTCCTCAGCTCTGGTCTTTCTCTTAAAACGTAGGTCAAGCACTTAAATTAATCTTCACAGCAAACATTAGAAATAAAAAAAAAAAACGCTGATCTCTATGCCATGAAACACAGCATGGTTGTTGGTGCATGATGATAAGTAGTATTTTAGAAACTGCAGAAGATTCTCTCTCACATACATGAAGTGCTTATTTTAGCTTTTAGAGACTTCCTCTCTTCTATCTGATCTTCATCAACAAGGTGTTTCAACCCGCAGATCCTTCACATAAGGGATTTTTTTTTTTTGCACCATTCTTCGTAAACTCTAGAGACTGTTGTGTGTGAAAATCCCAGGAGATCTGCAGTTTCTTACATACTCAAACCAGTCCATTTGGCCCCAACAACCATGTTACAGAGTCACATCATGATTCTTTTGTGCTTTAAGTCACATATCTCAATTCACACTGACATTGAGTGTCTGGTGTAATTTAGTCATCCCTCCAAGGATTATAGCAGATACAGAGTTTGATTTCTTTCAACATTCCTTCATCTATCCACCCTTTCTCGTTTATGGTCACAACAACAAAAGAGGGTAATTCACCTCCTGGCATAGGCATGGTCTTGCATTTAAAAATGACAATTGGTGGCTGCCTCCACAGCAGGCTGGTACCATTGAAAGGTGTGACTTCTCATATGACGAGCTATAGTTTACTGTGAATGTAAACTAAACCTTTATTACATTGACATGACAATATTATTTTCAAATGAGCCACGAGTACCAAAAGCGCCATCTAGTAAAAAAAGACTTAATATAGCTTCACACATACAGTAGCAGTCGCCCGGCCAGCCTGATGACTAAAGGAAGTGTGACTTATATACTGTACTGTATTTTCCATACTATATGTGTGCATTTAAGGTGTTGCCTTTCTGCTTTAATCCTACAGGTGGCGTGCTCTAAGCGGTCCCAAGTTAGCTTACAACTGCAGCACCTAAAAAAAGTTATATTGGATCAGGATAAGTCTAAAATGTCAATCGCAATACAAATCGAATCCTGTTATCGTGACAATATCATATCGGCTGGTCCCTGAGGATTCCCATTTCTAGTAATTATCACAATGTCATAAATCAGACAACAAAAATGAGCAAACTCTACATTTAACTCTTTTTATTGTTAAAGATCATTTGTGTGGAAAGCAAAAAACTAAACAAAAAAAAACATAATTTTACAAATTGTTGCCGTCCAATACATAAACCTGATGTCGAAGACCTTCATTTACTTCAACCAACAAAAATGGCCCTGAAACAGCAATAAACACTGGCAGAAATACATGAAAGGTGCATAGTTCCACATAATCCCTATGGTTGTATCGCAGTTCAGGACAACTCTCTATACTTAACTTACTGTGACCTAATTCGGGACCTGATATTTTGGCACTCCACTGAGATAAAATGTTTCTTTGTGTATAGAAACAGTCCTTTAAGGAAAAAGAGAGAGAGAGGGAGAAAACAGCTGTTTGAGAAATCACTGGAGCAAAAGTCAGCGGAGGAAAGGGTTGCAACAATATCGGTGTTCTGGGAGCAGTGTGCGTCGGACTGGAATTCTTGGTAAGATATGGCTTAGACTGTCCCTCGTGCATTTTCCGTTCGCCCGCCGTTCATGTAAGGCACATGAGCTCAGAGTGTTGTAGTGACAGCAGTGGATGTTTTAAATAAGACATGAAGAGCTGATCATCTTTGCCAGCAGAGTAAGAAAAGAGAAGAGAGGAATGTTGAGCGATGATGATGATGATGATAATGATGATCCGGTTGTCTTCTTACATCCCCATTCGGATGCTCTGAATGATCTGGAAGATGGCTGTGGAGACAAGGAAAGAAAGATAAAATATTGAGTCAGGATCTGTCAGACTTATTTAAGCGACAAATACTGTCTAGGAAATGGTCATAACTCGCTTATCTAAAATTGTGTCAAAGGTCGAAAGTACCTGTATCTAAGTATTATTTTATGACTAGCACATTGTGAGTCAAGTTAAGTTTGTGTAATGTGTGCAAATAAGACAGGTTTAATCTGTGAAGAGTTTCAACCACATGAGTTCTTGAACCATTGGATTACATGGCTCAAAATATTACATTAGAGCTGTGGTTCCCCTAGTGGGCCGTAAGAGTACTGCAGGTGAGACATGACATCATTTACTGTATAACAAATAAATGAAGAGCTTTTAATTTTCAATTCTGTAATTAGATAAAAAATTTTAATCTGGTTACATATGTATATTTAAAAAAAAGTAACTGGAACTAATAAAACAAAGCCATGGAATTTAAACAACGTCATATTCTTCATTTCTCTTAGTCTCATGTGTTGATCAGACTCATGATTAAAGTTTAGGGTGCGACGCAAAAGATTTAGAAAAGCTGCATTAGGGAGTTGTTTCAGTCAAAATGCTTAAGTTATAATTATGCGCTTTTGGTAATGAAACTTAAGTGTTTCCTAACTGAAGCTTCTATTGCATAAGCGCTGATTTGTAAGACACCTGAGGAAGAAAACACAAAGCTGAAATATGCACAAAGCTGTAATACACAGCAAACTCCTAAACTGTACCAGGAGTACTATCACAATTAAAGCTTCAGTCAGCTGATTATAGAGCTGCAACTGAAGATAAGAAGTTTTAGGTTGCTGTAAGCGTTTCATTATGAATACAGCTCGCATCCCTGCTTATAGCGCTAATATGCAAAAGAGGATCCGTTCCATGGTAAAGTTCTGACTCATCACTAACATTCCGCAGACTGATTACTTTATCAGGGGTTTTGGATCAATAAATGCAGATTAAAAAGGAAACAGAACGGAAAAAAACAACAACAAACTTTGCACGTTGATTTAAACGATGTTTTTTTATGAGACGTTTTACTTCAAATAATCCCAATAAATGTATCATCTTGTTTAAAAGCTGTTGCAAATGTTTGGTCAAAACTATTTGTATAACATGACAAATCCTTCCAAAATACAGGATATTCTATTAAAAATCTATTTTTATAGGCAATTTTTTTTCCACTAATGAAATGTGTATTTAATCACATGACCAGGGCTATTTATAATGCTATATAAATTTGAGGAAGAAAGATGACTGGCAGAGAGGCACGCAAACTGTAACAGATTCTAAGGAGACATGAAGCTTTACAATCAAGTAAAAAGGACAGCAGGTTGGCGATCATGTGACTTTTACACACATCGCATATATTTGCATAAACTTATCACTGGTAAGACTTTGCTCAATACCACAAGTCATCCACATTTCAAAACAAAAATTTAGCGTTCACAAAAAAGTTGTTCAAGTCAAACCGGGTTTTTTCATGAATGAAGTCATAAAAATTTCAAGCCCACTTAGCTGCAGAAAAAAATGTTTAAATGGTGTAAACATTTTTAAAGGTACTTTTTTTTTTGGCTTGTAGCCCTGTGCAGTTGCCTGTTCCTTGAAAATTAACTGTAAATTAATGGATTAATGGTCTGTGTAAACTGTACTCCGTCATTAATAAACACCACTTGCACATTACAGGAACTCAGCTGGGAGTTATTGCCACATCCTCATACAGTCCTGACCTCTTTACAAGCGTCATTTCAATAGGAGTTCCTAGGAGGCCTGCGTTTAAGATGTGAAGAATTGTTCCAGCTTACTTACTAAGAAAACCTTTACCTTGATGGTATTCAAGCACTAGTGAAACACTGGAATAAGTGCATTAGTTTAGCCGAGGATATAACAGAGATATAAAGGTAGTTTTTCACTCTCATAACTGTGTTTCTCATATTCTGGACAATCAAAAGTCCTAGTTTGACTTGAACGTCCTTTGTATGTCTGAATTGCATTTATTTAATTCTTTTCCCATCCCAAAAGGCCTTTTATGTGTTTTATAGAGGCACAAAAATTTAAGTGACATGCAACAGAAATGAAGGGTTGTTGACGGGAAAGACTGCAGGACAGTAAAAAAAAGCAACACAGTTCGGCTCTGATTTATAAAGGAGAGATGTTCTTGATCTTGGAATATTTACATTGAAAGGGTGAATGGAATGTGTAAGGGGAAACTGACCTGATCCACACACTACAAAGACGAATAAGGCGAGGAGCCAGGGTCCTACTGCCGCCTTCTCTTCCGGCACACCTCTCTGTAAAACAAAATTAATTAGTTTTATTAATTGAACTAAATTATTAAAGTAATACACACACCAACAGTGTTTATGATGATGACAGGAAGTAATGAGCACCATAATGTAGGAACTGGTGGGGTTAGGCTTCTTCACTTCACTCAGCCTGGTATGCTTGTTTAACTTAACTATACATTTAGTTATCCAGGTTACAGAGAGAGAGAGAGAGAGAGATTAATCTGTTAGATGAGTAGTGAGACTGAACCCAGTCCAGCTTCCACTTACTGCTGATTTGGCCACATTCCCTCGCTGTGTGATGTTTTTGCTGTGCTTCTCGTTTGCCATGCGTATCCTCTGTTTCGCCACCATGTTTTCACTAATAACCCACAGCGATTAAAAATAAAACAAACTTGGTGCTAAATAATTTTAATTTATTTAAAAAACACCCGCAAATCGCACAGGCTTGATCAAGAGAGCCCTGGCTCTTCGTTGAACTCCGAGAGATGTCTACGTACGCACAAACCAGTCTCCGCCCCGAAACCTCTCTACGTGCAGACGTACGCACGAGAAGACCACGCCCGCTCAGTCGTACGTGCTGACGTAGACAGGGAAAGACCGCAACCATTTAGCCGTACGTGTACACGTACGCGCGGAGACGGCCGCTTCCTAATCAGTTTAGACGTACGGATGGACTCCGCCCACTCGCCTTTATTCCGCCGTCGTGGCGAATCCAGACTGAGTGACGCAGCGACGGCGGGACACGCCCCCTGAGCTGCCCTGTGAACCCAACTGAACTGAAGTACCAGCTCTGGTTTCAATCGAAAAAATAAATACAGTAAATTAATAATAAGCCTGTTACATAATTTTGTATTGTTCTGAATGATGTTCTTTGTTTATTACGTGTTATAATTTTGTAATTTCCAATTATATATTTCTAACATAATAAGAGTAAGAATAATATGCAAATGAGAAATTTAGATATACTGTATTTCTATAAAATAGTTCGTAACAATGATCTATTTTTTATAAAATATATAAACTTTAAATTGTTGTTTTTTATATTATATAAAAAATTAACCTTATTTAAACTTTTATTCATATTATATATAATAATTCAAGTAATTTATATATATATGAAATATATTATTTAATATTTATATTAATTAATTAAACATAATAATAATAATAATAATAATAATAATAATAATGAGAAGCAGCAGCAAAGGAAAAACAAATATGCTTATAGAAATTATAAATCAAAATAGTTTGTAACAAAGATATCAGTTCATATAAATTTTAAATAGTTGTTTTCTTAAACATTATGTATATATTTATTTTTATTCAAATAAAGTTTCTAGATATTTTTCCCAATCGTTGCCGTGCCGGTCACGTGATCGAGTTCTTCCGCCTTTACTTCCGCTCCAACATGGCGCCTCCCACACCGCACTTAGCAGGTAAGCAAATTCATTTAAAAATATCGTTAACACTCATGAGGAAAGTGCTGTGGAGGTTTACACGCACGCGTACTGTATGCTATATAAAGTGGAATCTGTAAGTTATTGCGGTCATTTTCGTTTTTGACAGGATATCGAGCTTGGTTTGTGTGTGAGAATCTCCAGACACGTTTACTGCTGAGCTTCAGTTACAGTTAACCATCATTATCAGCTAACATTCAAAACCTCAAGAGGAACCTTTCAAAAATAACACTTTATTTGGCTTCAATAACTGATAACATAAACTAGAAAAGAAAACATGGCTCATTTCACATAAAAATTATAAGGTTAAAAAAGTTCACTCTAAAATATTACACTGTACCTGCCCTTTTAATTCTATAATTGCAAAGTATGTAGACATTGCGGATCTGTGTACATCCTGCAACCAACAGTAGGAATGTGTTTATCTTTTTCTCTACTTGTGTGAAATAATCTTTTTAGCAGCAACTTGAAAAATATCATTTTTATTTCATTATTCACTCATCGTCTATGCTGCTTTATCTTATGTACAGTGTCACGGGTGGGGGGGCTGTACCAGGAGACTTAGGGCACTATGTGTACACCTTGGATGGGGTGCCAGTCCAGTGCAGAATGCACACATACACACACCCCGGGCATTTTGAGAATGTCAATTAGCCTAATCTGCTTGTTTTTGGACTCTGGGAGGAAACCGGAGTACTCCGAGGAAACCCAACAAGTACAGGGAGAACATGCACACTTCACGCACACAGACCCCGAAGTCGGGAATCAAACCCTTGACACTGGAGGTGCGAGGCGACAGTGCTAACCACTAATTTTATTCATGAATCTTATAATTTCATGTTTGAGGATATGATCATATTTTCCATATTTAAAATTGTAACTTTTAATGGCCAAATTCTACATTCATAAATGTACATTTCTCTAAATCATTTGTTAAACTATCGCCTATCTTCTGTGAAATCAAAAACCTCCTGAATACATTAAATCTAACAGAAAACTATGAAGCATAACATAGCCATGTTATTATCTATTGACATTTAGATTTAATCATTAAAACACTGGGATTTTTTTTTTTTTTTTTTTTACATTTACTTAGTCTCTATTTCTTGCCTTCTTTTTTTTTTATTATTTATCAATTACTGTTGGATTACTCTGTCAATTGTTATTATTATTTAATTATTTTGGTAAGAAATTAAATGATAGTTGTAGTATAATTGTATAATTAAAATTTTTACACCTGGATCTTGTATGTTATACCTTTACTTTCTCAATTTTGTAGTTGTATTTTGTCAATCTTTTTATTAATTTAATAAAATATATGTAAGAAATGTATCTGCCATTAAAATTTAAAGAAGGATAAAAAAAAAAAAACCCTGTCATGATTGTCTGTGTGTTGTGTTCCAGTTCGAGGTTCAGATGGCACAGTTCTCCTGCGTGGACCGCCAACCTGTGAGGAAAGCCCGACTTTCCAAAGGTGAGCTTTTTTATTTCTGAGTACAAGATTGATTAGATAATGTTTCTAGCGCTTATTTGAAATCGTCTTTAACTAAGTACCCTTATATATGTTTCAGAGATGAACGCCAGAGCAAACATGTAACCTTCAGCAGGGATGGCAGTTTGTTTGGCTGGTGCAATGGGGAGAAGTATGTATAAATACTCATCACACACTTTACCGTGATAGTCAGCTTCTGGTAGACCTGTGTCATCAAGCACCTCCCAGTCGATGGAGACCCAGGATCTGCTTAAGAGACAATGAATTTCTTCAAATGGAGGAATTCTGGAACTGAAATTCATAGATGTGGAAACGCAAATTTTGGACAAAAGTTATGAGAGTCATTGTGTGAACTTGGTTCAAAAGAAAATCCACACATGGTTCAAACCGTAAACACAAGCCTAGCGAGACTGAATTTTTTTGGGAAACAAATAAAGAGATGGATAATACAGGCACTAATGTCAATTTGGCGGCACAGTGGTTAGCACAGTCGCCTTGTACCTCCACAGTCGAGGATTCAATTCCCGCCTCAGTGACTGTGTGCATGGGGTTTCCTCTTCAAAGACATGTACATTAGGTTAATTTGGCGTTCCTAAATTGCCTGTAGTGTGTGTGCATGTTGACTCTAGGTTCCACCACGATTGTTAAATGGTAATCACGACCGGGCTCCACAGTGTCTAGTTGGATTACAGTGGATCCTAGATGGATTAATGTTATTTTAGGAACTGCCTGCGTGATGTAGGTCGAAATGTAAACTTGTGTTTCACTATAACGTGCAATTATTTACCCAGAGGTTGTTTATTCTAACCAAAATACCTTGACTAACGATAATAAACTGATATACAGTATGTTTTACGATATATCACAATATATGACTGCCATGATATTGTGTGGGTCACCGCTCAGCCACACATTGATTTTACCTACTTCAGGTATAAGAATCACCAGGGACATCCTGATATGATGTTATCATGATACCTAAATGCTGATTCGATTTGTACTGTGATTTTAAAAATATCTTTATTCAATATATAAAAATTTTTTTGTTTTTCAGATTTTGTTACAATTAACCAGTTTTTATTTTATCCAAACTTACCCACACAGAAGCCCACCACCTGCAGGATTGTAGAGGAACTGCAACATTTTATATTTCAAGATAAAATTTTGTATCCACACAGCCAAACACAGTATGATGAATACAGTGAAATGCCCGTAAAAAAAAATAAATTTCTCTGGAAGAAATAAATTGCACTATAGAGTACAATTAAATTAGAAATAGAATATTCCAAAAAAGTAACGGGAGTATGAATTTAATAAAAAAATAAAATAAAATAATTAACTGAAAAATGTACAATATTTACAAGGTTCCCAAAATAACATGTATATTATAATAAATTATATAAATAACATGTATATTATTATAAATATTATAATTATAACATATTATAATAAACAGAATGAGTAGCTCACCTTTTATATCTTCCAATCTGAGTCTTGCACCGCATAGCATCAAAGGGAGTCACGTGACAAAGGACCGAACGACTAAAGACTTGAATACTTATTGCTGAGAATCGTTCAGTTCTGTTTCCTGTGTACTGCACTGCATAGTGCAGATAGAAAATGAACCAATCACTCTCCGAGACTACTCGGTCATCTGAGTCATGTTAAAGATTCGTTCAAAAAGAACGAACCGTTCATGAACGACCCATCACTAGTACAGAAAGAAATTAAAACTTTTTAAACTCATTTATGTGAAAAATAAGCAGAGTGTAAACAAGAACAGAATGTGCAAACTCTAAGGGAGTGTGCAACGTGTGAGCAATGTGCAAATGTTTAATGTAGTGAGTAATGTTTTACATCCTGACTTTGATGTGTTAGCTGGAACGCAGGGTAAATGTTTGTGTGAGTGAACAAAAATACAGATCTGATTTGATTATTTTACATTTTACAAATGCAAACATTTGGAGTCATTGAGACGATACGCGAATCGCCAAACAAAAGATCTGCGATATGTAATTGAATCCATTTTGCCCTCTACTGTTATGTTTATTTGCCTGGTCAGCACCAGACCAGACCAATTCTGAGCTGACAAACTCTTCGCCGATTTTCTCCCTATTTTTAGTCATGTCCAATTCCTCCCTGTCATTAGGGGGCTCCCACATTAAGTCTGGAGGGCTCCCACTTAGTCTGGAGGGCCGAAGACCATCACGTGTTTCCCATCACGCGTTTCCTCCGAACCACATGACGCCAGCCGACCGCTCAGTCAATCAGCTCTCTCTAGACCTCCGACTGCGAGAGGTTACAGCATCACCCAGGAATCGAACTCCCGATCTCTAGATGATGATAGAGCGAGCACTTTACCACTGCTTTTTAGCACATAAAGCTAATATTTGAATTCCATTTCTAGAATGCAGAACTGGTTCAGTTAAATAGGCCTTATGTCTCATAATGTCTCATAAATAGGCCTTATGTCTCATGGGGAAACAGGAGGTTGTGGATTTACCTGGACGGGGATTGAGAAGTCTAATGATTTGTGTTTGGAAGCTTTACAGCAAAATAACTGCAGCTTTGAGTTTATGTTTTTTTTTCTTGCTCTCTCCCTCCACAGGGTCAGCGTGATTAAAGTTGCCAGTGGAGATTTGGTGAAGGCTTTCGATCTACCAAAAACCACCCTGCTGGCATTTTCCCCTCTCTGCAAAGTGCTGGTTACATGGAAACAGTACACCAGTGAGTATACTGAGGAATTGTAATGGAAGCATACGACAGTAGGTGTGCATCAGGATGTGTGTGGTTTGCTTGTTACATCACATCTACTAAACTTGATGAAGAGAAATCGTCACCTTTGTGCATGACCACACAGGGCCGGCTTTTGGGCTGGCTCGTAAACCACCAACCATTTCAAACATCACCACGTTAAGAAGTTATGATTTTGTTTATTGTTAATAATTATAATGGCTTATAATGCAGCAGAGATTAAACAATATCGCAAAAGGTGTCTTCAAAACATTAGTAAATTTTACAGTGTACACAGGATTCAGTTTGCTGCATGTTATAGTAATTCTCTGTTTAACCAATCAAAGATAATTCTCATTATAAGCGTATTCCTTTAATGTTTTAGAATCACAAGATAATCCTCAGGGTGAGGCAAACCTTCAGCTGTGGGATCTGCAATCAGGCAACTGTGTCAAAGCCTTTTACCAGAAAAAAGTAGAGGGATGGTGAGTAGTAATGCAAAAACTTAATACAATTATGCATTTTTTTCCCTTTAAACCAGTAAACTGATTAATTAAGATTACACTGGTTAAGTTGCCAGGTCAAAAAGTGAATGAAATGTGTCCTCTAGAATGCTTTGCAGTTCATAGTGCAAAAAAGAACCTTTTTCAGGCCCTTAAAACAGTTTTTTTTCCAGAAGCAGGTATAGTAAAAAATAATAAATGTTCACCAAGGAGTTTTTTCAAGCTGACGTACGTGTGTTCTGGCTAACTGGGCCTGATGTGTACAAAGGCCTCATTAGGTGTGTTAACACAGACCGTAATGTTACATCAATAATGGATATAATAATAGTCCAAGCGGGAAAAAAAACAACGTATCACGTAAATGCCTCAATCAGAGCATTCAGACCCGATAATCTGTTCATTAGGTAAATATTGGCCATGTGAACATTGTTGGGACCCACATGAGGGTAACATTTGGTGACGTGAGGAGTTTCCAGGAAGCAGTTTTTGCTACTGTGTCTTTGGCTGAGGAAGGGACACGACTGACCATTTCACACACTAAAAAAAAAAAAAATCTAATTAATCATAAGTGATACCGAATTCTTGTAACCAATCATAACTCAGAAGGCGGGATTTATAGGAAAAGATGGGAAGCCTAACCTAAAGTTGGAGAAAAATACTAGTACTGTTATATTTCCAGCAGGTTAAACACTTCATAGTGGGAAGAACTACTTTGCACATTTAAAAAAAAAAGTAACATTGTGATTAAAAAATTCGTGCAGGTACACACACGTCTTATTAGATCAGCGTCCGTTTAAGCAGTTAAGCAGGAATCTCAAATCAGAATGATTTCAGAATAATATAGTGTCCACGTCAACTTAGATATTGATGGTGAGAAAGTGTTGTGTGCCAACATAAATCATTTAATGTCTCTCCTAGCTAGCATACTAAAATAACCTTGGTGTATAAGATCAGACTTTACTGTATCATTAATTTGCTTTCCTAATTTAATTAGGAAACTCATATCAAGTCACATGATTTGTAGCTGAATTTGTGATTAAAGGAGGAGGAGTCAGTGACAGTGAAAGAAATCAATTATTATTTCTAATCAACAGCCAAGCAAGAAAATCCTTCCCTAAAGCTCACAAAAAACACACACACAATCTGGGCTAGCTAAACAATATTAATACTACACATCTTTCTGCAGGAATACTCTTTTTACTGACGGAATAATGTTGTGTGTGCCAGTCTGTGCTGTGTCGTTTAAAGAGCCAGGGCTGTAAAAACACACTGGATTTTGTTTCTTTTTTTCTTTTTGCCCACACAGAACAGACAGTTAGCTGACCATAAGATGCTTAACCAAAAAGTCTATTGGATTAGAAAAGCTGATGACTCCTTTAATGCTACAGAGCGATGCAAAATAACCTGCTCCTTCCAGATTTTTTTATTGCTTTTGCATATTTGTCAAATTTAAATGATTCAAATTACATTACATTTAGGAGACGCCCTTATCCAGAGCGACTTACAGTGGGGCGTATAAAAAAATATTTAGTCAGCCACTAATTGTGCAAGTTCTCCCACTTAAAAAGACGAGAGAGGTGTATGATTTTCATCATAGGTATACCTCAACTATGAGAGACAAAATAAAAAATAAAAATTCGAAAAATCACGTTGCAGAATTTTTAAAGAATTAATTTGTAAATTATAGTGGAAAATAAGTATTTGGTCAATAACAATTTCATCTCAATACTTTGTTATATACCCTTTGTTGGCAATGACAGTGGTCAAACATTTTCTGTAAGTCTTCATAAGGTTTTCACACACTGTTGCTGGTATTTTGGCCCATTCCTCCATGCAGACGCCTCTAGAGCAGGGATGTTTTGGGACTGTCGCTGGGCAACACAGACTTTTACCTCCCTCCAAAGATTTTCTATAAGGTTGAGATCTGGGCTGGCTAGGCCATTCCAGGACTTTTCTTACGAAGCCACTCCTTCGATTACAAATTTTTCTTACGAAGCCACTCCTTCATTGCCCGGGCGGTGTGTTTTGGATCATTGTCATGCTGGAAGACCCAGCCACGTTTCCCAATGCCTCCCAATGCCCTTGCTGATGAATGGATACATGGCCCCATTCATTCTTTCCTTTACACGGATCAGTCGTCCTGGTCCTTTTGCAGAAAAAACAGCCTCAAAGCATGATTCCACCCCCATGCTTCACAATAGGTATGTGACAAACACGGCAAGTTGAGTTTTTACCAAAAAGTTCTATTTTGGTTCCATCTCACCATATAACATTCTCCCAATCCTCTTCTGGATCATCCGAATGCTCTCTAGCAAACTTCAGACGGCCTGGACATGTACTGACTTAAGCAGGGGGACACGTCTGGCACTGCAGGATTTGAGTCCCTGGTGGCGCAGTGTGTTACTGATGGTAGCCTTTGTTATTTTGGTCCCAGCTTTCTGCAGGTCATTCACAAGGTCCCCCCGTGTGGTTCTGGGATTTTTGCCCACAATTCTTGTGATCATTTTGACCCCACATGGTGAGATCTTGCGTGGAGCCACAGATCTAGAGAGATTATCAGGGGTCTTATGTCTTTCATTTTCTAATAATTGCTCCCCCATCTATTGCAGATTCAGTCTTCCCAGCCTGGTGCAGGTCTACAATTTTGTTTCTGGTCTCCTTTGGCAGCTTTTTGGTCTTGGCCATAGTGGAGTTTGGAGTGTGACTGTTTGAGGTTGTGGACAGGTGTCTTTTATACTAATAACGAGTTAAAACAGATGCCATTCATACAGGTAACAAGTGAAGGACTAAGGAGCCTCTTCAGGAAGACGTTACAGGTCTGTGAGAGCCAGAAATCTTGCTTGCTTGTACGTGACCAAATACTTATTTTACAGAGGAATTTACCAATTAATTCATTAAAATTCCTAGAATGTGATTTTCTGGATTTTTTTTCTTATTTTGTCTCTCATAGTTGAGGTATACCAATGATTAAAATTATAGGCCTCTATTATCTTTTTAAGTGGGAAAACTTGCACAATTAGTGGCTGGCTAAATACGTTTTTTTGCCTCACTGTTATCTCATTATAGTTCAGAGCAGTTCTTGCTCATGGGCCCAACAGGGACAACTTGGTGGTTGTGGGATTTGAACCTGGGACCTTCCGAACCATAGTCCAATGCCTTAACCATTTTTTTTATTATTATTATTATTATTAAAACACAGTTGGTATTATTTGATTTATTAATAGAAAAAAGCTGCCCAAACCTCCCTGGCCCTATTTGAAAAGTCATTGCCCTTAAACCTAATAACTGGTTGTGCCACACTTGGCACAAACAACTGCAGTCAATCATTTTCAATAACTGGTAATGAGACTTTCACATCTCTGTGAAGGAATTTTGGCCCACTATTCTTTTCAGGATTGTTTTAATTCAGCCACATTGGAGGGTTTTCGAGCATGAACGGCCTGTTTAAGGATCTCAATCAGATTTAAGTATAGACTTTGACTAGGCCAGTCCAAAAACTGTTTTGTTTTTTGTTTTTTTTGAGCGATAAAGAGGTGGACTTGCCGGTGTGTTTTCAGATCATTGTCCAGGTTCTGAAGCTGCAAAATATGCCCAGACCATCACACTACCACCACCATGTCTGACTGTTGGTTTGATGTTTCTTTTATGAAACGAAGTATTGATTTACGCCAGATGTACCGGGAGGGACACACACCTTCAAAAAAAAATTGTCTCAATAATCCACAGAATATTTTCTCAAAAGTCATGGACATAACCAAGATGTTTTTTGGTAAATGTGAGTTGAGCCTTCTTTTTAGTCATCAGTGTCTTTCACCTTGGAACTCTCCCTTGGAGGTTTAGACAGCTTATTTTACCTAATAAATGAAAACATCATAAAAAAAAAAAAAACGGGCAAATACTTAAATTTTTTTTTTACATTTGTTATTTATTAAATCATATGTGCGATTCTGTGTTTTAAGGTGTCCAAGTTGGGCGGATGATGAAAGCATCGCTGTGAGATGTGTGAACAACGAGCTTCATTTCTTTGAGAATAATAACTTCGGTAAGGTTCGGTTAAAGCGTCTCCATCGTATGTGTTACACTTGCCACATTGACGTATTGAAGCTGAACATTTGTGTTTTGCTTGGGTGCAGAAACCATTGCAAACAAACTTCATCTCCAGAAGGTATCAGACTTTGCTCTGTCGCCAGGATCCCAACCAAGCAAGGTATTGTAAACAGTCCTTTCTTTATCACTATTAGACCACTATTTTGATTACAGTGGAACCTTGGATTACGAGCATAATTCGGTCATAAAGTGGGCTCGTATTCCAAACCTCAGATTGTGAGTAAAGGGGTTTCCGAGCGCTCCGCAAGACGAGCAAAGATTTTTAATAAATTTTGACTTGGAAAACAAGCAAGTCTTGGTTTACGAGTACCGAGTATCATGTATCACGCATGTGCTTCTTGTTTTGACGCCAAGCGTCACGTGATTACAACTGAGCCAATGTTTGAATCCATCTTAAATCTCTCTCTTGCGCTGCGGAATTGTGGGTTATCGTCTCCCCTGCTGTGCCTTAGACACGACTAATATTAGGGAAGAAAATTTGAAAAAAAAAATTCATGAATATCATTGTTTTTGGTAGAAGTGATTATTTTGATCTGAGATTATTTTGATCTGCCCTTTCTATTTATTTATTTATTTATTTATTTATTTTTGTACAGCTAACTTTTTGTTCTCTCTTGTATAACTCAAGGTTGCCGTCTATGTTCCCGGAAGCAAGGGCGCCCCCTCTTTTGTCCGGCTTTATCAGTACCCTAATTTCAGTGGTCCTAGTTCAGCTCTGGCCAACAAAAGCTTTTTCAAGGCCGATAAAGTGACTATGCTGTGGAATAAAAGAGGTACCAAATGAACCTGCATTTATTTTTCTTGTTGGAACCGCCTGATCAGTGGCAATTAACTTTTAGCTTTGAGCTTCCAGCTCTCTCTCTATTTGTAGAAGCTGGGCTTTTATGAATTTATGCTAAAATATGTAAGAAAAGAAAATACAGTATCTCAAAATGTGTGTATTCATATTTGTCACTGATGCTCTAATTCTTCCCTGTCCTGTAGCCAGTGCGGTCCTAGTTACAGCGAGCACAGAAGTGGATAAAACTGGCGCATCGTACTACGGAGAGCAGACCCTACACTATCTGGCAACAAACGGAGACAGTGCCGTGGTCCAGCTCCGTAAGTGTCCTTTACAAGTTTACAAATCCAACCATTCATCTAAAATTCTGCAGCATCAGGGACATGGGACAGCTGCACTGACCGCCATAGCAACATGAACATCTTTGCGCATGTTGATGCTTAAAGATCTGATTTGTTTGGGAAACAGTTTAGAAAAAAGTAATTATGGTTATTGAAAGTTTATATAGAGTTCACAAAGTCTATCACAAAATGATCTTTATTAATGTGCGTAAGAAGTTTAAAATGTTATCACATTAGGATGTGATAAATATTTACCACGATAATGAAATAAAAAAAAACACCATTTGTTATGTAGGTTGTTTATTTCTTATGTCCAACTATCATTGATATTCAGAGTTGGATATAACAAAAAGAAATTCATTTGGTTCTTTATTTAATTTTTTTTTAGTTTAAGTACTTTTCTGAAATCTTTCTTTCATCTAATGTTCTGGTCTTGCTACATGTGTTTTGGCTTTTAACATTCAGCTTGTTTGCATCATCATATTGATCACGCTGTTTAACATTGGAGAGAAAGTGGTTGTTAGTTAGCTGAGATTTTCCAGTGTTCTTGAAAATCTTAAGTATTCTGGTTAGAGTGACACTAATTTTGATTGATTTGTTCCTAAAATTAATCTATGTTTTGATTTTAGTAATTACATTTTGATTGATGAAAAATGTTACTAGGGAGTAAAAAATTATCCACACTCTGGTTACCTTAAAACTCCAGTTGGCCGCACTGTCTTATCAGTACTTTCAGTCCAAGGCTACTGTCTCCCTGGTCGTTGCTGTGCAGGTGTGAATGTGTTACTTTAGTTTAGTTGTAACTATGATCCGAGCAAAAATGGATGTCCTGCTTGTGATTATCAGGAAAGAAGACCAGCATGCAGAAATTAGTTGGTTTTTTTATGGTCTAAAGGTGTACCTCATGCCTGAACAACTCACGGAAAAAAATGTTTGAATATCCACAAACAAAATTTGGAACGATACTCTAAGGAAGGTGAAAGTTTCTTAAAGAGAATCATTACTGGTGACGAGACATGGATTCATCACTATGGGCCTAAAAGTAAATGGCTATGTATGAAACGGAAACATCCTCAATCGCTGAGAAAGAAAAAGTTCAAACAGTTAACCATCAACTGGAAAATTGGTGCTTACAGTCTTTTGGGATTCTCAAGTGCCAGTACTGGAACATTATCAGGGAAAAAAAAGGTTCAGCAATCAACAGTGCTCGTTACAGTGAGATGCTTATTGAAGAGTGGTAAAGACTAAATGTTTGATTGAACACAGAGGACTGATATCTGAGGACGTTATGATCTTGCATGACAGTTCATAACCTCACACTACAGCCCACACTGTCAACACTTGTTTTGAGGTGTTACAGCATCATCCCTATAGTCCTGATCAAACTTTCACCTCTTAGGTCTCCTGAAAGCAGACCTACGAGGACGAAGATTCACTTATAATGAAAAAGTGACGACAGCTCGCAGTTTAGCCTCAAATATTTTTTTTATTAGGGAATACAAAAGCTTGTCAACAGATGCACATAGTATTTTGAAAAGCAAGGAGACTATGCTGAAAAATTATGTATTTGTCTTTTCTAAAAATTTTATTGCTAGAGTGTGGATAATTTTTGACTTACCCTTTTTTGTATGTTGTGCATTTTGTTAAAGTTCTTAATGCAATTTCTCTATTACATATAACTCTCTTATAAATCTTATTTAACTACAGTTGTCTCTGTTAAAAACAGTGATGTAAGCATTGATAATTCTGTCAGAACTGCGATATTGGGCAGTATGGCTATTAAAATGTGCAAATAACATTTTATCAGCACCCTATTGTATAAACTGTTCTCTTGTTGCTTAACATTCTTTTATTATGTACATTTAACATTACATTTAATTTTTTTCCTGAACAGCAAAGAACGGCCCTATTTATGACGTGACCTGGAGCCCCAACTCTTCAGAATTCTGCGTGGTTTATGGCTTCATGCCTGCCAAAGCCACAGTCTTTAACCTGAAGTGCGAGCCCATTTTCGACTTCGGCACAGGTCCGCGCAACGCTGCTTTTTACAGCCCTCAGGGCCATGTCCTGGTCCTGGCAGGCTTCGGAAACCTGAGGGGTCAGATGGAGGTGTGGGACGTGAAGAAGTACAAGCAAGTGTCCAAACCGCAGGCTGCAGACACCACATTCTTCTCCTGGTGTCCTGACGGAGAGCACATTGTTACAGCAACCTGCTCGCCCAGGCTCAGGGTCAGCAACGGCTATAAGATCTGGCATTACACCGGCACGGTTCTGTACAAGCAGGAAACGCCGGCAGGGAAAGAGCTCTGGGAGGTGGTCTGGCAACCGTTTTTACCCGGGACATTCCCAGAGAAGGCGGTGAAGTACCAGGCAGCTGCAAGTGATCTCGGGAGCACCGAAGCCAAGCCTGCGCAGGCTTACCGGCCTCCTGCCCTGCGCAACAAACCAGAGAGCAGCAGCAGCAGCCTCAAACTGGTGAGCTCGTATCCTACTGAGAGTCTGTTTTACTGCTCCTATATACTGTATACTCCACTATACTTATATATATTATACTATATTTATAACCTCACGAGAGGTCTACTATACTCTATACATCCTCACGTGAGTCCACCTGCCTCATATATGTTCTAATTGTTATGAAATCATCGTACATAAACAGCAAGGTAGCACTTTCCTCAAGCATCCTCCTGTGAACTATGAAGATTAGTTCATCAGTTGCTATGGTTACCAGGTGCAGGCAAATGAAATGAGCAGGTAAAAGTGGATATTTGTGCAACCTGGTGATATTTGCCTCAGTACTATCTGTTAGTGTGCAATTAAAACTAATTAAAAAGCTCTTTCATTCTGTTAGCATGAAGAGGAACTACCTCAGAACATGAAGCCTGGTGCTGGAGACAAGCAGATGTCCAAGGCAGCTCTGAAAAACCAGCGAAGACGGGAGGCAAAGAAAGCAGCTAAGCAGGTGTGTTCTGGTTGTCGTCTATAATGTGTTTGGAGTTTTTACGCATTTTTCTGGAATTGATTAACTTTATTTTTGGAACTTATCCCTAGCCATTGGCGTACCACTATAAAGGCATGGGTTATTATAGTAAATGAAAAGCAGAAGTACAATACCATATTAATAGTTCTTTAAAATTATGTTTATCTACCTAAATAATCCAATATCTAACCTAACTGTGGTATCTATATTATTCCAAAAAATATTTGGATTTGCCAGACAGTGGAACCTTGGATTACGAGCATAAGCCGGCTCATATTTCAAAACACTCAAAAACCAAATCAAATTTTCCCATAAGAAATGGGAAACTTAAATTATTCGTTCCACAGCCCAAAAAAATAAATACATAAAATAATAAAAATAATTAACACAAAATATAAAGTAAAAAAAAACAGTGTCCAATGACGTGCGTGCCGCAGACACAAAGAGCAGGCTGACACAGAGAGAAAAAATGCATCTTTAACCTCTCTAATGAGATTGCTTTTGCTTTACACGCGCGCTGTACATACACGCATGCAGACACAAAATAAAATGTGTTTTACACACATACATGTGGTCACAGTGTTATAGTAAACAGTACACGTGTTGATTATACCAGTAAGAGACGAGCACTAAGACCCAGCAGGGGAGACGATTACCCACAATTCCGCAGCGCAAGAGAGAAAGTTGAGTTGAGTTGTGATCACGTGACACTCAGAGTCCAAGACTTGTTTGTTTCCCAAGTCAAAATGTATCTTTGCTTATCTTGCGGAACACTCGCAAATCACGTTACTCGCAATCCAAGGTTTTACTGTACAGTATTTATTTATTTTTTTCCGTCAATACAGGAAAATAAATCTGATGAAGTTCAGACTCCACCGTCAGAGCTTCCACCAGCCACCAAACAGAATCCTGTAACGTCCACACACGGAGACCCTGAAACTGAAAAAAAGATTAAGAATTTAAGAAAGGTATGTCAGATATTTAGCGGTTGAGGATTAATGAGACCCTGCTATAGTGACTTACTGGTAGTCACTGAATTTAAACTCATAACCTTACAGTTACTAGAGCAGAACTTTCTGATCAGTGTTTAAACATACAATACTGTGAAAAAGGCTTGAGCCGCCTTCATTTCTTCATATTAAATTCAATTAAATTATGAAGATTAAATTAAAGAAATGGAAACCGATGTATTACTGTGACAGGCTGCAATGTGCCTAAAGATTTAAACCAATTAAAAAATTGTTTACTTTTGTAAAAACTCATAATTCGGCTCCACCAGTATACAAATTACCAGTCTGATCATATGTCATCATCTGCACCTGTTTCTTATTGGTTCATGCCTCAGGTTAGATTTATTTTAATTTTTTTTTATACTTGAATGGTTAATAGATCACTGTGTGGTTTAGTGAATAAAAAAATCATCTGGAACTGGCCAGGTACAGGGACTGTACTGAAAATGAATAAAAATACAAGAATGTCTGGCTCTTTGGAAGCAAGATATAAAGAAATAATGGATGGCTCAGGACTTTTGTACTGTACTGTATGTGGACAGTGCATTTTATTTATAAACCACCTGACGTGCTGTAATAGGAAAATAATCAAAGACAATATGATGGTGGAAGTGACTGACGTCATATTAAATAAAGTGCAGCAGTTTACATATTTATCTATGTATGTCATTACATTTATTGTTGTGAAATGTTTGTCATAAACTTTAGTTACTTTTGTAACTTAGTACAGTACAAGTTTGAAAACTTACCAACTGCAGTTACACTGGAGACTGCTTTCATAAAGCATAAATTCAACAGCTCTTTATGGAAGCCCTAACTATATCAGTAATCATATGTTTCTCTTTGCAGAATGAGACATTTTTTAAAAGTCACTATATATGAGCTGTTACTACAGAAACACTAACGTAAAGTACATTAATATGAACCTGTGGTTTGAAAGCATTCTTAACCAATCAGATTTCAGTATCTATTCTGCTTTATTTTATGCATCCTTCAAAAAAAGGTTTCTGTTGTAAGTGCTTCTGCTGCACAACTTATTCTGCAACAAAAGTCTTCTCTGATGGCCTCCGAGTGGTAAAGTGACCATCCTATCATCCCGATATCGCGAGTTTAATTTCCGGGTGATGCTGTAACCCCTCGCAGCCCGAGGTCTAGAGAGAGCTAATTGGCCGAGCAATCTTAGAGGAGAGAGATGAGAGGTACTTGGTGCTCTCATATTTATCATGGCTCTACAGCCAATCAGGGGCATCTGTGAGCTCACGCAAGTGGAAGGAGCGGATAGCGCTGTCCTTAGAGTGCCTTACACTGCCCCCAACGGTGCGTTAACAAGCAGTTCAAAAAGATGGCATCACGTGGTTCGGAGGAAACGTCTGATAGTCTTCGGCCCTCCCGACTGAGTGCTAGTAGTACCTTAATGTGGGAGCCCCCTAGTGACGGGGAAGAATTGGATACAACTAAATTAGGGAGAAAATCTAAGGGGAAAAAAAAGTCTTCATGATAAAACTGCACTGCACTAGATACGAGCAACAGGGACGGTTCAGAGCGACTTATGAGCAATTATACTAAGGAAGTTTTTCCGTTAATTGGGCATACTATTACCAGATGTTTTAGTTGCTGAAAGTGCTTCTGTGACTGGTTTTGAATATGGGTTTTGGCAGGCAGCTGCTCTCCCCATCTAAAATCTTATAGTTAATCTTCTACTCTTACCCATGGCTATATTATAAACTCATATTTATGTTCGTTTGGTGAAAAAGTTCTCACGAAGTGTCCATTTACCACAAGTTCATTTAAATCCAGTTAATTAGTAATATAAACTATAGGGTGAAAAAACATTTGTAACGGTCACTATAAAGCTTTTTCTGTCTTCCATATCCAGCCAATGTCTTTTGAATTGACACCAGCTTGCTAGTTTCATCTCTTTCATTTAGGTTAAGTAGGAAACCTGTGTATGTTTTGGGTCATGCTTTTATTTCAGGCTTCATTAAAATGGTATAACAGGAAGAAGCTAACCCGAATTTGTATATTTGCCTCAGAAACTCAAGGCTATTGAGGAGTTAAAGGAGCAACAAGCAGCTGGCAAACAAATGCAGAAAAACCAGGTACTGCACTTTATTCCATTACTCAGTGTTTTTTTATACTTGTGATTCTGGCTTTGTTTATTCTTCTCCACAAATAGACTCCACTGAAATCTGTATTCCAGTTTTGTGTGCTGTATGTCACGGAGTTAATGAAAATGAATCCAAATAACATCATTGTGTATAAACCTCATCCCACAGCTGGAGAAGATTCAGAAGGAGGCGCAGCTGCTTAAGGAGATCGAGGACCTTGAATTAGGGGTGTAGTTAATTTTCCAAGCCGTTCAAAGCACTAGTGTTCTATAGCTTAATGCGTATAAGGAGATGAACCAGAGCACATGCAGGACTCAATCCCAGATAAACATAAATGTTCAAGAACAAACAGTGTGTTGCAATTTATATACAAGAAGATCCATGAAACATTGCCTGGTCCTCTAAAGGCATTATTGCTATGCAATGTTCTGTACGGTTTATAAGGGAGATTTTGCTATTTTACATGTTTGACATCTTCAAAAAAAAGCAGTCTGATATCATTACTGCAATGCAAACACAACAGTTTAAATGAAAATCAGAAATTAGATTTATAAGGAATGTCATGAGCGTTACTATTAACTTCATTTTTTTTTTTGTATTTTCTTCATGCTGCCAGTTTATGTTGTGTAATTTCTATCAGCGGATAAATAAAGAGCAGTCAAATACACTGTGATTATTATTTTTATTTATTTATTTATTTATTTATTTATTTACTTGGGTGGCGGGGGAGTAAATTCTGCCCATGCAGAATTTCAATTTAGCGATATTTTTATTATATAAATATTATATATATTTCTATAATTTCTTATAGAGAAGACTACCAAAATATATATAATAAAATATTTATATATATAAAATTATTCAACTTATTTCTAGTCAAATATTACCAAAGTTTACTGAAGCAAATTTTTTAATTCTTAAAAACTAGCAGAATTTTCTGCCATTAAAACAAGATATTTTCTCTTGCAGTTTTAGTAATATTTGACTAGAAATGCACTTAATAATCTTATATTTGGTTTGTTGAAATCCTATTTTAAGAAAGGGTAGACAAATTTAACTATATTTGAGATATTTGTATTTGTTAAAATATAATTTTTGCAGTATTGTTAAATATTCTATTGATTTTTGCCTGAACTGTGTAATAAGACAAAAACTAAACTAATCTGAATTATCCTACTAAACTATCCTACTATAAACTAGTAAAATATAATAGTCTTGCAACCCATAGGTTGGCTATATACTGTATAATTTAACACAATCTTTTTAGTGTAATTAACATTGTATAAAAAGAAAAAAAAATATCATTATTTAATTAAAATTCCCCCTTCAATTAATTTTTTTAAACCATGCTCTCTAGTCCTGGTCTGGCATTGTAGGTGGACTGTGCACCTTCCATCAGAACCAGCTGTCATCACATCCAGAAAATGTCATCGCTATAGAGGACTTATTCCATGACATCTGATCATTCCAGATAACAAAATTATTATAACCCAGTTCTGCCTACCTCTACTACATGCATCTGGCTGTCCTACTGCATGAAATGATGGCTCATGAGTGGTCTGATCCTGAATGACAAAGGCACACATGAACAGTTATTGCATGTTTACAGAGTCTACACGGAAGAAAACATGTCACAAACAAAAGTGACATTATATTGAATGGCACGTTCTGTGACCTCATAGTTTGATGTTTTTTTTCCACCAGGATCTTCGGTCTATTCTACACACGTACACATCTCTCTCTCTCACACACACACACGCACAAACACATATCACACACATACACACACATCTCTCTCTCTCTTACACACATACATACATAAACACACTCATACAAACACACACATCACAAATGTTAACACGCATACTCACATTTCTCACTTACACATGTACACAGACACACACAACACACCAGATTTTTGGAGGTCTTAACATAAAGTTCCCCCTATTCTACACAAACACACACACAATCTCTTACTCTCACACGTGTGACACACACAGTTGACATTACAAATATTTAGGGCCCATATTATTTGAAATGCGCAAGTTGTGAAGAGCAACCCGGGCAGCGTTTTGGTGCTTGGGCCTACTCATCGTTGCTTGCAACTATATTTTTTATTATTACAGTATTTTTATTTCTTTTTTTATCTTTATTAATCAGCCGGGCCTCTTTGAAGGTCTTAACATGCTCAAAACGTCATGAAAATCTGGCGCACAGCACACAGTGACGATGCCTTAAACGCATGCTGAACGATGCTTCATGACTCATGACACCTAGGTGGCGATGGCGTTTTAGAGGTCTTAACATGATCAAAAAGCACACAGGTTGTGTCGGGGGCCCGGTTGTCAATGTCAATGGTTGTAGTGTAACATGTTGCTTTCTTCACAGGCATGCAAATATTCTTCTGTAATTTTATTTATTTATTATTTTTGTTTACATTTATGTTATGTTTGGAAATATTGAATGCTTTTGTACAAAATGCAGACATGATTATACAAAGATAATATTTGTGCACAGCGCACTGTCACTGTTCCAGTGTCTTATGTACAGAATGTGCATCAGGTAATACCCATATATACCCTATCCTTATTACCTAATGCACATTCTGTACATAAGACACAGGAACCCTTTTGTTTAACCAGAAAATGCTAATATTTTTTACTAGGGAACTCCCACATTAAGGCTACTACTACCACTCAGTCGGGAGGGCCGAAGAATATCACGCGTTTCCTCCAAACCATGCGATGCCAGCCGACCGCATCTTGTTGAACTACAGCGCTATCCTCTCCTTCCGCTAGCTCAAGGTCACAGACGTCCCTGACTGGCTGTAGAGCCGTGATTAATGTGGGAGTACCACATTAATCTAAGTACCTCTCATCCCTCCCCTTCTGAGAGAGCTCGGCTAAGAGGCGAGAGGTTACAGCATCACCCGGGAATCGAACTCACGATCTCCGGATGATAGGGCGAGCACTTTACCACTGCGCCACTGATAATAAACATTTACTTAAATTAACCTAATCTGCATGTCTTTGCACTGTGGGAGGAAAACCACAAAGCACAACTCCACACACATTAAACCCTCGACCCTGGAGGTGCGAGGCCACAATGCTAATGGCTATGCCACTGTGCCTCCATAATCTAATCTAATCTAATCTAATGCTATTGCATACCTAGACTCACTGACTCTCTCACACTCATAGATTATCCTGTATACAGGGTCGCAGGGGGCTTGGAGCCTATCCCAGAATACTCATGATTAAGTTTGATTTGATTTGATTCAATATTTGATTAGATTCAACTTTGTCATTGTGCAGATTACATGTACAAAGCCGAAATGCTGTTACCAGATGTGCATAAGAGGCTATTAGGCTTAAGATCAGTGCCCAAATTGCTCGAGGTGCTTATGTTACCATAGGAACGTACGGAGGAAGCGAGTGTTCTGAATGGTGGAATTTTGTTAGGGAAATGTCCCTTTACCGACATTCCCTGCAAACGGAGCAAGGGAGCACCCTGTGAAGTACACTTCGGAATGGAATGCATTCCATGGGTGCAGATTCCATTGCAAGGCACACACACACACACATATGCACACACTCATTCACACACTTTGGGAACGCTTGCTTGTGTTTGGACTGTGGGAGGAAACCCACCAAGCACAGGGAGAACATGCAAACTCCATGCACACAGACCCAGAGATGGGGATCATGTTATTGATCCTGGAGGTGCGAGTGCTAACCACTACACTGTAATCTTAAAATTTAATCTAATCTAATGCTACTGCATAAATAGACATCCTATACAATTATGTGTACCTGACGTGATTACCAGGTAGTCACATGCTTTAACCATACAGTGTGCATACATCCAGGTTTTTTGTCATTAGGCCCCAAGCACTATGCAGTCATAGTGTGAAGGGATAGCTTGTTTTTTTAAGGATTTTTTTTTTTTAATGAACCTGATAATTATTTTTATCTTATTAAGCTGAACAGCTTCTGCTGTGCATGGCATTGGCTCTACTTAACAGTAAGTCAGTTATTTTGGTTTGTTTGCAAAATGCACTCAATGGACGTCACTCAATTTGTGACATCATAGTGTGATGCTTTTTTTTCCCCAGCTTTTGGAGGTCTTAACATAAAATGCCCCCTGTTCTAAATTAATTACATAATGGTGTTGATATTCCCCTTTAAACCCACAGTCGCTTGGGCCCGCTCATTGTTTCTTGCAGCTATATTTTAAATCTGCGTTTTGTTTTGTTTGCTGCGTTTGTTCGGGCTTTTATTTTGTAATATTACTTCACCGAGACCGGAAGTCCTTCTCACCATGGGAGCTAGTTTCACGTTTCTGTTCTTTCCTCAGCCTGCGATTGTCCTGTTGTGAAAAGCAGCTCCGCTCTCGGCTTCTTTATTTACACCAGAGTTTCCGGACGAGGACTTTCAGGTTTGGAAAAACAAAACGTTTTAATAAAATATTGATATTATATCATAATCACCAGTGGTAACACGAGCTTTACTGCAATATTTAGCTTGTCATGTGTGACCGGTGTTAGCTTTTATTCTCCACCCGGCATTCTAGCTGCGTTAGCAGGTTTGCTAAGTTTAGCTAGCCAGCTACCAAAATACCCGCTTAGGCTTTAGCTCTGTTTATACGTGTATCTTTCTGTAAATGATATATTCATATTTATTTTGTTTGTTTAGTAACCTGTTTTATGTAGACTAATAATACGTTTATTGTTACTGCTCGACAAACATCAGAACGTCTTTAGTGTTTTTAATTTGGGAGAAGAAAAACTCAGGGATTTGAGCTAACGTTAAACAGCGAGCTCGGTAGTGGAGCTCGTTTCAGGTCTAATTTTTACCTGATTAAATTTTTTAAAACGTTTTAAAGAAACCAAACGAAATGAATTTTCGAAATTTTCACTTTCCCACTTTGCTTTAATTATCCTTATAACGATGCAGGTTTTTTCCCTGTCAGCATTCGATTCTATTCGTCAGTGATTTAGAAGTGGGAGGTTCTCTGGCCGTTGGCCACGCCCACCTAATATAACGTAAACGCCATCTATTCTTTGAACAATTAGAATCCTCTTAATTCATGAAAGTAAGTCGCTAAAGCGATGACACTAAGGACTGGGCTGGCTGATCGATAGCAAACAAATGACTAGCAATATTTATATTTCAGCATTTTGCAGATGCTTTTATCCACATTTACATCATCAAATAGATCCTTCCACTTGTGCACTATGTTACCAACTAGAGCCCCCTTTCCACCAAAGTGAACCAGGTGCCAATTCCAGTCTGGTTCTAGTCCCAGTTCAATAGCGAACCTCCTGAAAACTGGCTTTGTTTTTCCTTGGGCTAGAGAGTCACGTCATTGTCACTGTATATGTCCTTGTACGTCTCTACTTTTTTTGTTGTTGTTGGGGGCAGTGGAGGCTCAGAGGCTAAGGTAATGAGTTACTGATCGAAAGATTGACGGTTCGATCCCCAGCTCCACCTAGTTGCCACTGTTGGGCCCTTAAGCAAGGCCCTTAACCCTATCTGCTCCAGGAGCGCCGTATCATGGCTGACCCTGCGCTCTGTCCCCAGTTATGCTGGGATATGCGAAGAAGTAATTTTACTGTGCTGTGCTGTACTGTATATGTGACAAATAAGGGCTTAACTAACTTAACTACTTTCCCGGGAATACTAGCAACATGGCTTTGTTGGCAGTTCTCCTGGCTGTATAATGACCAAAAATAATTTGAACTGTCCATTGCACACTGAGCCCATTTTTTTTCCAAGATGGCGGTTGTGACGGTCTTACGTAAGTGGTGCCTTGTTCTAGTTTGGAAAATTGTTGGTGCTGCAGTGGAACAATTTTTTCTAAAAACAGATGTTTAGTTGTTGCTTAAAGATCGACAGTGACTTAGCTGTGTGGACAAACCTAATCATGCACAACTAACTTTTAGAGAAAGTTAGAAGTTTAGGTTTAGGGCCTCCAGGCTATAAAACCTTGTACGAATGTTAAGTATCATGATAAAAGCAGGCATTACTAAATGGCACACAATAGTCAGGATCTGGGCAAAGTAGAAATTTTATCCAGACCCTGATGCATTTCTGATCAATTAAAATAACTGATATACCAGTAATCTAGCACGTATTTTCCCCGAAGTGGGTGTGGTTATATGTGTCACTCGTGTATCGTCCGATTGTATGGAAAAGGAACAAAAGTGTGACAGAGCATGGCTTGCACCAGGAAAAGTTAATTTTTTCACATTAGGGCCTATGATCATTTTCCCCCAAAATCTGGTTTGTGTTAAGCAGTGAGAACACAAGCATTGCGAGGTGGGCCTGAGCGTGGTATGCTGTACTTGGACATGGATTGAATTAGATTTGAAGCCATTTGTAGCTAAACACGGAAGTAGTTTGCTGTTTCGACCTACACAGCTACAGCTGACATCTTGCTTAATGTGAAAGCACCTTAAATAACTTACGAATTGGCTACACATTAGCTACAGTGTAATCATTTCTGACTGGCAGTGAACCATGCAAAAATGAAGTCGGTCCATTACAAACTGTCTACGAACTTTTGGTTGTTTATCATTTACCAAATATTTATTTATGGCATTGTCTTCTTGCTGTTCATCGGTGGTTGGCATTCATTATGTTGCATTATCTCAGTTGTCTCTCTCAATTTAATTTAAATTTAGTAATTTCTGAGATGATGCAATAAAGGTGATGCAATAAACGCAAAGACTTAAATGTGAGGTTTAAGTAAGTGCTTGTTGTAAAGGATCTTTTAAACCTTTCCTTCTAAACACAACTATAACTTTTCAATTAACATTACTGTCAAAGATTAATGTATGTTGCAGCGGCCTCCTGTAGGATGTTAGTTTATTTGTAATACGTCTTACAAAAGCCTCTGTTTTATCCTGAAGGAAAACAGGTCGGACTGGAGGATACTAACAACGTGTATCAAACACTGGATAGACTTGTAAGTCACTTGTTGTTTGTAAAATTATCTCTTTAACAGTGTGGTGTGTCCATGTTTCTCTAAATTATTGAACTGTACTGCTGAATCTAAACTATAAGGAATTAATTGTAAGAAAATAATATCCTTATCATCATTGGTATAAAAATGCATAATTCTGAATTTTGCAACCATGACATGCATAGTCAAAGTTGTTAGCTCAATGAGATCTAAACATGTACCAAGTTCCGTATGTATATGTGCAAGAGTGTATAAGCTATGCAGAAAAAACATTTGTAAAGGCCTCGGGCCACGCCCAGGGTCCAACCGCTTAGGTATCCTAATGGCAACAGATTCTAACCTGTTTGTTGATTTTCATGACTTTTTGAGCATGTTAAGACCCCCAAAAGCACTGAATGGTGGGAAAAAAATCCTTAGAAGAACAAGAGGTCCCTCCACGTGACATCACTATCAGAACAGTGACATCATAGTGCTAAAGCTCTAATCAGTGTGACATCATAGTGTGATATTCCCTTAACAGTACAGTAAAAAAAAATTCCCAGGGTTAGTCAGGGTACAGCACCCCTGAAACAGATGGGGTTCAGGGCCTCTGTCAAACGCTTACAACCCTGACCTTCCCATCAGTAACCAGAGTCTTAACCGTTTGAGGCACCGCTGTTCCTAAAGTGTTTAAGTCAGATCTTCATGAAACATGTAACGTTATGATGCGCTGAAATGTTTCCTAAAGAAGTGATATTGGATAAAGTTTAGAGATTTTTACTCGCTTGGTAATGGACCAGCCCAGTCCATTACCAAAAAAACACATCCATTGGTGTTTGTTGTGGGATCCCTAAAGGGATTTGTAAGGAGAAAAATGTAGAAGGGAAAAGGAAAAAATTTGCTCGCAAGTTTTGGAGAAAAAGGAATGATCAGACCATTTTTAACGCGCCCATCTTTTAAAAAAATTTAACACCATAAAAACAGATTTCTGATCCCAATTCGGAAGTTTGTGCTGATCAAGCTGAAAACCAGCCAATTCCAGGCATTGGTTAATCAACCGGTGCATCTCTTATAAATCTAATAAATCATTAAAAATTAGATTTTGGATCAATATGGCGATACACGAATCGGTACACAAAAGAATCTCGATTCATAACTAAATGGATTTTTTTTAGTTAATAAATATTTGTTCGCTATACTGTGCTAAAACGATTGTCCCAGATTCATGCTTTAGTATTATCACATTTTACACGCAGTAATTAATTCTAGATAAGGCTGAATTTTTATCTTGCTTTAATAATTTTATGAGTAAATATTAGTCTGAGAAAGAAAAGTACATCTGTGATTATGCGAGATTTGGTGCCTTCTGTTGCAGGGCTGTGAATTAAAAGGATGTAATCAGATATGTGATGTGAAAAACCTGTTGTCTCTGCTTTTAAATTGTTGTTGACCACAAAAAGAAACACAAGAAAATATACTTCAATAGTGGCTTTCCTGCTCTCAAGTCAGGTTTATGTAGTTCATCTAAGAACAAGCCCTCATGTCCTCCACCACCTTTTGAGTGGGAGGATGTGATTTAACTGTGGATAGGGGTGCAGTGATTAATCTCTGTGGTCGACTACAATTGCTAATCGAATTAGTTTGCAACAAATTTAATTGTTGATTAGTTAAGGATGTCATAACACTCATGCAAACTGAAAGCTCTGACATGTAGGTGTAAAGGAGTGAAGTGAGTAATGGTGCGATCGCAAACTCCTTTACGAGGCAAAAAAAATGAATAGCGTGGCAACATTTCACTCTTTACTCAGGCAAAACAGACACTTGAATTAGAAGGAATGGCTTTGTGATGGTGAGGGGGCGTGGCCAAATGCAGTTTTTTGAAGGATGCGAGGGTCAGGTAAGTGAGAAAGGATTCACACTTGAAGAGGACGTGGATAATTAGTGACTGTGTGTTGCTGTTAGTCTGTTTTTTATTTTTCGGTAATATGAACTAAATGAACCATTAAAAGTGAAATTCTGTCTCGCGCGCACACACACTAATTAGCCATGTTCTCCTCAGAGATGTGTCCTTTTCCCACTTGCCTCACTCTCGAGCCTTTCATGCCTCATTTTGCTTGGGGATGCCCCCATCACTTGGCCACGCCCTTCACTACAGACTTCATCTCTGTTTTCTTAACAGTCCAACTCAACTCCTGTAATGGCATTGCCTAAAATATTCTAATAGTCTGTTTTCCTCTCTCTTGAAGAATTTTCTTGACTTGAATGGACAAAGTTGCTGCGTGCACACAGGTATAAGAGGCTTCTAGGTTTTGTTCAGGAAATATTGCTTGTCAGTTAATTTCCAGTTTTAAAAATGTTATTTATTTTTTTAATTTAATGATTTTCAAATATTACAGATTCTGTGAAGCAAAATCAACCTTCTGGGAACCTCGTTATGCCTGTAAAAAAGAAAAGAAAGTCCTCTGGTTCTGAAGACCCCAGCATCCGGAAGTGCAAAATTACCAGGTAGGCCAAAGAGCTTTCCTTCTGGATGTGTAACTAGGTTGTGCATGACAGGATTTACACTCAGAAAAATTGTGTAACTGTAAAGCGATAATTTGGCTTAGATTATTATCATGAATACAGTACAGGATTTTGACTCAAACCCTAACCCTATGTTACCATCAGGTTATATTCCCAGTCTCTAGTTGGTTCTTGACACTGTGATGTGTCCCTAAAAAGACTGACATTCTAAGCAAAATTTATTTATATAATTGCAAGCAATGATTATCGGACTCGAGCATGTGTGCCATAGAGAGGCGTACTTTGGTTTTGTAAATAATAATAGAAATGAACCATAAACAAAGGAAACCCTGTCACAGAGAGTATGTGTACAAAATTTGTACTTTTGCTTTGACTGCTGTGTCATTTTTGTAATGTCAGTTCTGTATATTTGGGTAATGGATGCTTATGCGAGTGATCCTAGTTCATGTGCAGTACCAGTCAAAAGATTGGACTTTTTCTATATTCTAGAACAATACTGTTTTTCTTTTGTTTGTGCATTTTTTTTTTCTCTTTTCTTCTAAACTATGAAATAGCAAATATGAAATCAGGTAATTTACAACATCAGTCAGCAATAACCATTATTTTAAGACAATAAGGTCAGCTCTTCTGGAATAGTTCTTGCAAGAACAGTATTGTCAAGTTCAATTCAATTCAATTTTATTTATATAGCGCTTTTAACAATGGTCATTGTCTCAAAGCAGCTTCACAAAAAAAAAAAAAAAAAAAAAAAAAAGATGCGTTTGCAAAACCCATCCAGCCCCATGAAGAAACTGGCTCTCAAGACCTTCCCAAAAAAGCAAGACCAAAACTGACCTCTGCTGCAGAGTAGAAGTCCATGTAAAGTTACCAGCCTCAGAAATTACAAATTAACAAACAGCACCTCAGATTAGAGCCGGCTTTATGTTGGCTTTACACATCATACGTAGCAGACACATCTCAGTATCAACTGTTCAAAGGAGATTATTGTATATTTTGATTGTTGTTTTACAGTATAAATGAATAAAAATTAGGAAAGACGGACTTCCGTCATTATTTTGTGTTTATCAGATTAGACTCTAGATATGGAATTACCCGACTGTAATTTTATTGGAATAATTTACTCTTTCCAGTTACTGTAGGACACAGACTCCTGGGAGACTGATTAACCCTGAAGATCAGTTTTCCAGCAAGAAGTGCCTTGCTTGGTTTTACGAGTATGCAGGTATGCCTCTTTTTCCTGCTTTTGCTTAAAGCTGATTTACAGTTATCCTTAATAAGCTTATCATGTTATAACATACCGTACTGTAAAGTCACATTTCCCTTCTGATTAATCCGGGCATCTTGTCATCTTGCTCCCCTCAGGGCCGGATGACGTGGTGGGACCAGAGGGTATGGAGAAGTTCTGCGAGGATATAGGCGTTGAACCAGAAAACGTTAGTGTCTTTTTTTTTACAACTACAGTCTAGTAATGCACCTCAGCCATTCACAGAGTTTTTGATTAAATGGAATCAGTTGTGATTCATATCACCTAATATATGATACAAAGGCAAGAATCGTTCAGTGTTTGCATCAGTGAGTCTCCTCATCCGAGGGTGAGACAAAAATTACTCTTACTTATATTGTCTATATTTGTTTTTATATACACTCACCTAAAGGATTATTAGAAACCCCATACTAATACGGTGTTTGACCCCTTTCTACGTGGCATTGATTTAACAAGGTGCTGAAAGCATTCTTTCAAAATGTTGGCCCATATTGATAGGATAGCATCTTGCAGTTGATAAAGATTTATGGAATGCACATCCAGGGCACGAAGCTCCCGTTCCACCACATCCCAAAGATGCTCTATTGGGTTGAGATCTGGTGACTGTGGAGGCCATTTTAGTACATTGAACTCATTGTCATGTTCAAGAAACCAATTTGAAATGATTCGAGCTTTGTGACATGGTGCATTATCCTGCTGGAAGTAGCCATCAGAGGATGGGTACATGGTGGTCATAAAGGGATCATGGACATGGTCAGAAACAATGCTCAGGTAGCCCGTGGCATTTAAATGATGCCCAATTGGCACTAAGGGGCCTAAAGTGTGACAAGAAAACATCCCCCACACCATTACACCACCGCCACCAGCCTGCACAGTGGTAACAAGGCATGATGGATCCATGTTCTCACTCTGTTTACTTCAAATTCTGACTCTACCATTTGAATGTCTCAACAGAAAACGAGACCAGGCAACATTTTTCCAGTCTTCAACCGACCAATTTTGGTGAGCTCGTGCAAATTGTAGCCTTTTTTTCCTATTTGTAGTGGAGATGAGTGGTACCCAGTGAGGTCTTCTGCTGTTGTAGCCCATCCGCCTCAAGGTTGTGCGTGTTGTGGCTTTACAAATGCTTTGCTGCATACCTCGGTTGTAACGAGTGGTTATTTCAGTCGAAGTTGCTCTTCTATTAGCTTGAATCAGTCAGCCCATTTTCCTCTGACCTTTAGCATCAACAAGGCATTTTAGGCCCAGAGGACTGCTGCATATTGGATGTTTTTCCCTTTTCACAACATTCTTTGTAAACTCTAAAAATGGTTGTGCGTGAAAATCCCAGTAACTGAGCAGATTGTGAAATACTCAGACCGGTCCGTCTGGCACCAACAACCATGCCACGCTCAAATCACCTTTCTTTCCCATTCTGATATTCAGTGTGGAGTTCAGGAGATTGTCTTGACCAGGACCACGCCCCTAAATGCATTAAAGCAACTGCCATGTGATTGGTTGATTATATAATTGCATTAATGAGAAATTGAACAAGTGTTCCTAATAATCCTTTAGGTGAGTGTATATGAATTTATGTTCTAATATAAAAATTTTTGTTAGAGATTATGTGGGGGGGGGGGGCAATCTGTGGCAGGGAGGCATTTTAGCGCTTAACAGTGTGCCTTAGATTTTTTGATACTAAAACTCATTTGAAATACCTTTTTTTAGTTTTGCACCTGAGGAAAGGCTTTAAAATAAGAATGTATGGCACTGTAATGCACTTAATTCATCTCAGTCAACTTTAAGCTCTTCCTTGTATTGTGAATAATGACAATGTTTATTTTAATAAAATGCTGTATGCATCTTTGTTTCTTCTATATATTTGACATTGCTGTTTAATTAAGCAAAAGTACATTTCATCCGATTAATCAATAAAAATTTTTGGTAGAATACTCGATTACTAAAATATTTGATAGCTACAGCCCTACTTTCAAGGCTACTGTCTGAATGTGTTACATGAGTTCATTTGTAACTGCCGTGTGAGCGAAAACAAATGCCCCGCTTGTGATTTGCACATAAGAAGAGCAGTGTGCAGTGAGATGCTTATTGAAGAGCTGAAGCCAAAACGTCAGATTTAACCAGAGGACTGCTGTTCAAGAACGTTGGGAATTTGCATGACGATGCACGTCTGCAAACTTAAAGCATCCTCTCTATAGTCTTGACCTTGCTGACTTTCATCTGTTTGGTCCCCTCGAAGCAGCCCCACGAGGACGAAGATCACTTTTTTATCAGAAGTGAGACACGCATTTGGGCCGCAAATAAAAAAATTTGTTAACCGATAGACATGGTGTACTGAAAAGCAAGGAGATTATGTTGAAAGTGATGTATTTTTCTTTATTACAATGAAAAAAATAAAGATTTTTTTTTAAATTCATAATTGTAATAGGATTTTGACAAATACTGCATTTCTTGTTTAAGTGCTCTTGTCCATTTGTGTTTAGCTTGATAATTGAGGCCGACTGTGTGTCTTTATTAGTTTTGTTTCCCTACCTTTTGCCTTGATCTAGGTACCAAATACTCAGCCACTTAACATTTCTAAAAAGTTTTCTTTGTGTCTTTCCTCCAGATTGTCATGTTAGTCTTAGCCTGGAAACTAGAAGCACCAAATATGGGATTCTTCACAAAAGAAGAATGGATGAAGGGAATGACATCACTGCAGTAAGAGACTCCCTCAGTAGTGTTCTGTTAAAGCTGTGAATGCGTCCGCTCGTCCAGCTTGTTAACCTTAACCCCCCCTTTCCTTTTGAAACAGGTGTGATTGCACAGAGCGGTTACAAGGCAAACTCGAATATCTGCGCTCTCAGCTGAATGATGCGGTCGTGTTCAGGAACATTTACAGATACGCCTTTGACTTTGCCAGGGTAAGATTATTTTGCTGTCTAGAGGTCTGTGCATACCATTGTAAAGCCTCTAGGGGCAGCAGCAGCATCAGGACAATGAGACAAATGAGCACATGGCTCTGTTTGGATATTTTACAGAAGCAGAATCATGTGTCATTAGAATAATGGCATCATTATGCTGTTTTTTAATTTAAATAAAAAAACAAAATTTAAGGTTTGAATGCAGGATGAATTAAGTTGCTATAGTTGTAACCATGTTTAATAAATATTTAGATGCGAGCATATGCACAGAAAAAACTTTTAATACGATCTAATAATCATTGGGATTATTCTGCCTGTTGTGTATCTCTAGGATAAAGACCAGCGAAGCCTAGACATGGACACAGCAAAGTCAATGTTGGCCCTGCTTCTTGGAAGGACGTGGCCCCTGTTTCCTGTATTTCACCAGTTTTTGGAGGTGGGTGTGTGTTCATTAATCGGAGGGCCACTGCTGTTATAATTATTATTGCCCTTTTCAGTCTTAAAAGCTTTGACAATTAATGTGGGTCATGCCTGTGGAGGAATCGGGCGCCGAAGCCCTCAGGCCCTCGCGCATTCTGAATCATTCGCTGTTTTCTGAGGAGTCGGTTCTCCCCGAGTTAGGTTTCCATTTTTGACAAGACAGCCGTATCTGCAACGATTCTGCACAAAACCTATTTAAACTATTATATTTGCATTTAGCAATTAGGCAGAAGCTCTTATCCAGAGTGGCTTATTGTTAAAGACAAACTTGTACGAATGTTCAGCTAGGTCTTCTGAGCATTGAAAGAAAGAATATACCCCATTTTCAAGTTATGAGGATTCGTTTAGGACCTATGCTGCATCTTTTTGGTCCCACAGCTTGTGTCCTAGCTCGCTCATTTTTGGTCTTATTGGATCTTCAAAAACTGCTACCAAAACTCTTAAGACAGTGAATCGCTAAAAAAAACACTTTTGTTTCTCTCTCTTCCTCAGTTTTGCATACGCACCCACAAAAATTATATGATGTATAACAATGTATAATAATAATAACTGCTTCAAAAAAAGGGGAACGATAAGTTTAACTCCTTTGGGGATTGTGGATGCTTATTTGGTGCATTTAATTTTCTCAGGAATGCATGCACGATTTGTCTTAAAATCTGCCAGAATCAAGCATGCATTTAAATGGCTTTTGTGTCCAAAGGAAGTACACACACCAAACCTCACATGAACAAAATTAAAGCCTCCTCTCTCTTCAACAGTCAGATTGAAAAAGATGAAGCGCTAACAGCTCTCAATAAATCCAGCTTAGAATAAGCACAGTCGCTTTCTGATTCAAGAAAATGGGCGATATTATGTTCCATTCAATGTGAGAATCAGCTGCTATGGCAACCGGGCTAAACCACGGCCTCTCCTCTCTCATGCGCTCACCAGATTCACGGACTGCATAAATGCTTATATATTGGGTACCATGTAGGAGAAGGACTGGCTGGTTTGGACATTTTGCACAGGAAAAGCAACACCACTGTGCCTCTACTTCACAATTCTAGTTGTAGACACAATTCAGTCTCTAGTTATATTTATCATGGAAATGTTTGTTTGGGTTTGTGGTGCCATCCACATGGAAGCATATTTTATGGGAAACATGCTCTGTCCCAACCATTGTCTTATTTGTTGTTCTATAACTAATTATCTTTTAACCTAATGTTGTATTCGTCGAGATTTAAAGCATGATTGCAAACATTAAAACCAGGCAATACTGGAAGTCAAAACACACTTCAAACAAAATTAAGGGAAAAAGAAATCAGTTTTCAAACCTACCTGTATTTTTTTAGACTATAATATACTTTTTAGGTGATGTTTAGGGTTTAGATTTTATTCCCAATATGCTGTATTGAACTTTTAGTCCAAATATGGTACATCATACTTACACTTTCTCTTCTCCTTCTAGCAATCTAAGTATAAAGTCATGAACAAGGACCAGTGGTACAACGTCTTAGAGTTTAGCCGCACTGTTAACTCGGACCTCAGTAACTACGACGAGGACGGAGCTTGTAAGTCTGAATTCTTAGTGTACCATAATTAATCATTACTTTTGTGGTCCCTTTTTAAAAAAGTTTTTTTTAATTATTGTAGTGTCGCACACACGTCAACGCCTAGGCCATGAAATTGTGCTATTGTTGTAGCACGTGATAATCCACCAAGACAACAGAATCGTATAACTATGCTTGGTATGGTGTAATGGACTTAATGACCACAAGAGTTTGTTTTTTTTCTAAAGCGTGTGTAAATCTTTTTTTGGCTGACTCTGAGTATATATATATATGCGTGTGTACTGTATACACACACAGTATAAACACATCCTACGGCCCAATGTGGCAACGTAGCACACAGCTCTTATAAGACTATTGTGCGAAAAGAGGATATGGAAACTAATATCTACGCCGGTTTGAGCAAATAAGAAATTAGAAACTGTTCAATGCTGTTTTGTTCCTCAGCCGGTTTGATGCTAACCTCATCTATTGTGTCCTCCATAGGGCCGGTGATGCTGGACGAGTTTGTGGAATGGTATAAAGCCAGACTGACTTTATAGCACCACATGATCATGTGTGTAAAAAAATTTAATAAATAAGGGCAAAAGCACATCAATGGACGCCATTCCTCCACATTAAACAGTCCAGAGAAACAATCGCCCCCCCCCCCTCCCCCCCCTTCCCAGGAAAGCCATCTTGCTTCTTGTGGACCCATCACAACCATAGACTTACAGTGTTACTTAAACTCGAAAAGGAAAACGTCTGAAACAGAGGAAACTGCTTTAAATGTGTTGCATCTTTCACAGCAGTTTCATTGCCAATGTTGTTGTGTCTGGTGGAGGGAAGTCATCTGCTTATGTAATATTTTTGTTTATAGTGTTTTCAAATGAAAATAAAGGAACTGTATGGAACGACTGTGTTTCGCTGAATGTGTTTGCATCATGTTTAAAAACCCAACTGTATCTATTAGTGCTGTTGAATTCTTGACTCTGGTTGGTCAAATAATGGTAGATTTTTTTTCATAACACCCAACACATTGCTTCTGTAATAACTATGTGGGCACCACATAATCGAAGGTTAATAATAAAGGGAATAAAATATAATAATAATAAATATAATAATAATATAAAAATATAAAAAATATCTTAAAGCATAGTGGTAAGGGCAAAATTCCAACTGCTGCAATATAATTAGTATTCAATATTAGAATACGAATATTAGTATTCAACAAAGTCCTATGCAAAAGTATAGACACCCCTTGATAAATAACATCAAAAATTTTATTGAAAAGATGTTAACACAGTCTCTCTTGTCAATGGAAATAAGCACAGTATTTTCAATAAATATTGATGCATAGTGACTTCTTATGCCATAAATTGAACAAAAATAAAAACATTATTTCACTGTGCAAAAGTTTGGGCTCCCTAAGAGTTCCAGAGTCTCAAATTCTTTTTACAAGGTTTTAGACCTTAATCAGCTCATTAGATCTAATGCATGGTAACAGCTGTCATCAGTAAATGCCAATTTCAAAGCTTTACAAATACTTTGACTTTTTAAACCTTGTGCACACACTTGTGGACAATCAACGACCATGTGTTCCTCTAAGCAGCTGAGTAAGACTCTGAATATGAAAGTTATTGATGGCTACAAGAAGATAGCAAAGCATGGTCAGCTTGCAGTTTCCACAGTGAGAAATGTAATAAGGAGATAGCAGTTCAGGAGAACTGTGGAGGTCAAAAGGAGATCTGGAAGACCAAGAAAACTCTGGGAGAGAACTGCTCGTATGCTGGTCAGAAAGACAAATCAAAACCCCCATTTGAATGCAAAACACCTGCAGGAGGATTTAGCAGACTCAGGAGTGGTGGTGCACTGTTCCACAAGACCTTAATGGAAGAGTCAGCAGACGAAAAGCTTACCTGCGTCCCAGTCATAAAATCCAACATCAGAAGTACGCAGCAGAACATCTACAGAAGCCTGATGCACAATTAAGCATGGGGGTGGATCTATCTATCTAGGCTTTGGGGTTGTGTTGCAGATAGTGGCACAGGTAGAGGGAAGAATGGATTCCAGCAAATTCTGGAAGCAAACATCACACCATCTGTACAAAAACTGAAGCTGAAAAGAGGATGGCTTTTACAACAGGACAACGATCCTAAACGTACCTCGAAATCCACTACGGAATACCTTAAGAAACGCAAGCTGAAGGTTTAATTTAAACATCATTGGAAATTTGGGGGTAGATCTGAAAAGAGCTGTGCATGCAAGACGACCAAAGAATATTACAGAGCTAGACGTCTTTTTCAAGGAAGAAAGGGAGAAAATCCCCAAAACAAGAACTGAAAGACTTTTAGCTGGCTTTAAAAAGCGTTTGATGCTGTGATTTCGGCCTGAGGAGGTGTTACTAAGTACTGATTATGTAGGGTGCCCAAACTTTTGCACAATGCCACAATATTGTTTTCTTTTTTGATCTTTGTTCAATTTATGACTATGCATCAATGTTTGCTGAAAATATTATGAATTTTTTACATTTCCAAGAGAGATTGATTTAATAAAAAAAAAAATCAAGGGGTGCCTAAACTTTTGCACTAGACATAATAAGCAGAGACTTGTCTCAGATATTCTACAACTTTATACTTATCCCTCAACCTGAGTTATCCTTTAGTAATAAACTGCTGCAGTTGAAGAGTCATTAAACACCTTCAGACATGTTCTTGGTAAACTTTGGATTAACTCCACTTTGAGATGCATCACACCATGTAAACAGTACGCCTCACAGGTGTCTTATCTTCCAAAGTAGTATTTTAAGTAAAATCTTTATATAGAGAATTGATTCTTGTTCAGGTTTTATTCATCCACTGCGCACTTTTTTAGAAGTTCTATACAAATAGCGGATACAATATAAGGTTCCACCACATTCCATTCCCAATATTGCTCTCATGGAATCAGATCCGGTGACAATGAAGGACTGTGAAGGACACCCAGTCATGTTTGTGAAGAGTTTGAGACAACTGTTTATTTTCACTTAAATATGTGCATAGTTAGTACCTCTATTTTTATGTTCTCCAATAGAATTTCTATGGGGACAAAAAGAAGTAGATGATGAAAACAAAGACGGCGACCCAGCATCTCATGACACGGACAATGATAATATTTTACCAACATTCGGATTTAAACGAAAGCTGAAAAATCAAGGAGCTTAAATAAGGAAACTAATGAAGCCTTATCCAGGAACAGTTGAGTCACATCACAAAACAGGAGGCACAGGAACCATAACTGAACCCTGAACCCTGGACTTAAGGTTTAACATGGAATATTAGGAAATTAAAGTCACATCAACTGAAAAAAGCACTAAAACTGATTTCAAAGGCCTCACAATATATCAGGTAGTCATAAAACAGTTAAACATTTAACACTTTCTTGTAATCTAAGCATATTTCTAATAATTTTTATGCTGAATGACAATGACTTCCATTTAACCCATTTTAAAATATACAGTATATATATTGGTTTTTTTTCCATGTTGCAAGTTGTTTTACTAAGTAGAAGTGACTCATTGCATATAACATTAAGCACAGAACCTGAAACCTGTCTACCTTTCACTCTCTCCCTCTCTGAGTGTGTGTGTGTGCTTGTTTGCACACATATCGGGGACTTTTTGCCTGTTGTTCATTTTTTACCTTCTACTCATAAATGATCAGTCAGTTTTTAAAAAAATCTGAGTGTGTGCTTGTGTGTGCTCCATGTTAGAGTGATTAGCACTGTCGCCTTAGCACCTCCAGGGTCTGGGTTTGATTTCCGGCCAGGCTCGATTTCTGTCTCTGCATGGAGTTTGCATGTTCTCCCCGTGCTTGGTGGGTTTCCTCCAGGTACTCCGGTTTTCTCCCACAGTCCAAAGATATGTAAGTTAGGCTAATTAGTGTTCCCAAATTGCCTGTAGTGTGTTAATGAGTGTGTGTATGTGTGTGACCTACTATGATTGGCAAACTGTCCAGGGTGTACCCAGCCTCATGCCCTAAGTCTTCTGGGATAGGCTCCAGGCACCTCACGACACTGAATACAGGATAAAGCGGTATAGAAGATGAGTCAGTGAGAGTGTCTGAAAGACACTTTGGAGAAACATCACAAGGCCTTGCAGTCCACTGCTCAGATATAGAGTTGGTAGTTATAGAAGGTCTTGCATAAGGTCTGGCTTAAATGTCAGTCTGAGTACCAGGATGAAAGTGATGATGATGATAGCAATAGTAAGGTAGAACTGCCTACTCAGGACAAGGGAAATACTTCACACAACGATCATTGGGGGGATGATGATGATGATGATGATGTGGGGAAATCTGTTCATCCTTGGTTTCAGAAGGATAAAAGTTATAAAAACAAGGATAAAAGTTAAAGTTAGGGATAAACATTTTTTTCAGGTGATGATGAGTAGGAGGAACTTGCTCAAGAAAAGTAAGACAGGAAAGCTTACTTGAAAGACTCTGCTAAAATGGATGATGATGATGATGATGATGAAACAGATCAAACGCAATGAAATGAGGATTACGTTTGGACGGAAGTGAGATGTCCTCAGATACCAGTGAATTATGGCAGTCCATAGTGACCCTGCGTGATCCTTATCACCTACTCCACTTCTCCAAGGGGTTCTGAAGTATAAGAGCTGGGGAGTATTTTTATGTTTTTTTGACGTTCATAAAATCATCTAAAGTTGAAACATTTAAAATTTCATATTGCATAATATTTGATGCTGTGAAGATGGTGATGATATAGACCATTGTTTGTTAACCGGATTAACCTTAGTTCGAGTGATACTATCCTAAAGCATGGTACTAAGAATATGCTTTAACTTGTCTTTAAAAATTGTCCAGATTGTTTGCTTAGGCCATGCTGAGAGCTTCATCTGGTTCGCTTGAGTCTTTGGTTGTGGAGAAATCTGGTGATTCCACCTCGCTCATGATGCTTTGGAGTCGAGTAAGCGACAGCACTCTCTGTCTGGGTGTGGGGATATCCTCAGGTTCTTTAATGTGGCTGTATCGGTTCCCATCATCATCATAGTTGTATACTTTAATAACCCTTTTGGCTTGTTTGTGCGCGATCGTCTCTGATCCCTGTCCGGCTTTCTGGTTCTCTCCTTCTTGGTCTTCGTATTGATCTGATGTATCATCAGCCTTTTCATTTGATGTGCTGTTTATACCGTTTTCAACATCGCTGCTTACTGAGTCATCCTCCAAGCAAGGCTCATCTTGGTTTGTCTTGATGTTAGAAGGAGAATTGATGGAGGCTGAGGACTCTGGCGCAAATTCTACAGTGCCTTCGTCAGATTTTGGATTTCTGTGGAAAATCACAGTCCTGAGTCCACGACTACCGACTCTTGATGTGTCTTGGCGGCTGCCTTTTTTAGGACAAATCCTGGCCCTCGTTCTTTGTAGACCCTTAATGACGTAGGGTTGGCTTAACGCACCGAGTGTAAACGCACCTATAAAGGTGACCAACACTGACGACGAGACGGCTGCTGCGAAGTGAGCATCTGAGTAACCGCCGGTGGGCATCTGGGCCTCTCTGGCTGTTCTTATCTTCGTTCTTTTCTCAAGCGTGTTTCTGTTCAGTACATTCACACTGTATGGAATGATTGTCTCGCCTCTACTGTCCACAAGGTGGCAGCGGTAGAGTCCAGCATGACTTATTGTCACCTTCGTGATCCTCAGATTGCCGTTAATCATCTCAATCGGGTCCTTATTGGTGAAGTGGAATCTTTCTCCAAAGGATCCAAACGGGGTCTGCCACCACAGAACCAGTCCTACAGAACAGATGAAGAAGAACATGTTTAGAATTTAGAACCTGGAACCTCATTGTTAGCAACAGGCAGAACCTGTGAATGTTTACCTTCTCGGGTCTCATTCCCACACTGTAGCTCTGTAGCATTTCCCAGAATGATACTGACTGTGATTTTAGGTTCGATTTGTAATGTGTTCGGTTTGTCCTCAGGAAACTCCGGACTCATTTCAGAGTTTGTCTCACGTACAACATGGGTCATTTTTACTGCAGATCCATCAGGTGTTTGAAGATAAAGTGTACTCCAAAACAGAAGGAGCCTAATGAGTTGCCTTAGTGTCATTGTTTTAAACCTAGACAAAAATTCAAACATGAGTTACACACTGAACTGCCAGTTTATTAGGCACACCTCCTTTTGGCCATTGGCATGTTGGTTGGGATGACAGTACAAGTCTACTTTGTAGACGTAAAATTATTGAGATGATCATTGCCTGGTCATTGGTATTCCCAAAAATTCTATTTCTATTTGCAAAAATAGAAAAATCAATAATGATGGTACAAATGCATTGATGGAGATGGAGACTATGTTGAGTAGTACTGTATCTTTAAAAAGACAAAGAGTTAATCTACCAATATGTTCACTTTTGCATTACTTTCAGTACAGCCCTATAGTACAATAAATAGACATAGAAATAGACAATAAAATAGCAGGCCATGCATTTGGTTAACTTTTGAGGTTGCACATGTGTGTTTTATCCACACAGTATACAGCATATATTTTTGCATTGTTTTTTTTTTTAGAAACTGCCATGTGATCTTCTTTAGATGACTCCAGAGACAAATACTCTCTTGTGATTTTTAATTGATCTGTGACAATCATAGTCAATAAGACCTGTGCACTAATTTAAAAGAAATGTCCTACCTCTTTAATGCACTTGGATGAACACAGTACTACAACAGTCCACTTGCTGGAGAAGTTTAACTGCTCTCTTTCACACTTTGTGCTGTTTCTAAAAGGGGAGTAAAGTGCAACCCTCACATGACACTTCAATTTCCATCTCGTGCTCCATGTTTAAAAATTAACATTTTGTCCATCCAAAGACAAAAAGGACATGTTAGAGGGATCTGAATTACTATACTAGTTAAAATAACTGTAGAACAGTAAAATATTTGAATGGTGTAAACATTTGAATGAGGACCATACGTTCCTGAATGACGAGCCCAGCCGAGGTACCTCAGATAACTTGTCACTTGCTTGAACCTTCTTTAACTCCCATTGAAGGAGTTCGTGGAAGGCCAGCGTTACAGACAGGCATGCAATTTAATGGTGACCCCTGATGATGTACTGAGAAAAGAACTGTATTAGTGTAGCAGGGGAATATATAGAGGAATGAAGGTAGATTTTACTCTCCTGATCTCACTTAATCAGATTAACGCCCTTCGTTTGTATTTGCACTTTCAACTGAACTGAGGTTTTGAAAGCTAGTCCTCATACCTATCAGGAGGTCTTCTGATAGACAACCTGTGTAAAAACAAGCCATACTTTCTAACTGGTAACCTTCAATGGGTAGAAATGCTGAGTACAGCAGCCAGAAAGTAGACAATGTTTTTATTACACACACGCCATGCCACTAATGTGTTACCAGCTGATAACGGTCCCTATAAAGTGTATCTGTATCCTGTACGCTATCTAATAAACTTGCAACTCAGTGTATGTACAACAAATGCCATGAAGTGTGGAGAGTGTTGTGATCCATGTGCCATTAGATGTCAGTATTGAACCTCAAAGAGTTTGCAATGTATCCTGGAGCGTCTCCACCCATCTTCACTTAATGTACGTAGAGGTAGAGGGACTCATGCTCAGGCATGCTTAAGAAAACTAACTGTTGAATCATATGGTTATGTAGAACAAGGAAACTTGCTTTTCATAAGTTAAGGTAAATGTTGTGGACACTTTAAGTGTTAGACACTTGACCATCAGACGCAAATGTGCTTGTTGAACATCCCATTCCAGATTTAGTACCCCACGGCTGTTGGAATTACCTTCACTTTCCTGAAAATGCTTTCCACTAGAGGGTGCTGTAAGGATTTGCCCATTCAGGCACAACAGCATTAGTGGGTTGGACCAGGAGGACTGGTGCATATATAAAATTCCACTTAATCCCAGAGGTGATCAATAGGGTAAAGATCAGGAATCAAAAAAGATTTTATTGAATCACCTTTAGCTTTGATTATGACACGTTATTGTCTCCAGGTCATTCTCTTTCACAGTTTGAGTCCTGGAATACGCCTCTGCCACCAGGGAAGAAAAACAGTACAATTATGACATCAGCTGACTTGATTTTACTGCCACATAACGTTGCTGAGTCAACTGACCAACTGAAACACTGCTAGATCATAACACTGCCTCTAGAGGCTGGTACAGTGGCCATGCATGACGAATGCATTGCTTCATGTGCATCTTTCCTTACCCTGACACTCCCATCACTCTGGAATAGTGTCAATCCGAACTCATCAGACCACATGACCACCTTTTTCCATTGCCCCAAAGTCCAATCTTTATGCTGCCAAATTGAATGAGTTAATTAGTCTAATTGATTTCCCCCAGCTGTTTAGTTCCAATCATGTGAGTTCTTATCACATTGTGTGTATGGACATGCTTTTTCTTTCACAATTAAAAACAGCTATGGTTTTTATTGTTGATTTTTTCCATGCAACTTCACCACTGTTTATACATTATCTCAATGTGTTTTTATCTCCATGTTTTTCAGACCACATTTCTTCCACAAAGGTTCTTCACAGGTTTTTATAATGTGTTTCAGTAATTTCAAATCTGCTTATTTGTTTCTTTGCTTGAGACAACCCAATAATTTGACTCTACTGAAACTGTGATGTCATATTTTTGGCCCGGCAGTGTATAATGTCATATAATTTTATGTTAGTTTCTGATTATAGGATATCCTATCAACATATGCCTACCTGTAGCAGATTTAGAATACTTGCAGGTCAAATATGAGGGTCAAACCTGCGTTTTTTATCAGGCAAAATCACAGAACATAGGTGTAAGAGTAAATATTACCTTTATTTTTCTATATAATTCCCTGACACAATAAAGAATTTATCCCAGCGCTCCACTAGTGCTTGGATACCATTGAGGTAGAAAGTTTTCTCAGTACCTTGGAGGCACAATCGGACGTCCTGCTTCACGTCTAAAACACTGGCCTCCCAGAAACAACTTTAAGGGCCCAAACATGTGGAAATAACTTACACAGGTCAGGACTGTATGGGAGTTGTGTCAATAACTCACACAGGAAAGATGTATGTTTGGGTGTGTGCTCAAAAAATAAAAAGAATTCTCAGTACCAGTAATTTACTGACAGGAAACCTGAAGCCATGAAGCTAACATTGAATAGCAAATAGCAGACTTTAGGTAGTACTGGGCTTTCACTCGCTGTGTTTACTTATGAAGCATGAGCTATAAATGCTATCACTTTGTCTTTCATGAGTGCTAGACTGACCAGTTTCTTTCTCTTGGGTCAGAACTAGATAATTTACGAAAAAGTAAAAACAAACAAGTAAACCAGCAGCCCTTCCTGACTGGCTCCAGTATGCTTTGAATAAAAAAAAAAGAACAACTGCAGTCAGACTTGTCACCTAATGACTTGCTGTATTTTATCAAACTTTTCCATCATAGCAAACACACACACACACACATAGATACATATTTCTTGTGTTTTAACAATGACGTGATAACCTACCAGAATACGCTACTTCTGCTCAGGCATTTTCTGATTGTAAGATAGCATACCAAAGAGTCCCTCATGGAGGCATCAACTCATACGGTAGCAGTAACAAAGAGTTCAAAATAGAACAAAATACTTACAATATTTATCTTATTTTTATGAAAACCTAGAAATGTGAGATATGAAAGATACTCATGCAAGAGATGCTGAGATGACAATGCCCGTGTGCACAAAGAGTGAGTCCCTTTAAGACATGGTCTACCAGATATCTGGATAAAGTAAACCAACACTTTAAAGATAATCCTTCCATTTCCTGTTTCTCAGCCATATGGGGTAATACCGTACATACTTTAAAGCAGGAAGAGTGGATGGGGGTTTTAAAATTTGGGCAGACAAAGGTATACGGAAAATGGGGATCTTTATACAGGTGGCAACCTTCTCACCTTCGATCAGCTCTGTCAGGTATATAATATTCCTAGAACGGAATGTGCTTTTTAAAAGATGTTTACAATTAAAACACTTCATAACATCCATTATAATATAATAAATAATAATAATGTTCTTCTTTTATGTGTGTACTGTATGTGCTTGTTTGTATGTATGGTTATATGTATGTGATGTATTAAAATATGAGAAAGTAATTCCATTTCTAAATATTAGCAGAAATTGGATGATATCTACAAAGGGGGGTAGGGCATTTTTTTGGCATATGCGTAACTCATCCCATAACCTCATACTCCAGTACACCTATCCTGAATGGCAACTACACTAATTCTCTCCATCTGTTCTGTACTTTTCTACCCATCCCGAGGCATCTGGAGATTGTGCCAGCTTCAGTAGACAAAGGCCAACCCTGCGAGGTTTCTGAGGCATCCAGAGAAGGACCAGCTCCAGCTGGATTCTGCTTTATGATGGTTGGAGCTACACATCCTGCTCCTGTGCTCCCAGTGTTCCAGACCCCATCTGCCCTCTGCACCTACTGACTCATCCCTGTGCTGAACTGGACTTCATGTTAATTTAAATAACTTCTGTTATATTGTACTTTCACCTGCACAACACACATAATGTTATATCATTTCAATCTGTTATCACCCAGATGAGGATGGGTTCCCTGTTGAGTCTGGTTCCTCTCAAGGTTTCTTCCTATTGCCATCTCAGGGAGTTTTTCCTTGCCACTGTCGCCGTTACCCTTGGCTTGCTTATCAGAGACATTTCATTTATCATTCATTCATCTCATTATTATCCAGACACCTTTTTCTTACACATACACACTTCCAAATATTTTCTTTTCTAAATTTCTTTTCATTTTTGTGAAGCTGCTTTGAGACAATGACCATTGTTAAAGGCCCTATATGAATTAAATTGAATTGAATATTCTTTATAGTTTAGTTTAATTCTTTTTACTGTTACAATCTATTGTTATGTCCAAAATTATTTACAAACCTTAATAAAAATACTGTATATAAAAAAATAAATAAATCATGGTCTACCAAGGTTGATGTGGACGAACTCATGTGGCCTACACAAAGCCCTGACCTCAACCTCAATGAACTGGACGAACTGGAATACCAACCACACCCCAGCACTCCTTGCACAACATTAGTGCATAAACATAAATTCACATTCCCAAAATTGGGTTGCCAACGTCCTGTAAAAAAATTGGTAGTTTAAAACACCTGTTCTGTGTTAATATGGGATGCTATTTGTTCTGTATTTTTGAGAATCAAAGTGAAATCTATGGGAGAGAATTTGTATGTGAAAGATTTTTATGAGAGTCAGTCAGTCAGTGGACAGAAGACACCTCTCTGCCCCAGTTTGTCTGTCATGGTACCACACAGAGAGTGGACTTTTCAATGGCCGAGACTCACAACCCAGGACAACATCTTGCTGGTGGGCAGCACAGAGCAAAAAATAAAGGCAAAGTTCAGAAGGATAACATTTGCGCAATGATAACATTTCCTATCTCTCTTTTACATTATGCATTTTGTTCGTTTCACCATGTGGGTTTCTTAACCTGGATATTACCCTGGATCTGGTTTGTAAACGAGACACCTGTAAAGTTGTGACCTGGGAGGGTAATCACATAAGAAGTACGAGATGGGAGGGAAGGGGCTGGTGGACATCACCTGAGGTGGACTGCAGGGGGAACAGAAAAAACATAGTATTGCAACGATACTAGTAAAATTACTCACACTATGAAATGCCACCGATCAACCACAGATCTTTCATAATACTGTAAATAATACTGTACTGTACTGTTTCCCAGGTATATTTCATTCTGAGTCTTTACTCTTAATTGTGAAGTGACAATGCCCTGATGTTCGTCAATTAGTAATAAACCAATGATGACATTTCCTATCACAAACAAAACAAACAAACAAATAAGAAGAAAAGATCAAAGACATTAGGGTTATAGTAAAAAATAACGAAACTGAAGAAACGGAGAAAGAAAAAGATATGTATCTTTTTATAATATTATGTACATACTAAAATGGGATTGTATAATACCTATGTATATTTACCTTGCTGAGTCACTAGCTTATATAACATTTGATATAATGTCAAAATTTCTTCTCATAATTTCACATTAAGTCAAAACTTCATGTCACAAAACTTCTCCTTAAGAACCCACATCCAGAATGAATAAAATTTGTATGCGGAGATTCCACTGTATTTTATTCATAATAATATATCATTTAGATTATTAATTTATAATAATACATACACTTGTAGAAAAAAAGGCCTTCCCCCACCCTCCCTGTCTAAAATCTGGTGGAAAGCCTTCTCAGAAGAGTGGAGGTGATTATTATAGCAAAGAAGCTGGGATGTTTAACAAGGACATAAGTGGTTCATTCTACAAAAATGGTGGAAAGAGCTGTTATGTTGTCATTTAGTTTTTTTTTATTATACCAAAATCATTTAAATTAACATAACAGACACATTACTTGTATATGTTCGGAAAATATAGTATGTACTTTTAATCATGAAATAAATGTTCTTACTTTAATGTTCAATATTTAATTGTAGCATTAAAAAAAGGCCAAGTTCAAAGAAAAGTCTTGTCACCATGATCATATCGCTATATGTCTGGTACTGTATTGGTGTTACTTATTTTATAATTATATTTGTCAAACAAACTGTTTACATCTAATAATAAATTAATTTCTACATAACTGAAAACTATTTCACCTTACTCATTAAAGCTTTTCGTAAATAGTTAAGATTTTTCTGTTAATTGTAATTGGTGTTACTGTCAAAGGTGTTATCGTTGTGGGTGATACCAGGAAGAGAAGTAACACCAATTATTAAATGTATAAAAAATAATATTGCATGAAGCTCCACTTTTTGTGGACTCATAAGCTTCAAAATTAAAAAAGTTCTAGGTGTGAAAGAAGAAATATATTTCAGTGGATTGTGGAACCCGTAATTCCACCTTTTCTGTAGAATGACCCATGTGTGAGAGTCATGTTTCCACAAACTTTTACCAAGATAGCTTACATCGACTTGGTTAAGTTTGTCAGGGTTTTAAAAAAAAAACACTACAAAAATGCAAAAGCAAACATACACTGTACTAACAAAAAGAAAGAAAGAACGCTTTGTTGAAATTTTAGAATTCGATAAAGAGTTTGTAGCGCTAACTGTTCTGACCAATCAGAGTGAAGGCGATTTCAGCGCGAGCGCATTGCGACCAATCACAGTTTGATCCAGAATGTGACGGGGGGGAGGGGGTTGTTTTTGGGCTGAGAGCGGTTTCCCCACTCGCACGCACGCACACTGGCCCCTCCCTGCCGGAGGAGGAGGAGGCGGAGAGGATCAGACACAAACCCCCCGAGCGATTCGCGCCGTGCCGCGCCGCAGTGTGTGTGTGTGTGTGTGTGTGTGCCGTCAGGTCCTCCGGGGAGAGACGCGGCTCATTAGGGACGGAGGACACGTTACAGGTAAAAACTATTGAGTAAATAAAGGGGAAACTTCCAACAAGTGTTTTTTTTTATTTATATTTATGATAAGTTGTTTACTGTGTTTGCCTGCGCGCGCGTTTTCCCTATCTTGATTGCAGTGAGTGTTTTAAAGTTGTGCATGCAGAATTAAACTGTTTATTTTGTTTACATCAAGGGAGCAAAACTTTTAAACATTTGAAAATGCCATGGATTTGATGTTTCTTTCCTACCTGAAGTTTCTTTCTGTAGTGCTTGTTTCTGCTTGATTTTGCACGCCTCGTCTTTAAACTTGTTTTTAAACCCTAAGTAGTCTACACCTCTCTCTGACATGGGTTTGGTTTTCAGTGCAAGGGTTTAAACTCATCACTCAAGCATTCTGGCCACTTCCTGGTTCTAACACACCTGGTCAGGTAATCTGCCATTAATTTCCACGATAATGTTTTTCTGTGTGTTGGGAATTAGACTATAATAATAATAATAATAATAAAAATCCTATTAATAAAACCTATTTGCTGTTAGGTCCAACTATATGCTCTTGAAAATCAGAATGCCCTTATACGAGGACAGGATATTTCAGTACAGACTAAACGTTTCAGGACAGACAACTCAATTGTCTATACATCTCCTTGTACTATCCTTATATAAGGACTATAATTCTTTTGCCAGCCTTTTTCCTGGTTGGTTTATAGTTTATAGTTATCAGCTATGAATAAAGAGAAACAGTAGAGTCCGGGTCTCAGGAAGACATGTACTTTCTGCAAATTAACTTTCCTCAAAAGCTTTACTTTTGCTTGTAAATCAAGGTATGCAAGATTCTTTTGTGCTTGTTCTAAGGAATTGGTTAGGATTACAGGTTGTGTAACAGGTTATCTAGGTGTGTCTGTTTTTATCGAACCCTGCTTCATTAACTTTTTTTTGCTTAAGCACACTAATTAATGCTTTGATAACAAACCAAATTGACTCGGGCATGTTAAACTGGAAGTTGCAAAAATATCCAGTGTGTATACATCGCCCTACAGTGAGGATGAATCCAGTTGAACATAAAACCTTGTTTTGAAACCTGCCTGCATTGTTTCACTAACCAACTAACACACCACAACAATTACTTCACATCCTTGTGGTTATACAGCTGGGAAACATCCCAAACAAACCAGTCGCATTATCTCCTGCAGATCCTCCACATCCTTAATGCACCTCTCGGAGCCTCTGTTTACTGTCAGTGTGATTATCGAGTCCATAAGCGGGGTTAGCTGGATGACGGATCCTTGCAGTTATCATCATCTGACTAATGTCCCAGACAACAGGCCTGTGTTAGCTTTTCCGTAGCTGCGAGCAGATCCCTCGCCTTTGTTCAGGTCCGTTTTAGCAGGAAAAGCAACAATGTCTGCGCAAACAAAAATAGAACAAAAAGAAATAGGGAAATGGTGGCATATTCTGCATTAGAATGAGACGATCATCTGCAACTCTTTTTCTGAACTGAGCTGATTTTTAAAAAACATGCAGATGAGTCCGTGTCGTGACTTTTCCCCCCACATGATTGCTTGCCGGGTGATTGTATGGATGATGCAAAAGAACATAGTGCTACACACAAAAGACAGGAAGTGGAAATGTCATGTGTAGGGCTGTGTAGAGTTTCATAACTCTCTTCTTAACGTACTAGAATCTAACCACGTGGCATCAAGAAGCAACATAAAAAAGAATTACATAACATAAAACCGACAACAGTAAAACCACAGGATTCCTGCCAGTCCTAAACCTTTGAACTTGTAGAATTGTTCGTTTTTTCCTGTTTTTTTTCTGCCTCTTTATTTTATTTTTTTTCAATTTTTTTTCAGTTCCAAGCTATTATATTCATCCTTATATAAAAAAATTATAAATAAATCAAAATGGCCTGCCTCTATATGGGAACTCTCTATAGTAGGGTTGCACAGTAGAGATGAGAGAAAAATCGATTCTTTTGTGTTGCGGTTCATGTATTGAATTATAAAACGGATAAAAAAAAATTGTTACATTTATAAAATGTATGTTTATGAAAAGTTTTGTTCACACTGTGACTGGGACAGTGGCAAGTACTAGTAACGGTACTCCGTATCAGCAAGTACCAAAGCGGATGTACTTGTAGTCTTTCTGGTAGAAAGTGGTATTGGGACATCAATGCGTTATGGTTATATCTCTCGCTGTTCTTCCTCCTTCACACTATAAAACCAGCCACAGAGAGCTGTGGTTTTCAGTGTTGGCAAAAACGTCAACAGTCATGCTGTTTAGAGCTCCGCCTCTGTTATCTGGGTCCTCTCCGCTCTGTGCTGTGTGCTTTCTCGTTCAAGGCCTTTGAGAGCTGCAGTGTTATAGAGAAAACTGCTGGAGTTGGTTGGCAGCTTTTGCATTTTCTCGCTACGTAAACGCTAATTTGCTTGTGCCTGAAAAAAAAAAACATGAAAAATGTTGCCCTTAAGCAGAAACCAAGAATTCTAAATTCATGGCTTAAGTTTCTCAGGAAATTACTGACACCTTTTTATAATGTCCTTAAAACAAGGAAAATTAAACGTGATGTGTAATAACCTCAATAAAAGTCTTCAAGTTTTTTTTTTTTGTAAGGAGTGTTAGATGCTGAAACAAAATAAGAACATGTGTGGCAGCCTGGAAAAACTTTAACTTGCTAAAAGTTTGGCATATTTTATCGACAACCACAGTCTTTCGGGGACTGAAATAATTGCAGGTGTATCAAACAGAAGTGAAGTCATAGCACTGTAAAGTTTAGTTACCACCAAAAGTAAACAAGGATAAAATGAATCCCATGGGGGTGTATCGATTCAGTTACGTATCATGATTTATTTTTGTGTGGCAATTCATTAACCACCACACTGACTCTAAAATTGGACAACCTTCGTGTGTGTATAAGGTTCTAAAATAGTCTGCCAAAAAATCGATTTACAGAAAAATCTAGATTCTCATTTGCAACGATTTAGAATTGATCTGAAATGTCCAAGAATCTATTTAATTAATAAATAAAATCAGCTGGCTGTTCGCCTCCATTTTTGTAACGAGCCCACTGGTCTGTACTGATGCCACCAGGCAGCCGGTTTTTGAACGCAAGCGTGCGCGGCAAATCCCTAAAACAAAGAGGAAGCAAATATGGATGAGAGGGAGATCCAATCAGCCCCGTCTTCACTTAAAGCTAAAGTTTAGCGTCATTTCGGTTTTTACCGAATGCCTGGAAACACTGTGCTGGACATGAGACACACAGTGTGCAAGCTTTGCAAAACGAAGACCAAGTACTTCGGCAGCACAACAAATGCGCGTGCTCATATTACTAGGCATCACCCGGAGCTCAGCGACACGGAGCAGAGTCAGCCGCCAGCTGCAGACCAACGCACACTGCCGTGCTTCACGAAACTCCCTGCCAACTCAGAGAGAGCAAAAAAAATAACTCAGTCTATCGCTTGCTTCAGTGCCAAAGACCTAAGGCCTTACAGTGTGGTGGAGAACGAGGGGTTTGTCTACATGCTACAGACAGCAGAGCCGAGGTACGCCATACCGTCCCGCAAGTTTTTCACAGTTCATGTCCAGTTTTTTTCATGATTTGTTGAAAATCATATAATCAGTTGCACAGTTTACAGTTCTGTTGTTGCAAGAGACACTGTCATGAACATTTCAGAGACGGGTAGCTTAGGGGTACTATTTTTCATTTTGAAAGAAGCACTTTATTTTCATAACTTGTTATTCTTTAAGTTACTGAATCTGACTGAGAAATATAGATTTTTTTTTTTGTCTTCTCCCGTTGTGTTCTACATGATATTTGTGGTAAACTGCAACTTTCCTGGGAAATGCATCTATTTAACCATTTTGTATTATGAAGAAGCACTTTATTTTTGTTCCAACTTATTTTTATAGCTAGCTACTAATGAGTAGCAATTGAGAACCAGACAATGTTTTTGATAAAGGGCACTTCCCTGAGAATTGAACTTAATAAATGTGAAAAAGACACTTTAATGTCTCCGTTTGTCATTCTGTATAGCAAAGCAGATGAGAGTAGATCATGATCAGAAACCCGATTAGAAATCATTATGAATAAAATCGAATCATTTTGAATCGAAAATCTTTTTGAATCGAATCATGGCCTCAAGAATCGGAATCCAATTGAATCGTGAGATGGTAAAAGATTCTCACCCCTATTCTAAAATGTTGCTTTTGCTCTTTTATCCTGCAGAAAGTGTATTTTATATTATTCACACGTAACAGCATTCTCTGTGGTATGGGGCAAATTATTAAATATTAAGTTTGTTTAAAATTGTAACAAAATCTTAAAAAAAAGAAAAAAGAATTAGGATACCTGGATATCGTGATAATATTGTATCAGGAGGTCCCTGGTGATTCCCATTTCTAATATGCATAGTCAGGAATTTATGTTTAGTTCTTAATTTTTTAAGAGGTCTAGAGAGAGCTGATTGGCCGAGCTCTCTCAGAGGGGAGGGATGAGAGACACTTCGTGCTCCCACATTAATCATGGCTCTACAACCAATCGGGCGTCTGTGAGCTCACGTAAGCGGAAGGAGCGGATAGCGCTGTCCTCCGAGTGTGTTACTCCTCTCCAACGGTGCGTGAGCGAGCAGTTCGAAAAGATGCGGTTGGCTGGCGTCACGCGATTCAGAGGAACACATGATAGTCTTCGGCCCTCCCGGCTGAGTGGTAGCAGTAGCCTATTGGACACGACTACATTAGGGAGAAAATCTGGAAAAAAAAAGTAAATCCAAAACAAAGAAATAAATAGTGGCAGACATTTTTTTTATGAGATCATTTGTTGCATTATTTGCAGTTAGCTAGATAAATAAGTTTGAATATAAAATTGTTTATTGCGCTTTAATCGCAATAGATAAAAAAAAAAAAAAAAAGATTTTATGATTTTAAAAAGTTATTTGTTTATTTATTAAATTGTACAACCCTAAATCTGAATAAGGCATACATGCATTACAGACGAATGGAATCTGATTACAAACTAAATCTTTTAGGTTTAACATCCATTTTGCTGCAGCACTGTATTTAGCCAAATAACTTGATTAAAGTTCATGAGAAAATCACACACATAATTTCTATGTTATAGAAAGCTAAATGAACACAAATGTACATATAAATATTTTTACGTCAATTTGGTGAAAAGTACGTGTGTGTGTTTGTTTTGTCCAAAATGCTCTTTATGGTTTGTTCGTCCCAGTTGAGTCTTGAGTTTTCTCCATGTATCAAATATGTCCAGTCTGGTTTACGTCTCACCGTCCTTCTCTTCATTCTCTGCTGTTGTTACAGACTCATTATGTTCTCCTCAGTCAAGCCGTTCGAGGGCCAACAGTTTGCTGCTCTGAAGAAACAATGCCAACAGAACAGGACGTTGTTTGAGGACCCGCTCTTCCCAGCCCAGGACCGTTCTCTCTTCTATCAGGGCAACCGCATTGGCACGGTCACTTGGAAAAGGCCCAAGGTAAGCAAATGGACGAGAAATCTATCTTAATGGGATGTTTAAATGCACTCAGTTTTCACATCAAAAGGAGTTCTGCTTGCTATCTGATATTGTGTATCTTTATTGTTTCCTTCACACAAAAATATTTACTCACCAAACTAGGAAGGATTTACATGATTCCTATCGATTCTGTCTCCCAAACATTTCCATTTTAAACTTTAAAAACGTAAATATGAATGAAATCTGGGCGGAAAATGTTTTGATTTTTTCACAAAAATTATTTGGGGTTAGATAGAATTACTTTTATCTATCTTGGCCTTACAGGTCTGGTGCAAAATGTAGGAAAATTACCCTCAAACAAGACCCACGTCTTGGCTAATTATCTGCAATAAATATTTCTCCTAATTATTCAAAATCAAAATATCTGTTGTTGAGACTCTATCGATGCACGTTTTCAGGGATTGAGGACTACCATGAAATACAAGAGTAACACGTTCCCTGGGCCATAAAAAGTCACACACACTAAGATTTCATTCAGTCGACTTTAGCTTTGATTACACAACGTGGTGTCCAGTTCATGTAGTTCATGTAATAAAAAAATCCTCATTGATGTGACTATCTGGTCATTCAGTACATTCAGGTCATCATCTGACTTGTTTTTTTGCCACATAACATGCTGAGTCTAGACCTGACTAACTGAAGGAACCCCAAATCACAACACTTCCTCCAGAGGCTTGTACAGTGGCCACTATTCATGATGGGTCAGTATGGACCAAATGAACTGTTTTCTATTGCTCCAAAGTCCAATCTTTATGCTTTGTAGCAAACCGAAGCCTTTTTCTAATTAGTCTCACTAACAAGTGGTTTTCTTATGGCACACAGCTGTTTAGTTCCAGTCCTACAGTATGAGTTCACATCACATTGTGTCTGTGTGTTTTTGTGTGTATGGAAATGCTCTTAATTTTACTAATATACATAGCTCAGGTTTTTCCTTTTTTTTTTTTTTTTTGCATGCAACTTCATGCAACTTCTCCAAGTGTTGTAAGTGATTTCCATTCATAATTTTTTTTTTAGACCAAATTTCTTTCACTAAGTTGACGGTTCAGCACTATCCTCAGGTTTTGATAATGTATTAAAGGGTTCTTAACCCAAAACCATGAGTTTGAGATGAGAACTGCACAATGTATAATTTGTTGAACGGCATCTATTTCTAGATCCTTACAATACTGGTTCTAAAATTCTGTTATCATGTAAACACTATACTGTAATATTTGTAATAATTTTTCGTTAATGAAGGTGTAAAAAATAATCAACATTGACTGCAGTCATTCCTGTGAACATTCAGTGAATGAAATGCTTTCAGGAAAAAAAACGGCCTGGTTTGATCACCATAGTTGTTCTGTTTATGGAGGATGATGCACAACCCCGTACTGGCCACTGCACCACTGAAAGTTATTGCCACATCCCCCCTACAATCCTGACCTCGCTCCAAGCCATTTCCAGATGTTTGCACCATTTAAAGGAATTTCCTGAAAGGCCAGGGTTACTGATGTGAAGCAGGCGGTCCTGGGAAATCTTTCTACCTTGATGGTATTAAAAGCACTAGGATTATTATAATTAGGGAGGTTATTAATCTCATAAACGTGTTCTGTTATTCTGCACAATCAAAAGTCTCGGTTTGACTTAGGGGAACAAACCTGGCTTGATTTTACCTTTTATAAAGTTTGAGCTATTTTTTTAGTCCAGTCGATCAGGTTCCAAGCATGTGTGGAACATCACCTGTCATTGTTGGCCAACATTTGGATAAAGAAACCTAGACCTTGTGTCCTGGTTCTGGTTAAAAGCTTGAGTTTGTAAAGGCATTTAAATTCCCAAACAAATATGTATAAGTAAAATGACTTGAGAGTAGCAACTCGAAAGCAAATAAAGCAGACGTCAGTGTGTTTCTAGCCAACCGGTACCTAAAACATACAAATACATAAGTTAAATAAGGAAAGTATAAAATAAGACCTGACATACTCTACTACTACTTCTTCTATAGGGGAAAATAATAATCATGTTAATTTAATTATATACATTATATAATTTTTTTTATATATTATTAAATATTTTAATATATTAAATATTTGTTTTTTTTGCTTGATAATATTAAGCCTGATCCCGAAGACAATTTCATGTCAGTAAATAACTTTATACCTGACTCTGGGTACTACCACCATTGATTAAACATCTCCCAGAAATCTGTTCCAGAACCAAACACTCAAGTTGTTTTCACCAAATTTGTTTTCACCATATAACATTCTCCCAATACTCTTCTGGATCATCCAAATGCTCTCTAGCAAACTTCAGACGGCCTGGACATGTACTGGCTTAAGCAGGGGACACGTCTGGCACTGCAGGATTTGAGTCCCTGGTGGCGCAGTGTGTTACTGATGGTAGCCTTTGTTACTTTGGTCCCAGCTCTCTGCAGGTCATTCACTAGGTCCCCCGTGTGGTTCTGGGATTTTTGTTCACACTTCTTGTGATCATTTTGATCCCACGTGGTGTGATCTTGCGTGGAGCCACAGATCTAGAGAGATTCAGTGGTCTTGTATGTCTTTCATTTTCTAATAATTGCTCCCACGGTTGATTTCTTCACACCAAGCTGCTTACCTATTGCAGATTCAGTCTTCCCAGCCTGGTGCAGGTCTACAACTTTGTTTCTGGTCTCCTTTGACAGCTCTTTGGTCTTGGTCATAGTGGAGTTTGGAGTGTGACTGTTTGAGGTTGTGGACAGGTGTCTTGTATACTGATAATGAGTTAAAACAGATGCCATTAATACAGGTAACGAGTGGAGGACAGACGAGCCTCTTGAAGATGTTACAGGTCTGTGAGAGCCAGAAATCTCACTTGTTTGTAGGTGACCAAATACTTATTTTACTGAGGAATTTACCAATTAATTCCTTAAAAATCCTACAATGTGATTTTTCGGATTTTTGTTTCTTATTCTGTCTCTCATAGTTGAGAGATTTTAAAATTAAATATTTTAATAAAATTACAGGCCTCTCATCTTTTTAAGTGGGAGAACCTGCACAATTGGTGGCTGACTAAATACTTTTTTGCCCCACTGTACAGGAAATAGTCTGAGGGTTTCTGTTTTAATAAACATTTAATACAGGAAGTGTATGAGGAACAGGTGAGGAGGAAGAATCATGTTGAACTTGTTTCTCTTAGATTTTCCATAATGTTCATCAATAACGGCTTGCCATCGGATAAACTATGGATAAAATACAGCTGAGGTCATTACTTCGGCTCTTCTACATCGATTTTTACATTTCCCATTACATCCCAGCGTTAAATATTAATGAAACACACAGTTAAGAGTGCAGATAAGCAGAACCGATAGTAATGTCCATGTATTAGGCTGTGTGGACCTTTCGTTTGGTGTCACTCAGCTTTCTTTCTCTAATCCTGTAAAAGGCTTGGCATTTGTTCAGTGGGTGAGGCTTTATAACACAAGCAGGTGGAAGGAACAAGTGGAAGTTTGTCAAAACAAGACCGGTTAGTTTAAATGATCTGATGGGTGGAGACGGTTTCAAGTGTGTGGCGCAGGTGAGGCTTCGTTTGTGCAAAGATATTACAACATAAAGGTTCACCGTCCACAGTTTAAAACCCTGTAGGATTCATGTTTGTCTCTAGGCGTGTGCTGATCTCGAGTTTGTTAAATGGTATGGAGTTATTAGTACTAAAGTTCCTCTTTGTGTCTGTGGTTTATCAACTATTGTGCCTCAAAGCCACTAAAAAGCACAAATAACTGACTAAGTGTTCTACAATGCTTTTTAGCAGAGAGGGTGGATGAGAGCCACCAAATTAAAATGGTTTCCTGTATCTTCACATGCATTTGGTGTTTACTGTGGTATAGCTAGGGGGTGGTTTCAAATTCGATGATCGCTCACTCACAGGGTTGTGGGAGGTCTGGAGCCTTATCCCATGGAACTTGGGCCACGAGGCAGGGTACACTTTAGACGGGGTACCAATCCACACACGCTTGCACACTACGGGCAATCTGGAAACACCAATTAGAATGATCTGCATGTTTTTGGACTGTGAGAAGAAACTGGAGAGCTCAGAGGAGCCCACCAAGCACATGGCAAACAAGCAAGTTCCATACACACAGACCCGAAGCGGGAATCGAACCCTGGCAAAGATGACATCTCTATTTCTACAATCAGTGAAAGAGTAATCAGAGGATAGGTATAACTGATACCCAAAGGGTGATTACCTCTATAAAAGCAGAACTTTTGGCACTTTAGAGTTCTGTCGAAATCAGTGACGGGATAAGACATCAATTTTGACCTAGGAGAAGCCAAATTGTTTCTAATTCGTAGTTGAGAATGCAGGATTCAAGAACACATGGAACGTGACAAAGAGATGCATTAATCAGTCATAAGATTTAAAAGGAATTTAATGATTATAAATGAAGCATAGATGTTCTACAATCATGCGTAGTAATCACTAAACTTAATTATATTGTCATGAGCTGTTGAGTCTGTATTGAATCATAAACACTTTATGTATGAAATTGAATCAATGAAAAAAATATACTGTCTCATTCCAAGGTATCAGTCTTTTTAGGAGTTTGTAGATGTTGGTGTAGGCCATACAGTTGTTATTCAGGGCTTCATCAAGTAAAACAGAATTGATTTGAATTGAATTGGTGAGGGGTGGCACGGTGGTGTAGTGGTTAGCACTGTTGCCTTGCACCTCTAGTGTCCGGGATTGATTCCTGGCCAGGCTCGATTCCCGCCTCTGTGTGCATGGAGTTTGTATGTTCTCCCTGTGTTTGGTGGGTTTCCTTTTCTTATTGATGTTCCCAAATTGCCCGTAGTGTGTGAATGGGTGTGTAAGTGTGTGTATGTGTGTTGGCACCCTGTCCAGGGTGTACCCTGCCTCGTGCCCTTAGCCTCCTGGGATAGGCTCCAGGTCCCCGCGACCCTAAATACAGGATAAAGCGGTAGAGAAGATGATTGAGTGAGTTAATCAATTTGTACTTTGAGAGGAGCTTGGTTTAAAGAAGTAATGCTCTGCTTATCGGTCAGTCTATATCTTTATTATTACCTGTAATGATGAATTGTGGATAATGAGCAAATGAAGAGGGTTGCAAGTACGAATATGTATTTTTTTCTACAGGTCTGTGATAGGGTGAGGAGCTCTGCAGGTCAGGAGAGCATCCGAATGAAACCGCTGTTAAGAACCAGCTAAAGGGTGGGTGGGTTGGGTGCCTTACAAGGATGCCATTTTGCTCTCCAGGACAGGTTTCCTAGCTGGAAAGGATTCCCTTAAACAAAATGCCATGCATTATGGCCAACCCTGAACATCCACTGCACATAGGTTTTTGCAAGCAAAGACTCTGGACTTTATCCATTCGGCTTTTCAACATCTCTCTACAAGGGCATTGGTGGTGTGGACTGGGATCTCTTAAGGCTGCTGTGTACATCATAGTGCTACTCATGTTAGCACTTCTTATCTGTTAGCTTCATGGTCAGCTTAGTACTCTCAGTATTACATATGATGCCATTATTAATAGACTCAGTACTGTTCTTTGCACAATTATTACTATTTGCACTGTTGTCACTTTGTCATAAGTAAAATTGCACATCCATTCTCACTCTCAGTCTGGAGTCTCAGGAGACTTGGGGTACGAGGCGGGGTACCAATCCGTCACAGGGCTCACACACATACTGTATATACACTTTCACACGCTCATTCACACACTGTGGGCAATTTAGGAACACAGAGTAGCCTAATCTGCATGTCTTTGGACTGTGGGTGTGCAATCAAATCTACAAACCTGTCTCTGAGTTACTGCCTCTTTTGCTGCTGAATATCTGGAATTTGCCTTCGAGATCAATAAAGTATCCATCCATTCATCCATGCATCCAAAATTTCTGGGGATCCCCTAGGATGAGCTGGATGGGTGGACGACCCTTAGCAGGAAAAGCTGCTGGAAAATTAATAATATTAGCCATTTAAAAAATATCTAACCAGTGAATTTGCTTTTCTTCCCTTCAGGACCTCTGTGAAGACCCACATCTGTTTGTCAATGGCATCAGCGCTCACGACCTGCACCAGGGGCAACTGGGAAACTGCTGGTTTGTAGCAGCCTGCTCCAGTCTCGCTTCCAGAGAAGCCCTGTGGCACAAAGTAAGCGTCCAAAGCTTTGTCTTCTAAGAGGTAGTGTGCGGCGGGGGGCGGGGGAAAACGGGATGCTTTGCCAAGTCATATATTTGGTTATTGGTTATATTGGGCAGCTGCTAAGAGTACACACTAGAGGTATAAAGTGCATACCAAACCAGGATCCTCTGAGTCACCACCAGTCGTGTGCGTGCGCGCGCGTGTGTGTGTTCTGTCGAAAGGGCATTAAGGCACCAAAGTAAGATGACTGGCTCATTGCTTTCTGAGTTAATTCGTCTTATCATGGGTGTAGGCCAGGGTTGCAAAATTTGTACAGTAAGGGAACTATTAATTATTAATAATAACAAGCACATTTATATCTCAAAATAATTAAAGCCAAACTGTTTAAACAAACACTAATGACTGTGCAATACTGCTTTGGTCTCTCTGTCCTAGCACAAAAACAAACCTGTTAAAAATACAGTGTTGACCAATTGAACTGCAAGTGCGCCCTCTTGTGGTGTACAAGTTAACAGAGACTGTATGTAAGCTGTGCAGAAATACAGTATGAGTTGTAATAGAAATTAGAAATACAGTATGATTTGCACAGTACAGTATGGCAGAAGAATTTTATTTTGATAATTATTTTCATATCAGTTGATATTAATAGTTATTGTTTGTTTTTTATTGATGAGCTAATAAACAGCAAAGGTAAAAGGTTTAATTAAGCTATATTTAATCAAGGCATGTATTGTAATCAGCGATAGGTCTCAATTTAAAATAGGACTAAATAAATGATCTCACTTTAAGTCATAATAAATAAAGAAATCAAATAAAAACAACTGGTATATTGACCTCAATAAGATGCAATAAATATTAGAAATATAAACTCTTGAACTTTTTGTGAACTATAAAATTCGTTTGTTGTATTCCCGGTTTTGGTCAGAACTGTTCTACTCAAGTTACACTCAGTCAGAGCACAAAAAAAACGCAAACCTCATTGACGTTATTGACAATTTCTTCTTCACTTTCTGCCGTTATCTTCCTCCCTTTGTCCCACACTCTGTTGTTGTTTCGGTTGTCTCATTTTAAGAGCCAAGGAGTATGTGGTCTGCGCTGAACTGTCGGGAGGAACTGCTAGTCTGGCCTATAGAGCCGAACTGACGTGGTGTAACACTTAACCATGTTTTTATGATATGATATAAAACTTAATAGTGCATGCATAATTATAATTGTCGCTGGAACGCTCTCCCCTTTATACTCTTCTACTGTTGCATGTAACTGAAACGTGTGCTACATGTTTCACCCTCGTCTTGTGAGAAAGCAACCTCCATTCTGATTGAGCTTTGGTTTTTGTCTTGTATGCTGCTTTCCTTCTCTTGTTTATGCTCCATATCTGACGAGCCAGTTGAATTGCCATTAAACTCTGTGTCATTGCCCCTCAGGGGCCTCATTTGCCCTCTACTCTCTAACATTAATACTCTGTGTGTCTCTCTTATGTGAGCTAAACATCCTGATCCCTGACTCGTCCATGTCCGTTTCCAGGCACTGGCTTTGTGTTTAGTTACAAGCGTTTAAATCCCCTCAGTGATGGAGAACCGGCGTTTAAAAACATCTCTTAAAAATGTCTGCTTCAGATGTTGTATAGTTCTGTAATGCTTTAACTTTTAATGCTTTTAGTAAGTCATTCCTTTATAAGTCTCTTTTTTCCCCCCTCTTGTAGATGATCAGACTAAAAAAGTGCAACTCAAGTTCTTTTTTTAAAGTAAAGTGTTTTTTTTTTTTTTTTTTTTTTTTTTTTGGGTGTATCACATGTATCGGTGGCTCAGTGGTAGGTTTCCCGTCTGCCATTTGGAAGGATTGGGTTTAATTCCCAGTCAATGCCCAAACCCCAGCCACTGGACGCAGTGCCAGTCTCGAGCCCCGATAACACAGTAGGGTTGCATCAGGTAGGGCATCTGGTGTAAAAGTTATGCCAAGCTGAAAGCACAAAATGTCAAAGTAGTAGCATGTCTCCATTGTATGTGTTGTGAAAGAAACTTATTCACAGGCTTTTTGATTGGAGGAAAATTAAACGAGTTGTTTTTGTGAGAATGCGAGAGTGTCGGAGGGCGTTGGCGTGGGTGTGGGCAATGGCTCCTGCCGGCCCTTTGATGCAGCGAATGGCGCTTCCTATCTGTTGATTATTCGGCTTAGATTTTGTAGTGTACAACATATAAGTAGCTGTGCATGCGCTGTTAATATAAGAATAGGGGATGCGAATATACTATAATGATGATCTTCACTTGTCCCATCTTGATGTGATCTGAAAGGTATGCACAAGTTCTGAAACTTTACTTTCTGTTGCGTTCTGTAAAAAAAAAAGTATATTTTTGGCCCGTGCTGGAACGTGTACTTGTTTATTTTTTATATGTGCAAGAGTAGGGAATTTCAGACCGAGAGTGAAGGAAAAAATATAACACTACATGCTGACACCCCCTCGGGCCCCCCGTCTACCCCAGGGGACATTCCTCACTTCTGTAGTGTCGTGTGAATGAAATTGTATCAAACATGTTTTGCCTTTTGACTTTCTTGGCCTATTTTATGAGGGACAGGGTTTGGGCACAGTGCCAAGATGTGGCACGCTACACGTGGTTTTATTTTCTGAAGGAAACCAATTCGAGAGGTTTCCTGTGAGCAACAATGTGTACTCTAAAGCCTTGTAACGAACGACTTTAGATTCTCATTGTCACATCCTCTTATTTATTTTATTTCCCCTGTTTATTGCTCATTTATTAGAAAGTATATCATATATATATATATTTTTTTTTTAATTGTGTATTATGTTTATTCCTCATTGAATTCGGGGGATTTAAACAGATGCACTTTAAAAATGCACCAATATTTAAACACAGTGAAAAGATATTAAGGAGTGCTCACATGTCTGGTAGTAGCCCTTAAAGCTCAGATCATTTTAGCCATTGATTTGCTGTTTTTTTTTTTATTATGGCGTATATGATTATATATTGGTCATTGACCTAATGCTGTGCTGCTGGCCCGTATCTGTGCTGTTTGGGTTTTAATTGAAGCTGCCGATTGTAATTGTGCATTCTCATCACTATTCACTATGCGGTATACTCAGGCTCTCTGTCTTGTCACATGCATTTTTATTCTAGAGTTATTGGAGGGTGTTATTTTAGTGCAACTACTGAAATGTGTCTCTTCTTTTTCCTTCGTTAATCTCTCGGCTCGGCCTTCGTTCCATTGTGGGGATTTTCTCTCCCTGGTTTGCACCTCATTTCCTCCTGAGGTCTCATTACTGTCGTTCCTCTAGCACATCTGTACACATCCTTTTCTTTCTCTCCCTGGGGCGCCAGTCATTATTGTCATGCTTTCCTATGCTTACACACACACACACACAGCACACGCACGCATACACACAGGTGGTCTTCAGGGTTTTCTGTTCTCTTCTTGCTGCTTGTTTGTTGTCGTCCCTTTTTATTTCTGTCACTCAGTATATAGTCTACAGCTCGGAGGCTGTCCAGCCTGGTTCTGTATATGTCAGTCCACAGGTCTCTGTGTCTGTCCATCCCGCTGAAGGGTGCGTGGCTTCTGTGGGCCAGTAAAGGAGGCGTGGCTTCTGTGCATCTCAGTCCCAGTTTTACCAAGGAGGCGTGAATTTTATGCGCCTCAGTCTCACTAAAGGGCCGTTGCTTCTGTGCATCTCATTCCTGCTGAAGGAGGCGTGGTTTCTGTGCCACTGAAGGAAGTGTGGCACAGGAGCCTCTATGCCTCTATGTTCCATTGATTGAGGCGTGGCTTCTGTGCCTCTAGTGGCCCCTAAAGGGCGGCGTTTTGGCTTCTGTGCCCTTGGTTGCCACTCAAGGAGAAGTGGCTTATGTGTCTTTAGGTGTCACTGAAGGAGGCGTAGCTTCTGTGAATCTCGGTCCCAGTGAAAGGGGTGTGGCTTCTCTGCCTCTAGGTTTCACTGAAGGATTCTTTTAATAGTTAAAATCGAACTACAAATATTTTTACATTTGAGTTTTTAAGGTGTTTTTAAAGGTCTTCAATTAAAAAATGATGCCTCTACTATATGCCCCAAAGTTTTTTTGATTTTTATTTTATTCTCATACATGGAGTATGAGTTGAGACAAACAGATAGTTTTAGTGTAAAAGCGTTAATATAAACCTGTTGTTCATGTTAAATGTGTAATATATCATTATTAACAGACAGTCGTGTCTAAAGCGTTTGTCTCTTGAAAAAAAAAAAGCTGTGATGTTTGTCTCCATGCTGTCGGCCCCAGGCAGGACCGAACAGTGAGCTGTAATATTGATTAAAGTGTACAGTGACCTAATGTCTGATCAGACTGACCTTGCAGTGAGTGAACACTCAACTACTGGTTGACTGGTTTTCTTTACACACACACACACACACACACACACACACACACACACACACACACACACACACACTAATAAATAGATACACATGAGACACATGCTGATGACAAATATTTTAATTTATAGGGCTCTATGTTATTTATAAAGTTTATATATGTTAATATTTTGAGCTTTTCATAAAATAAATTACAGCTTAATAATAAAACATTGGAGGTGCTTTAAAAATCATCTTTCTCTATCAACACTTAGTATGTTAACACGGTAACTGCTTTATAATCTTATTAATGTGCATGTAAAGATCTATATATGTTGTATATATTTTACAAAAAATATAATTAAAGCAGCATTTTTGGCTTGGTACACACATACAGTACATTACTCATTAAATAGGTTCGCTGTTAAACTTATGCTACAAACCACACACTCACTATCACCTTTTTCTGTAATTGTCGGATCTAAAATATTCCAAACACGAATTAGTTAATTTAAGCATTACAATGTTTCATAAAAATATTACATCAAAGGGTTTCCACACTTCTGAACTCCTAATCCCACCTAGATGCTCCTTTCGAACACCACCGAGCACTTCACGCCGTCCTTCTCCACTCCCTCCTTGAAGGCGAACAGGAAGTACATGACCTTTCTGACCTTGGCCAGCTCAGCGATCCTCTCTCCAAACTCCTGGATGTCTGCCTCCAGGCATTTTATGGGCGCGTCCCCTGGGTCTCCGGCCGACCTCCAGAACTGACCCGTGGGCTCCAGCAGCTGGCGCGTCATCAGGTTGGTGAGATCGGGCGTCCATAGCTGTGAGATACCCGTGACTGAAAGACGGCCCGACCCAGTCAGAGTCACGTTCCAGTGAGAAAATGTCAGTTCCTGATCGGTAAAGTCCAGCCGGAACACCGCCTCATGGGGCAGAAGCAAACGCTCACCGTCTTGCCTCTTCTGCCCGCGCTGCTGCAATGACTGCACCCTCAGCCTCATCATCTCCGTCAGCTGTAGGTCTTCAGTGAACTCCAGCTCCATCTCGTTCTCCGAGGCCATGACTGAAATAGTTTCTCTCGAGCCGTGTGTGTGTGTATGAATGTGCCTGTCTGGCAGCTCTCTACTTTTCTACTTCTTTCCACTCCAGACTTTTGTTGCCCCCCCCCTCCCGTCCTCTCTGTCTGCTCCCATGGGCAATAAGCCTAATTTTGCCGAGGACCGCATTGATTCGATTTCATACGCAGGGATGGAATATAGGAGCTAATGCTGGATTCATGGTTGGTGTGTGATGTGTTTCATCACCAGGCAACAGCAGGCTAATGACGTGCAAAGCAGCAGCTCACCGGTTCTCCCTCAGGCACCTCTTGACAATTGAGAGTTCCACAACAATGATTTAGTCTACGAGTGAGGTTTAAGTGTGTGTAAATGAGTAAACATTACCCTAATTGAAGTCTGTCAGGTGTGGAGGAAAACTGTGATCATATGTTTAGCCATTTTTGCTGTTGAAATCATATTATGTATCACCTTTTATAGCGGTAAAAGGACGAAACAGTGAGAACAAATTTATGAAGAATAAACATGTTTTTCTGTTTAGGTGATTCCAGACTGGAAGGACCAAGAGTGGCAGAAGGACAAACCCGAGGCTTATGCTGGAATCTTTCACTTTCGATTTTGGCGTTTTGGAGACTGGGTAGACGTGGTCATTGACGATCGGCTGCCAACCACCAACGGACACCTGGTTTACTGTCATTCTAACGACAGTAACGAGTTCTGGAGCGCACTGGTGGAGAAAGCCTATGCTAAGCAAGTCAAATCTTTATTTCCTTTCTTTATTTAAAAAAATCAGGCACCAGTATGGTGTCTGTGTTATGGCTATCACAGACACCATACTGGTGCCTAAATTAAGATTGCTACAGCATCCAGTTAGTCTGTATTGCTTCTTATTGCAGAACCAGTCAAATGTTTGGACACACCTTTTTTTGTTTTATGATTTATTGTCTACATTTTAGAACAATACTGGATTTTTTTTTAAACTATGAACTAACATTTGAAATTATGCAATTGAGTAACAACAACAGTTGTTGTTTTAAGGCACAAAGGTCAGCAGTCCTGGAATAGATGCAAGAACAGTATTGTCAAGTGGATTTACAAAACCTATCAAGCACCATGATGAATCTGGCTCTCATGAAGTCCATCCCAGAAAAGCAAGACCAAAACCTAGGAGAAGGAGAAGTTCATTTAGAGTTACCAGCCTCAGAAATCTCCAATTAACACCATCTTGGTTTAAAGCTGGTATGAAGGTTTTACAGAGCATAAGACAAATCTCAATATCCGCTTTTCAAAGGAGATTATTGCATTCAGCATTGTTTTTTACAATCTATAAAGAAATAAAAATCAGAAAAGACCATGGAATTAAAAGATGTGTCCAAGCTTTTGACTCGTACTGTATATATTGTCTTAACAATATAGCCTAACTTTCAATAAATACCCCTTGTTTGATGGTTTGCACCATGATCATGTGGGCATCATGCCATAGCGTTTGTAAATGCCGACCTCTCGCTGACCATCCAGGCTTTATGGTTGCTACGAGGCCCTGGATGGCGGAAACACAGCCGATGCCCTGGTGGATTTTACCGGAGGTGTTTCCGAACCCCTTGACCTGCTGGAGGGCAACTTCAGTCAGGACGAAGAAGCACGCAATCTTTTGTTTGAGCGTGTCCTCAAAGTCCACCAAAGAGGAGGCCTCATCAGCTGCTCCATCAGGGTACGTGTGCTGTAGGTGAATGAGAGAGATAGCCTATAGACTTGGATTTGTTTTATATTAGCTAGTGTAATGATAAACAAACTTAATTAGTACACTCATTTACGTGACGTGTAAACCTTTACTGTTTTGGAATTATTACCGATATAGCTCTCTTACTTGTATAAGATTCAAAATATTGAATTGCTATTAAATATAATTTAATAAAAAATCATACCCTAAATAATGTATCTTGTGCCCCAGGCGACCTCTCAGGCTGACATGGAGGCTCGGCTGGATTGCGGTCTGGTCAAAGGTCACGCATACGCAGTTACAGACGTGCACAAGGTGCGCCTGGGTCACGGACTGCTCGCCTTCTTTAAGTCTGAGAAGCTCATGATGATCCGCATGAGGAACCCGTGGGGGGAGAGAGAGTGGAATGGAGCTTGGAGTGACAGGTTGGTGCAAGTCTGCCCTCTGCAGGACAAAGAGTGGAAGATTAACAGCCTCTAATTTTGTTTACTGGCCAATAGGATTCATAAGGAACAGTTGCGTTGGTAATAGCTAGCATGTATGCGTATTAAAATAAACAGTACAGGACAAGGGTATTGATGTATTAACCTGTCGTGTTTCTAATAGACTAATTACTGCTTTTACCTCTTGTCTAGCTCAGAGGAATGGAAGAGGGTCAGTAAGAGTGAGCGGGAGAAGCTTGGAGTAACTGTGCAGGATGATGGTGAATTCTGGTAAGAGCCTCTTTAAACTTCTTTATTCCCTCACCAGCTGTTTGTTTGTCTCCTGATGTTTCAGACCAAATATGCAGCTTGTCATGATGCCAAGAATCCACAAAGCTCTTTAAATCATACAGTATTTGGCCAGACATGTGTTATGGATCGGCAAAAATTAGAGACACGTTAGCTTTTTTCTGTACAGTGGATCTGCTCCTCATTATAATCTTGTCCTAAAAGCCTTTCTTCATTTCAGGATGACCTTCGAGGATTTTAGTAAGCACTTCACAGACCTGATCCTGTGCCGCCTCATCAACACATCGTACCTGAGCATCCATAAGACCTGGGAAGAAGATGTGAAGTTCGGCTCCTGGTCTCGCCACGATGATCCTCTGCAGAACCGCTCTGGAGGATGCATTAACAACAAAGGCACATACCTTCAGAACCCACAGGTGTGTTCATATGGATGTGTGAGCTTATGTTCATTTAATCTAAAGATATTTCTTTGTTATTATATGTTATTCTACCTAGTTTGTATTTTAAACTAGGGCTGCAACTAACGATTATTTTAAATAATCGATTAATCGATGACTCAGATAAAAAAAACAAAAAAAGCATTCATTTCCAAGCCTTTATTCAAAAACAGAACTAAGATCTTTAGAAAGTGCACTGTTATAATAATAAAATAAAAATAAACTAACACAAAAAACATACACATGTATGCTTTACATCTGCCAAATATATACAGTGGAACCTTGGATTATGAGCATAATTCGTTCTGGAAGCAGGCTTGTATTCCAAAACACTCATAAACCAAATTTAATTTTCCCATGAGAAATAATAATAACTTAAATTATTCGTTCCACACACACATGTGGTCACAGTGTTCCAGTAAACATTACACGTGTGCTCAAATGGTGATTATACCAGTAAGAGACACGCACTAAGGCCCAGCAGGGGAGCCGATTACCCATAATTCCGCAGCGCAAGAGAGAAGGACCGTTGGCTCAGTTGTGATCACGTGACGCTCGGCGTCAAAACAAGAAGCGCATGCGTGATACATGATACTCGGTACTCGAAACCAAGATTTGTTAATTTTCCAAGCCAAAATTTAAAAAAAAATCTTTGCTCGTCTTGCGGAACACTTGCAAACCGCGTTTACTCATAAGTAATGCATATAGTTAAATGTCCCAGTGCTGCGCTAGATCACCTCTTATTTAATCAGATTACTTGGGTGGAACTAACTGTTGTATAATAAATCTAAGAAATGTTACCAATTTCTGAGATTTTGTAATTTAAAATCAGTTAATAACAAGTAACTGACATTTTATTCACATTATGGCCAGATATTTAGTTTGAAAACTTCATAGAGCATTACGCGTTCCCGAATACAGCTCATATTAAGTTTACAAGTGCACAAAAGGTAACTGTTATATAACTACTTTTGTTTGTGTGCTAACTGTGATCTGATTGTGCTTTTCTTTAGTATGTTTTTGATGTGAAGAAGCCAGAAGATGAAGTTTTAATCTGCCTACAGCAGAAAGATAAAAGATCCGTAAATAAAGATGACAGATCCTCGAACTTGGCAATCGGCTTCGACATTCAAAGGGTATGCACACACACGCATTGCTTGTACATCTAAATTTACTTTCGGTAACCCCCAGAGTATCTTTCCTTTTTTTTTTTTTGGTCAGCAGCTGTTTTTTTTTTTTTTATCCAATAGGTAGAGCTAAACAGGATCTATCGCATGCACAAACCACAGCAGAAGATGTGCAGCTCTGTCTACATCAACTCTCGCAGCGTGTTTCTGCGCAAGGATTTAAAAGAAGGTCGTTATGTTATCGTCCCGACGACCTTTGACCCTGGACTACAGGCAGACTTCCTGTTACGAGTCTTCACCGACGTGCCTTCAGAGTGCAAGTAATAATTTATCCAGTTCTGCTCTCCCAGCTTATGGGGATAAACTTTGTCTCTTTACTGATTGTGTGTGTCTTTGTGTCTTTTAGGGAACTGACCGTGGATGAGCCTCCGCAGACATGTTGGACAGGTCTTTGCGGTTATCCACAGCTGGTCACACAGGTGCATGTGATTAAGGCTGTGGGACTGGAGGCCCAGGACTCTAATAGATGTAGGTGTTTTTACTGCTGTATTGCTTTTAAAAGAGTCACAGATGTTGCACAGATGTTTGACTCATGATATGGTGTGGCTCTCTTCGAAGCATCTGACCCGTATGTGATCATCAGCTGTGAAGGGCAGAAGGTGTGTTCACCTGTGCATAAGGACACACTGAGTCCAGAGTTTGACGTGAAGGCAGTCTTCTACAGAAAGAAACCCAAAGAACGGATACTAGTTCAGGTAACAGAATGAAACTGTTGTGTATTTTGGATACCAGAATAAATGTACAGTATTCTGGACTTTAGGGGTCGTTACTTTCAAAGCTGTCCAAGAACAGGTTATTTATTTAAATAGCGTCTTTTTGAAAGTTATTATACTAATCAATTTGCTAATCTATATAAATAAATGAAAGGTTTTGTGTGTACATTGGTCTTTAAATGATATCTTTACATTTCATACACTGGAGGACCAGAAATCAGTTAGAGAAACATTTCTGTCTGCATGTCTGTCCAGCCCATTTTGTCACAGCATCATGTAAAACTGGCAAAAATGTAATTAAATTTCGCTAGTCTTTTGATATCTGCCTGAGGTGAGGGCGTGTACAATACCTGAACTGAAATTTCTGGATTTTCTTCCCGAATTTCTCCCTAATTTAGTCGTGTCCAATTCCTCCCCGTCACTAGGGGGCTCCCACATTAAAGCTACTACTACCACTCAGTCGGGAGGGCCAAAGACTCAGGTGTTTCCTCGTGCCGCCAGCCGACCACATCTTTTCGAGCTGGGGGCGGCGTAACACACTTGGAGGACAGCGCTACCCGCTCCTTCCGCTTGCGCGAGCTCACAGATTGGCTGTAACGCTGTGATTAATGTGGGAGCACTAAGTACCTCTCATCCCTCTCCTCTGAGAGAGCTCGGCCAATCAGCTTTCTCTAGACCTCCAGCTGCGAGAAGTTACAGCATCACCCGGGAATCAAACTCGTGATCTCCAGATGATAGGGCGAGCACTTTACCACTGCGCCACTCGAAGGCTATGTGCTGGTTTAAATAATCAACTAAAAGAAGTATGTTAGAAAACTTACATAGAAGAAATGGCAAAAGATACTCAATTGTACAATTTTTTTTTTTTTTTATACTAATATGTTAGTAAAATGATCGATGTTATTTAATTCACCTGGTGGTTATGTTAATGTTATGGCTGGTTAAAAAGATGGATGGATGGTAGGTGGAAGGGTGGGTGGGAAGATGGATGGATGTATAAGGATGAGTGGTGGGTGGGAGTGAAGGTAGATGAAGGGGTGGGAAGAAAAATGTATTGATTGACAGATGGATGCATGAATGGGTGGGTGAATTGGTGGATGGGAGTTGGGTAGATAAATAAACTAAAGGGTGAATGACTACATACTTGAATATCTTACATTTGAAATTATCAAAAGAATACAAATGCAACAAAGCCACATGAGGTACATTTGAGGGACAATATCTAGTTGAAATCAAGACAAAACGACCAAATGATTATTGTAGGTGAAAACGTAAAAAAAATAAAATAAATGCAAACCTGCTGTAAATTAAAATTGATTGTCCCCTGACTTCCCCCGCAGATCTACAACAAAAACGTCCTGTCTGATTCGTTCCTGGGTCAGGTGACCCTCAACGCAGACGTTTCAGACCTGCAAAATGATCACACACTCCATCTGCAGGGTAAAGGCAGCCATCAGAAAAGCGACCTCCCTGGCATGATCAGTGTGAGCATCATCACCAGCAATGTCCTCACCAATATCTGAGAGCACTCAGGTCAGCCCAAATCGAGAGGATCAGGAAGATAAATCTCACCACTGTGTGGATTTGTCTGATATACACGGAGAGGCCTGTTCTTTTGGAGGTAGTTTACATAACATTCACCAGACTTTCAACTTCATCAGACTTTTCTGAACCACTTCTGTCTGGCCTTAATGAGTTCTGTTTACGTGATCTTTTAAACCAAATCAGTGTGATATATATATGTATTATAATGTTAATTGATACATTTCTTCTGTGGAATTCTACTGTTTAACACTCAACGCCACTATTCAGCCAAGGAATCTTCTCTTTGCCAATTAATTATCCAGTGTGTTTTTCTGTCAAACATTTTAACAATCATTAAATGTTATAATCTGGACTGTAATTAAGCATGTTTACACAATATTACCACTCAGGAAACTGTACAGTCGCCAAAAGCTGTCCGCATCGTCTTTCTGTAGAACACACAACCAGTGTGTAGAACACACAACCATTAGGAATTAGTGCATCAGTCGTGGTTGTGGTTATCCACACTTCAGGACAACTTTTAAACCAGTGCTCTTTTTTTAAAATATACTTTTAAGAAAGTAAATCTGAAACTTTTTGGAATTGTTGGGTGCCAATAATTTTTGTCTGGTTGTACATACTTTTCTTTTTTTTCTCTTTTTTTTCTCTTCCTGGTCAGTCCAAATCTCTAGCACATATATCATTTTTGCACTTTGGCTCTGTTCATCTCATTTGCCTCAGTTCAGCAGCTCAATATTTTATTATTATTATTATTATTATTATTTTTAATTAATTTCCTCCATTGGGTCATTTGAGAGTTAAATTGATTTCTCAGTTGAAGCATCATCAGAACGAGAAAACCTTGTCTCAGATCAGCTTTTGTAGTTCCTTTCTGAGGATGATTAATATGTTCTTACCCCAAGTGGAAAACGCACCAGGGTTTAAACTAATAGTACTAAATATTGCACATGTGAATGCACCCTTAGTTTACTTTTCTGCAGACCAAATATACTGGCCCTGTACTGACTGGACAATGCAGCATTATATGCAATTAAAAAAAAATCAGTCTACTAGTAAACCTTGTTTTATATCAGTACTACAACTGTTTTCATAATGTGTTTGTTTTTATATAAGTATCATGCGAGTATATGTGTTACTGTGTGTGACCAAATTGACCACTTGGTGGCAGTAGACAATCAGAAATCCTCAAAAGGTACTAAAAAGTGTTTCCTCCTTCTATAGATGCGTAAACTTCAATGAGGTCTTATGTTTACTCTTTTGTTTACTCCGTTGCCTTTACATGAAACACTTGATATGCAGTATGTAATGTATGTCTCTCCTTAAAAATGTATTTTAACACAATTGGCAATTAATAAAACTGCCAAACAAGTACACCCTCTTTTTTTTTTTAACCCATATTGTGATGTACACAAAACATTTCAAAATGGATATGTGATCATCTTTCCAGGTTAAATTAATGGTACATTATATATTCCCTGCATGCATAAGCTGAGGTGTGTGCATGCTATGAAATGCCTACAAATTGTGCAATGAAGTGCCATTTTTGTATTTTTAGTTACTCAAGAACTTTGTCTATCTCAAATGTTGTGCCTTTAGTACTCAGTCTTGCATCATTCACCAGTGGGAAAAGGCTGCTGAATTGTTATGATTTGATTACGAGGTATAATATGCATCTTTTAACTGTTATACTTGTATCTTTTATACCTGTGTATGTTTATCCAGAGTATAAAGATAAATCTGAATAAAGTGAATTGGATGAATGGATTTGCATTGTATTCCTATTGCTTTCATAATTGTTGTTTCATGTATCATGTTTTGAAGCACGTACAGGGGCTTGGTTCTTATCCCCGTCACTTCAAAGCTCAAGGAGGTTGGAATCTCGCCTCCGGTCCTGTGTCCATGAAGTTTACAGTGCGCCTGGTTAGTACCCTGTCTTGTGCCCCAAGTTCTCTGGGATAGGATCTAGGCCCGTCTTTCGAGACGTACATTTGATAGAGTATTTAAACTTTTGACTGGTGTTCATTTACTTTGTACATGTAGAGTCGCCAGTATTTGTGTTTGTATAATGTAGGTACAGTATCTATACAAGTACTGGCAACTTAAAGGCCTGGGTTCTATTCCCAGCCAGTGCTTAGCCATTGGATGCAGTGCCGGTTCCAAGCCCGGATAAAATGGGAGGGTTGCGTTAGGAAGGACATAAGGTGTAAAACCTGTGCGCACCAGATGGTTGGCTGTGACGACCCCCCTTGCCAGAAAGACCAACAACAACAATAACATATGTACAGTATAAGGAAAAATGCACAATGGGGCATACTGTTATAGATAAGTAATCAATGCTGAGGTTCTTCGGTTTTCTCCCTCAATCCAATGACCTGCAGATTAGGCTAATTGACGTTCCTAAGTTACCCTTAGTGTGTGTGTGTGTGTGCCCTGCGATGGATTGGCACCCTGTGCAGGGTGTACCCTGCCTCTTGCCCGAAGTCTTCTGTGATAGCCTCCTGGAGCCCGTGTGCCATACAGATCCCTCTGTAAAGCTGTTATTCTAATACTTGATCAGTTCTATAGTAAGTGCATCAATATTAACCTGTGATTTGTCTGCACTACATGGATATATAGTGTTTAAATACACTGTCTGGCATATGTTCATATGTGAAAATTACTCCTCATACTTCCAGAGACACTTTTTCACAATTTGAGTCCTGGAATATGTCTGTGTTATCTGGGAAGAAGACTAGAAAGATGTGATAACCTGGTCCGTCAGTACATTCCAGTTGTCAGCTGACCATTTTATTGGCATACTCCAGATTATAACTCTGTAGAGCCTTGTACAGACCTTGTACCCATCACTATGCATGATGGGTGCTCACTTTATGCCGATGCACCCATCGCTCTGGAATAAAGTCCCATATTCTCATTACTCCAGATTGTGGCTGTGTGATGCGCTGTATGTTCTGCCATAATCTAAATTAACTTTTTTCAGCAGTTTCCGCTTTGCTTCCACGTACATCAGTGAGTCATGGATGCTCATGATCCTGTCTACAGTGTCTCTATTTTGTCTTAACTTGGAACATTTTCGGTAAGAACTAACCACTGCATACTGGGGACACCCCTCAAGAAGTTTTGTGAAGAGGCTCTGATCTAGTATCACAACTTGTCTCTTGTCGAAATCACTTAGATCTCTACACTTGCCAATTGTTCCTGCTTCCAAAACTGATTTTGAAAAATGACTGCTCACTTGTTGCCATTGTAATGAGATAATCAATTATATTCACTTCACCTGTCGGTGCTTTATAACGTTATGGCTGTTGAGGCATAACAGAGAACTTGGGTGGAAACCCATGATGTCTTTCTCCATTTTTCAATTGTTAGCCATTCCATTGTATCTCTCGCCTTTGTGTCCTTTTAAAGTTGGGCCTCTTGATTTATTAATGATCTTAGCTACTTTTACAAAGAACACATTGTTGATTTGGAAGATTGACACGCCCACATGACCACTTTGTGTATACATTGCGATTTAAGAAATATAACCGCTAATTACATGAACATTTATCCCAGTGGAGAAATGAGAGGCAGGAAAATGACCCTGTGTGTGTTTCCATGCTTGCAGTTAAACTCAGCCATGTGTAAGTTACTGAGGATATCGAATGCATGATGGAACCTGTGACCTTTTCCACCCCAAGAGAGATGGATTTTTGCTTGTATCTTTTATGTGTATTTAAATAATTTTTGCAATGTGTGTATCAGCGATTGTTCTGAGTGCCAGGGGTCAGTTTACCTCTCACACTGCGCAGCACCCCTGCTGAGTCCCTCCTCCCTCTCCAAGGCTGACCTGCACCCGCCCTCTCTTAAAAGGGATCAAGGTTTGAGAGTGAAACATTGGCACAGAGTCATTGTTAATTCCAGGAGCAGATGAAGGAGGAAGCATCACATCAGAGACATCAGTTAGAGATCAAAAGAGGAAATTCAGGCCTACATTTCTTCACTATTAATCTTCATTATCACCCACCTTTTTATTCACCAGTCTGGATGTCTACCTGTCCTCCAGATACCCTAAAGAGCAAAGGACCTGTCTAAAACACTTGCACAGGTATGTTGAATTAAGTTTTCTTACAATGTAACAATAATGGCCCCCTGATAGGAAAAAGTGACTGTGATATTGTTACCCTCCTGATTCTGTAGCATGGTATGATAGTATATAATTTTATATAATCTTTGACTTCAAATTCTTATAAAAAAAAACCCAGCATTATGTTAATGGGTGTTTTTTTTTCATACTAAGGAATTTATCAACTTGAAGATGTTCTGTAATATGGAACTGTGTAAAAAGTTGTTTAATATTTTTTGTTTAGGTAAATCCTAATTCATTTCTGTGGTGTCACAGTATGTGTTTATAAAAATCTATACAGTGTAAATGTATCCTCATCTCTAAAAGGTTGTATCGCAGAAAAGTAAATTTACTCAACCAATAGCTTTGAATAATTAATGACTGTAAAACATTTCCACTACTACTGAGTTTCAAGTAATATTTTATTTCCTTTTCCATGCATTAAAATTCCATTCCAGAGTAATAAAAAAAGACGGAATACTTTAAACCAGACAGGGGAAAATAATCTTGATTTATGTTATTTAAAGTGCCTTTCCTAAAATTTTGTTTTACAGAATTTTATTTTCCTTATAAATCCCCTTAGAAGCTTAGAAGAAATGAGAGCAGTTCTGACTGGATGTTTTTTAGATGAAAAATGGAATGTAATTTTGTGATTTCATTAGCCAGATAGCTAACATGAGTCAGCCAAATATGATTTCAAAGAGGACCTTTAAGTTATCATTATAATTCCAATGTTATAGCTGAGTAACAGTTTCTGATAAAATTGTATTAAACAATTATCTTAAACTAAGACTAGCTAGCTAATATACAATAAAATTATTTCTTGTATGTGTACTATACAAAATCCAATGCTAAGGCTAGCTAGCGTTCTTAGACAAGCTAAAAAATTGACTGAATCATTTGTAAGATTAATTAATTCGTGAGATTATCTTAAATCATATACATATTTACTGGCAAATAGTTTTTATTTATACATTTATCTAATATTTGCTGATAAGGCTAGCTAGCAGGATAATATAAACAACATATCCCTACTACTAAATGCTGAGGCTAGGTGTGGGCTAACACCACAGAGGATCTTGTATTATATTCATGATATGAATACTGCTATTCACCGCTAGCTAGCTGGATTAAATGAACTAACTTGCCAGGATTTCTGAGAGGATCTTAAGTCAGTCATATATGCAGGTTGCCTAAGTTGGGTTTATTTCCTGCCTGTTTTATTTCCTGCCTGGGTCTGCATGCACGGAGTTTGCTTGTTCTCTCTGTGCTTTTTGGGTCCCTTTGGGTGCTTCAGTTTTCTCCCACGATCCAGAGACATGCAAGTTAGGCTAACTGGCATTCCCAAATTAACTATAGTGTGTGAATAACAATTGGCATCAATCTGGCAACCTAACCCCTTAAGTAACTTAAGAAAAACCCCGAAGGAAAAAAAAAAAAAAAAAACTCTTCTTAGATGTGTTGGACTAATGGCACTTAGTTATTAACCTAGTTAATCCAGTGTAAGTATGTATCCAATGTTGTAAACATTAAAGCACTTTTTGTAAGTCGCTCTGGATAAGAGCGTCTGCCAAATGCCTAAATGTAAATGTAAATGTAACTGCCACAGACATTACGGGTATATCTCCAATCTTGGTACAGTAGTATGCGTCACCTAATGTACTGGATGGCACGTAGACAGACCAAAAAAAAAAAAGAAAAAGATTATGGTTTAGTTATAGTGGAACCTTGAATTACGAGTAACTTGGTCTACAAGCATTTTGCAAGACGAGCAAATGTTTTAATAAATTTAAACTTGTTAAACGGGCGAGGTCTTGATAATCAAGTACTGTAGTATGCATGCGCTTTGTCTGCCGAGTGTCACATAAATACAATTGAGCCAATGATTACTCTCTCTCTTGCGCTGTGGGATTATGGGTAAGCATCTCCCATCTTCAGTCTCAGTGTGCGTGTGTCACTGGTATAGTCAACATCCGTGTGCACATGTACAGTTTACTATAACATTGTAATCATGTGTGTGTGTTTGCGAGACTGCTTGAGTGTCCACAGTAGCCCCCCCTGCTCCTGCTTCTGCTCTTATTTAACACCAGTCACAATTCTTTTCAAAGGTAAAATGCAGGTTAATTTGTTTTATTTTTCTTAGATTTTGTATTAATAATTTTTCCATGAATATTTTTAGGGTGTGGAACGAATCATCGAAGTTTTCATTAGTCTTAATGGGGAAATTGCCTAACATAGAGAGCAGTTTCGGAAATTCGGGCCGATGGAGAATATTGGGCAATGTACAGTTTATAAAATGGTGCATTCTTAACGCAATTATAAAGCTTCTTTTAAGAGCCTGCTTAAAAGGTGCGTTTATTGAGTTTAATACGAGTTAAAAGACAATCATACTGGTTCCACAGTCTGCAGAACCATTTAACTTTTCCTTATTCCCTTTTCATTCTCTAATAATTCACCAGTCAACAATAAGTTCACAGCAAGTGCTTAGTTTTTGCAGTGTAATCTACAAAGCGTGGCCACATTTGTCAGCTCCAACTCTCTGACTGGGTGAAATCTGAGCTGATTTATATTAAAAGCCAGAATGTGACTGATGCAGGCTTAATTCTATACTGTCGTCTCAAGGACTTTGTACAGCTAGTGGGAGTGCAGGTTTTCTCATATTTCAACATTAGTATTGAGCTGATCTTTGCCTTGGCTTTACGCAGCTTGTACAGCATGTAATTTTTAGTTCATTTTTATTTGTTATTTGTATTTGTACATGTAGGATGGCTTTGCCACTCTCTTTTGGAGCTAACCTCATTTGCATGTTTGACTTAAAAATTTTGGTAGCTTGTTCCACTCACGGGAAGTTACACCATATTACATCATAGTTTTATTTTTGTACCACTGAATCACAACCTCTTCTAAAAGTATTGGAATGTCGAGACCAATATTTTGGTTTTTGCTATAAACTGGTTTGTGGTTTAAATTCAAAAGGTCCATATTAGATTAGATAGGGTGTTGGATTAAATCCCAGCACAGCCAAGGTGTCTTCAACTCTTCAGCTGTAAAATAAGATATAAGTTACGGTCATAAAATTGTTATTATTGCTTAGAAAAAATAATGAAAAGAAAATGTACATTCGTCATGATCTTAGTCGTTCTTTACATATTATCCACCTAAGGCGACACACATACAGTATATGTTAGTTTATGTTTTATAACACATCATTAAATAACATATTAATTATATTTGATAGCTTATCCCTTGTTTGTAATAACAGCATCAATTTGGCAACCCGCTGACATCAGCAAACTGCTGCATTCTTTTTTTTTTGTTATGCATTCCCAGACTTGTACGACAGAATCTTTCATGTTTTTCTTTGTCTTCAGTTTTCCCTGATGGGGGCAGGTTTTGCGTGTGATGCAATGTGACAGGAGCAATCATAACAATTATTAACTACTTAAAAAAGCCTGCCTACCATTTTTAGTTTGTCAGCATTTTTTTTAAAGCTCCTCCTGTTTCTTTTCCTTTCTCTGCACTCGGCTACTAGACATATAACAGATATAGTAATGTAAGTATTTCAGTATTTTATGTTTTAACTTAAATCCAAAGCCAATTAAAAGAGTAAAATATTGAACGACATTGTTTTGCATGATGTTCAGATAAAATCTGAGATCTGAATCATTACACGTAATGTTAGTGCAAGAGAATCTGTGGTACTTTAGGAAAGATGTATTCTTTACTATTGTGTTTTTGTCTTAATCTAAAACTACATTTAGTGCAAATCAACAACATATATTATACTTTGCGTGGAGTACGGCATGGTCTGTTTCACTCTGGTCTGCACTGTGTCCTTTATGTCTAATTCTCTTTTGGCTTAACTAGACACTGAAATATTAATGACAGTGAGCATGGCTCCTCATTTAGCCTGCTCACCCCTGCGTGTCCACGCCACATTAACTGCCTGGACTTTAATAGAAACCAGACGATGGGTCATTACATTGTCTTCCCCTTGAGTATGATGTTCATTTTACATCTGTTATGAGAAAAAGAGGAGAGGATGCTGACCGTACAGTAGAGTAGAGCACCTTACTATCAGTGCAGCTGTTTTAAGATGGATGGATCAATTTTTTTACAATGAGAGATGTTGAAAGTTGAATTTATTACTGTTAAATTGAGACAGAAGACCAATTAGTGAGTTCCAGAGTGTCAATGTGGAGCATTTCCTTTAGCCACAAAACTGTTATATAAATGACCGATTATCACTCCATCATTAGAATCTTCACTACTAATGAGAACTAATAGATAAGATGTTTGTAAGCAAATAACAGTTAGTGGCTCTGGCTTAATCTTTTCAGCAGCACGGTCTTATCACTATTAATTCAGGTTTGTGAAGCAATATTGCCTTATAAATTGAATGTATTATGCATGAAATGCTTGCCATCCCATGATTTATGTATATGTATATGTATGTATGTATGTACAGTGTGTATGTATGTATGTATGTATGTATGTGTGTGTGTGTGTGTGTGTGTGTATGTATGTGTGTATGTATACAGTATGTATATATATTAATAAGTGTGTGTATGTGTATATATGTATGCATGAGTGCATATATGTACAGTCCATATGTGTATATCTGTGTATATAATGTTTGGTATGATAAATTTTAACTAGTCAAAAATTAAATAAGTTTATACTTTTACCTACTTCTTTTTGAACATAGATTTTGCTTGTTTATTTTATATTATTTAATTTATTTATTTTGTTTGTTTTATTGATTCATGTTCGAAATAAATTATTCAAATCAAATAAAATTTCTAACTATTGATATTAAATTGGAATATGAAAACATAAACATACAGGAATAGGGCAGCCTATGCTTTTTATTAATAAGAATGGATATTTTGGCAAATGGCTTTATCCAAAGCAACTTACATCTTAAGGTCATCATTGATCTGAGCAGGTGAGGGCCTTGCCCAAGGGCCCAACAGTGACAGCTTGGTGGTGTTGGGGTTTGAACCTGGGACCTTCTGATTAGTAGATCCAGCACATTAACTCCTGAGCTTCTCCTGCCCCTAAGAAACCACAATGTCAGAAAAGCTCTGGCACTGGCACAGTTAGCAGGTTCCAGGTTCAATTCCCTCCTCTGGTCATTGTGCATGGAGTTTGGTTTGCATGTTCTCCCTGTGCTTGGTGGATTTCCTCCCATAGTCCAGAGACATGCACATTAGGCTAATTGGTGTTCCTAAAATGCCTGTGGTGTGTGAAGGCGTGTAATTGCCTGTAGTGTGTACTATAATTGTGTTTGTGCCCTATCTTTCCTAAAGCTAGCTCTGATGTTTTACAAGGAAAGCATCAGGTCCAATCTAAATTAGTTTAACGGTGTAGAGAACGTAAATGCTGGTGTCTATATACAGTAGATGTGGTAATGCGTATAGATGGAGTAATCGTGTAGAGGAAGCATGAGAGTCTGAATGATTTTTCCAGATGGATAGCCACAACTTAGACCTTATGAACGGCCACAGAGGAAATGAGCCAGACGAAGCTGATGGGAGGCGATGTCTGATTCTTTCGGCTCGAATGACAAACAACCGGTACACAACAATAGCGCTGTGATGCCCCTTACTGAGTGCACGTGTCCGTGTGCACATGTGTTCGGCCAATTTAAGAGTAACTATAGACATAATTGGTGTAAAATAATGTAGAAAAGCATGCCTTATACAATTTTCTTTTTCAGGGTGTCACATGGTAGCCTCTGATGTCCAGGAATAAACACACAGGCTACAGTCATGGTCATTCTGCAGCAGGTAAGAGAAATACTTAACACCATGCACAACATTCACATACATTACCCAAAATGTACTCACCAGGAAAAAGATTTCTACATTTGAATGTTGCACTGGAGCTACAGTCACACTCAGAAGTCTATCATAAACATAAAGGTAAAATTTAGCTTTTTTGGGTAAAATAAAATGACCTTTAATCCCCAAAAATCTGGAGCTAATATTTTACGTAATTCATACATTCATACATACATATATGTAATATACATAGTTATACATTTGCTATAGATACAGTATATATACATTTGGTTTAATGTCTATTGTCAGGTTTCACCTTCAGCTGATGCTTTTTGTAGCCATCTGTATGCTTAAAGCAAAATTCTGGTTAGACGTTTCATCTCTCTTCTTGGCAGAACAGTTCATGTTCAATTAAATTTATTGCTTTCATGGCACAAATCCAAATTTGATGCATGTTTCATGAATTTTCATTAAGGTTAAAGCTCCAAAAAGCTTAAAATTTGCCTGTTTTATCCGTTCTACAGCTTCCATTGATGTGTGATTGGGGTCATTGTACTATGAAGTACTATATAGTTACTGAACTACCAATTTTCTAGCTGATGATTTGAGGTTATGCTAAAGAAATCTAAAAATAGTATTCCTTCTTCATTATTCCATCCATTCCATGCAATGGTGCAAAACTGGATGTCACCACCTACTGTACATCACGCTAAACAGTTGGTATGGTGTCTCGAACATACCTTCGGTCAAAGCCTTTCTCCAGAATGCTTTGATGTTTGCTTGAAGATGTTGATTTTGGAACAGCCTTTCAGTCCATGGCCATATGAAGCTGGTTTGACTGTAGATAGTAACTAGTGTTTCAGAAGCTTGGAATCTTTTTGTACCTTTCTGAGTTCTTCCTGATCTTTTGTCCTCTGAGCTAATAGTGACAATTTGGGCCTTCTCCTAGACCTGTCCAAGTGGCTCCACTTCCTAATAACTTGTACTTACATACAATTGTTTAAACTGATCTTAGAACCTGCAGTTGGTCAAATATGACTCCAAGAGACATTTCTGTCTCAGGTACATCTACCACCTTCTTTTTCAGATCTGCACGAAGCTCCTTAAACTTTGTATTATTCTACTGTGTTGGTTCATCCAATTTGTGCTTTCAGAAAAACTCTTTTTACATGGAAAAACCACCCGCTGTAGGCATTGGGCTTCCCAAAAAGGCACACACTCATTCAGCGCACTCTACGTATATTGCCAAAAGTATTCCTCGCCTGCCATCACATGCATATGAACGTGAAATAACATCTTATTCTCAATCCATAGGGTTTAATATGATGTTGGAATCATATTAAACCCTATTGCAGCTTCACCTCTTCCCGGGAAGGCTTTCCACAAGTGTTGGGAGTGTTAATGAGAATTTTATGCAGTCATGTTGGAACTGGTGTGGGGTTGTTTTTCAGGAGTTGAGTTCGGCACCTTACTTCCAGTAAACGGAACTCTTAATGCCTCAGTATATGGATGAGCGGGTTTAGTGTGGAAGAACTCGAAACCTGACCGTAACCAGATAGAACACCCTTGGGATGAATTAGAGTGGATACTGAGAGCCAGACTCATCTCATCCAACACCAGTGACTGATTTTACAAATGCTCTTCTCAAAGATTGGTCAAAAATTCTCGTAAACACACTCCTAAACCTTGTGAAAATCCTTCACAGAAAAGTTGAGGCTGTTGTAGCTGCAAAAGGTGGGGCAACATCATATTAAACCCTATGGATTAAGAATTGAATATTACTCAAGTTCATACAGTATGCATGTGAAGGCAGGCGAACGAATACTTTTGGCAATACACTGTATATCCAAAATAAATAATAAAACAAGTTGCTTTACATTTTTTGGTCTTCTTTCTATTAAACATGCATATTAAACAATTATTTTGCCCAGAAAAAAAAATAGTTCCAAAAATAATCCAGTGTTGCCATGACGATCATGTTCATAATGAGTCTATGTTAAACTTCTGACTGCAACTGTTTATTGCTAATGCAGGTATCCATTTACTAGTGTGTGTATCGCATGTGCCACTTATTACATTTTTATAATCACCATGCTAAGCAACTGTAAAGCGACTTGGATAGCTCTGTAACATTGATAAAAACTGATGCAACTACAGTAATTTAAATGACTAAAAAAGCAAACATGAGACACCATGGGTAACTAGATATATTTGCACACCCGGAAAATGTTCGAATATTTAATTATTATTAATAAATTGTGACAACAAGGCATGGCGATCAGTGTGCTTGCAGATCAGTAGTCTCTGTGGGTAGAGTTGTCAACCAGAAAAAAACCCACCGATAATAGCATATTATTACCTATTCTGTGTGTAGGGTGTTAATAAAGTATTCATGAACCACTTGAAGAGATAATAGAGATTGTGTGACAGAGTAAATCACTAATAATGATCATTTCCAAAATACAGAGTATACAGTATGTGAATGTTTCGGAACTATTCAACCTGTTCGTTCCTAGGTATCAAAACGGAGCTGACAAGCAAAGACAACACACAGCATGAGCCAGAAATAGCGGTTCAGAATAGTAACACACTTAAATCTAATTAACTCTAAGCTGATCAGATCTTTGAAACTTTCTCTGGTGTTCTCCTTCCTCACACCAACACCTTTTCCGGATTGGCTACAATAAATTTCCCCTGTGAGTGAGTGAGTGTTTGTGTGTGTGTGTGAGTGTGTGACGTTCATGTGTATTGGACTGGACACGAGGAAAAGAATTGTGAACAGCGAATGAATAAACATATCTCGACTTCTGTGGTTTAGTCAAACTCTTTGGTTATAATGCATGGGGAGATCGAAGATCATATTGTGCGTATTCAAACCATGCAGTGCTTATAATTAAATCCTTACATTATTATTGTAGTGCTTGTACAATTTTCCACTCTCAGGATGTGCATTGTTTCCTAAATTTGTCAACTTACAAGGAGCAGTTTGTTTTTTAAAAGCCTTAATTATAAATATCTTTCTGGTGAACTGCAACTGCAGTGATAATGTTAAATACATATGCCTTGAATACATGGATTGCCTTTTAATGAAAGAGATTTATGTCCCTGTTTTGGTTCGGGGCACTGAACTGAAAAATCCAATGAGATATAGGCCAAAGGGTCAAGGTTCAAATGCAGGGAATGGCTATTAGTATGGCATCCTGAAAGGTCTTTGTTTTTATTCGCTGATATTGAAAAATGATGTACCTACAGTATGTAATTCCTATTATTTCTAAGCATAGATCCATAACTGCGCAATAACATCATGATTTTGGGTTCACTCTGGTAAAACAGACAGTAGAGGACATTTTCCAAGCATTTGGGGCTGGTTGTTTCCGTACAGAATGCCGAGCTTAATCTCGTCAGCCTTTCTGTGGCTCTAATAGCTTCGGACAATGTCTCCTTTTCATCACTGAGATGTCCCAGCCAAACGTGGGGATATACAGGGGGACCAAATTACAAAAAAGAGGCCTGAGCTCTCCCATCTATTAGCTGATTCATCCACCTTACAAGTTCTCAGAAGAGAATTTACAGTGTTTACAGTAGGTGTGAGATGTTAAGTCTCCCAGCTCCAAACACTGTTTTTTTAGGGCATTCGAGTCGAAGTGTACGATGACGGAGTGTATGTTTTTGCATGGTTGGGACAGAGGAGTGCGCAGACTGAGCTACACAAATCCAGCTCTGGTACAGGTAGGAATAACCTACTGGGGTTTTGAGTGCCTGGATCTGGACAAGAAAAGCTTTATTTAACCAATTAAAGACTTAAACACTACTTAACACAAGTAATATAAATGAAAAATATACTGTTCTTTATATAAAATTATTCCTGTTCACACACCATGTGTTTGAATTGTGTGAGGTGAGAACCTTCAATCATTAAATCAATAAAAAGAAAAAAATACTAGAGATGTTGTCTTGGTTAACTAAAAACTAAGATTGATTCTTTTAAATAACTCAAAATAAATAAATAGAGCATTTGTATTGTTTTTCAAGTATTACATGGCATTTAAAATCGCAATTTACACTTATTTAACACTTTAAAATAAAACATATTGTCGAAGCATTGTTATGTGCCATTTAAAGATGCTTACAGTACTGTCACATTTAAACATAAGGATTTCTAGATGAATAACTATTAAATATTTTACACATTTGAAGAAAACTTTGAAAAATGCTTATTATCTTCGAAGCCCTTATTGAGACTGGAATGAATGTGTTAGAGCATCACAAATGAAAAGGACTAAGAGAGTAAACCCAAAGATAACAGTAGAGGGCAACCTGTTACAGTACCTTAACCTCCTCTAGCTTTATTTAAGGTTTACTGTAAGTATCTCATATAGAAGAATATCTGTAATTTTCCTTATGCAAGACCAGCTGTTTTATAATTATTTGACAAATTCCTTATTTTAACCATGACAGGCAAACTGCCCATTTATAACCCTAGTATATAGATATTATCACAAAAGAATTGCTATAATGATTTGTTCAGTAAAGAAGCTTTCTACAATATAGCCATCTACACAACCTGAAGCCATCTTCTCAACCTGACTATCTTGACCCAGGAGGATCTTAAATAGGCTGAGCTTTTCATTGCACCAATTAAGTATCGATTTGAACAGCTTAAGTTTTCAAAAATAAAATACATAAAAATGCAGCTTTTTCTACAGTGAATAAGCAAAATTATGGCATACAGTACCCACTACATGTGTATTACATAAAGTCCACACTCACTGTAGAAGAAGCTCTACATTTATGTTTGAATACAATTAAATGTATTTCTCGAAGTACTATTTTTCTTTAAAGGATAAAGCTGTTTTAAAGTAGTTTTAATAGTCAAGTTGAGAAGATAGAGAGCGAAGCTTCATCGAGAACACTGTTAAAAACGTAAAAAGTTAATGTCTAAACAGGTACGTATGTCTAAACAACTTGACTAATGAAGAATAATATAAATCAGTAAAACAGTTTGACAGCAAAATAAGATCTCCATTTTTATCAGTTTTAAGAAAACTTTTTTAATCAAGCAAAAAGCTTAATTTTTTGGAACTACTTCTTTGGTATTAAAATCACAAATGACAAAATTTGGCATCAAAATTGTTTTGGGCATATCAATATCGAAGTTTAACATAAAGTAATATAGTAAACTCATGCTTCTATTGTGATTTTGTATTGAGTTACTGGCAGCAAATTAGACCAAGGAAAAAAGTTGAGTGTTTTGTTGCATACAAAACCTTTTTAATTATACGCCTTTTTTCAAATGATGAGAAACATATAAACAATACAAAAACTTCCGTTTACAGCATGGCCATACTCCTAATCTACCACATTACGTTTCAGTAGTTAAAGACAACCACTTATCATAGTACAGGCTTACAGGGTATAATGTCCTTTCATGCATGGTTTGACAAGATCACATCATACCTAGTGATAATTACAGCAGGATCAAGATAGAAATATTGATTTATAAGTTGAACAGAATGTTGCACTACAGTATCCCACATAGTGTTTTCAACTACATAATGTGATGTTTGTACAACATTAAAATCTTAACCACATATATAACCTTTTTCAAAAAATCTCGAACATATTTAGTTGACTCATACTGTAGCAGCTGTTGTTTTGCCCACTTATCACACAAGAAGTGATGCAATTAGCTTTTTCAGCGTGTTGCCCCTCTATGTTGTTGTTTGCCAAACAATAAAAATAATAAAAAAAGGATATAGAGAGATTTTCAATGTAATTTTTTGTTGTTGTTAAAGACAACCTTATTGGCCGGCGGAAAATAAGATGCCAAAATAAGTAAAATCCCAAAATGCCATTCATCTTGTTTTGCAGTCAAACTGTCCAATGGCACACGACCAACAACAAGACCTCACAGGATCTGTGTAAGAATAAGATAAGCCCTTGTCAGGGAGACCAAACAAATGCTTTGATATGCCATGGAGCATAAAGATTGGACTTTGGAAAATAGAAAAGGTCATGTAGTTTGATGAGTCCAGATTATTCCACAGCAAACCCATCATGTAAAGTAATGTGGCCACTGTATAAGTCTCTGGAGACAGTGTTACGATCCGGTCTAGGCTCAGCAACGTTATGTGGCAATAATATGAATTGAATGACTGTATGACCAGGTTATCACATCCGTGCAAATTGTCACAGAATGGTTCTGAGGAATGATTTTCACACATAAATTAATTACCACATCGTGCACCATAGAGCTAAAGGAAGTTGAAAGAAATATTTACAGTGTGTTAAAAAACGTACCTGCCCCTTCCTGATTTTTTAAATATAAAAATATAAGTGCATAAGTACATCTAAAGAACTGCAGGCCTCACATGCCTCAGTTATGGCCAGTGTTCATGATTTAACTATAATAAAGGGCCTGAGCAAAAATGGTAACCAATGGTAGTTCCAAAGAGAGTTTCAAGGCAAAAGCCATTGCTAGCTAAAAAGAACACAAAAGCATTTTCACATTTGCAAGAAAAATAACCTGATTATCCCCAAGACTTTTGGGCAAATGTGCTATAGACTGATGCATTTTGTTCCCCATCTAATGTTCCAGTACAACATTCCGTTACATCTGGTGTAAAACTAACACAGCATTTCGTAAAAAAAAAAAAAACAAACAAACTCATGCCAACAATTAAACATGGTGGTGGTAGCGTAATGGGTCAGCTTAAGCTTTAGCTTCAGGACCTGGACGCCTTTCCATAATTGGACCATAATTTCTGCGCTCTACCAGAAAATCCTGAACGAGAATGTCCGGCCATCAGTTTGTGACCTCAAGCCCAAGCACACTTGCAGGACGTTGACTAAACACACCAGCACGTCCACCTGTGAATGTCTTCAACAATACACAATTAAGGTTTAGGAGTGGCCTAGTCAAAGTCCGGACTTAAATCCGATTGAGGGCTTAAACAGGCTGTTTATGTTCGAAAACCCTCCAATGTGGCTGAATTGAAATAATTCTGCATAGAAGAGCGGGCTAAAATTCCTTCACAGCGATGTGAAAATCTCAAAAATGCTTGATTGCAGTTATTAAGGGCGGCACAACTAGTTATTAGGTTTAAGGGCAATTATTTTTTCACATAGGCTCAGGTAGGTTTGGAGAGTTTTTTTCCCATTTAAAAACTGTATTCTGCATTAATCTGGTTGTTCCTGTGTAATGTTAAAATTTACTTTTTTACACCACTGTATTGTATACAAACTGTTTTTTTGTAGACTGGACAGTCCATCTGAGCAGTATCGTAAGTGTCGGTGTCACACCATGCAAGTCTTTTAGTCTGTGATAGTGATCACCCAGCACTACGTGAATAATTTACCGTGAATTGTGCGTTCCTGAAACCAAAAGGCTTTCTTAGCAGCTTGCGAGATCCATTTCCACGTTTCGGTCTGAAGGCAGAAGTTCAGTCTTTATTCCCAAGTCTTACATCAGTTTGATGAATGTCTTAAACAATGGGCTTCCAAATAGGTGGATTTATAGTTTTCTGCCTGATGCTTCATCTGTTTGGTGACAGCGTGCATTGTTCCTGACCCTTGACTAGATACAGAAGTGATTTAGTGAGAAGTAAAAGGCATAAAACACACATTTGCATTTTAAAAGGGTCTTTATTTTGTGCGCAACCTTTCGAGCCACATGCGGCCTATTCTCAGTCAGAATATAAATCATACAATGGGTTTAAGATAGGATAATAATAATAAAAAAAATTGAAATTTAGAAGTTTTTTTTTTTTTAATAGCTTCTTTAGCAATTACAGTACGTAGGTTGTAGAGAAGAGGAAGGAGTGATCTAACACAATGGTTGTCTGGATGAATAATTCAGGAGCTGGTTGCTAGGACTGTGTCCACGTTACTCCTCTTGGACGTGACAGCTGCATCCTCGTGGTGTTGGGTTCTCCTCGTGCCTGTATTGATTTGCCTAGAGTGGATTTAGTTAATTAGAAAGCTGTATATTATCGGGGGATCCACCTCCATGACCAACCCACCATCCTTACCTTGTCCCGATAGAGAGGAGAGGAGAAGCACTAAGGCTTTAACCCGTGCACACACTTTTACATGATGGAAGGATAGTTAGGGAAAAAAGAAAGGATTGAATGATCTTAAAAGCTGAAGAGAAAGTTGGGCTTCTTTCATCTATGAAGCATCTTTCGTCTATGATCTGTTTTTTTGTTGTTGTTTTTTACCTTACTACCAGAGGAAGTCAGGATTTAGAGCAGGTTTCACCTTGCTGAGTCGAAATGGTCTTTATTTCACCCAGCTGCAGTGCACGCACCTGCTAAGGAAGTGTGTGTTTCTCTGCGTGTCATATTTGCAATATTAGGCTTAACACTTCAGGACATTTTCGCCACCTGTATGGATGAGCGTTTGCTCAGAGGAGGATGTACAAGCGACGGGATTATGTTGAGCTCTACCAAAAGGACCAGGCAAAGTGGGTACTGTTGAGGAATGTTAACACAGTCTTCAAACAGACCACTCTGCTCCCGGTATGACCTCTGTGTTTGTGTGTGTATGTGTGTCTTTAAGGTGCCTGTATATAAGATATTTAAATACGTTATTCAAAAAAATCATTAAATCAGTTCATAGAGCATCTGAAAGAGACTAGAAATTTGTATCAGGACTGGGACTCCGGTGCAAAAAGAGTGGAGGGGAGTAGGTGCGACCACATTTCTTCCTTCATTCATTTTTAGTAACTGCCTGATCAGGTCATGTTGATTTCATTGAGGCTACTAGGTAGTGTATATTTATGAAAATAAATCCACCTAAATTCATTAAAATATATACCTGGCATGTACAAACTAAAATAACGACTGCTAGTGTGTTTTAATTAAATATAAAATAATAAAAATAGTCATACACACCCCTGAATGAGAGTTAAAATTGTTTGTATAGATAGTATTTGGATTTTTTATACAACACAAAAGCCAAAGCTCTATTACACACATTTTGACATACTGTAATGACATGCAACTATTAGAAAAAACATTTAATTACAGGGTTCAACTTACTCCAGGCCAAGAAGGATAGTTACATCATCTATTGCTTACACTGGAGACCCCTAATGCTCTTCAACTCGGGGCTTCAAAAAAACAAAAACTGTATTTAAAGTTGCTTTATTATCCTAACACACTTCATGGCAACAGAACATGGCAACAGCTCTCACGTAGGTTTTATATACACTTGTATAAACGTTTTCTGGATTTTTTAGATTAGCACACACTATTGGATAAAAGCTTGTCATTCAATCGAAGACAATTGAAAGAAAATCGATGTGCAGAAATTCGCAGTAAAGCATTAAACTTTATTATAGTGTGATTTGGAAACCTCCTGGACAGGGATGTTTTGCTTGATGTGCCATCACGTAAATACCTCTCAATAATCCAGATGTAATAAAACAGGCAGGTCCCAGTGAACACAACGGCTGCCAAAAGTGTAAGCCATCCTCTGCTTCATGTTGTGCCGTATTACATCACCATGGCATAGAGCATTTGTTTGATTTCACATATATTACTGACATAATCTTCAGATGTTACATTAAGATACAGTAAGGTTATAGTAGTTGCATATCTGATATTTACAAGTCAAGTCAAGAAAAAAATGTCATATTGTCCAATGTCTCTTGTTCAAATTTTACCATGTACAGCGCTTTTTTTAGGAAACCATTGTGCATCTGCAAGTGGATGCACATCTTTGTGCAGTGACGTCATTGAGTTCTCATACTGAAGTTGTCTGTTAAAAATTATCTTTAATAACCTTCCTGCTCTAGGGAGACTATGTCTGGTTGGACCTGAAGACAGGCCGGGAGTTTGAGGTCCCGATCGGTGCGGTGGTGAAGCTCTGTGACTCGGGGCAAATCCAGGTTCTGGATGATGAAGGCAATGTGAGTTAGTGATCATTATAAAGAATTTTTTTTTTGTGCCGATGAGAAAGGGCATGCCTTCAGAAACATTGCTGTTACATTTTGGTGAAATCAGTGACCCTCAATTAAATATATATGCAGGTTACAGTGTGGGAAATGGCAGAAGACCAAACTGGGGAGAAGATCTATTAAAAATCAATCAAATTAAATAATGATATCCTTATAAAAAAAAAATGAACACCTACAAACTAGATTTTCCCAAAGCAAAAGTGACAAGTTCTATAAATTAAATATTATTTATTAAACATTGGCATTCACAAAGTGGTGATGTTCAGAATGAGATGAGCATCTGGTTATTTTTTAAAGAGTATTTATTAGCACCTTATATTTTCTTGATATGGTATGATCTTCCCATATTATGGCTAAAACAATACTGTCTTCTGTTTACATATGATATTATTTTTATATTAACTTCAAAGCCTTGGAATGGTCCTGGTCTGTCTAGTGTCCCATGTTACAGCACTATACTGTATCTAATCTCTTTCAGGAACACTGGATCTCCCCCCAAAATGCCACCAACATTAAGCCAATGCACCCTACCTCTATCCATGGCGTGGAGGACATGATTCGCCTGGGAGACCTGAACGAGGCTGGGATTCTCCGCAACCTGCTTATCCGCTACCGAGAACACCTCATTTATGTATGTGCATTTTATTTGTACATGCTGTAGGACTCGCATTAACTTAATTTAACACAATTAGGTTTTTAGCTAAAGTTGCTTTTAATGCTTTTGATCTGATGTGAAGCCGGATTCTGTATGACACATATTAAATTCTACTTTAATACACTATGAATAAAGCCATTAAAGTAACGCAGCAAGTTAACTGAAATTAATTTAAATGGTTACAAAAAACTCCCGCATTGACTAATGTTTATTCAATCATGACCGTTCGTGATTCAATCGTTTAAGTTTCGATTTTAAGTTTGCATAGATAAGAAATTTTTTAACTGAATAACTGAAATAAATTTAGTTTGCATTGGTAATTTACTGATTTCTACTCTTCATGTGTAAACTTTATTTAGCCTCAATTTTTTACTTTTTACTCTCCATCATATTTTCTACCCTCAAACATATTCATTCACAAGTTTTTAAAACTATTTTTGACACTTTATCCAATAAAAATGATAAAAATTCTATTTACTTTGTTGAAGCTACCTATAGTGTATTAAGGCCGGAACTGTCTACAGGCAGCATGTTGGCTTAGTGGTTAATGCTGTTGCCTGGACCCCCACGACCCTGTATAAAGGATAAGGTGGTATAGACGATGACTGAGTAACAACTACACACTTAACTGATAAAATCGTCCTCTTGGGATTATAAGGTTCTGTCTGCAATCTGATCAGTTTTGAGATATTGAGCTTCAGTTTTGTAATTCAAATTCAAAACTGTCAGAAAAGGCACATCACTTCAAATAACACATTAGGGAATGTTATTATGGTGTTACAGAATAAGAAAATGTGATATTTTACATTTTGACAAAAGAAGTCAGATAGAACCTTGTAATTCCAATAAACTTCTTATAGTTTTTTTTAGTTTTTTTTTTTACTTTATACATAATGTAATTTCACACAGCATAAACATTTGTTTTTAGTCCATTGCCCTATAATCATATGAATCTTTGGCCCTTTATAGGAAAGAATTTTGGCACCTCTGCTTTAAGGGAACCTTATATACTGTATTAGGTTAAATTAAAAATGAAATAATATATTAAGTGTTGCCATTGTGCATTGCCAAATAATCCTTGAAACTTTCCAAACCATCATGTACTTGCCTCAAATCAAATAGAAATCTTTAGTACCTCAGGCAGTGGTTTAAGGGTAACAATGGTTGGGATACTGTAACGTTTCTACGTATAAAAATTAAGTAAAGAACAATACAGAGATTAAAACAATAGCAGTGATCTTTTAGCCACATACAGTTTTTCAGCAATCTGCTTATTTGTGTGAAACATCAGACTTGGATATGTGGTGTAAGATTAGAAGCAAATAAGATAATAAGGTAGTTGTAATTTTTTCCTCATTGTAGCCCCCGTTAAGGTAAGTGGTACAGCCAAAAATGTATAAAAGAGATTATACAGTAATATACAGAGGTATATTTCTGCCTAATTATAATTCAAAATATTTAATAATTATAATAATAATTAAAAATTTTTGCCACTTCAGTCTATTAACTACGTGATCCTTATATCTCTAGTATTGGGGTATCCATGCACATTTTGGCAGTAACAGTAGAAATACGAAACTGCCCTCTTATTCTCCTTAATTCTTATTTCTTAATCTCCCTCTGAATCACTGGTTCTTTGTGTCTCTGCCTTAATCTTAACTTTCCTGGCTATGTTTTCCTCTCCTTGTCCTCTCTCCCTGTGCAGACTAACTGTGGAGGAAGGGTAAGTATAGTGTCGGCTTCATGCATGGCTGCCCTCCGTTTGTGTGTTTGCATTACACTGCTCCATTTCAACACGGCTTGGCCGTCCCGCTGTAACAGGACACCCATATGCTATCACACCAATATCTGAAAACCGAGACAGCGACAGCCATCCACGCTCCTTCTACAGCTCACTCCTGTTAGCTGCTGTTACTCATATTCATGTGTAATCATTAACATACTGTAGATGTATGCACGCTTCATTTTTATGACACATATAATAGAAAAAGCAAACTTATTCTCAAAATTATTGCATAGATGAAACATCTCGTGTAAGGTTGCAGATATCAGAATGATCATGCAACAGATCATCGTTCTGTTGCATGACCCAATTTCAACCAAGCTATAGCTGTCGGACAGATGGCATCACATTTGCCTCTAGAATACTTTGGTATACAGGTGCCCAGTTCCTGTGGCTGCAAAACAAGATCAAATCATCACCCCTCCACCACCGGGCTTGACAGTGTGTATGAGATGTTTCAAATAAAATGCTGTTGGGCATTAATGTCAATTTTACCATCTACAGCACCATTAACTCCACTTTGGTCTCATTTGTCCATAGGACGTTTTTCCAAAGGTCTTATGGTTTGTTCAGATGCAGGTTTGTTAACCTCAGTCATGCTTACATTTTATGAGAGTCAATCCTGTCTGATCTAAATGAATTTTCAATCAGAACTAGAGGGGTGGTGTACAATTTTGACAATCTATTGAATATTGACCATGTACTGTAAATGCTTGATCCAGGACAAGAGAGTGGAAGAGGGCAACATTGCATGTGCAGCATGTTCGAACCAATTCATGTCAGCTCTTACATCTGATTGCTTACAACACAACACAAAAGTGCGTATTTAGCATAGGAAAGTTTAAATTAGAGAGAAGAAAGTGATGTAGTGCCTGTGGGAAAGCCAAGCACTCCAGCTCACTGCCTTACCACAAGTTGCCATCAGTACTTGTAGAAATAAAATCGAAACACCTTTAATATCATAACGGATTTAACAGTGTATGAACTTACACTCTAAACTATCTTCCATTGAGTATTTGTCTTAATCCTTCTACTTCTACTTTGTTTAGACCTACACTGGGTCAATACTGGTGGCAGTGAACCCATACCAGCTCCTGCCTATCTACACTGCTGACCAGATTCGCCTCTACACCAACAAGAAGATCGGAGAGATGCCTCCTCACATCTTTGCCATTGCTGACAACTGTTACTTTAACATGCAGCGGAATAACAAGGACCAGTGTTGCATCATCAGGTCAGATAAGTTGCAAAAGTGGTAAATTTGGCATACAATTCATTAAACTTTTCAGTATTTGGCGAACATCAACATTTATTTAAACTAATATAATTTTATAATATCAAACGAGGTCATTTATAATTTAACAGAATTTATAAATTGGAGTCGGGGTAAAAGATTTTATGGAGATTAATGTTTGCTTTGGAGTTTCAGATAATACCACCGCAGTTAGAAATAAAGGTCCAGTTTAGCATAGCACTGCCTTTCTATACGTTTCTATCAACTTCTAGACTTTTAAGACGATGATCCTTTAAACTAAAATGTGTCAAAAGTGAGATTATCTTAACAATGTTAACTAAAGATAGTATAGATAAGATTTGTATGTTATATAAAGTAATACACTGACTGAGAGACTTTAATTATTTACTATATTAGCCCTCTTGGCTCTATTGCCGAACTAAATATGCAAACTTTGGACACAAGACAAACTTCTCAACTCATTAAGTACATTTGGGGTCGTGTAAATTGAATATTTTCCCTGAAGCAGCCTTTTAATGAAACTGACCTGTTTAATTTTACAGTGGCGAGTCTGGGGCAGGGAAGACAGAGAGCACCAAGTTGATCCTGCAGTTTCTGGCTGCCATTAGTGGGCAGCACTCCTGGATCGAACAGCAGGTGTTGGAAGCCAACCCCATCCTGGAGGGTGAGGAAAACCAGTGCTGAAGTCTAAGTTTAGTGCATTTTTAATTTTACTGGTGAATGTTACTGCATTTCTCTGCTCGTGCCTGACAAACCCTTTCAAAGGTCAAAACAGAGCTTTTAGAGCAGAAAACATGCTAAAATATGTAATTAGTAGGAACTTTAGGGCAGATGTTATTACAGATATGAATATGGAACACATTAAAGCAGGATGATTGTTTTTTTTGTCAACAGCCTTTGGGAATGCCAAGACCATCCGTAATGACAATTCAAGCCGATTTGGGAAGTACATAGACATCCATTTCAACAAGAGAGGAGCAATCGAAGGAGCCAAAATCGAGCAATATCTGCTGGAGAAGTCTCGAGTGTGTCGACAGGTTAGAGAGTGAAAAAAAGGGTCATGATTCTCATACAGTACATCTGAGGCATATATACAGCATATGAAAAAGCTTGGCATGTCTATATTTGTAAAACAGAGCTTTTCTGAATAGATGTGCCTTGAAGTCAAACTTGGATCCTAGGTGGCTCCTGTAGAGCATATGTGATATGTAAATAATCATAATAAATACCAAGATGGCTAAAAAACTAACACAGTACAATATGGAGGCACGGTAGTTTAGTGGTTAGCACTATCTCCTTGCACCTCCTGGTCCTGGGTTCGATGTCCTGGGTTGGGTCTGTGTGCATGAAGTTTGCATGTTCTCCCCATGCTTGATGCGTCTCATCTGGATTCTCTAGGTTCCTCCCGCAGTCCAAATAGGATTAGGGTAAGGATTAGGCTAATTGGCGTTTCCAAATTGCCTGTAGTTTGTGACTGAGTGTGAATGTTGACCGGAGGTCCTACCGTGGTCGTACAAAATGGCAATAAATACAATGGTCATCACTGGCCCTTAATGGTAACCACCGCCCTCTGTGGTCCCTAGTTAGACTACTAAAGTTCCAAGATGGATGGATGGAATGTACAATATAAAAATGTTTAGGCTATTACATAATAATTTTTTTTCTTTTTAAACAATGGTATCTGTTATGAACTTCAATGGAGTAGCCAAGGTTAAGAAAATGTAGACATTCAGGATCAAGTTCTCCAAATGGAAACTAAGAACCAGCTTACCACTTAAACCCTCCTGCATCAATCCACAGTTTACATTCTGATCACACTTTTAGAGTTCAGTTGTTGATTGTTATCTTTACTTTTTTTTACTAGGCCCAGGATGAGAGGAACTACCATATATTTTACTGTATGCTGAAAGGCATGACTCCTGATCAGAAGAAGAAGCTTGGCCTGGGCAAAGCCACAGATTATACCTACCTCACTATTGTAAGTGAAGAAATTACTGGTACTATTTCAATTAAATGCTTTCATCACAATACAGAAAAAACCTTGTCATTACTATATATAGGGCATATTTACCTTAATTGTTATGATTTACATTTTATAGCAAAGGATGGTTGATGGAACAGGCTATGGAATAAAAATAGCACCAGTAATATCCACTTGTACCAAGCATGTTCTTTGTTTCCTTCCCCTTCTCTTTAGGGAAAGTGCACTGTGTGTGACGGTCGTGATGACCAGAAGGAGTATTCCAACATCCGTTCGGCCATGAAGGTGCTCATGTTTACAGACACAGAAAACTGGGAGATCTCTAAATTGCTGGCCTCCATTCTGCACATGGGCAACCTCAAATACGAAGGTGACACACACACTCACAGAATGTGGGCATACTCTATGCATTGCTCAAATAAATGGATCCTTTTTATGGGACAGGTGAAAAATGTAAAAGGCTTTGGATAGAATAATACTGTACTAAAGCTCTTGGTATCTAAAATGCTGGCAGAAATGACAATATGATAATGTGATTTATGATGAAGCTGCTGGATGTACTTAATATTTTTGAATTTGTCTCTCTGTGGTAGAAAACTGCTACTTGCAGAAGACATAGACATACAGTAATATAAGTTGTGCTGCGTCCTTCATTATCATATACAGTATATTAATCTCATGGATCCAAGTGTCAGGTAATACATATTCAATAAGGGCTGTGCTTGAAACAGAACAAGTACTTTTATTTAAATAGTAAAAAGTTACCTGTAGTGTAAAGATATACATTAGATATTGTCAAAAAATTTTATTACTTTGAGGAGATAATTATCTTGAATATATTGACGTGATGGTCATGTTTACCAAGCATTAAAGGGCATGCATTATGAAAAATTCACTTTTTTGGCATTTTATTTTTTACCCATTCAGGTAGTTTCTCCAGTTTGTGTTTACAAACTAAAAATGTGAGAAAAAATATTCCAACCTTTTGGTCCTTTTCCATTTTGTATTGGAGCTAAAACAATTGGATTTTTCCTCTATTGTGACCTCATATAAGGGAAACCCACCCACAGCTTGTTTCTCCGTTGTGCTCAGCTCTGGAGTTCTCTGGCAGGGCGTGGCTCTGCAGTACCTTACTTCCGTAGACACTAAAACAGTATGTGCGGAGGAGGAGTGAACAGAGTGAGGATATAAAAAAAAAGCATCTTAGGGGTATTTCAGTTTGAGCATAAACATACATACTTTAGGGAACCTCTGAGACCTACTGTACTGTATGTTAAATTGTTAAATTAATAGTAAAATATGAGACCTTTAAATAAAAGAAAATAAATCAATTATGTTTAGTTAAAGGAACTGCAACTGGCTAACAGTCATTAACCCTACAGTCATTCAGTCATGTCTTATTCAATGCATTTGTTACATGTACGAGGGCAAGACTCTGTTACTCTCATATTAACCATCCAATTGTTACTTAAACAGAAATGTATATATATATATATTATAATAATTAATATGCTGAATATAACTTTTTTTCTGCTTAGCCCGCACATATGATAACCTGGATGCCTGTGAGGTGGTGCGATCTGCTGAGCTTTTCATCGCTGCAAAGCTGTTAGAGGTAACTTTATAGATAAAACAGTTTTATTTAACTTTTTTTACTTTATTTTGTTTTTTTAATGTAGATGCCTTTATTTCTCAGCTGCTCTCAGGTTATTCTTATTTTTCTCTGTTGTTTTCAGAAAGATTCTTATCATTATTATGATCATCATTGAAAATGAGGACAATTTAATTTAGATATTGTATATACTGTACTGTAGTTGACTATAGTTTCGGTTATGATTGATGGATTGATGGCGGCAAAAACAAAACTGTGCTGATAAAACTTTTGAGCCACTTTTAATTTATGTGTTTGTCATGTTTTGCTTCCAAAGAGCCAGACTTTTCCATATTTTTGTACAGTAGTCTTCGGGAAGAGTTTGCCAGGCTTCCTGAAAGAGTGCTTTTGGCTTTCATTTCATCAATTTAATCTACAGTTTAATGATGTGAAGTGCACTAGTCCAGAACCATTAACTTGCATCAGTTATCTTTAGGTATTCTGATGCATGCTTGCATGCTTGTGTAAATGTGTGGTCTGCCAGGTTGTTGTTAATTCAGTAGCAGGATTAAGAGAGGTCGTGTAAAGCGACCTGGGTGACTGGAAGATGAGAAGAGAAAGATGGGTTTAAGTGGCACCTGTTGACAGGGTACTCTTCATACATTTCACTCGGCCAGGCAAGACTTTTTTTTTTTTTTTTTGCATTAATTGATCTCAAAATTTTTTTTTTTTTTTTTTTGGTACCTGAGCCTCCAATAACGAAAGTGGACTCCATATTAACTTAAACATGTCTCCTGATCTTCCAGCTGCCTAACACACAGTATGACTGCAGATCAATTCCTGCTATCCAATATCACCCAAATGTGAATGGCTTTCCTTGTTAAGTCTGGTTCCTCTCAAGGTTTCGCCATCTTAGGGAGTTTTTTCATACCACCATCATCCTCAATAAAATTCAAATTTTTTTTTTTTTTTTTAAATACAAACAGGTTGACTCTAAAGACTTAATGAACTGCCTGACCAGTCGCACGATCATCACTCGGGGAGAGACAGTGTCCACACCTCTGAGCAAGGAACAGGCTTTGGATGTTCGAGACGCATTTGTCAAGGTGAACATCTTTTTTATTGGTCTTGGCTGCTTTACACCACAACACCGTGTGTATGTTGATATATGGATATATATATATATTTTTTATAGGGAATATATGGACGCCTATTTGTGTGGATTGTTGAAAAGATCAATGCAGCCATCTACAAGCCTCCGTCACATGAGCCGAAAGCGGTGCGCAGGTCCATCGGCCTGCTGGACATCTTTGGCTTTGAGAACTTTACAGTTAATAGGTAATTACTGGATCAATTCATACACACGTCCAATATATTATCAGAAATCAGTAGCATGATTATATTGACCATGGAAGTTAAAAGCATTTCATATAGAGTTTTTTGCATTTGCTTGTTTTGTTTTTTTTCTCTGTAGCTTTGAGCAGCTTTGCATCAACTTTGCCAATGAAAACCTGCAACAGTTCTTTGTGCGGCACGTCTTTAAGCTGGAGCAGGAGGAGTACAACCTGGAGAACATCAACTGGCAGCACATCGAGTTCACTGACAACCAGGACGCACTGGACATGATCGCCATCAAACCCATGAACATCATCTCACTCATTGACGAGGAGAGCAAGTTCCCCAAGGTGAGGTTTCAAAAATTCTTTGAAATTAAGAAGTACTGTAAAACTAGAAGAAGTGAAAGACTGAAATGTTTTACAAGGTTCTATTAACTATTCTACAGGGCACGGACACCACCATGCTGAACAAGCTAAACTCCCAACACAAGCTCAACACTAATTACATCCCACCCAAGAACAGCTACGAGACGCAATTCGGCATCCAGCACTTCGCCGGCATCGTCTACTATGAGACCAGAGGTCGGGGGTCAAACTTCTCAGCACTTAAATCATGCACAGTATTTATTAACACTATAATTAAACGCAACATTATTCCTGCGTCACATGATGTTAACCTAGTGGGACTATTGTTATACTGATTACTATAAGAGGTTTCAAATGTTTGGTGAAAGTAAGCATATTAAGCTGTGATAAACATCTGCGCAGGTTTTCTAGAGAAGAACAGGGACACCCTTCACGGTGACATCATTCAGCTAGTTCACTCGTCCAAGAACAAGTTCATCAAGCAGATCTTTCACGCTGATGTTGCGATGGTAATCACTACTATCTATCTCTCTATGTCTTGTCTGTAGGTCTAGATCAAGGTTGATTGGTATTTTCAAATGTCCTGTAGTGTACAGTATGATCAGGTGTGTAAGTGTGTATGCTTGTGATTTGTTTTGTGACCTGTCTAGTGCCCTAAGCCACATGTGACCCTAAACAGGAAAAGCGGAATAGATGATGCATAGATGAAACGTTATTGTTTCTATAGTAACAGCCCAAACACAGCAATATGTATGGCAGATGTTCTACTATTAATAATAAGCGTATTAATAAGAGTATTAGCTTAATATATACTCAGCTCAAAATGTACTGATGCTGTTCGCATTCATGGAAGGTGTCTACAGTGTGATGTTATTAAAAAATGACTGTCAGAGTTTGCTTTGCTTTGGGCCATATGACACCACGGCTTTTCCTTAAATACAGTATTACATAAAATAATATGCTTGCTTAGGTCAACTCATAATGAACTTAATCATTTTAAATTCTTTAACATTTCTGTTTTTAATGCATAATTCAGTGTTCTGAAATTCTTTCTTTCTTTGATAAATGTGTGTGCCAGTTTCTGTGTACCTCCGTGCACAGTGCCACGCCACCTCCCAAGGTAACGGTGGAACTGGAAATCATCAGCTTCTCACTTCTCACACCATTTCATCTGGTCGTCCCAGTTTATGTTCTGAAAACTAACCTCATCTCATGCCTTCACCCTGATCTAATTATCACTTCCCGTAACCTTAACCCAGTGGTGCTGACCTTTTGTTCTCATTTATGAACATCTTCCATTTCAACATTTGAATGCAAAAATGGATGTTTCTACATTCTTTATGAGTTTACTACCTGCATGAAAACAAATTGTACACAAAAATTTGTAATTCTATGCTGAAATATATATATCAATGTCACAAAAATTCTATTCACGTGTACACTATATGGCCAAAGGTATGTTCCAGTATGTGTTTCTTCCCCAAACTGTTGCCATAGCGTTTTAATTATCATGGATATCTTTGCATACTGTAGCATCAAGTTTTTAAATTGTTGAAATAAAGGAACACAGGCATGTTCCAGTGTGACATTGCCACTGTGCTTTAAAATAAGGTTCATGAAGACATGGTAGTGTAAGAACTTGAATGATCTGCACAAAGCCCTGACCTCAACCCCACCAAACACTCTAGGGATGAACTAGAGTGACAATTTTGAGCCAGGCCTTTCTGACAGACCTTAGTGCCAGATATGTCATGCTTTTGTGGTTGAATGGGCATAAACCACTGTAGCAAAGCATTGCTCTAAAACTGTAAAAACTAAGGAGTCCATATTTGTGCCCAGACTTTCAGGTATCAACATCATATTGGCTATATAGTGTACATAAAAAATAAAGTGTGTGAATAATGAATACCATCAAAAACTGATCCATTGAATTCGGGTGTAAAACTGATTGACATTTACTTTAAACACAGTACAGTGAGACTCTTAGCCGAAGTAAAACATGTACAGTAAATAGTCCAAATGTTTTAAAGGAAGCCATGTGTCTGCTAGTGATGATCGCTGCTATATAATATCCAAGCACTAGTGGAACAGTAGTAGGGGATCAAATCAAGAAATAAAGGTAGTTTTTATTCTCATAACTGTGTTATGTTTTTGGAGGAAAAGTCCGGGTTTGATTTGAATGCCTCTTATACAATAACAAACAAACAAACAAAAAAAAAACACGGAACATGGCAATAGCGTCTGTATCACAGTGAATGTTTTATAATCTCCATGGCTTGGTTGATATGTTTTATTTATTTTTAATAATAATAATAATAATAAATCATCATCATCATCATCATCATCATCATTATTATTATTATTATTATTAATAATAATGTCTTCTATGGACTGAAATTGAGGTATCTGAAAATTGTTAATGAAAACATTTAATTTATTTAAAATCTATTATTGTTTTCCTTAAAAATGATACATAGTGTTACAAAGTAGAAAGAAAAAAATTAATATGTAAAATAATTATTTTACCAACAATATTTTTTTTCTTGATGTTGTACTTTTGTTCATTCTCAAAACCAAAGTTCTCTCCCTGACCTCTTTTGTTCTCTGTGACCTCCTGAAGTAAAAAATAATACAGCCTCGTTTTAGCTTGATAATATATCTGCCACAGACAGTTTTCTGAACTCAAACAACTTCCTGTTTGAGCAAAAAAAAGTACTTTACAGACCGAGTGATGGGGTTGTGGTAAAGGAAGAGCGAGAAGGACAGAGAGAATCAGAGGTCAGAAAGGGGTGGAACGGATCTGCTCGGTGGGTTTTCCTCCATTCCTGACTTTCTGTTTGTGTGTGTGTGTGTGTGTGTTTCCTGGTGTTCAGGGGGCGGAGACGAGAAAGCGTTCCCCAACTCTGAGCAGTCAGTTTAAACGCTCTCTGGAGTTGCTGATGCGCACACTGAGTGTGTGTCAGCCCTTCTTCGTCCGCTGCATCAAACCCAATGAGTACAAGAAACCTATGGTGAGTTCAAAGTCAGAGGAAATGACCAGGATGTTAAAGTGTGTGGATGGTAAATAAGAAAGGATGTGCAGTTGTGTTCCTAGACTCCCTTCTCACATCCTCCTCTATGTAGAGTAATTAAAAGTTCTCCTGTCCTCCCAGCTGTTTGACAGGGAGCTGTGTGTGAGGCAGCTCCGCTACTCAGGAATGATGGAGACTATTCGGATCCGGCGGGCTGGATACCCCATCCGTTACACTTTTGTGGAGTTTGTGGATCGGTATCGTGTCCTTATGCCTGGAGTCAAACCTTCCTACAAACAGGTAAATAAACACATGAATTCTGCTGACATGGAATTACTAAAATACAGACCAGGGTTGGAACCACTCCCACTTTTTCATTTTTAATATGATCTGGGTGCAAGAGCCAAAATTGGTCCAGAAATTTGTGCAAATTGGACAATTAGAAATTGCATAATTGGACCAAAATTGTAAAATAATGAAAAAACAGTCTTGATATAAAAAGACAAATTTGTTGCGATTTTGATTTTGAGCTACACCAGTATGGAAGCCCACTTCCACCAAGTATAATTGCATAACATACTGTACCTATACGAGTTCATATTTATTATCTCAAGTTTATTGTTATGTCAACTTTTTGACTCATAATCCTAATGTACAATCTTAAAATATTGTAATATTATCTAAAAACAATAAAAAATCATTTTTTACCGTAGAAAATACTGCAAGATTTTTTTTTTTGCCTTTTTGTATCCAAAATTATATGGTAAAATTAAACTGTTTCGATTATTTATTTATTTTTGAGAAATGTTTATTATTGGTTAATAGGAGCTAGTCCCACCTTTTAATTTTTCAATTATTTCAGAAAATAGCTACTATAATTAGTTCTTCTAAGCATAAAGTTCTAAGTGTAAAAACATAATACAAATCATCTGATCGTAGTGGTTCTTGGTATCAGACAAATATAACCTCGGACAAATAACATGCAACTTTTTTCACTATGTCATTATTTATCTAACTAAAATGAAACCAAACATTTGGAGAAAAAAAACACAACAACATATGGGCAATACTAAGTACTAAGCAGGGGGAACTGCTTCCACAGGGTTTAAGATGATAAGTTTCAGCCAGGTGCTGCTATTCATCAGCCTTTGATTAACTGATCAACAACACACGTGCAAATCTCCACAAAAGCAGAGGTTTTGGCAGTTTGCTAGTTTGCAGCATTCAGATGTGTTTTAAAAGAATACCAAGAGAGAGAGAGAGAGAGTTACATAATGGTCTTAGGGAAGGAATTGTTTTTACAAATCAATTTGGAAATGGTTGTAGACCATTTTTAAACAATTTGGGGGTTAAAATTCTGCAGTGAGAAAGATTATTCACAAGTGCAAAGCATTCAAGACAGTCAATCAATCACTCAATCAGAGTGGACGTCCCAGCACATTCACGCCAACACTCAAAGAACTATTTTGCAGCCGCAGGACCTGGGCATTTTGCAGTCTATAAGTTGACCATAAACTCCTCTGTAAATCAGACTATTCAAGAGCAAATGTGTTTGTCAGACTGCTAAGGCTTGGTCAGAATTGTATCATGCCACGGACTCAATTCCCACCTCTGTGTGCATGGAGTTTGCATGTTTCCCCTGTGCTTGGTGGGTTTCCTCCGGGTACTCCGGTTTCTTCCCACCGTCCAAAGCCATGCAGGTTAGGCTAACAGCGTTCAGAAATTGCATGTGGTGTGTAAATGAGTGTGTGAGTGTGTGTGCCCTGCAATGGATTGATACCCTGTCCGGGGTGTACCTAAGTGTCCTGGAATAAATACAGGATAATACAGGGTATAGACGATGAGAGAGTGAATAATGGTACGGTTGGAAAACCTTATACTTTATGTTCATGTGAAAATTAAAATGTATTTATTTAAATTGTTTTTATTTAGGAGGACCTGAGAGGGACCTGCCAGAGAATTGCTGAGGCTGTCCTTGGCAGAGACGATGACTGGCAGATGGGAAAGACCAAGATCTTCCTGAAGGTATATCAGTACTACAGCACATCAGGAAATGAAATGTGTGTGAAATTTCAAGCAGAAGCTTTTCATGACTCTGAGTACCAGAATACTGCGTTATGTAATTCATGTGTCCTGCTAACTCTTGTGGTCACATGACCTTAAACAGTCATGTGGTACTCTGTTCTAGTAGTGTCTGGAAAGAAACTTGAGCAATAGGTCAAAGGCCAACACAACTGTTGTGCATTTCCCTGGTGCCGTGGTCAGTTTTCCATTCAGTGTAGCTTTATCAAGGCTTTCAGCTGTCTGAAACAGGACGTCCCTCACTGTGGGAGTGAAGAGAGGGCACTGCCAATACTTCCTAACAGGAAGTGACACCATTAAACCAGGATAAAGGAAAATGTACCACAAGTCAACTGGGAAAGTGCACTAAATGATTCTTTCGATTAAACTGTGGTGGAGGTTTTGTAGGAAATCCTTTTCTTTTCTGATGATTGCTGTTTCCAGAATTTACAGTAATATGACATGACCGTATTTTTGGCAGGACCATCACGATATGCTTTTGGAGATTGAGAGAGACAAAGCCATCACTGACAAAGTCATTCTTATTCAGAAAGTCGTCCGAGGTTTCAAAGACAGGTACGCTGTTAAAAATATATAACTGCCAAATTTCAAACTCTCAATCCTCAATTTATTATTATTATTATTGTTTTTTTTTTTAAATAAAAATAATATGTGCACCTCCTGCTTTATGCTTCTCGTACTTGACTATTAATAAACATAGTAACCAAAGGAAACACAAAACAATCCAAAAAGGATCTTTGGAATGTTACTGACCATTTACTTAAAAAAATAAATAAATAAATAAATAAATAAATAAATAAATATTGCTTTGTTAATAGGTCCAACTTCCTGAAAATTAAGAAATCAGCTCTTATGATTCAGAAGACATGGAGGGGTTACTACTGTCGGAAGAACTACGGAGCGGTAAGTCTCTGTGACCTCCATTCACTATGGAGACACTCAGTCATGAACACAGAAAATGAACTGCTGCATAATAAGCTAATATGAATAATTTGGTACTAAGAGTGAAGGTGATGGGTAAGAATCAGTCTGGTCCTAAAATAATGTCTCAGTCATCAGAGTAGGGCCAGGGGTAGCTCAGTGGTTAAGGCATTGGACTACGGTTCGGAAGATCCCAGGGTCAAACCCCACAACTACCAAGGTGCCACTGTTGGGCCCTTGAGCGCGGCCCTTAACCCTCAACTGCTCAGATGTGTAATGAGATAAAAATGTAAGTCGCTCTGGATAAGAGCGTCTGCCAAATATGTAAATGTAAAGTAATTCTAAAAGCCTACTGTAGTAATCAATATCTATGTCTTCAATATACTATGCTGAACAAACAGAATTGAATGTCTTGAAACATGAGGGCATTGTCTACACTGTACGCTCCTGAACGAGGAATGTTAGGTATTTTTTTCTTTTTGCCATACCTATTTCTGTTTAAATAAGGATAAAATGCAGTATACACAACAGTTAAAGTGAATAGATCACAGTGTCTCTATTATATATTTGATGCTAGCTGCTATAGCTATGGCTGATTATTATGGATGATTAAATCATCCAAGCTAAAATTAAGTGTGAACCTCCAAATATATAAAATATAAATTGCGGCATAGGAATGAGAAACATCAGTCCAAAAGGTTGTCCAAAAGCGTGGGGTGTCTGATCGTCTTTGAAGTGAATGCAGTGACTCAGTGTCTCAACACTAATCTGAAAATCTTCATCAGTTCTCACTTGTTAAAGCCAACCTGACCCTATAATATACTTGACATCCTAATTACTTCCTGTGTTGCAGATGCTTGCAGGTTTCTCACGGCTCCAGGCCCTGTACCGCTCCAGGAAGCTTTATCAGACGTACCATGTGACCCGACAGAGGATGACCCTGTTCCAGGCTCGTTGTAGAGGCTCCATGGTGCGCAGGGCCTTCAGACACCGGCTCTGGGCTGTCATCACCATCCAAGCCTACACTAGGGGCATGATCGCTCGTCGGTTGTACCACAGACTCAAAGGAGAGGTAAGCTCAGGGCATAAAATCCCACATGGAATCAGATACGCGAACCAAAGCAATATTCAGGGAGTTTGGAGTCTGTCTGTCGAGTAAAAATCGCTTAACTTACTTAGCTTTGGGACTCATGGGTACAATAAGTATATGTAGAGGTTGCTGATTGGTGTACAGAAGGATCCAAATGTCTGATGCCACTACAAAAATCTAGATCTTATAGTTTTGAAATAAATAGTAAAATAAATAAGTAATATTTTTTTAACCCTATACATTAGCATAATATCTGGAAATAAATGTGCTAACTAACTAAATGTATTTATCCTCATAATTCCTCTTGTCCTTCAGTACAAACGGCGGCTGGATGCAGAGAAGATGCGCTTGGCTGAAGAGGAGAAGCTCAGGTACCAGATGAGTGCTAAGCGAGCCAAAGCCGAGGCCGAGCGCAAGCACCAGGAGAGACTGGCCCAGCTGGCACGAGAGGACGCAGAGCGGGAGAAGAGGGAGAAGGAGGAGGCTCGCAGGAAGAAGGAGATGCTGGAGCAAATGGAGAGAGCTCGCCACGAGCCCGTCAACGACTCCGACATGGTGGATAAGATGTTCGGCTTCCTGGGAACCACAAACTCTTTCCCTGGGCAGGAGGGCCAAGCACCGGCCGGGTTTGAGGTAGGGAGCGCCCTCTACTGGTTAGAATTTTTTTCTTCAAATTAAATTGCTATTAGAATTACAATACCCAAGCTATTTTATCTATTTGTTCTATCTGCTTATCTATTTATATTGTCTACTTTATCTACTCGGCTCCCTCTCTCTCTATATGTCTGTGTCTGTTTGCTGTCTTTTTATTTGTCGTGCGTGTGTGTGTGTTTATGCACTAGGACCTGGAGCGCCCTCAAAGGAATGTGGAGGAAGAGGATCTGGATGAAGCTCTTCCTCTCCCTGAGGAAGAAGAGGAAGATCTGTCTGAATATAAGTTTGCCAAATTCTCAGCCACCTACTTTCAGGGCACCAGCACTCACACATACATGCGGCGCCCCCTCAAGCAGCCCTTACTCTTTCACGAGGATGAGGGAGATCAGCTGGTATGTTCTGCTTTAAACGTCTCCTTTTAACCTTTCTATTCTAGTGTGTAGAATTTGTTGCAAACAAGGTTGGTGTCTTTCGTTTTCGGCATCTTGCAGGCTGCACTAGCGGTGTGGATCACAATTCTACGATTCATGGGTGATCTCCCAGAGCCAAAATATCACACAGCTATTAGTGATGGCAGTGAGAAAATTCCAGTAATGACCAAGATCTACGAGACGCTGGGAAAGAAGACATACAAGAGGGAACTGCAGGCTCTGCAAGGAGAGGGAGAGGTGAGGGTGATGGAAAGTGTGTTATTTTGAATAATCTGTATTCATCCCAGCAGACAGAATTTATTCAAATGTATTTAAAAATCACCATGCCGCTCTTAAAATGGTTGAAATTGTTCAAAATAATGGATATAATGGGGAGCTGAGCAGAATCCTAACCACATAAAATCCAATAAGTTGATCACTTTTAGGTCCGAATACTAATAGTCATAAAAATCCATCTTCAGTAGATTCAGTAATCAAGTAGGGCTCATCTGAGTCTTTCTTACAGTAACACGATGCCCAGAGAAATGAAAATAGGAACTATATGAAGAATTGCACTTGAACCCTTTTAGACAGTCATACAAAACTAACAGAAAGAGTTAGATTATATAATCACAATTCCGGATTGAGCATGACGAGTATTTACAATAACAACAAGGGGTGTTCTAGTCAAACCGGGATTTTCAGTGTTTCATTAGTGCTTGGATACCATCAAGGTATTAAATGCTACTTTTACAGTAGGTTGAAAAGTTTTGACGGTTTGTTGTGCATGCACAATTCTGATTGTGCAGCCTGTTCTCGTGATCAGAGGCAAAAGTCAAATTTATTTTTAAGTACAATTTGCTGTGAGAGTGTTTTTGCTGTCCCAGATCTATGAGTTTTGTGCTGGCTGGCTGCTTCACGATTCATAAGCTTCTCTGTGTCTCGGTCCCTCTTCCTGCAGAATGCCCAGATTGAGAGTCATAAGAAGAGCAGTGTGCGTCACAAGCTAGTGTCCCTCACCCTTAAAAAGAAGTCGAAGATAACCGAGGAGGTAAGGGACAACGTGATCTGCATGCTCATGGCTTCTCAGTGACACACACACACACACACACACACACACAAAATGTCTATCACTCTGTCTATCAATGTGAATCTCTTACTTTACCTTAATTAGATTTGTCCTGCTTACTAGGGGACAGATTTTAAGATGCTTTTAATATATCCAGAAAACGTGGGCTGTTAATAGAGTAAAACCGATCTGATTATGCATTGCCTGTATTCTTCTTTGCCCTACAACATTATACAAATTTGCAACAATTTAGGTTTAAAGTGCAGCCCAACAAGTCCACTTTAGAGAGTCCTAACATTTTTGCATTTCCTCCTATTTATCCTAGGTTACAAAACGCCTGAATGATGGCGAGTACACAGTGCACGGGAACAGCATGCTCGAGGACCGACCCACTTCCAACCTGGAGAAGCTTCACTTTATCATCGGCAACGGCATCCTCCGACCAGGACTCAGGTCACACTCGGAACATCGTACAGAGCTCATGCTATATAAATAGCATATATTTTGTTAGACCTGGATTACTCACTGCCATGATTTATCCCTAGAAACTTTAATGCATTAGATAAGGAGTATTTCAAGTAAATAAATCCATCATTTGCAGTAAATTAGCGCTACTGTCAGAGCTGTTGTTAGAGAAAAACAGTTCTGACCAATCAAATAAAGAATTTAACAATTCTTTCATATGAGCATTTTTAATATAATGAGTTTATAAGCAATGATGCCTCCGAGTGGCGCAGTGGTAAAGTGCTCGCCATAACATCCAGAGATCGCGAGTTCGATTCTCGGGTGATGCTGTAACCTCCCGCAGCTGGAGGTCTAGAGAGAGCTGATTGGCCGAGCTCTCTCAGAGGGGAGGTATGAGAGGTACTCAGTGATCCCACATTAATCACGGCTCTACAGCCAATCAGGGGCGTCTGTGAGCTCACGCAAGTGTAAGGAGCGTAATTTTGCACATACAGTATAGTGTTTATCGTAGTGTAAGATTTGCTGACTATGCAGAATATATCGCTTTTTCCAGGTCATAGTTACATTATACATAAACACATCATTTGTGCCACTTTATTCCATATTATTCTTTTCACTTAAATTTGGAATGAGTAAATCTGGTCCTTATTCTACTGTACTTCTGTAATTCTGTAATACTGGCCTTCTTATAATCCACAGAGATGAGATCTACTGTCAGATTTGTAAGCAGCTGAACCAGAATCCGTCCAAAAGCAGCCACGCTCGAGGCTGGATCCTCCTGTCCCTGTGTGTGGGCTGCTTTTCCCCCACTGAGAAGTTTGTGAAGGTGAGCGCAGCCAATTTAAACTTACCTTAGTGACTTAGAATTTGAATTGTTAATTCAAATGTACTTTTGGGCATATATTTATTTTTGGACATGACTCAGTGAAGGAATGAGATAAAGTATGAAGCTCTGAAATATCTCTTATGTAGTATCTGAGGAATTTTATCAGCGGGGGGCCCCCAGGATATGCTCCCTACTGCGAGGAACGGCTCAGGAGGACGTTCGTGAATGGCACGAGAACACAGCCGCCCTCCTGGCTCGAGCTGCAGGTACTGTAGGATGACTCTTTTATCGTTCGCTCGAGCAGAACCAGACCTGTGGCACTAAATAACCTTCTCCTCCATGCTGATTCCAGCCTTGAAATGCACGGAAAGATTCCTTTCTGCTTTAGCAATAGCCAGTTACTGAACGAACTTATACCTTACAACTTTGCAGCGGCGGTCCAAGGACAACTATTTGTTTCAAACATGACACCTAAATGTGCTTTCAAACACACACACAAAGTGATGAGAACTTACTGGATTTGGTCTAAACAGCTGTGTGGCCATAAGAAAACCACTTCTTAGTGAGGCTAACTTGAAAAAAAGGCTTCAATTTGCTAGAGAGCATAAAGACTGGACTTTGGAGCAAATGCAAAAGGTAATGTTATGCAACATAAGGAATCATTGGCCACCACATTGCACACGCTAATCCAAGCTGAAGGCAGAGAGTGCCAGGCAGTGTATTAACTACTTAAGCTTTAAGGCATGTGCAGGAAGCCACCAAAAAAGATTTATATTCTAACAATAATGTTCCCGAGTTCACCCAGCACACTGTGAAATGTCGACATTTTACTGATTACTTTGGAGCTTTAAGCACTGAAAATGTAATACTTGTTGGATGGTGGAATACAAAATGACTCTAACTGGATGAAGAAAGTTGGGCAAGTAAGTTTAGGCAGTGGTGGCTGGTGCAAAATGTTTTTTTTTTGGAGGGGAGGGCGAAAAAAAATTAAAATTAAACTTTAAGTAATCGTCTGTAAATAGCCATTTATCAGGTAATAAAGCATCATTACTACTAGTAAAAAAAAAAAAAAAGGCCTCACTCATATCACATCCAGTCAGCCAGCTCCACGTGCCATAAGAAGTGCTGAAAAAGCACCGAGAAATTTGTAAAAATTTACATGCCTACATAGACACTCGTTTGCCCTGCGCCTCGTGTACACGAACACAAATGACCGTAATGACTTACAGTTTTTGTAAGTCGCTCTGGATAAGAGCGTCTGCCAAATGCCTAAATGTAAATACAGTTTAGATTTTTTTTATTGTAAATAAATTATATTAAGCAATACAGCGGACTATTGTGACTAAATCACTTTATTTTATTATGAAAATAAATAATTATTATGTTAAATAAATACATATGAAAGTAACATTCGATAGGTATGGGATGGATTGTTAACTGTTGGACAAATGTAAATAGTGTTTAATCATTGTAAAAAATACAATTACAGTATATTTTAATATAAAAATATTACATTTTTATTATATAAAGGACGAGACGTCATAAACATTCATACTGTACCACTGGCTTTAAGGATCCCTCTTTTCCATTGGCTTTAACATTATTGGGCATCACATGGGAACCTTAAAAATAAAGAAATGTTTAAGTCTCATAGATTGAAAGTTGTGCTTCAAATATTTAATTATTTAAAAAATGAAAGAATTTAGGTTCAGCTTGAAATCCGTATGAACTTTCGTAACCACATACTGTATGTTTGTTCTGCCGCTCCCATTATGTGGTGTTTTTACATTGATTCTTTTCTGTGCTCTGCCAGGCGACTAAGTCTAAGAAACCCATCATGCTGCCTGTGACTTTCATGGATGGCACCACAAAAACGCTGCTGACCGACTCGGCCACCACGGCCAAGGAGCTGTGTAACGCCCTCTCGGACAAAATCAGCCTCCGGGATCGCTTCGGCTTCTCCTTGTACATCGCTCTGTTTGACAAGGTATACCTTGTTAACACGGTACAGTAGTCACGTATGACTATATCAATATGAATACATTGTATGTTGTGCATTAGCGTATATTTCCTGCATTTAATGTTTATGGCTTTTTCTACATTCTGCAACACAACACTCATTATATTCACAAAAGAAATGTGTTTTAAACATTCAAGGCCTTGTCCCTGTGTCTCTAGGTTTCGTCTTTAGGCAGTGGTAATGACCACGTTATGGACGCCGTGTCTCAGTGTGAACAGTATGCTAAAGAGCAAGGTGCTCAGGAGCGAAACGCCCCCTGGAGGCTGTTCTTCAGGAAGGAGATCTTCACGCCCTGGCATGACCCCACTGAGGACGGAGTGGCTACAAACCTCGTCTACCAGCAGATCGTACGCGGGGTCAAGTTCGGGGAATATCGCTGTGACAGGGTACAGCCTTTATTCTTAAACAAAAATCTGTGTAGAAGTACAGAGAGACGGAAATACTGGAAGCAACATGACAGGGATGTATCTGAGACTGCCTCACTTTTCATAACTTTCAAAATCAGATTTTTTTTATTATATATAAATATTTAGAAATATTTAGCAGCTTATCAAATGCTTCCATTATCCATGTCTTCCTGTAACTTCCTCCACTGATTCCCTTTATTTTCCCTCCTCCTTCACAACCCTTTCACTTCTGACTTCTCTCTTTCCTCTGCTGATTTTACAGGATGATCTAGCAGAACTTGCCTCACAACAGTATTACGTGGACTACGGATCAGAGATCCTGGTTGAACGTCTCCTCAGTCTCATTCCTTCCTACATCCCAGACCGGGAAATCAGTTCTGCCAAGTCAGTGGAGAAATGGGCTCATTTTATTATGGCGGCCCACAAAAAGGTGTGAGAACATGCAGAAGATTCAACATTTAGACAATAATGTAATGTGCAAGGTTTGCATTTGTAATAAAAAAAAAATACATACTTCAGAGAAATGCATATACAGTATAAACATATATAGAACACATACATATGCATTTGCTAAGTAATGAATCAAATTCAGGAAGACTAGGCTGCGTATACAATATCATCAAGGCTGTCTGGAGTTTTGCCTGCGGAGACACAAGAACTGGAGAAAGAAGTCTGGAAGAGTGTGTAGGCAAATTTCCTTAGAAAACTGCATCATAGTGTACCTAAGAGGTTTAATGCAAAAACAACAAATTATGATTTAGATATTTTTTATCGCTTTTCACTGCTCAATATAGTAATTAATTAAAATACTCTGTGGTCTATTGGCTATGTTTGAAGGCATCTTGACTCTGCTCTGTCTTGATCATTTTGGCAAACCATTTACAGTATGATTAAGATTCATTTATTTGCCACATGTGCCTTAAAGCATAGTGATTTTTTTTTCCGCATATCCCAGTTAGGAAGCTGGGGAGATAATGGATAGCAGGGATTGATCTGCATCATACTGTGTGTTAGGAGGCTGGAAGCTCAGTATAACAGGAGGTGTGTTTAAGTTAATATGAGGACAGGATGTCTTTATGGTAAAGTGAAACCGTCCCCAGTCACCAAACGCATCCCAAACAGACTGATTCGGGCATCCATGCGACGAGATCTACAACCAGAAACGGTTAAGATCTTTGAACAAGGGCTCAACAGTGCAGTCCTAAACATCGTGCACAAAATGATTTTGCATATGGGTATATATATATATTTCTACTGTTGATACCTCTTGCAGGGTATTTACACACAGAAACGAGTGGACCCTCAGAAGGTCAGAGAGGAAGTGGTGGATTTTGCTCGGTACAAATGGCCGTTGTTATTCTCCAGATTCTATGAAGCCTTAAAGTTTTCAGGTAGCACACAATCATTTCCATCTTGATAATCGAAACTTTACAATATGATGACAATAATGTTCAATAGATGCACACAGTATGATTGACAGGTCATGTGTTCCATTTTGTCCTGGTATTTTACAGGGCCGAGTTTACCTAAAGATGATGTGATTGTAGCAGTGAATTGGACTGGAGTTTACTTTGTAGATGAACAAGAGCAAGTTCTTTTAGAGCTCTCATTCCCGGAGATCACTGCGGTCTCCAGCAGCAGGTATGAAAGCACTCATAAGACTTATTATTATTATGGCCATTTTTGCTTTGGTTTTCACAGATCTGTGTGGGTACTACAGGCAAAATGGTGCATTACAGTAGATGCATTCCTTACATCAATAACTAGCATACATTTCCATTTAAAATAAATTCTGCTGTATGTTTTCATGGGCCATTTATGAAAGATAATAAAATATACCCTAATAAGGACGTATCTCATTCAAACTAAAAGCAGTTTTTGTGTTTCCTGTTGGAGCAGGGGTGGGAAACTCCAGGGCCATAGCTTCACCTTGGCCACCATTAAGGGGGACGAATACACCTTTACCTCCAACAACGCAGAGGACATCCGAGACCTCGTGGTCACGTTCCTCGAGGGGCTCAGGAAAAGGTCGAAGTTTGTTGTTGCGATACAGGATAACCCTAATCCAGGTTAATCACTGAAATCACCTTGATCTTCAGCTGGTGTATTGTACAAGGCTGTGAAATGGTGCATTTGGAGGTGGAGTAAAGTTAAGGGAGTTTGAGGTATTAAAATCACATTTTTTAGGGCTACAGTGGAACCTAGGCACACAAACTTAATTCAGTCTGGCGGCGAGTTCTTAAGGCGAACTATTTGGCCGATATGCATTTTCTCATAAGAAATAATAAGTGCAGATAATCTCCTCTAGCCACCCAAAATATTACCAATAAAAATTTTAAATGAGTAAGACACAGACAAGTTGTTTAAATCATACTATTACTGTATAACACTAGAACCTAAGCATGGACGTGATATTCATAATATTAACCTTTACTCTTGGAATGATGCATAGAGACATACTGGAGTCATACTGGAATTGTGACATTTTTAAAACACATAAATACATACTGTAAATATTTAACTTATTAAATATTCCACAACATGTTAGGTAAAGTTTCATAATGCATATCTGTATCTTAGGTAATAATCTGTGGCCATGATCTACTTTAGATATGTCCATCGAAGTTTGTAATTTAACAAATGCTTAACCACACCCTGCTTAATCTGATATATTAAACATATTAGTTGAATCTACAAAGCATGTGTGTAAGTGAAACTGTAGATGGGTAAATGCATGAAATGGAACAGTAAAAATAATACCCACCATATCACTTTAGTGGCTCATATACTGTAATAAAGAAAGACACGGAGATTATGCACACCTCTCACTGGATATGGGTGTTTTACTGGACTGACTGCTGTAAATAAACTGTAAATATACTGTACGATTACTGCACAAATACATAACGTTAATCCTGATCTCCTCCATTTATGCTTAAATGTTTGATGTTTGTTTTGTCCATATTGTATGCCATTGAGAATGCAGGGATCTTTTTCCATTACAGAAGTATAAACACAGTGTTGTCTGTTTTTCCCCCAAATTGTCCTGATCAGCTGGGGATGACTCAACATTTCTGAGCTTTGCTAAAGGTGACCTTATCCTCCTGGACCAGGACACGGGCGAACAGGTCATGACGTCCGGCTGGGCTCATGGAATCAATGACAGAACCAAGCAAAGAGGAGATTTTCCAGCCGATTGCGTGTACGTGCTGCCCACCGCCACCAGACCTCAGCCAGACATTGTGGTAAGTGGAGGCTTACGTACCAGGTGTACAGGTCTCATTTGTGCAGTTTAAATAAAGGAGACACATTAGCAGTACAAAAATATACACTGTACCTATACCCAAAGAATTAAGATCTTTATTCGTAATAGGTTTGTCTCTTATTATCTTAATATACCCTTATAATAATGATGTTCTCCTTCCTCTCTTTTCTTCACATGTTTTTTTTTCTGCCTGTGTGTTTGAATGACTCAGGCTCTGGTTACCATGACACCCGACCAGCGTCAGGAATCAGTGCGTGTGTCGCAGGTCGCGCTGCCTGAGAGTGTTGAGAGGGTGAAGCCGTACACACTGGAGGAGTTCTCCTATGATTACTTCAGGTAAAAAATAACACCAATGACCCTGACTCACACTTAACATTTCATTTACAGCTTTTTGCAGACGCCTTCATCCAGAACGACTTACAAAAGTGCTTTGTTGTCTTCATCCTTATCCTCTTATCCTTATTCTTGACTGAACCGGTCAGGTCAAGAGGACCATCAAGTCTGTTATTTATTTATTTTTTTTTTAAGAAAGCTGAGTGTATCAAAAGGAAGCATGAATCAAAAGCAATATCCACTTAAATCTCTGTCTCTTTCCTCTTGCAGGTTTTGTATGTTATTCCTAACATTGCATTGTACATTTCTCATATATATATATATATATATATATATATATACTGAACAAAAATATAAACGCAACACTTTTGTTTTTGCTTCCATTTTTAATGAGAGGAACTCAAAGATCTGAAACATTTTCTACATAAACAAAATAACCATATCTCTCAAATATTGTTCACAAATCTGTCAAAATCCGTTACGATGAAGAACTGGAGTGAAGTCGAGACCCCAATGAGGACGACGAGCATGCAGATGAGCTTCCCTGAAACTGTTTCTGACAGTTTGTGCAGAAATTGTTTGGTTATGCACTCCGATTGTTTCAGCAGCTGTCTGAGTGGCTGGTTTTAGACGATCTTGGAGGAGAACCTGCTGAATGTGGAGGACCTGGGCTGGTGTGGTTACACGTGGTCTGCGGTTGTGAGGCTGGTTGGATGTACTGCCAAATTCTCTGAAACGCCTTTGGAGACGGCTTATGGTGGAGAAATGAACATTCAATTCACGAGCAACAGATCTGGTGGACATTCCTGCTGTCAGCATGCCAACTGCACGCTCCCTCAAAACTTGCGACATCTGTGGCATTGTGCTGTGTGATTCAACTGAACCTTTCAAAGTTGCCTTTTACAGGTGGCCAGTCTAAGGCACACCTGTGCAATAATCATGCTGTCTAATCAGCATCTTGATATGGCACACCTGTGAGGTGGGATGGATTATCTCGGCAAAGTGCTCACTATCACAGATTTTGACAGATTTGTGGACAATATTTGAAAGATATGGTTATTTTGTGTATGTAGAAAATGTTTCAGATCTTTGAGTTCATCTCATAAAAAATGGGAGCAAAAACAATGCAATATATATATATATATATATATATATATATATATATATATATACTGTATATATGCATGTGTAGCTATGGCTATAAAACATATTTGTTTTATTTGATGGCTCATGTGGCTCTGGGTTGCTGATTGGAGGGTACTGCATCGCCAGGTCATCACTGTTGGGTTCTTTGGACAAGACCCTTAACCCTACATAACTCAGCCACTGCATGCAGCACAGGTCCCAAGCCTAATTAGAAATTGTAAGGGATGCAACAGGAAGGGCACCTGGTGTAAAAACCTGTGTCTGAATCAAATAATCTGGTTGGTGACACTTAGGATAAAGCCCATGGGGGAAAAAGCCAATAAATATATTTAATCCAATATACAGTAAAAAAGTGTTAGACAATAGGCATTGCCACAAATTAGCTTTACACAAATCTCGATGTACAGTCGTAGCCAAATGTTTTGAGAATTTTCTTTTATAATCACTCCTTGGAGTTTGTCAGAATTAGTGGGTTTTTGTTTGTCCACCCGCCTCTTGAGGATTGACCACAAGTTCTCAATGGGATTAAGATCTGGGGAGTTTCCAGGCCATGGACCCAAAATTTTAACGTTTTGGTCCCCGAGCCACTTAGTTATCACTTTTGCCTTATGGCACGGTGCTTCATCGTGCTGGAAAATGCATTGTTCTTCACCAAACTGTTGTTGGATTGTTGGAAGAAGTTGCGATTGGAGGGTGTTTTGGTACCATTCTTTATTCATAGCTGTGTTTTTGGGCAAAATTGTGAGTGAGCCCACTCCCTTGGATGAGAAGCAACCCCACACATGAATGGTCTCAGGATGCTTTACTGTTGGCATGACACAGGACGGATGGTAGCGCTCACCTTTTCTTTTCCAGACAAGCCTTTTTCCAGATGCCCCAAACAATCGGAAGGGGCTTCATAGAGGAAAGAGGGAATATGACTTTGCCCCAGTCCTCAGCAGTCCATTCACCATACTTTCTGCAGAAGATCAATCTGTCCCTGATGTTTTTTTTTTGAGAGAAGTGGCTTCTTTACTGTCCTTCTTGACACCAGGCCATCTTCCAAAAGTCTTCGCCTCACTGTGCATGCTGATGCGCTCACACCTGCCTGCTGCTGTTCCTGAGCAAGCTCTGCACTAGTGGCACTCCGATCTCGCAGTTGAATCCTATTTAGGAGACGATCCTGGCGCTTGCTGGACTTTCTTGGATTCCCTGAAGCCTTCTTAACAAGAATTGAACCTCTTTCCTTGAAGTTCTTGATGATCCTATAAATTGTTGATTTAGGTGCAATCTTAGTAGCCACAATATCCCTGCCTGTGAAGCCATTTTTATGCAACGCAATGATGGCTGCACGTGTTTCTTTGCAGGTCACCGTGGTTAACAATGGAAGAACAATGATTTCAAGCATCACCCTCCTTTTAACTGGTTTAAACAAACCAGGACTTGTGATGAAATTTATCGTTAACAAAGATGTAAAACTCCAAATGCAGACTCTTAGTTGCAGTAAAACATTTGGTGCAAACATTTTAAAGATGGCCTCAGAGCCCACTGCAGTTTTTCCAGTGAACATTTAGCAGGTAGAACTTTGGGAACTGTGGGGACACACAATCATTCACGAACATCACTTGCACATTACAGGAGCTCGGCTGGGAGCTATTGCCACATTCTCCGTACAGTTCTGTCCTCGCTCCAAGCCATTCCGCAAGTATATAAATTAAAGGAGCTCCTGGTGGGCCAATGCAGTCCGATCATAGCTCTGGAGTACGGAGAAAACTTTGTACCTTAATGGTATCCAAGCACTAGTAGGATTAGTGTAGCAGGGGATTATATAGAGAAATAAAGGTAGTTTTACTCTCATAACTGTCTTTTGTTATTCTGCGCAATCAAAAGTTGATTTACATTTCAATGATACTGTAGGTGCATGATATCATGTGATCACTTTTGATTTCAGTCCATCTTACAGATTCGAAAGTGGAATTAGGTTTTTAAACTTCCATTAAAAAAAGCATAAATTTAGTTTAATTCATGTAAAAGGTTTACCAGAAAGCCTATAATACTTCTGTCACTGTGATAAACAGTATGGATGAATGTATTATTTCATGACCAAGATGGCTTTATAGGGGGCTAGTTTTTAAACTCTATGTTTCTCCGCCCCACTTCAGACCCCCTCCTAAACACACGTTAAGTCGTGTGATGATCACTAAGAACCGTGGGAAGGACAAACTGTGGTGCTGCACTCGGGAGCCGCTTAAACAGCCGCTGCTGAAGAAGGTTCTGGCTAACGAGGATCTTTCACAGGAAGCCTGCATGGCCTTCATCGATATCCTCTTTCCACTACGCAGTGTTTTAGGATAGGTAGCAAAGTCCCTGGACTTGTTTACTGTTTAAAAAGCTCTCTCACACACATACTCTTTTGTAAATAAAAATTATTTACGAATGTTAAATAATAATAAAAATGAATAAATAACATTAAATACTGTCTGAAACTGACGAACGGTTTAAAAATATGCGACAGCTTTTGTAGAAAATACAAGCCATTCCCATCTTCTGCAAATACTCATGTTTTGCAAGAGTATCACGTTTTCTTCTTTTGAATTTATGAACTGTTGATGCAATACCGCCACCTACTGAACTGGAGTTTGGAGCAAAAGGTTGCCTAGTAAAAATATAATTTGTGGAAGACATAATGTTTAAACTATAAGCAACCCAAATGACACAGAATTTCAAAATATATTAGTTACTTCCAAACCTGTAAGAAATATAGTTGCAAGAGAGAAACCAGACAGTAAACCTTAGTGTTATGAAATCAATTAGTGTTAGTTAGTGCAATAGCTCTCTAAGAAAAACAAACAGCATTTTTTGTTTGATTTACTAAAATGATTAAAAAGCTGTGATGTTCTAGTGATAGCAAGGATAGATTTAATGGTAGAATTATCCAATGAGATAAATCACGTGTGAGAGTTAGAAAAGCATCAGTCTTAAGCTGTGGAAGAAAAACTCCATAGATGTGATGATAACCTGGTAATTCAGTACATTCAGGTCATCAGCTGACTTCATTTAATTGACACATAGCATTTCTGACTTAAATCAAGTATTTAAAAGATCTCTGGTCATGATCGTTCATGATTTCTTTCGAGGTTCATCACTATCGTCCTAGGTACTAATTTCGGCAGTATCCTTAGTTGCATTCCTCCGGGTACTCCGGTTTCCTCCCACAGTCCAATGACATGCAGATGGGTTAAGTAATGTTCTCAAATAACCTGTCGTGTGCGTGTGTGTCCTGTGATGGATTGGCATCCTGTCCAGGGTGTACCCTGCCATGTGCCCAAAGTCTCCTGGGATAGGCTCCAGGCCCCTGTGACCCTGTATTGGATAATCAGTGCAGAATATGCATGAACGAATATATTTATATACACATACAGTAAACCGTCTCAAAACTTGATCCTGTTCAGAAATAAATATCCACAGTATTTATATAATGTGTAGATTTTCGATTATATAAGAATAATTACCAGGATTCTTTTTTTATTGATTCTTTAAAGCCTCATATAATTTGAGTGTTCTGTTTAAAAAAACTGACTTGTACATGTCCTTAACCTGCCCCTCTCCACCCATTATGAAATATATGGGAGATTATCCGTCCAAACGAACTCGCTCTGTTAACGAGCTCACGGATCAGATCTTCGAGGGTGCCCTGAAGTCAGAGCCTCTGAAAGATGAGATCTACTGTCAGATTCTGAAACAGCTGACTGAGAATCATGTGAAGTAAGTCTCCCAGCATATCCACCTGTCTCTTCTGCACACACTGCTGCACAAATACCTTGACAGCCAAAAGCAGAACGCATGTACACATCCAATACAGCATTTTTTGCATTAGAAATAGTCTTTATAATTCTACAGTAGTAACCTCTGTGAGTGTGTGTGTGTGTGCAGGTACAGTGAAGAAAAGGGCTGGGAGCTGCTTTGGTTGTGTACTGGTCTCTTCCCTCCCAGTAATGTTCTCCTGCCTCACATCCAGAGGTTCCTGCAATCAAAGAAACACCATCCACTCTCACCAGACTGCATGCAAAGACTGCAGAAAGCCTTGCGGTATGGGCTTAACACACGCATGCGCACACACACGCACACACACATGCACACACACACACACACACACACAACCTGTCCAGAGTTGCATTAATTTTTGGCAGAGATTTTGTATGGATGATGGGAGAATCGAGCCACTCCAGTGCATTCCAAAGACTTTTAATGGTGTTAAGATCAGGATTTCCATGTTTCATGAGGATGAAAAGAGTTCATGTGTGAAAATGATTCCTCAGGCTCCCAGAACCACTTTTTCACAATTTGAGTCCTGGAATATATCCGCGCCATCAGGGAAGAAGAATCCATAGACAGTGATAAACCGGGTCATTCAGTACATTTGGGTTCTCAGCTGACTGTGCTGAGCCTAGACCTGACCAACTGAAGCAACCTTAGATCAAAATACTGCTTCCTGAAGCTTGTGGCCACTATACAGAATAAGACTCGTGCATCACTTCATGCGCTTCCATCTTATGTTGATGCACCTATCGTTCTGAAAGGGGTCAATCTGGACTCATCAAACCACGCCACCTTCTTTCATTCCAACCTTTATGTTAAACAGCAAACTGAAGCCTTTTTTAGAGACTATTTGGTCATAGCTATGCTTTCTACTATTGATTGTTTACGTCGCAACTTCATCACGTATTTAAGTGATCTCTGGTCGTGATCGTTCTTGATTTTTTTTCGTTCCAGGTAGTCATTTCAACAGCATCCTTAGTTGTTTTCTTTGCTCGATACAGGCTGATAATTTGACCCTTCGAAAACACTAATAACTTTTCCGTGACAACAGGATGCGTCTTCTGATCTGGCTGTTTGAGAAATGAGGAGCTACTAATTGCATCAAGGACTTGATAAAAGAATCATTGAAACATATTAACCACTGCATTAATTACATAATCACAGGCTGTTAAGGATATGCTTACTTAAATCTAAACAGCACCTTTTAGTTTAACACTAAACAGTTTTCATTGCAGGAGTTTACACAAAAGTCAATATGTAATTTTTGTCTTTTTAACTTAAGGAGGAAAAATAATGAGACTGTGAGGGAAGAACTGTTTCCAGCTGCTTTAGCATAATTGATATGGATCTTGCTATGGACCTACATCACTAATGTAACTATAAATGGATAGAAAATGGATAATTTTTCAATATAAGTATTAGCAAAGAAGTGTGTGATGAGAGACGTATAACACTTTAAGCTTTGGGGCAGTAACAGTCTTGTATCACACCACACACTTACAGTACTGATGCATCTCTTCCCTGCCACTAAGAGCCCAAACTTCTGATTAAACATGTCTTGTTCTTAAAAAGTCCACACTGTATAAACAGTACCTCGGGAATTCTTTATTCGGTGTTCTGTACCAGGAATGGCTCCAGGAAGTATCCTCCTCACCTGGTGGAAGTGGAAGCTATCCAGCACAAGACAACACAGATCTTTCACAAAGTGTACTTCCCAGACGACACAGACGAGGTACAGTACTGCAAGCGAAGTTGGGAAGCCATCAACTAGTTTGAACAAAACTCTTAGACATAGATAAAGGGTTTAAACCTGAGGTGCTAACTAGGGTGCTAACATTTACTGTGGTTATTTTGCTAAATAAGTCAATGTGCTTTATTGTCTGTGCAGCATAGAGAAAAGAACATACAGTATGAAGCTTGTTCATTCCCTTGTTATACTCAATTAACAAGGTTAAAAGCAGATCAATTCACCCAAATGTAACGATCTACAGTCATTTATGATGCGCTTACCCGGACTGTGATGATATGCAAGTACTCAGATGTGGGGTAACTTTCTGTAGCTGCAGTCTTAATCCGTGTGATAATGCCTTTGGTGGTGTAGCATAATGCATTGTACCATCTTCATTTTTCTCGAAAGTATTTAATTGTGAGGTGGTGTGTAAATTTAGACGATTTTATGTGCTGCAGTCTAATGTATTTTGCTCAGGTTTTCTGCAAATATCTCGATCGTATCCTCTGTGCATGTAAGAAAATTCAAATACAAGGATGTTCAAGTCAAACCAGGGCTATAGGGTATATAACAGAACACAGTTACGAGGTTAAAAACTCTCTTTATTTTTCTATATAATCTCCTGCTAGTGCTTGGATACCATGAAGGTTTTTTGTCAGAATGTGAGAGCCCTGATTGGACTGTCTGCTTCATGTCTGAAACGCTGGCCTCCCAGGAACTCCCTAAATAGCCTAAACATGTGAAAACATGTGGTGTTGAAGAATGATTGTGTGTACAGTTCTCACAAACAGACACGTCTCTTCCTCTTCGTCCAGTTTGGGACGTTTGAGGTGCTGTTGGACATTTGCACCATTCCAATGTTTTACTGTGGATAAGAGGCTCATCACCGTATTGTGCTTGAACTCTTTTGTAAATGTCAATCAATTTTACATACAAGAAAGTTCATCACAAGTCCCGGTTTCACTTGAACACCATCCTATCTAAAGAATTTAGTCTCTAGTATATCTTAAAATAAGTACTGCACCTGTATATAATATTTATTGGTTGGCATGGCTCAGCGTGAGTGTGAAATATTTGTGAAGTCAATCTTTTTCTCTCTCTTTCTCTCAGGCTTTCGAAGTCGAGTCCAGCACGAAAGCCAAAGACTTTTGTCTGAACATCTCAGGGAGGTTGTTGCTCAAGAGCCCAGAGGGCTTCAGTCTGTTTGTGAAGATCTCGGATAAGGTAATACTGTATAAGCATCTCTCCAAACAGAGCTCTGTTACAGACTCCAGCTGTCATGCTAAATTCACCCAATACAGAAGAAGAACAGTATGTCAGAACTTCTGTTTTTTTATAATGTTATACAGGTGATAAGTGTTCCAGAGGGTGATTTCTTCTTCGACTTTGTCCGTCATCTTACTGACTGGATTAAGAAAGCCAGACCTGCAAAAGATGGTAACAGTTACAGCACGACTTGCGAAGTCATTATTATTACAAGTCTTCTTAAATGTAATTTCATGTCTTTAAATGTGAGGCTAAATAGATAAAAACAATCCTCTTTTTTTTTACAGGTATAGTTCCTTCACTGACCTACCAGGTGTTTTTCATGAAGAAGTTGTGGACTAACACAATCCCTGGAAAGGACTCTTTTGCAGACTCTATTTTTCATTATTATCAGGCAAGTTAAATGAATGACAACAACTATAAATAGATAAAATGTACTGTATGACATGCCATTCTTAATCATTTATTTATTGTCACTGGTATTGTTGTGGTTTAGGAGGAATTAATCCCTTTGCGTTCTACAGTTTAAAAATATATATATTGTTTATTACATGACCTGTTTGTTAATTATTTTCCTTAATTAGCATGTCTCAAATGGAGTTATTCCTCATACATAATAACCATATCACCATGTCTGTATGACCATGAACATATCACAGGTGTAAACATTCAGGATTGTAGGAAAGGAAACTGCTGGAAACGAATGGTTATGACTATAACCTCTGTTCCCTGAAGGAGAGGAACGAGGTACAACACATATTGTATGGGATATCACGCCCTCTCGTGTCCTGGCTGAAGCCACCTTTATTCACGCCGTAAAGGCAGGCAAACCTGTGGTGACGTAGGTGTAGCCCCGCCTACACCTATAAACCATCGTCGCCACGGTTGACCCTCAGTTCGATAGCCGCTCTTCGCCGAACGTAACTATGAGGCGGGGCAGCAATGTGTTGTACCTCGTTCCTCTTCTTCAGGGAACAGAGGTTATAGTCATAACCATTCGTTCCCTTTCAGTCGATTCACTCGTTACAACACATATTGTATGGGACATATATTCACACCCCGCCGAGTATCTACCAAAGTTAGTCACAAGAACCCTGATAGCTACTCTACTGCATCATGGACCCTGCAGAGAGGACACAATGAGCCACCGAGGGGGGCGTTATATCAAGTCGGTAGAACCGGACAAAAGTGTGTGGTGAGGACCAACTGGCTGCCGCGCAAATATCACCCACGGACATTCCTTCGAACAGCGCCCATGATGTTGCCATAGCTCTCGTTGAATGTGCTTTCACACCCAGAGGCAATGGGACACTCTTACTGCTATAAGCTAGTGTAATAGCCTCCACAATCCAATGGGAAAGCCGCTGTTTAGACAGCGCTTTACCCTTTACTGGACTGGCAAAGCAGATAAACAGTTGATCACATAAGCGCATATCTACTGTACGGTCCATGTACACCCGTAGTGCACGTACGGGGCACAAATTATGCAATTTAGAAGCAAAGGAGGAGGAAAAAAGCTATAAAGGTCAAAGACCATAGAGCTATAATCAGTGGAGACGACCTTCGGTACATAGGCCGCGTTCGGCCGTAAAGTAACCTTTAACCCATTAGCAGCAAACTGCGTACAGGATGGATGCACGGACAAAGCGTGGAGATCACCCACTCGTTTAGCAGACGCTAAAGCAAGAAGAAGTGCCGTCTTAAATGAAAGAATTTTCATATCTATAGACTCAACTGGCTCAAAAGGAGGACCACAGAGGGCCTCAAGCACTAACAATAAATCCCAAGACGGAACACTGGACCTCGCAGTGGGTCGCAGACGTCGCACTGCTTTTAAAAATCGTACTGCCAGATTCAGGTGCCCTGGAATGTGAGTGGCCCTGAGTGACAGAAGATGAACACTGGACCATAGCAATAGAGAATGAGATAGTTTCAGCAGAGAAAGTGAACGAGTCCCCCCTTGTCTGTTTATATACGACACCACTGTTGTATTGTCTGTCCTGATCAGAACATGATGGCCTGTCAGAGCCAGACGAAAATGTCTCAGGGCTAAGAACACTGCTAACAGCTCCAAATAGTTGATGTGAAGCCTGCGTTGTTCCTGTGACCACGCCCCCCTGACCGCGAGCCGTCGCACAGAGCGCCCCAGCCGCTGAGGGAGGCATCTGTTGACACCACTTTGCGAAACGATACCCTGCCTATCGGAGAGCCCTGACGTAATAACCTGGGTTCCCTCCAGGGCAGAAGGGCTGACATGCATGACGGTGTCACCGTCAGCCTCCTGTTGAGGTGGCGCGCCGCATATAGGCGGTGAGAGCGCACCCAGCGCTGAAATGCACGCATGTTCAACAGCCCGATAGGCACCACAGTGATCATAGACGCCATCATTCCCATTAGTTGTAAAAACACTCGGAAACGAAGTTTGTGTTGCAACTGAAACAGAGCAAGGCAGCGCTGAAACGCGGCTATTCTGTGCTCTGAGAGACGTGCTCGGCTGGTAACGGAGCATATCTCCAGACCCAGGAATGAACACTGTTGACTCGGAGTCAGTGAGCTTTTCTGCATATTTACTGAGAACCCTAAAGTCTGAATGTGAGACAGAACTAGTGCTGTCTGTTTCTCTGCCTGCTCGCTTAAGCTCGCCATTAGCGCCCAGTCGTCTAAATAGGCTAATATGCGAATGCCTTTCTCCCGAAGAGGAGACAGCGCCGCCTCGGCGCACTTCGTGAACGTTCGGGGAGCTAGTGACAGGCCGAACGGCAGCACTAGGTACTCGTAGGCCACGCCCTCGAATGCAAACCTCAGAAACTTTCTGTGGCGCGGAAAGATCGCCATATGAAAGTAAGCATCTGTGAGATCGATCGTAGTGAACCAATCTCCCGGGCCTATTGCATTTAGCAGTTGCCTCAGGGTAAGCATTTTGAACTTGTACGTTCTTAGAAACGTGTTCAATATTCTCAGATCCAAAATAGGACGCAGTCCTCCCCCCCTCTTTGGAACGACAAAATACCGGCTGTACCAACCTGAGTTTGCTTCCGAAGGAGGCACCACTTGAATCGCCCCTTTGCTCAGAAGAGAATTTATCTCTTTCCGAAGCACCGCTGCGGCGTCGTCCAACACCTCGGTGTTGATTATGAAAGAGGAGCGCGGTGGTTTTATGCGAAACTGTAGTCGGTATCCCATAGCAACTGTGTTTTGCACCCATGTCGAGACTGCGCATCCGCGCCACTTGAGAACGTGGGACGCCAACCGGCCCGCATTGATTTCTGAAAGGGGGCTGCTGCCCCCTGGCGTTCCGCCAGAGTGCAGCCTCATCGATGGCACTGGGCTTTTTTGTTTTGCAACATTGTAAACAGGAAAACTCTTTATTGAGCTTAACAATGTAACATTCACATGGCTTACAAAAGGCACCATTTTTGGGGCAATCACACTGTAAACATCGAGGGTACTTGCTGTAAGTCCCTGAGAATTTTTTAACACGCCCCAACTGGGGTTCATAACTCTAACATAAACACTTGTGTGTGAGGGGGGGGGGATTGTGCTTGGGAGACTGTGTTAGGGAAGTGCACCGCCGTTTGGGACTGATTTCCTGAACATAACATAGCGGCCTCTTGGGCGGCATTGAGAGAGGAGAAACAGTGTCTCCATGCTGCCAGAGCTCCTCTCCCTTTAAAATCTGAGCTAGGAGGAGTGAGGATTCTTTCTCCTAGTCGCTGAATCCTTTCGGACGCCCGGTGGGGGGCCCATACCCCAGGCCGACTGCCGTGGGTTTTGCCTGGGAGGTTGTTGCTTCACCGGTCGAGAGCTCGAGCTAGCTGCCGGTGATGGTCTCTTATGAGGTGGTCGCGGAGTGGTCATACTTCGAGCCTGTTTGGGCTTCACCTCTCGTCGCGGAATGATGTCTCGCAACGCTTCGGCCTGTTTCCTTCTGAAGTCAAACTTTGCCTGAATGGCATCGAGTGACTGGCCGAACAAACCCTCAGCAGACAGCGGTTCGTCCAAGTAGACGGCCCTGTCTCTATCTGGAATGTCAGAGAGCGTGAGCCATAAATGCCTCTGTGCTACCACTGCGCTCGCCATCCCTCTCCCGAGGGAAAGAGCCGCACAACGAGACATGCGCAAAATGTAGTCTGTCGCTGTCCTGACCTCGTTAAGCAGCGCACAGAACGGGCTCTCCTGAGGCACCAGTGAGCCGAGCTCTGCCAAACACATTGCCTGATATGTTTGAAGCAGCGTAGCGGAGTTGAGCGCACGAGCAGTGCCCGCTTGAGCGCGGTAAATCTTCTCCAGCTGGGCAGAGGAGAATCTACAATGTTTAGACGGAAGGAGAGTAGGGCCAGACACTCCATGATTATGCGAGGGTGCCAAATAAGCAGCCAAAGATGGCTCCATTGGCGGTGGGCTAACTAGTCCTGCCTTCTCAGCTCCGTCTAATTCCAAATATTGTCCGTAACCGGGCACTGATACACGGGTCGACAGCGGCTTGCTCCATGATGACGTTAACTCGCCGACAAAGTCGGGAAACATGGGCAAGCAGTTCTTAACGGTTGTCGGTTCAGGAGGAAGAAAAAATCCTGCGAACCTTGACTGTTTTTAAACCAGCTGCGGGGAGGGCCACTCTACCTCCAACTTCTCGCAGGCTAACGCAGTAGCAGCGGAGCTCTGAGCAGGCGGCAAAATTTCATGCTCGTCCTCCGACAAGCCCTGTATCTCTATACCCCTCGAGATACTCCATCCGGTCTGCCCAGCTAAGTTCGGGGACTTCTGACGGAAATTCCTCGTCAGCAGACACAGGCGAAGCTGGGACTGCTGATTCGGAAAGGAGGGGGTCCTGCTGAGCGACTGTATTTCTCCCCAGGGTCCTTTCCACGAACGTGACCCGTCTTTCCAGCGTTGAATGCCGGAGCTGGCGACAAAGCGCACATGACTCTGGCTCAGCTAGAGCTCTCCTAGCATGGAGAATCCCCAGACAGACGGGGCACGCTTTGTGCTGGTCCTTCTCATGCAAGGAGAAGCCGCACTCCTGAGGACAGGGGCGAACAGCGGACCTCTTCTTAGCTACATTAGCTTCCATGCTCATGCTAGCTAGCACTGTTAGCACAGCTAAACAGAAGCCAACTAAACTGAGATGTCGCTAATGTTCTGACTGACAGGGAACTTAAAAGTCAGCGCTCCGCGGGTAGACGACTCACCAAAATGAGGCTGTTGTCGCTAACGCCAACAAGAGCAGTTAAGCTGATTTTAAGCGCAGTCTTGTAACGTAAAACGTAGAGTTTACTAGCAGCACCTAGAAAACTCTACGGAAAAGGTGTTCACAGCGAGGTGAAGAGCGTAAGAACTGAGGGTCAACTGTGGCGACGATGGTTTATAGGTGTAGGCGGGGCTACACCTACGTCACCACAGGTTTGCCTGCCTTTATGGCGTGAATAAAGGTGGCTTCAGCCAGGACACGAGAGGGCGTGATATCCCATACAATATGTGTTGTACCGAGTGAATCGACTGAAAGGGAACTCGCTTGTACAGTATATGTGAATTTGATCATACTTGAGACAAAACATGCCCTAAAAAGTAAAACTTTGCAAATATAGTAGGTGTTAATTCAAAGAGTGAACTTTCCACAATATGCAGTCATTCGCTGTTATTGTTCAGCAACGTTAACTCACACCTAGAGGGTTGGGGTATTTAAATCTCGCCTCTTGTTTGTGTGCCTGGAGTTTACATGTTCTCCCTGTGCTTGCTGGGTTCCCTCTGGGTACCGTTGTTTCCTCCGACAGTCTAAGAACTTACAATGTAGGGTAATTGGCACTTCATTCAGGATGCACCCAAGCTTGTGCCCTAAATTCCCAGGGATAGGTTCCTACCCTAAACAGGATAAGTGGTATAGATGATGGATAGATGGATGGAAACATTTCTTTTTCTATCCAGGAGCTTCCTAAATACCTTCGTGGTTACCACAAATGCTCCAGAGAGGAGGTCTTTCAGCTGGCAGCTCTAATCTACAGAGTCAAATTTGAGGACGACAAATCATACTTTCCCAGCATCCCCAAAATGCTGAAAGAGATGATCCCACAGGACCTGATTCGCCAGCTCTCTCCTGATGACTGGAAAAGAGTGAGTTTGTAATACTTTTCGTGAAATATGTTTGTAACTGAGCCTGGTCAGTATAGATTTATTCAATATGGAATATTTTGAATATTCTGTCCGATGCAGTCGGTTGTGGCGTACTTCAACAAGCAAGCGGGCAAGTCGAGGGAAGAAGCCAAGCTGATGTTTCTAAAGATCATTTACAAGTGGGCCACTTTTGGGTCAGCTTTCTTTGAAGTTAAGGTAATAATAAATGTACATTCCTCGCAGCTATATACAGTACAGTACATACCAAATTGATGACTCTTACTCATAACCCGTTGCGGTGTTTTTTCTCTCCTGCAGCAAACTACAGAGCCAAATTTTCCTGAAATTCTGCTAATAGCCATCAACAAGCATGGAGTCAGTCTCATAGACCCCAAAACCAAGGTCTGGGAGAGAATTTGCATGAATTAGATTTTTCAAACTTTTTGATTTTTAAGAGTCTAAACGATTGTTGATTTGCATATTTATTTGTCTCTTCCCTTTTTCAGGATATTTTAACCACTCACCCCTTTACAAAGATCTCGAACTGGAGCAGTGGGAACACCTACTTCCACATTACCATCGGCAACCTGGTGCGAGGCAGCAAACTGCTCTGTGAAACCTCACTGGTCAGTGGATGTTACGTTCATGTCCGGATTCTGCAGATAAAATGAGGCTGTTTAAAGTCTGTGCAATTTTAAACTCCATGATATTCTAATTCGCTTAGTTATTCTCATACTTTCTGGTTACATGCATTCATATTCCTGGATTTACATGCAAACTTGCATTATTACATACTTGTGTGGCATGTTCAAAGTTGTTTTACATTCAAATATCGTGAAATGAATGCAGAAATTATATAGTTTCATGATCTTTTGATATAAAACTCAAATTTGAAGTTGTGGGATTGTGTAAATACAGTGTCTTCCCATTCACAAGGATTTTGTTCACGCTGTTTTTAAACAGGGGTACAAAATGGATGACCTCCTGACCTCTTACATCAGCCAGATGCTGACCACAATGAGCAAGCAGCGGAGCTCACGTGGCCACAGCAGGTGAACGTCTTACTGGCGGGAGGCGGCCGAGCTGTTGCGCGTGCTCCGGGGTGTGGGTCAGCCGTGCAGCTGGAGCCGGACCTTCGCCTGGCAGCTGTGGAGGATGAGCCGCAGTCCCTCTGACAGCTCGCAGGGCTCCGTTTGCCTTGATGATGCTGTATCATCCCTCTCCAGCGAGGACGACTACCTCTGACTCTGAGGGTCAAATCTGCTCTCCTCCCGTCTTTCAAATACTGAATCTGACCTCGAAAGAGAACTACAGTATGATACTCATGAAGCATTGAAAGATTGATGTTCTCCTGTGCATGCATGAAGCATGAAGCAAGTGACTTGCAGTGGATACCTGGCTATAGTATCTGTATATGGTTTTACTTATGATGATTTATTATTATTATTATTATTATTATTATGTGATAAATAGTAATTGTTTATGTATGTACATGCTGATTATAGTAGGTTGTAGTGATGCATTTATTTGTAAAAATTCTCCAAGATGCTCATAATCATCTCATTCAAACAGTTTTTGCTATTTTAAGGTTAAATTACAGTAAGCTGCTCTGCAGAATAGCCATCAGGCATAATAAACTGCTCAGTAAATATTACTGTAATCTTAACAACAAACAAATTTACACTCAGACAAATAGCCACACAAGCTGTAATTGTGAGTTCTTATCGGTACTCTATGCAATTCACTCCTGATTAGGCACACTACGATTTGCTTGGAAGAAAACAAATCTACAATGCACAAGGCAGTTTTTTATTTTATTTTATTATTATTACTGTTTTACATAGTATTTGTATATTATGTCATGGTGAAGACCACTAATTCATATGACGTACATCACACTTCCATCAAAAAAAATTGAGTGCAGAAGTTTGTACAGAAGTGTTTTTCGGGAAAATAAAGTAAGAGGATTTAAGAGTTGAAACAGTAGAAACTGAAATTCAATATAAACTATTTGACCGTGTTTGTTTTTTGTGATTTTAAAAAAGACATAGGGGACAAAAAGAATAAAAGCACATTATGTAAGTGGATTTATAAGATTTAAATTGAATCTAAATTCCTTTTTGGACAGGATTGGAACAATATTTTGTAAGAGCACGCTTGAAAGCCAAGCTTTATTTTTTTTTTAGATTATTCATATTCAATTTGTATCCGTGTTTTTAACATTTATAATGTAGATTTTTTCACTCACTCATCATCTATACAGCTTTATCCTGTATTCAGGGTGGCGGGGGCCTGGAACTCATTCCAGGAGGCTTAGGACACAAAGCGTGTTACACCCTAGACAGTGCGCCAATCCATCCCAGGGCGCACACACACACACACACACACACACACACACACACACTGACACATTACGGGCAATTTGGAAACTTTTTGGACTGTGGGAGGAAACCGGAGTACCTGGAGGAAACCTACCAAGCTGCCTCGTGCTCTAAGTCATACCGGTGTGTGATAAGGGGTTGATCTCGTAAAGGGCATGTCTCCCAAGGCTAACCTAAAGCAGCACAGCACTGCCACTGGGCAAGAATGTGACAAGGTATCTCATTGTGGGTAAGACTCCTGAGGCCAAAGAGAGGTAAACGTTTACGCTTATGTGTGCCAATGAAATATGAAACCTGTCACAGAATTTAACAAGAACTGCAAGATGCATGCTTTTTTTTTTTTTTTTAATAAAGCCATCCGTGAGGATTATGTTATAGTGTTCCTGTAGATCAATATGAGTATACAGACATGTAAATGGTGGCGCAGTGGTAAAGTGCTCGCCCTATCATCCGGAGATTGCGAGTTTGATTTCCGGGTGATGCTGTAACCTCTCGCAGCCGGAGGTCTAGAGAGAGCTGATTGGCCGAGCTCTCTCAGAGGGGAGGGATGAGAGGTACTTAGTGCTCCCTCATAAATCACGGTTCTACAGCCAATCAGGGGGGTCTGTGAGCTCACGCACGCGGAAGCAGCGGATAGCGCTGTCCTCAGAGTGTGTTACTCAACACAGTGCGTAAGCGAACGGTTCGAAAAGATGCGGTCGACTGTGGCTTGTGGTACACATGATAGTCTTCGGCCCTACAGACTAAGTGGTAGTAGTAGCCTTAATGTGGGAGGACCCTAGTGACGGGGAGGAATTGGACACGACAAAAAAATAATAATAATAAAATTTATATATATAAACAGAAGCTGTGTCTATGATGTCTTACGGCTGAACATGGCTTAGAAACTGATAAGACCCTGGGAGTTGTGAAGTAAATATGGGCACGATTAGTCACATAGTACTTAATTTTTGGGATTACTAAACTTTTTGGGTTTATGAGCTAGATAGGGTATTCATCCAATCTATCTAACCATCTATCCACCCAATAATCCTTACCCATGCCCATGACCCATGCCCACCTACCTGGCCTGCTGGTTTTGCCAGAGATCTCTGCCTTAACACTCACCTACTGTAATGCTCACCTCAAAAGTATTCAAACATTACAAATGACCAATTTTTCAATAAAAGTAATTTATTTTCCTTGAATTAAACTAATATTGCTTAAATCCCTGACCTGGTCTTTCCCCATTTACAACAGTTCCCTAATGCTTATTAACTTAAAACTACAATAGATCCTCTATTTTACAAGACATGATTAATAAATCATGTTCAACTCAAGGATTGTAGGGCAAATCATCAAATTCAAATTCGAATTTTATTTGTCACATGCATACTGTGTATGATATGCAGTGAAATCTTTGTCTGGTCATGACTTGTGAAAGGAACGATAAAATAGAATAAAAAGAGACAAATCGTACTAGGGAAAAAAATTATATAAAATCTACAACTATACAGTTACAATGAAAAAATGATAAAATGTATGAATTATATGAAATGTGCAAAAATATCCCCTTCTGCTTTGATTTATTTGGCTCCACAACATACACACGTCTACACCCCCAACGTCTGTTAAAATAAAATTGAAATTGCTGACAGTAGCTAATACCACAATATCTTATTTCACACTTTTGCACAATTCAGTGACTGAGACGATACATCAGCATGCAAGAGATCAGACATCCAGATTGTAAAATGCTGCTTAACGTTCACGCTTTCTATCCTGCAGGTGAAATCACACTCCACTTTAGACTATTAAAAACTAATAAAATATATTTTTTAATTCCTTTTTTAATTGATTTACTCATGTTAAACTCAAGCTTTTTATGACTAATATCACTTTCTGCCTTATTTTGGCCCGCTGCATTAACTTGAATAAATACATAAAAAATGGCACGCACTCTGTAAAATCACGAGCACATGAACACGAATACAAATGCAAATCGAACTTTTTACCTACAAACCACCTACAGTAGGTGGTGGTAAAGGAAGAGAGCCTACAGTAGGTAAGGGTAGGTGAGGTAGGCTGGGTGGGGCAAGCTGGCTAAACTTCATTTCTAGCACATAGGGGCTATGGTTTTGGTCTAAACTTTACATTAAACTAAATAAGCTAATTGAACAAGAGGTATGAATGATATGCAATTTTATTGGTTATACTTGACCTTACTGTACGTGGATGTTTTATAAGCTGGGATGATGAAATATTGTACTCATACAGTAATTGTCCATAATGCATAATGTCGTTTCAGGGGGCCGTCTAGTTGTGGTTCTGTTCGGCCAAAATTACTATTTAAATTTATTGAATGTAAAATTGACAAAGAACTGCCATATGAATGACTATTTCTCTTTAAAGGAGTAGTACTTGACTGTTTTATTTTATAGTTGTAAAACATAACTATTTCGGCCACAGTGATACCTCTGCTAAACCGACTATTAATTTAATTTCCATTTAGACTGAGTAAGTGATTAAAATGACTTGATTATAAAATAAATCACATTCGGAGGCAGGAAATTAAATGAACAGGTTTGTTTAGGTGATGAGGTGATTTATGGCCTTTTATTAAGCCTGTGTGAAAATTTTGTGAAAATAAGTGTGTCAGTAAAGTGTGTCCTACTAACTGTTGATTACGTACATCTGGAGACCTGAAGGAATGTTCTCCAGCACAAAAACATAAAGATATAAATACTTCCGTCACCACATCTTATATTATTCACTATATCCACAGGGAGGATGACTTTAAATCCTTCTTGCTGTATTGAATCCATTTAAAAATGCCCCATTCATTTATTAGTTTTCCAGCTTGACTGAGAAACAAGAGGTAAAATACGATAGTTGTTCTAATATAAAATTAGATATTTAATCTGCAATCTTAGATACTTTGATTTATGGATTATGCTATTAAATGTGTATATTTAAAAAATGACGTCAAATGAAACAAGAGTTCAAATGACTAACAAAGACAATCATGTTTTTCTCTTGTCTTTTTTCTTTTGATGTGCCAACCGTTTATAGAATAAATAGAAATAGAAAGAAAAACTATTCTGTTTTACACTGTAGTTCAGTGGAGGCTCAGAAGGCTGAGGCACTGAGTTACTGATCAGAGGGTCGGCGATTCGAGCTCCAGCTCTATCAGGTTGCCCTTGTTGGGCCCTTGAGCGAGGCCCTAAACCCTATCTGCTCCAGGGGCGCTGTATTCAGGGGCTGGCTCCAGTTATGCTGGGATAAGCAAAGAATAAAATTCACTATGCGTGAACTATAGAGTGGACTGATCGGTGTGTTTCGCTGGAAAGAAAAGCTGTCCAGCCACAGATGATCTTAAAACAGCTTTTTGTGCCTAAGAAATGTGCACCGCTCAGTCCACTGACCTTTTCCTTCCGGTTTAGCATTAGCGACTTAGCATCGGTACATCTGTTAATGTAAGATATACATTTATTCATCCCACAGTGCGGAATTTTTTATGTTACAGCAGCAGCAAAATGTGCAAATATAAAGTATGGATAGAACAGTGTATAAATACAAATCAAAAACAATACAATAGTTATACTTCCAAACGAATTACCATAGGTAATATTTCACACTTTAAAATTATGTTATTGCATCGTTGCTATTAAACAAAAATTTAAGGTATTGTAAGTACTGCATATTGTAATATATTGCAACTATAATCTAAACTATATAGAAACAACTATAAAGTAACAACAACAATACCCACACATTAATACGTACAGTTGCTGAAAATAGTGAAAATGCTATTACTGCAAAATAACTCAATATTGCCTAACAGTTGATGGTAATGGTCTCCTAAGCCTCACAGATGGCTGGTTGTGTTTTTCTCTCCACGAATGTATTCATCAGTATCTGATGTATAGTGTGTGCATTATTCACTCTCAAATAACTCACTTTAAATTGTGTAATAAGTTACACAATGAGTTACTGCGGTTTTATATGTAATAAATAACACACTCCAGACGGCCCTGTTAAACAAAAATAATGCCCACCATGATAAGTGTTAAACATTTTCAAGAACATGTTGCACATTTAAGAGGCTAATGGTTAGATTTAATGTTATGGAGCTGGGAGACAAATTAGGTCTTGTTTTTATTTTATAGATGCAATAAACACTCATTCCGTCACCCGCCTCTTTCTGTGTCTCTGAAAAAAAAGCAGCCTGTAAGCTTACTTTGAATTCAAAAAAACTTCTCTCAGCTTAAAATATTTTTGAGCTGGGAAACTTTGCACACATCATGACTATTACTGCTGTGATGATACTGGAGACTCCTTCCATAAATGGTAAATAAATGTCTTGTAAAATAGGCATCAGTGGTTATACATTACATTAGCACAATGCAATAGTTTGAACAGAATTTCCCCTTTTTTAAGCATTAAAATGGCTTTCTTTACTTTTGTAGACGGCTCTCTTGTCTTAACATTGGTCTTTGCAGGTGAGTCCGAGGGTGCAAACCAAGAGGAGATATTTAGATCCGTTCATTTTCAAATAGTCTAGCATGGCACACCTAGCCTACAAGACACAGCTGTCCGTTATGTTTTTCCATCTTTTTTTCACTTGACAAATGTGGATGTGGAAGCAAACATACTGTACATACGAATCAGGAAATGAAAGCTAACATTTTCATCTATTGTCTCATATTCATCTTTTTTTTTTTTTTTTTGACCTCCTGGGTCTGCATCTTCATATGGACTTCACTTTTTGGGTTCACTGCACCTTATACGTCATTCTGTCTAACTTGGACATGGTAGCAAAAGAACAATACACTAATTAGTAGAAACACAAGAGGGTGTCAAAGTCAATTTTCTGCTCAAAGACAATGCTTGGATTTTATACTACTGTATAAAATATATTAAAAATAAAAATACATGCGTAATTAAAGCTTGGGTCTTAAGAGGTTGAAAACTGTCTTAGAAATGTCTTTATTGTATAGCAGATGGGTTTTATCAGCTGAAGAGCGTAACTTTATTGAAGGGATTGGCTTTTCTTAATTGGCCAGACATTACAAAAACAAGGAAATGCCTATAAGCCTATATTACCTTTATATTAAGCGAGATTAACCCTGGACAAGTGAAGTAACAGCGTTAACAACTAATTTCATTATGCCAACACCTCTTATTTTAAACAGAGGTGGATGAAGTACACAAATCCTGTACTTGAGTAATAGTACAAAAGTACAAGCCTTCAAATTTGAGTAAAATGAACAAAAGTATAAGGGTTCTATTAATTCAATTTTTCAATTCAATTCAATTTTATTTGTATAGCGCTTTTAGCAATTTTCATTGCCGCAAAGCAGCTTTACATAGTCAAAAGAATTATTTAAGTTTGTATGAAATGTGAATTTGTATGAATCAAAATGGTCAGTTTGTCCCTGGTGAGCAAGCCGAGGGCGACAGTGGCAAGGAAAAACTCCCTGAGATGGTAATAGGAAGAAACCTTGAGAGGAACCAGACTCAACAGGGAACCCATCCTCATTTGGGTGAAACAGAAAGAGTAAATGATCTGCATTTATACAGTGTGTAGGGTGGGAGGCAGTTCAGCTATAATAGCTGATGTTAATTGATGTTAATATGGAGTCCAGGTAGTTATTGAAGACCCAGGTAGACTTGTAAGAAGTTCCAGTCATGAACTATCGAACTGTCAAGTCCCCAGAGAAACAGTTGCCAACACCAGTCAAGGCCAGAACCATTTTCTAGGTAGAGAGAATCATTCCCAGACACCAGACGCATCCCAGAGAGACACACGGGGCATCCATGTGACGAGATCTTCAGCGAGAAGCGGGGCACCAGGATGGGTCAGACAGGTCCGGAGGGCAGAGGGAGTCTGGATCACTGGCAGCTCAGGAACGACATGTGTAGCTCGACAGAGAGAGAGAGAAAGAGTGAAAGGGGGGGACAGGAGGAGAGAGGAAAAAGAAAGAGGGGGGGAAAGAGAAGAAGAGGAGAGATGGCAGTTAGGTATGGTCACAGTCACACAATGTATAATGTGAATGTATATTAACTGTAGAGTGCAAGCAGAGACTCCGGCAGGACTAACTATGACAGCATAACTAAAAGGGAGAGCCAGAAGGAAACACAAACATGAGGGCTTCCTGACATGTAAAGCAAACAATCACCTCACCGTCAGCAAACCTGAGTGATCAATGAGAGTGAGGAAGACAGCATCCAAACATACCAGTTCACCATAATACTCTACGTCCATGAGTCCCCCAGATCTGCTCCTTTACCTATGGCAAATCTATTTATAAAAATGCTTGGCTAAATAAATAGGTATTAACTCACAGTAGAGGAAAAACTCACTCTCTCTCTCTCTAATAATCCATCCCACTGCATTTTTCTATCCTACCACTAATGTTGGGTGTAAGGTGTTACAAAGTAAAACCCTTTTAACTTTAAAAAGTAACGTCCCCCAACACTGCCTAACACCATGCATGCGAAATACTGTATGTACAGTAACAAAGTAAATGTACTCACAGGTACCTTATTAGTAAGTCTTTTTTAATTAATATTTCAATCAATTATGAGCAGATAAATCTTTTTAATACTGTTGCAGTTTATGTAATGAATACAAGCCCGGATTATTAAGAAACCAGCCTACTTTTTGGATGTGGACAGATACACATGGCTCAGAGCAGGAACGTGGTCATGACCTTATTCCATAATAAGCATTTTAGCAAGGAGGAAGTTTGGACTGTGGACACTTCTGACCTACTTCTTGAAGGGCAGATTTTTTTTTTTAAATCTGGCTTAACATACTTTCGAAGCTTGAGCTTTCTGTTTACGTGGCGGATTCACACAGACAAATGTTTTCATCCTTCTTAGTTGTATAGTGCTGTACTGTACCTTTGTAATAAGTGTTTTTATACCGATTTATATTTCAGAACGGTCGTGTCCTAAAATACCTGACTGTTGTTGTTGTTACTTTATCACCTAACGCCATGTGTGTCATTTTCATTAAAAAAACTTCAAGATCAGCTGGTCTGCAATAGTTCTTGCAAGAACAGTATTGTCACATGCATCTGCAAAACCCATAAAGCACCATGATTCACTGATCAGGTGCACTGATTTGTTTTTATCAAACGTTAAGTGATCTCTGATCACAATCATTTAAATTTTCTTCCGACCACATTTCTTAGCCGAAGACGGTTGGTCATCACTACCCTTCCAGGTTTTAATAATGCATTTTCTAGTTCTCAATCCAATTTCAGCAGTTTCAGCAATCTCCTTAGTTGTTTTCTTTGCTTTATGCAGGATAATCATTTGACCTTTCTGAAAAAGAGTAACATCTTTGCCGCAACACAGGATATGTCCTCTGACATGGTTAAGACGTTGGGCTGCTTATCAGTTAGGGTTCAATAACTTGCTGCCAGCTGAACCATATCAATCTTTGCAGTAATTACCCAATGGAGGACGTTTTTTGTTATTTTCTGGCAGTGTATATGGATGCTTAGTCTAGTCTGACACTCCAATTCTTGCCAGGTCCTTCTTAAGCCTTTGGTTTATCCTCTATAAAATTCCATTTTTGATCTTGTGCTTTGATTGTGTTCTCAGATTCTCAGAATGTAGTCTACTCTTTGTCTATGTAGTTTGATGCTCTTTTCACCCTGGCCTGTTTATCGTTTTTGAGTGTTTGGTTTGTTTATACTATGTTTTTCATTAAAATAATTTTAAGCATTTTGCATCCTCATGCCCCTATGCTGCAATAATTTATTACAGCTTGTTTCTATGTCCGTTTCTGACATTTCAAATTTTTTTATATTTTGTATATCAATATTAAAGAATAAAACAGTAAAACATAACATGCATAATCTATACTATTTAAGCACACACATCAAATCAACTACAGGCAATTTGGAAATGCCAATCAGCATAGACTGCATGGACTGTGGGAAAAAAAAACAGAAAAACCCACCAAGCAAAGAACATGTACAGTACACAGACGCACAGAAGCATGATTCGTTCCCCCACCCCTGAAAATACGAGTCGATAGGGCGGATCACTAAAGCATCAGAGCTTTTTAATTTTCTATAACAGCATTTCCTGAACTGTTTTATCCCAAATACAATGCAGCAGTGATTACATTTTTATTTATTAAAGAACAACACAACATCATCGTTTTAATCCATTTATAATTACATTTAATGTTGTGGAATGTCCATGAAATAAATTGGTTGAACTTGCGCTGCTTTGCTTTTGTTGAAAACAACAACAAAACAAAATCACATATGTACAACTATGAAAAAGCCCTTTCTTATTCAGAAAACCTTTTTCAATTACATTAGTCATTATTTACAAGAAAATAAAAGTATTAATAACAGATTTATTATAATTAAATAAATACACGCAAAGTACAGGTGCAAAGGCTGCATTACTGTATTTCTGACAGTCTACTGTAAATGTTTTGAATGTACTGTACGTCGTACACAGGAATGAACAGGATTCGTCCGTCACTATTGCCTTATTGACGTCGCTGTTTATTACAATATAACAGCGTACATATGTATGTAGGAAAGTTCTTTAGTGTAAACTGTTTCATATTTCCCTACAGCTACTGTATAATAATCCTACATCATGTCTACTTAATTTTTATTACACTATGATTTGCAGCTGTATTTTGAATCATCTGGTAATTGCAAATTTTGCACGACAGTGTGTAGTCAGATTTCTGTAAATACAGATTGTCTTCTTCTTTTGTATTAGGCTGAGTTCACAAGGACTTTTCTGAATCAATATGTTATACAACAAGCACCAATGCAAGGATTTTAGAACCTGTTGATCTTATTGAATTTTTTTCCACAGTACATATATTCCTTTTTATATATTGCTATATTGATATCTTTATTTTAATCTTTGTTTTTTGTCTTTTTTTTTTAATATATATTTTCTTTATAGCTGCTGGTCTCTGAGTGCCAACAAACACATTTCGATAATAGTAAGGTCTCTTTATCTTTATCTCATTATTTTCAAACACAGCAATCTCTAGTGTTTATACCCAACAACGGCTCATCATTTACATTTAGGCCTTTGGCCAGATGTTCTTATTCAGAGCGACTTACAAGAGAGCTTTAAAGTTCCCATTATTGGGTAGATCCTTACACTATCTATCTATACATTCTTTCCAGTCTTTTACCCGGCCGGTTTCTGTAAACCTGAAATGGATGAATAAATGAAAATTCTTATATATTTATACGATACATCATTTCATACTGATCAAATATTTATAGTATATGAGCCCTTGTGTAAATGTGGGAGGAGTCATCCTGGATACCCCATACAATATTCTGCTTCCTCATATGATAAAGTTGCTCAATCAGGATGCGCTGTGTATTCCCTCTCTAAGCAGACACGTTTGACCAAACCACATCATCAAAAGTAATCACCTCCATACACACATCAAGAGCCTAGCATATGTCACACGTGTATCTGTTAATGTTCACCTTAAATTATTTCCTCTGTAACATTTAGTTTTTTTATGTATTATTTAAATTATGCATTCATACTGTACATTACACACTTTTCACTTCAGAGTAGAAAAGAATGGTGTTTTAATATTGTTCTGATAAATCATTCAATGTTTCTATGCATGTTTTGTGTGCGTTTTTTCAAATTAAGTATAAAGGGCAATATGCTGAACATTTAACATGGAAACAAAAACACGTTTACAACATATAAGCAATACATATTTGTGCATCTTAAGTGAAATATCCTTGTGAAAACAGCCTCAGTCTGTATCTGTTAGTTCTGATTGTCTTTTAAGACTTAAAAAAGGGTAGTACGGTATGTCTAGCAAGTATGTCTTACATCAAAACTGTGGTGCATACTGTTTACTGTGATTAGATATTTTCCTGCTCTGCACACGGTAAGGTTTGGAAGCAATCAGGGAAAAAATCTACACTCAGTGTTATGGCCAAAAATGTATTCCAATGTTCAGCTGGGGCTCATATGAAGCTTTCAACTGACTACAGAACATGCAAATAAATGCTATCCAACATGCAAACACATCCTGTAGAGAAAGAATGTATTAAAAAAAGGGGGACTTTAAAGCCCAGTAAACAGTAATCAATAAAACAAAGTAAGTACTTGGTGACAACACCAATGCTGACCCTACATCCTGCAAAACTACCCACAATTCTTCTGAGAACTTTGAAGTTTTATTTTTTCAAATAATACTGATGTTTGAAAAAAAAAAAAATTTTCTTATTCAATAATTATGTTTTATGTTTTCTAATATATATATATATATATATATATATATATAAATGGATTTAGCCTAGTCGGACTGCAGAAGCTCCATATGAAAGTTGAACTTTGCAATGCATTATTCGACTGAATGAGGATTTTGGAATTTGCCCCCGATACTTACATTATACACACATTCTGGGTGACACACTTCACAGTCATTGTGCAGAGCAGGAAAACATTTACCGACCAAGACCTAAAGTAATGTACTTTCGTCATTTTCAATATAAGGCGCTCTTGAAAAACATCTGGACTATCCCTTTAAGAAAAGTCTAAAAGGTGTATTCTGGCACTCCAGTCTCACCTGACTGACAGCCATTAGTTATCGACTACTGTACTTTTCTTTACATACATGGGCTGCTTTTAGATTTTATCTCTTGGACAGTGCTTGTACAGACGCAGCAGAAGCTCAGGTGGTGTGTTTTTGCAGTCATGCTTATATTCAGCTTGTTGATAAGATACATTCACTGATAAGCTATAATACATTAGCATTACAATTCTAATGTAGCAAAACCTTTTATATTTATACGCTTTTCTGCTTATCGACATACCACACAAAGTGCATGAAGTTTCTTTTTTTCTTTTCCTCGACTGAATGAGCACTGAGGTGCTTTTGTACATTTCCAGAGGAGTTCATAATGGCACATACTGAATACAACTTTAAAAAGAGCCTATGATAAACATTTCATGAATCCTGGCTGGGTTTTATTGAGAAGATGCTGGTCGCTTCATATGCAGCTGGTTCTTTGTGAAGCAGTGGTTGAAGCAAATCTCAGTCTGAATCATAAAAGAAAAAGTTTTGGCGATATAGCTCACAGGATTCAATGAAGGAAAGGTAGAAAGACAGATGGATGGTTTTGTGGAGTCGAAACAGAGATAGTCTTTTCTCTCGTCTCTCTCTCTCTCTCTCTATCTCTCTCTTAGACCAGCGGCTCTTCCGTGATGGTGGGCAGGTTGGGCGTGGTGGGCCCGCTCCGGCCCTCCCCTCGGACGCTGAGACTGGAGATGGACCAGACGTCGCTCAGTTCTGCCCAGGACAGGTCAATAAGAGGTGGAGAGAAAAATCAGAGTGTGGTTATTCAAAGGACAGGAGAGGTAAAAGGTCACACCATTTTACAAGGGTGCATGCAGGGGAGGGGCGAGTTCTTGAGGAGCCACTGAGAACACGCTCCATGGAGAATCTTCAGAGAAGAGAGGGTTCCAGCGAACACAGTGAACTTCAGGTGAATCTACGACACACAAAGTGATGCAGCTCATAGCAAAGCAAGCGTGGCCATGCATGGTTTGCTTCTTTTTCTTTGGTCTCTTGGTAGAATTTACAAAATACAAAAGAGACGTCAAAAGAGTAAATAGAGGTACAAATGCCTACACGGTTAGACCTAAAGTTTGTGGACACTTGTATATCTACTGTACAGTATATATATATATATATATTTATATAGTATATATTGTTTTTACTGTTTTAATAACCTTCAGTCTTTTCAGAAGGCATTGTACAAGATTTGGGAACATGGCTATATGCAATTATGCTTATTAAACCACAAGAGCATTAATGACCTCATGTTGGGCATTTCAGTTTGTCCCAAAGGTATTCAGTTGGATTGAGGTCAGGGCTCTGTACGAGGACAGAGTTCCAGTCTTGTAGTTCCAGTAAATAGTTTATGCGCTACAGCATACAAAGACATGCTACATAATTGGGTGCTTCCATCTTAGTATACGCCGACATCCCAAATTTCTTGACATATTTAATATGAAAATTCAATGCAATGCAAATTGCATTGTTTACAGATGTGTGTAGCACATGCTAGTAGGACGTGAGTAAGTCATGCTAGGTCTCACACACAGTGCCACTTACCAGTCCGAAATTTGCTGTACATTCCATTCTCGTGCACTGGCTTGCTGTCTGACCAGAATGGCAAACCTCGTTCTCGCCACCTTTTAGAAAAAAAAAAAAAGAACGATCTTCATCATTCTCTACAACAGTTAACATGATGTATGGAGAAAACTGCAATGAAACAGATATTCGCTGGCTTAAATGTTTGGGAAAAACTCACCAGTGGAATATGAAAACAGCTGTGATGACGATGGCAGACACAATGTCGGTTATAATCCACATCACACTGTACTGGTGTGGGGTCTGTGTTGGTTAGAGATTGTGAAAGTTCAATTCCCGTAACCATAAACGTAGTCATGTTGGGTGTGAGACGTTTTCTACTTTAGTTTTAAGCTTAGTTAACTGTGTATTAAACGTTTAATAAACACAAAGTATTGCAGAATAGCTGACCTGTTAAACAAGTCGCTGTAGTTTCTTAATTATGTAATGTGTTATTTCATAGTTTTAAAATCTCCAGTATTGCTCTAAAATTCTAGAGTGTAGAAAATATATCACTAAACAAAAAACACTAAAATAGAAGGTGTGTCCAAACCTTTGACTGGTACTGTATATACAGTACTGTATATGTCAATCACTTTCAGGATAATTTTGCCTTTAAACCTTGGGCTGTACCTCTAAAGACATTGTTACTAAACTTTAAAATGGCTGCTACACCTTTTTTATATAACAGACGTGATATGCCCACTGAATGTCACATGGAAGAGATAGTGAAAATAAACCAGCTATAGTAGTGCGTGTCTATGCTTCCTATAAAGCGCTATGTGGAGGTTAGATCAAGTTTTAACTGAGACAACATATAAGGTAACAGGAAATTTGTGTGTAATTGTCCAAAGTATGCTTTAAACCACTTTTGGTGGTCAACAAAAATATTAAGACAATATACTGTACATGGAAATAAAGTATTCATCTCATCCTCACTGTTATGATTTAATTAGGAAAGTCATTAAAACCTTGAATTCCGTTTCATTTTGGCCACAACTGTAGGTCAGTGCAGCGTCTCTCACCATAAGGAAGATGGGCTTGTGCAGGATCTTGAGGAGGTGCGGTGCGTTGGTGGTGACTGAATGAGCTCCGGCACACCAGGCCAGGGAGAAGAGCCACGGCTGACTGATCACATACAGGTTAGTGCTGATGTTCACAGAGGCGTATTTACTGAGAAGAGATGGAAAGAGCGATGGAGGTAATAATTGTGATTCTAAGCCGCAAAAATTGTGGTTTTTTTCTTCCATACTACAGTATAAGCCACACGGGATTTGATGCGATGATTTATGTGTTTATGGGGAAAAAAACATGTGCATTACTGTGTTGTCAAGATCCGCTAAAGAGCACTGGCAGATTTGTATGTTTTCTGACACCCTTCCACAGTAAAGTGCATTAACCTTTTCATCAATTTGAGCTACAGGAGCTAATCTGCGAGGCTTTGCTGCCCATGGCCATGTCTCCAGTTCACTTGTTTTCCTTTCCTGAACCACTCTTGCTCAGTTCTGACCACTGCAGACCGGAAACATCCCACAAGAGCTGCAGTTTTGGACTTGCTCTGATCCAGTCATCCAGCAATCACAATCTGTCCCTTGTTAATGATGATCAAATTGAAACACTTCAAAAAAACTAATTCAAACACTTGACTATTTCCTCCTTTTCCAACACATCAACATTGCCAAAATGTTCACTTGCTGCCTTATATATCTGACCCACTTCCAAACTGTACTGTCTAGACTACTGCACCAAAAAACGCAGCACTTTTCTGAACTGGGATGTTCCCAGTATGTGGTCGTCATTAAGTAACAAAAGTGGGTCAAGGAAAGAAAACTGGTGAACCGGCAACATTGTCATGGATGGCCAAGTCTCACAGATGCATGTGGGGAGCAACGGGTGGCCAAAGTAGTCTGATGCAATATACAGTAAGAGCTACTATAGCTCAAATTGGCCAAAAGATTAATGCTGGTTCCCATAAAAAAGTGTCAAAACACACATAGCATCACCTTTTGGGTGGTTAAAGGGGGACCTACTCAATATTAGGCGGGTATTTATAATGTTTTGGCTGAATCATGTAAGCACAGTGCTATTGAATGCTGAATGATCTTTATTGGTCAGAAGATGTCATTAATAACCCTAAAATCAACTGTAGTGAAAGCTGTAGTACAATTCACGTTTAATTTAATGTGCTATTTCTTATATGTTTGGGTTTCTATGGTAACAACCTTAAGAAAAATGTGAACAGATGGACAAAGAACAAGAAACTGTGGTTCAATGCAAATGCTGTTTGTCTTTGATAATATTCTCAAAGACAGACACAGCAAAATGAACATCCATGCCAAAACATTACTCACGGCATTCAGGAGGCACATTTACGAGGAAGACTGATAGAGCTTGAATTTCTGTAAAGCCCTTTTCGTCATAAAAATCATCATCCAAATAGGAACAGTCTGTAACACCAATATAGTTTCTACGCTGTGTGAACGGCAGTACAGCATCCAATTTCCATGATCAAGTGCTCTCGACTGTCACAGGCGAATTCGTGTAATACACGAAAAGCCACAATCACGCCATTCTCTCAGGTTCCTGATTTCTCTCCAAGTCTCTCTCTACTGCATATCAATTACTGCCTTATTATATAGTCTGTCACACTTTCAGCTCCAGTTCAAACCAATTTACATGGAGCTCCGTCTTTATTCTGTTGCATGTACATCAACAGTAGTGTTCTGTATTTAATTGGCTTTAAATAAAATATTAAGTGTTTTTTAATAACGGATGTGCCTAGTTATAACTAGCAATGCAGCATTAAAGATGCCGAGCTCAGTTACTCATACTCGTAAAAATGTTCTGACAATAACTTTTGATACCACGTGATACCATGAGCACTGTGCACTTCGCCACAGACAATATATCATTACAGTGACCTGGAGGTGTTTAGTTATTAAAAAAGCCAATCAAAGCGGAGTAGACTCGCTCGTCGTCTATACCGCTTAATCCTGTATTCAGACATGCAAACTCCATGCACACAGATATTGGAATAGAACCCTGGAGGTGCAAGGCGACAGTGCGAACCACTGCACCACCGTGCCGCCTAGACTGAAATCATCTAGCTTACATTACACACCCAGAACAAGCCTAGAAGTCTAATAAACTAAAATCATTATGTGTTTATACCTGATCTGCTCCTGCGACATTGAGCTGTAGTGCAGGTTCAGCCTCACGATGTTGTTCTCCTGAAGCTCCTCGATGGACGCTCGGCTCCCGGATGTCTGCTGTAGATCCGGATCCAGCTCCTGCACCAGGTCCCTCTGATCTGCTGGAAGCCACAGCACCTACAGTACACACACACACACACACACACACACACACAATGATGAAGGAAAGATCAATAAATACAATTCGATATTAACCAGGGGGCCAAATAACACACAAATGTCAAGTGTCAAAAAAAAAAGGATCATCTCTGCTTTAGGAAGATCTGACATGTGAATTCGACAGGTTTAATTCTTCCTTACAAATACATCTATATCATTTACGTTTCATTTTCTCCATTCAGGTGACCTTTAAGTGGATTGTCTAGAGGAATCACGTGGTCAGGTTTCTCTCTATACCTCGCATACATTACTAGTGCATTTTGCTTTTTTACATTTACATTCTTATCTTCATTTTAAGATTAAATTAAATGCGCACTTCAAGCCGTATAACAGAAAGGCTTCATTACCTGGCTGGAGTTGATGAAGGATTCGTTATGGATGACCTCCAGGGTTCGGGTGATCCACGTATTCCGGTATGGGTGACTCATAGGCGGCCGACGGAGATCAAAGATCACTAAACTCCTGTGCTGTGCGGCTAAGTCCAAAAACTCTTTCAGTGTGGGCACCGTCTGGTTCTCTACCTGGGCTCGATCATCCGGGGCTAAAGACAATGCTGTACCAAACGGATCCCTCTGGATTTACAGGAAAAATAAATATGATTATGGACGTTGTTTGCTACGTTAAATTAAATTCCAAGATGTAAAATTGTACTGCAGTTAAACCTTCCACAAATGAGTCATATACTGTCTGTTATTGACTCTTGCTCGGTATTTCCTACAATACTGTTATGTCAAGTAACCCCCTGATACCACCAGCATAATTCTTGTAATCAGTATTGTCTCCCCTCTTGAGGGTTTACAGCCCCGAAGCATATCTAATGCAGGATGCAATAAGCATGAGAGGCTTACTGTATGTGCAAATATATTGGAGCTGTGCATCCCAGCTAAAGAAACTCAATTTTTATTTCTCAGAATTCATTTTATGTTATCGAAGTGTATTCCCTATGTCTAGTCTGCTTTGTAGTTTCGTTTTCAAGAGGTACAGACGGAAGTAAAAGGGAGATGATTTGGTCATTTTCCAAAATAAAACACTATCCAAACTCCGATAGTCAATAAAATGGAAACAAAATAAAAAATATATATTTTTAATTCTTCATGAGCGACTCTGTACCAAATCATTTACTGCCGGATACTGGTACTTGGCCTGGGGTTTTGGGGACCACTGAACTAGGGTATCTACTTTATTTTCTTAATACCATATGTTTAATATGTTTAAAGCATCATTATGTTTCAGGTCAGTCCACGCATTGTCTACAGGATTCAGTACAGGCCTTTTTGTTACAACATTGGAGGTGTCCCATAAGACATTTTACTATAGTGTGTACCATAGTGTAATGTACAATAATATACAATAGTATTATTACTATTGTATATTAGTATTATTAATATACAATGAAAATATGTAGTAGTAGAGTGTAATGGACACTACAGTACACACCATGGTAAAAGTTCTTATGAGACACCTCCAGTGTTGCATCAGAATTATGTGTATTATTCGGTCCTTCAGACATTAACATGGTAGGTGCCGTAGGTCTTTAGAGTAAATACTATGGCACTTTAGTGGGCACTGCAACCACACCATGATGTTTAATTAACGGTACATCCATACAATGGTACCATGCTGCACCAGATATTCAATGCCTTTTTAAAATTTTCCAAAAGATCAAAAATATTGGAACATCTGACCTACACTTTTTTTTTCTTTTTGCCCTGTCATGCCAAGTTAACTTGATTATTTATACAATTACCAGCTTTAAATGTCCCTTCTTGTGTTACCCCCTTAATTTCCACCTGTGAACTCTGTTCATGTGCTGATAAAAAAGATAAACCAGCAGAATAACCAGAGACCTATCTACAGTATGAGAGTAAAGCATGCCAATTTGAAGCTGAGAAAAGGGAAAATTGGACATGGACATCAAATTATATGTATTATTGTAGCACATGCTAAAAAGCAATAGATTACAGTATAAGAGAATTTGTGCATAAATATATCTAATGGCTTTACATTAGAAGTAAAGTACTACATAGGGTTTAAAAGCATTTCTATATTAACAATGCTATTATGATTGTCTGAGAAACAGACATAGAAGAGTTGTCATTAGTAAGCATCTCCACAATCTCACCTGCAGGAACCAGGTTCCAGCATTGAGCATCTCTAGCTCGGGCCAGGTGAACATGGCTGCTGGAGTGTTTGTTCGGTTGGGAAACACCTTGCGTACATCGGTTGTCCTTCTCAGCGTGCTGTCGTGCATGAGAAAAGGGACACCATCATAGCTGCCGGGAGAAAACACATGGGTGAACTGCGATCCTGTTTAAACTGCAGTGTTGACATCCCAAATAGGCTTATTAATGATGTTCACTGTTAAGTTTATTTGTGAATCAATAATCTAATTGATTAGTACTTTTTATGAAAATGCAACACAGGAACCCTTGACTCTGCTAAGTAACAACCCCTCCACCTACTTCCTACTTCCTATGCTAACAGAAGCACCTCAGGGGCTCCTTCAGGCACCGTGGGATTGGCAACGGGATTAGCTGGCAGATAATAAGCTTGTTCGCTCTTCATGGAAGGATTAAGAGGGCACCAGGAATCTACCTGTGTCTGATCTCTATTTATAGAGGCCACCTAGTTGGTATGACCCTGTGTCCTGCTGAAAGATCTGATGAATGGGCGGCTCATTCGAGGCTGTGACTGGTGGCTTTGATGTGTCAGGGATCAGAGAACGGATTGCATGGATGGACGTTGTGTTCTAATGGGGTGGGAGATGAAATGAAATGTAAGGGAAGGTGAAAACAGTAGGTCGGGTTGTTTAGTTATAGATTGAAATAATGACAGTGCTGAGTGAGAGGCAGGAGTGGGAGGGACAGAGAGAAATAAAAGGACAGATATCAGCTATGTTTCATTATTCCGATCAAAGATTTCATATTTGAATGGGTTCCGCCCACTGTGAAGTATTTAATCTGCAAGAAATATAACAAAAGAAGTATTTTTTCAAGGTTTAGGTTTAGACTCGACTTCCCATCTTTTCCGATTAATCCCACCCTCTGCATTATGATTGGATTTAAGAATTTAGTCTCACCTATAAGTGGATAGATGCTTCACTATATATAAAATGTAAGCCAAAAAGTTTGCCTTCCCCAGCCAGAAACTGAATAGGTAAAAGTCAGAGGAAGTATTTGTCCCTTCCTGGTTTTAATTTTGCATATTTGTCACATTTGAATTATTGATATTATTAAAAAATGAATATTACACAAAGATAACCTGAGTAAATACAAAATGCAGTTTTAAATGATGATTTCATTTATCAAGGAAAAAAAGTTGTCCAAACCTACATGACCCTACAGTATGTAAAAAAAAAACAGGAGTGACAGGACAGGGGAATTGTGTTCATGTTAATAATGGTGACATCAGATAAAGAGAAACTGTGCAAAAGGAAAACATTACTACTGTGTCAGCTTAGTAGTTTCCCTGGGGTGAGAGAAAGACAAACAGAAAGAACGACATACAAACAGACATGAAAGGAAACAGGAATTGGTGGGGAACAGAGGATAAAAAACAGTCCCAAGGAACTGAGCCCTCTTATTAGTGACAGCAGTTGAAATCCTGTTGTGTGACTGTTCTCGCCATAACAGTGATAAAGAAACAAAAAGAAAGATGGAGAAAGTAGGAGAGACACCTAACTCACCTAATAGTGACATCAGTCTCTAGTCCCGTTCCTCCAGCCTCCACAGCTTTCCGGAAGGACATCTGTGTGTTCTCTGGTGCGAGCTGAATGAAAACAGTAAGACGTTCATGATCAGTGAGAGGAAAAATAAATAAATCAGAGGATCTGTGACGTGTCTTAGCAAAGTCAAAAAAACACCACAGAAAATCTGTGGACGGTGTATTGGTAGCCTTTACCATGGGAGCTCCTCTGTGCCCAATAAGGATGGGTGCTGGGCCCAGTGTGCCCTCTTCCTTAATGCAAGGGGAATACATGCCCAGAGGAACCAGGTACAAGGCGAACAGAACAGCCAGGTATGAACCGAGGATGGCCACCTGCCTCACTGCAACACAAATGTTCGACAGTTGAATCATTTCGAAAAACATAAAACAAATAAAGTCCATGCCTGTGTATTTTTAAATGAGCAGTTTTCTCATAATGCTGTCTTTAGACTGGGGTTTTTTAATACCACTTTCTAGTGCAGGGATTTTGTCTAGTACTGGTATTAAACTACGGTTCGGAAGGTCCCAGGTTCAAACCCCATGACCACCAAGTTGCCACAGTTGGGCCCTTGAGCAAGGCCCTTAACCCTCAACTGCTCAGATGTGCAATGAGATAAAAATGTAAGTCCTTTTGGATAAGGGCATCTGCCAAATGCCTAAATGTAAATGTATTTCAGAAAGGGACCTGGTGTCTTGTGTATAATTTTTCCATCTTATCCTCTATCAAGCGTGCTTAGCTTTGTGTATAGCGGAAACCATGCAACCACACCAGGTAAGACTGAAGCCCCCTGGGCTGGTATTTCCATGGCCAAGGAAACAATATGACATGGGACATCTTCTGTCGTTAGACTATGAAGACAACCAGGGGACGTGTGTCCCACACAGCGTCAGAACAATGAAGAGCTCCGGTGCATGTCCTTCCTTCAGCAGTGCTAGAGGTTTATTGGGAATATCATGCAATGAAGACTGTGATGATGTAAGATTGGTTTGCTTCCTTCTGTAGACTGTTTTAGTTGGCCCGCTAACATTGAGTTTCAGATCTGATGTAGACGAGGAAAGTATCCCATCAACAAACAAAAAAAGCATTTGGAATTGAAAATCTCCTATAGTAGTTCTGATCGTTTTTATATATATTAAAAAAAAAAAACTACTAGCTCACCTTCTGTAGCAGATCTTCAGATTCAGTTTGTCCAATCATCTGCTTTTATGTCAGTTATCTTTAATAAGCCCAAGGCAGCTCATCAAACAGGAGCCTAGCTACAGATGAGTGCGTTCACAAACAGTATAATCCTATTTTTGTTCATTTACCCCCTCTGGTCTAAATAGAACGGTCCCCAGGAGTGGTCACAGAGAAAACATATAATTCCACTGTGTGCGGGACATACAACTTGCTCGCATAAGATTAATTAGTTAATTACATAGAGATCTACGACTAATTAACTATACTGGAACATTTATTTAGCACATCTTTTCCAATTTTAAGACCATGAACTTTAAAAAGTTCATAACTCAAAGGTGTACAACTCAACTGAACATGAGTAATTAAATGTAGTTTATACCTTATAACACTAGTTTTTCACTTAAAAACTAGGGAAACATTTAAACAATGCAAACTATCTTCAAATACAAGACTTGTGTGTGTATATATATATATATATGGGAACAGTTTCGAGTGAACTGCCTGTAGTAAAAAACTGTGATGTTTTACCACCTCAAATGTCTCCAACGTATAAACATGTGTTTTGAGACTAATTAGTGCACATGGTGTTTTGAGACTGGTGTAAGTGTGTGTAATGAATGAGTTTCTAGAACAATTCCATCGCAGATTTAGAAACTATGATTATGAAGATTTCGTACAGTATGTAACAGCATTAAAATGCGTTTCAGTTCCATAAATCCAAAATTCAGAGAAGCCCAGAGAATATGTCCAAGGCTGATGGTCCTGGCTGATCTAGCTGAAAACCAGTTAATTTCAGTAACTGGTCGATCAACCGGTGCATCACTATTATAAATGTAATAAATCATTGAAAAATCGATTTTGGGTTTAATGCAGCAACACATTTATTGGCGCACTTAATTTATTTCCTCCATCTCTAATAAGTTTTATCACCTTTTCAGGACAGGAAGCAACTCATGTGGGGATGTTTCATATCAATTAAGACGCTTGGCTGCAGTAAAACATCTGCATGATGCAAACATTTTAAAAAAGGCTGTATATCTCTGAATGATGATTCTGGCTGAGCCCACTGCACTAGTGGAGCGCACTAGTGGAACACTTGCATAAATGCATTAGAGTACCAAGGGATTATTTAGAGAAATAGAGATAGTTTTTACTCTCATAACAGTGTTATTCTTTAGCAATCGAAAGTCCTGGTTTGACCTGAACGGCCCTCATATTTTGTGTGGAGTAAAACAAATAGACGCACTAGAAAAAAATACATGATGTCACCACTCTACTCTCTGTAGATTAGACAGTGGAACACATGGCTTAAGTATAAATTTATTTTTAATTCAATGACTCATTTCTTCAGGAGTTAGTGTAGCTTAGTTACTTTGGCCAAAAAAAACAGTCTAATTTATCCTCAAATGAATTACTAATAATAACAATCTAAACATTGTCATCATTCAGTCAAGGTAATTACTTTATCTGGATCTTTGTTGATAAGGAATTTCCATTGTTGTCTTTATAAAAGCTTTTTTTTAAAGTGAGAGGAAAAGCATTATATGGTGTGCTGTTAGATGAAAATCTAATGCATGTTGAGCTGCTGTGATGTGGTGCTGTCTCTTAAGATTAATAAGACAAAAACCCTAACCCTGAGCTTGTCGTGTTACAGAGAACCCACAGAGCCCGCAGAAACACCCATGGTGTGAGGCTTACTGCCACAAACTCTTACAAAGTCACTCGAGACTCCTTTCATAATTGCTAAAGAAAGCTTCACTATGTTACTTTGTTTTTTATTATTATCATCATGTTAGTTTTAGATGATGTAAACCATTGGCTGTGTGAATAAGCTGTAAATGCATTATAATGTACCAGAACAGCATAACAGTACATACAATATAAAACGCATCAGCTAGGTTACAGCCTGATCGACTGTCATGGCAGCTGTTGTAAAAAAGATTAAATAAAAATCTGCATTTTTAAAGCACTGTTGACTTTGTAAAGCAATGTTGTCTTCATATCCTTGTGTCGATCCTTATCTGAGAACGGCTGGCCAGAACTACAGTACTTCTGGTTTAAAGATATTCAATCAGGTGCTAATAAAAAGAAACACTGCGAATAAAATGCAACGTACACAACGGTAGAGTGTAAGTCTCGGGAGATTAATAATATTCATTATTAATAATAATAATAATAATAATAATAATTATATTAATATTCAACTCAAGCTGCCGCTCAGGAGAAACAAAGTTCTGCAAATATGCAAAGCGGTACAAAGACCTGTTGGTTCTCAGACGCACACAGCTGGACTGACAGCAAAGCTTTCTTAGTCCCATTAAATTGTAATCAGCCATGACTTTATGGTGCATTAGGAAGAAATCAAAGCCATAAAAGAAAATTACGGTCTGGGGGCAGGATTTAGATAATACCACCATTAGGAAATTTAACCCAGCAGGAACCCAAATGTTGGACGACTGTTGTAATTTAGTTCTAACAATGTTGTGATGATGTTTAATGTCGTGACAACATGGTATTCAAAAGATTTTTATTTTATTTTTCTAGGATGTTTTTCCCTGATTTTCTCCCTAATTTAGTCGTGTCCAATTTCTCCCCGCCACTAGGGGCTTCACATTGAGACCAATCAGTCAGGAGGGGCGCAGACTATCACGTGTTTTCTTAGTGCGCGTGGAACCGCGTGAAGTCATCGACTCCATCTTTTTTGAACTGCTCGCTCACACACCGTTGGGGGCAGCGTAACACACTCGGAGGACAGCGCTATCCAGCGCTACCCTCGCTTGCGTGAGCAATTAGAGGTGACCAGAGAACGGCACAGCAGAGGATCATCACAACTGCCCAGAAGATCGTCGGCTCCCCTCTCAGCAACTTGGAAAACTTACACAGTTCCCGCTGCCTCAAACCGGCCGATAAAATTGTAAAGGACTATTCACACCCGGGACATCAACTGTTTGATCTACTGCCGTCGGGCAGGCGGTATAGAACACTAAAAATAAGAACCAGTAGATTTTAAAACGGTTGTTACCCTTTTGCAATAAGTGCACTGAATGCTGCTATAAAAAAGTGTAAATAGTGTGCTATAAAGATCAATTATTTATGCAACATCTGCAATTCATGCTATTTATGTAATTAATCATCTGCAATAAATTTTTTATTAATTTGTCGCAATGACAACAAAGACTATTCTAAATTAACGTGAGAGCACTATGTGGCAGCCCACCCTTGGCAGCGAGAGGCTACAGCATTACTCGGGGATCGAACCAGCAATCTCCAAATGATAGGGCAGGCACTTTACCACTGCACCACACAAATGAACTTCATTTGAAGCATTTATGCTGATTAAGATTCATTCGCACAACGTCTACTGTAAATTCAAGTTTCTAACAGTGATTAGAATAACGATTGGAGATTATGATGGGCTCAACAACTTCCTGCACAGAACGCGTGTATCTGATGTCATGCATCTCTTAGTGTTGTAATTTTAATAGGTGCATCTTATCACGCAAATTACTGGACTGTAAAATGGTGTTTGTGCTTTAAGTAAGCTTTATTATCCTAAACTGCGTAACCACTTTACACGTTAATTCAAGCACTTTATAAACCAACATAAAGTAAGCATTTTTATCTTATTCACCTACTGCAACTTAAAGGCATCAAGATGGATAATGAATCTAACAAGCAATAAGCTATGAGATTTAAACATCATCCGAGTAATAACAGAAAACAATACTTCTTTACTTCAATACATATTTCTACAGAGGTCTCCACTTGAGGCATATTACATCAGGCAGAGAAAAATGCTCCTAAATATAAGAAGTGGCTCATTGCCCAAGTCAGTGTAATCCTAATGCTGCAATATAATCCCTTTATAAGTCTTAGGGTTGGAACAAATGTGGTCGTTATACAATAAAAAACAAGACGTGTGTTTATTTCTCCGCTGTATAAGAACAACCGAGCTCCGTATAAAGCTAAGAGAGTGAACTTCATCAAGGGCTGCTACACTACCAATCATTTAAACCACATAAAAGGCTTTAAACTGAGGTAGTATTGGGTATTTTACTGCATGAGTCCGGAATGACTGGCTGTAAAGTATCATGTTAAATGAGACATATCTTTCCGCGAGAGAAGTGCATCTTTTAACTTAACGCTGACTTGATTTCTTTGTCAGGGGGAGCTGAGGACGTTTTCGCGTTGCGGCAGAATAATATGGAGAAAGCGTAAGGGCGAGGCAGAGAAGGAGGGAGAGAAAGATGTCAGTGTGTGGTATGAACAATGGAGCCGATGTGTCCGGGGACGAGCGTCTGACACGGCCGGTGCAAAAGAGTGCAAGGCGAGCAGTGACCCTCGCGCTAGTCACTCTTGCTTTTTTTCTCTTAATCGTAAATCATCCCCTCATCAAGGCCCCGATGAGAGCCCCAGACATGACTCAGCCTCACAGTGCCCATGACAACCAGAGACAGAGGGATGAGAGAAAGAGTGAGAGGAATACAAAAGAGGAGAGGGAAAAGTGAGAAAGGCACAAAAGCAAAGTTCTGCCTGTGAAGGACAGCTAATGCGTCACACCGCGCTGCACTCTAGAGCTACATAATAAAACAGACAGGAAAAACTGGCAGGGAAAACTGACACACTGGCAATAAACGGATTTTATTCAAATATTGTATGGAGGTATAAAATATTAACGGGATCATGTAACAATAGAGAAAAGGCCTTGATACAGTATTATGTCAGGTCAGATTATTAATTAACTCCCTAAGACATTACAGTGTACTGTACAGTTTATATATATATATATTATCCATAACTTTATGAGCAACAAACCAGCAGTCGCCTGTGTGTTCTGACACCTTTCTATCACCAACATTCTATTAGATCTTCAGTCCGACACGCATCACTAACTTTGGAGTTGCCCTGACCCATCACATCTCCCATGACAATTCGAATCTTGTCACAGTAGCCATACAGTAACAATATCACAATACAATGGCCATTGGAAATAGGTGGGATATATTAGGCAGCAAGTAAACCGTTTTCCTGAAGTTGATGTGTTGGAAAAAGAAAAAATGGGCAAGCATTAGGATTTGAGTGACTTGGGCCAAATTGTGATAGCAAGATGACAAATTTGGTCAAGCCTTTTACGCACCTACTGTACACCCCTTCTTAAATAACTAAAAAAGCATCTAAGCATTATTATTATTATTATTATTATTATCATGGCACCACCACTGAGTGATGTTCCACTGTCCATCCATTCAACAAGTCTCAGCTAACAGGAAATGTTAGGAACGAGTGTCTTGTAGAGCAAATGTTTGTAGAATTTTTATGGAATTCTAGATGAATCAAAGCTGGGTCACGGTCAAAGCAAGGTTACATATCTGTGATCGTTCTTCTTTAATAATCTTCAAGTCTTTCCATTCAGGTTGAAGTAGTTTAAGGGGGTATTTCTGGTGTACATATTAGTACCAAAAGAGACTTGTTGGTGACGAGGGCTTCCCTGTTTTATTATTATTATTAGTAGTAGTAGTAGTAGTATTATATAACTTTTGATTCAGATTACTCACTCATTCATCGTATATACCGCTTTATCCTGTATTCAGGGTCGCGGGGGACCTGGAGCCTATCCCAGGAGGCTTAGGGCACGAGGCAGGGTACACCCTGGACAGGGTGCCAATCCATCGCAGGGCACACACACATACTCACACTCAATTACACACTACAGGCAATTTGGGAACACCAGTTAACCTAATCTGCATGTCGTTAGATTGTGGGAGGAAACCAGAGTACCCAGAGGAAACCCACTAAGCACAGGGAGAACATGCAAACTCCATGCAGACAGGAATCAAACCCGGACCCTGGAGGTACAAGGCGACAGTGCTAACCACTACACCACCGTGCCGCCAGTGATCCAGATTAACAACTACTGTAACAAAAACACCTTCCAAACCATTACCCAATCCCTAAACACACAGAAACTGTAGAGTTTTAGATAAGCCTTATTGTGAATCAGCAAGATGAGTGTACAATTATGTAAAAATGGTAAGATGAGTGACACTCACCTCTCTTATTCATTCGAAAGAAGTGTAGCGCTATTGGCCAGGACAGAAAAGCCATAAGCAAGACTCCACCCACATGCAGAAAAGGCGCTGTGACCTACGAGTTCAAATGAAACAAGAAATTGCTATTTCAATCTGAATGCAAAAAATTTCAAAAATCATTTATAACCAGGACATGTTAAGACTGAGGAACCTGAAACGACAACAGGAGCGTCTGCCATTCTTTGCTCCAAAGATCCGAGAGCACAGCAGTGGCACTGACGGAGAATATCAGGGTCACCAGAATACCAATCTGCACAACATAATACAACAGACTCAGACAGGTCCTACGTCTCAATACTAGAGATTTAACATTAAGACTGCGTTAAGATTTTAACACATGTCAAGGGGAAGTGTTTACTTTGTGGCTCCAGTGCAGATAAAGTCTCTGTCCTTCAGAGAGTAGACACACCGCTAAGACCTGCCAGTGTGTAAAGTTCATTAAATTAAACACACAGGAAAACACACACACACACACACACAGAAGATTTAATATTTACTTCAGTTCTATAGTCTCACCAGCAGAAGGGCGATGTAGGTGAAAAGTGAGGCAGCCACCACCAACAGCACCACTGACCAGGGAAACCAGAAGCCCATGTTCCCAAAGTTAAACCTGAGGGCAGAGGAAATCATTAAAAAATTATGAAGACCAGACTGGGAAAAATGTGATCACAAGAGCAAATTTAAAAAAGTTTAAACTGAAAATAGTCAGTGAGCAGAGTCTACCCTACATGTTATCCTATGGGAAATTGGGTTTTGGTTCTGGTTCCGAACAAAGCTTCATAACTCCCAATCCCTTTGACCAATCTTCTCCACGTTTCTTTGCAGCACCCAGGAGACCCGAATTGAAGTTCTGATATATAAGGTTTGTGGGGAGAATTAAAATCTGAGGTCTGATTTACTCTAGAATCTTATTCATTTTCAGTGAACAGGTTCAAGACTGTGGGTTCATTATTTTTTTTATTAACATGATTTTTCCTGCATGAAAGACATTTTGGAGCCGTTTGATGTTTCGTTTCCGATCGGACCAAAAATGAGCAAGCTGTTGTTGCAGGAAAATTGCTTCTATTCATTTTCTGTTAAAAAAAATTCTTGGAAAGGGAACTTTTAGAAAAACGTTCGGTCCGATCATTAGAAAAGTGATAGAATACCATTCCTGGTGGAGAGAAGAGAACGTACAACCAACATTAACTGGCTTTTTTTGGCAGTTTTAAATCTTTCTCACTCAGATTAAAACTGGATGGGTTTATTTCACCGCCTCTCGGTGCCACTAATCCCTGAAAGTAAGTATTAAATACAGTACCAACTACTGGGTAAACACAAACATTTTTTGGTTGGCCAAATAATTTTAAAAGAAGGTATTTTAGGCTCTATACGTGTGTGAGTGTATATGCACCAATAGTATGGCACTGCACGGGCACGACCAGATTGGTGGCAAAAAAAAAAAAGTCATGGTCCTAAAGGGACCAAACAACTGTCCTGATATACATTTTTTTATACCGGCCCTGAGCCGTCAGGCCATAACTTTTGTCGAACCCTGTGTCAGCTAAAGCTTTTACTGCCTACTATAAGCTATTTCTTTTTACGCTTTCACAGTGTAGGCAGGAAACTAAGCCCTGTTTCTTTACTTGCATTTTTCTGAGCTCGACAAACAAGAGCACTTTAAGTCAGGAAGCAGGAAATACTCAGTGTGTTTGGAATGGAACATAATCGCACTGATGATATTTGTGATACTCTCAGAGAACACAAGATGTGCTGGTATAACGAAGGAGACAACAACGGGGTGCTGGGATGCAACCTGATGCAGAGCAAAACCGAGTCTTCCCAAAGTGTTTCAGTCCTGCTTTACTACAGCAGTTTGCCGATTAACGGTAACGGTTAAGAATAAAACACATTTAATTCATTACACACAGTAGTTTTTAATGCTGTGGACCTTCGTTATACAAGAGACTGTAGCTTCTGTTATAACTGACGTTATAGCAGTTCTAAGTTCCAGTTATTACCCTCACCAGGCGTTTTTTTTGTTGTTTTTTTTATCACTGAAGTTTTGACACTGGAGACTCCTTACCAGTCAAAGTCATCGTAGTCATTCTGAGCCTCGCTCCAGAAATACAGGAACACCAGCGTCAGGAAAAACGTGATGATGAGGAGGACAAAACTAGCACACTCCAACTAAAGAAAAAACAATCAGGGAATAACACACAGACAAACAGCTTTCACTAAAGACAGCACAATCCTTTAATGTATAGCAATGAGACAGGAGATTTTCAGACAGGAGAAGTGTCCTTCTGGGACTCTACAGTGGAGTAATTTATAGTGTGACTCATCCAGAATGAGTGCTGGCTGTAACAATCCTGCAATCTCTGTCTCTATCTCACTCCTTCTTTCCTCGCGTCACCTCTCATCATGTACAAGACTCAAGATGTAATACTGTATGTCATTTAGAAGACTGCTTTCGGCCTGAAGTGGAACAGAACTGTTTGCTTTGGTAGAGAAGCTTTGATAAAATGCAGACTGCGTCAGCGGAGAGCGGTGATCGATGTGGTGCTCATGCAATCAGCAGATAGAAGGAAAGAGTCTAAAGCATCTGGTTCTACTAAAGCTACAGTAGACTGTGTGTATGAGTGTGTGTTGCAATTTAACACAGCTATGTAAACCTGACATAAGTCTGTTTATTTTATCAAATATTTTCACTACGTTAGTGTCTGGGGTTAAGACAGGATGTTCGCCGTGATGTCTCCTGATTATACTTCTAGTCCGTTTTTATGCAAGGAGAGAGATAGCAGGGGAAAGAAGTCCTCACCCTGCTACAGCAGCACTCGCCAGGTTGGGCTCTGGCCCGCTGATAGCGCCTCCACTGGCAGCCATAGAGTCCAGCCAGGCAGGAGACAAAGGGCTGGTGCTCGTAGCGCTGAAGCAGCTGCCTGCGGATGACCTTTAACCTCCCCAGTTTCAGTGTGGACAGGCTGATGGGAGAACGGCCCATGGGTCACCATGGAGCACACGTGACTTACAGTACAGACTCACTCAGTCGCACCACACGCCGCAGTGGTTAAGGCGATCTACGCGGCCAGCGGACCAGTGGTCAGTCCATCATGCAGAAGACCTAAGAGAAAGAGAAAGAAACAGTGAGATCTGCAGTTAGAGAGGTAGATATAGTGGGTTAGAGAACATTGAGGTCCAGAGCTGTGATAAAAGTCAGTGATGCGACAGAAAGAATCAGATAGTGAGACGAGAGAAAGAAACAGGGAACTGGTGAGAGTTAAGTACATAGATACATGAAGGTAGTTCAACTCATAGCGGAACTAAGTACTTCATTCATTTCTTCGAGCAGTGTACAGTATATCATCACCCTTCATCACCAACTGAAAAAGATCAGCTTTGGATCCACTATTCATTTAGATGAGAAAAATATATATCAAATCGCAAAATATCAACCATGTATAATCGAATCTCTGGCGAAATGACCATAAACTCATGACTCATAAGCACCAACAGAGAGAGAGAGCTGCTTAATTATCGCTCTCTGATCATCCGCATCATCTCACAAACAAACAGAGCTTATCGTTGGCAGGTACTTGGTAGTTCAGCACTAAAGTAGAAATTACACAATAAATCTATAATTCATATTCATGTCATCTTTATGAGATGGTAAACGATTCCCATGTGGTTTCCTACTGCAGATACAATAGCATCTGAAAGGTATTAAATATTACTATGCAAGACGCAATAACTTTACAGTTGCATTTGCTTGTGCAGCTGGAATCAGTACTGAGGTTGATATTTGACAGAATGGATGTCAAATTTGGTACATTTATACCTCAAAAAAAAAAAAAAAAAAAAACCCTGCCAGTAATGACACTTGAATCTCAACAAGCTGGAGCATTAGAACATTAGAGCTCTGAATCATAGATTGATTTCAGGTAAAATCTGATTTGATCTATGAGCATTGTGATTCAATTCGATTCCGGCACATGCTAACTAACACTAAGGACAATAAAAATCCTTTATTCAAAAATATGTTTTAAGGAACTTTTCTGCTGATACAAAATTCAAATCTACGGACAGTTTGAGAGCACCAATCAACCTAACCTACATGTCTTTGGACTGTGGGAGGAAACCCACCAAGCACAGGGAGAACATGCAAACACCATGCACACAAAGACGGGAATCGAGCCTGGCCGGGAATTAAACCCGGACCCTAGAGGTGCAAGGCGAGAGTGCTAACCACTACACCACCGTGCCGCCGCTGCACAATCAATCACACAAAAATCTAAATTTCAATATGGACCTGTGTCATTTTTTATTTTTTTTTTCAAATGGCTATTCAAAAGAATTTTTTTATGCGTTTCAGGTGATAAATAAATATTATATAAATAAATAACATCCTCTTAATAAGATCGTTTGTGCCATTATTTGGTGTATCCCTAGATAAATATGTTTAAATATAAACTGATGCATTTAATAATTACATGTCGCAGTTTAAATCACAATTACGAAATGTGTCAAAATAGTCGCAATGTGATTTTTCATTCAAACCATGCAGCCCTACAGTATCTCTCTATTACCTAATGGAACATTACGTCAGGTAAAAGTGAAGTCAAGCGTCTTTGCTTCTGGCCATCTGCAGAGCAAACAATCTCAATCCTTGTTGAGGTCCAGAGGTCAGACAAATCCCCTAAACAGCTAATATGACTGAGCGACAGGTAAAGCCATCAACTGTGAAAGCAAAAACACACTCTGGGCCTTGTCCTGTATAAAGCAGCACTGAAACACAAGAAGGCACTTGGGCTTTAGATAAAACATGTTCTAATATTCAGCACAATAATTGTAGTATTATGTATGTACAGTCCATGTATTTACTGTATCATGACAGTATTATTAACTGTAATAAAGGGTAAATATCATTTAGAAGCTTAAAAAAATGTAAAGAGTATTTTTTTTTCTGCTCTTGCACGCTATAATGTCAACACCAACAAGGACACTAGCAGGAAGTGTTCTCTCTTATTCTGTAATAAAAGCCATCATAGAGAGATCAAAGGTCATTTCGGCAGCATGCACTGACCTTACACACCTGATACACGCCTGATCATGACAATGTTATAATGCAGAACAGTGCATTAGAGAACCAGCTATAATAAACACCTAAAATATTCATTCACTTTCCCATATTTCATGTACAGCTGGATTAGCTATTTTGTATGTAACAATACAAAGATGGGAGTACAGGAAAGGCTCCTAATTCAAATAAATCTATCGAATGATAGATAATTTAATATTAATGTGTATGGATTGATGGGACATGCACAGAGATACTGCACAGCTTCAGACAAAGCAAGTCGTTCATACATTAAGTAACAAAAACTTAGGAGAATTTCTCTACTAAACCTTTTTAAGATTTAATCTGTTGTGTTTGTGACAAACAAAGACAATAAGTGGGTTCCGGGTACACAGGAACAAACACAATCAATCCCTGTAAAGTGGTCACTGTAGTTTGATTATTTTCATGACCAATATATTTCTATTCCTCAACACACACGCAAAGCATAAGGACCAGCCAAATGTCCCCATAAGTTCAAAACCCACAGATATCTGTATAATACACTCAGTCTACAGCTCAAAATACCCCTATATAAGTGGGGACACTGGGTCCTTACAAAGTAGTAATAAACTGTAACTACACACACTGTAACTGCACACACAGACACACACACACACACAGAGACACACAAGCACGGGGTCCAGCCAAATGCATCCATAAGATCAACACTCACAAATACCCCTATATAAGTGGGGACACTGGGTCCTTACAAAGTAGTAATAAACTGTAACTACACACACTGTAACTGCACACACAGACACACACACACAGAGACACACAAGCACGGGGTCCAGCCAAATGCATCCATAAGATCAACACTCACAAATACCCCTATATAAGTGGGGACACTGGGCCCTTACAAAGTAGTAATAACCTACAACTACACACACTGTAACTGCACACACTGTAATTGCATGCACACACACACACACAAGCATGGGCACCAGACAAATTCCCCCATAATGTCAAAACTAACAAATACCCCTATAATAGTGGGGATACTGGGTCACACACTACACACACTATAACTGCACACACAACACATGCAATCTCAAGCCCAGGCAATATGTAATAACCCACAACTACACACACTGCAATGGCGCGCGCACACACACAGGCACACAGACACAAATACACACACACATCCCTCACAAAGTCATAATAGTCTACAACTACACACTCTGTAACTGAACTCTCACACACGCACAACTAAACACATACACACACACAAACAAACACAAGCTCGAGGACCAGTTAAAATGCCCACATAAGGTCAAAACTCACAAATACCCTAATAATAGTGTTAATAACTACAGTACACACACACACTGTACTGTAACTGCGCGCGCACACAACCATACACAGCACTGCAACAGATTAGCATTGCCAGAATCATGGTGCACGTGAGCCCTTCAGACTCTTTCAGTTCATCAACCATCATTACATCATTTAAAAAGTTTCTTTAAAAATGTCTAACGATTTATACAGACAGAGAATATAAACTACTTAGCTACTTTAGTGAACTATAATCTACTGCCAACAACATCTACGACAGATTGGACCTACAGTAAACCAAGCCCATCAGCACACACACACACACACAGAAACTCGATTAGAGCCGATATGGTTCCACTTATAAAATCTACCTCGCGCGTGCCGCTTGTCCTGGATGCTCAGAAAGCCGGAAATAACCGGCAGGTCAGCAATGAGGCTCCCCTTCGAGCGCGAGAGCGGTTCTGCTGCTCGCCTGTGGTGCGTAACGGGTACAGAGCTCCGCGCATGCGCTGTCCGCTGCATCTCGTTACCACAACACTGTCCGTCTCCACCTGTCTTCACTAATCACTAACAGTGGCGGTTGTACACTCAATTGCTCCTCGGGCGAGACGCCCTCCTGGTGCCCCAAGTCAACAACCCCCCCCCCCCCCTTAAAAAACCCAATGAAATAAACAAATGAAATATAGAAAAAATATAGAATAAATCACACTAAAGAAAATTTAATTGTTTATTGGAAAATGTCTTTTAAACTCTACACATATGTAAATTACTCTTTCTATTTACAGTATACTGTAAATATATTGTAAATATATTGGCTATAGCCAACATTAACATAAACAATAGAAATAAATAACTTTTAAATAAATAACAGTTTTGTTGCAAAGCATAATTTTGTGGTTAAATTTAGTTAGATCTCATGTTGTATACACTGCTAAAAAATAAAAAAATAAATAAATAGAACCCTGCCCAAAAATTATAGAAAATGTAATGGATTTAATGGCTATAATGGGAATTGTATTGGTTTTAATGGTAAGTATAACAAAGTCTGCTGGTATATGATGGATTCTATTGGTGGGTGGGATGGTAAATCCTATTGGAAAAGTGCCCGTACAATGAGGAATTTTGTAATAGTTTACTGGAAAAAGTTAATGGTTCATAATGGCATTTAATAGAAACCATTAGAATTTCTGTAATGGTTTGTATATTAGGCTTTTATTGTGTTATTTTTTTAGCAAGGTAAGCAAAGCAAGCATCATAAGCAAGAAGGCTAACAAACGTAAGAGTTAACGTTATACCACTAATTAACATAATGACATGAATACCTTCATCATACAAAGAGAACATTGTTGCATACCTTTATCTTTTGCCCGTTTCTCCTCATCTTCTTTTCTTTTTTTCCTAAATTGCTTTTAGGGAAAAAAACAGCTTTGGCCTTTTCCTCTCCATGGCTGTGTTTACTTTGTATGCTATGGTAATGGAGTTCCTGCACAAACAGAAACTCTATCAACTCTATAGCAGTACATCCCCACCCAACCTTAGATCGATTTCTCTAAAGAACCAGTTGTTGAAATTCACTTACACAACCTCAGCACTGTTTTTTATCGATGGAAATAATTAATACAAGTAAAAAAAAATATTGAGTTTAGCTCTTCTAATTAATATCTATTGGTGCAGGTGTTTGTTTACATTGAGTAAGTAGCTCATTAGTAGTTTGTTTTATAGTAGATTATTACTATACTTGATTATCACTTTTACTTAGCATTTCGATTTCCCTTCTGGTGCAGGTTAAACTTTAGGCAGATATCTACTATAAGTACTGCAAACGTTTCAGGAAATTCTTTCCAGGTAGTTTTGTGTAATACTGTGACAAAATCTAGCTGGACAGACATACATACTAAGGTGGCTGTTTGCTTTTTTGCAAAAAGAGCGGTTTGAAGTTACCCAACAGCATGTTATTTAGCCAAAGAATTTGTTTACAAAAGATTTGCATTTTGTTTCATTTGAGTTATTAAAGCTCTTTAAATACTGCATGATCATCGGTTATTTTGATGTGCTGTGATGTGATGTGATTTCATTATATATTTTATATAAGTTATATTTTAAGTTTATTGGAAATATTGCCAGCAGTTCACAAAAAATGAAACGAAACTGTTCATCTCACCAATACATGCACCTGTAAGAAAGAAAAAAAACCATAAGAAACTAATTATTTTGCAGTGGTCTGTATCATCATCACCTTTTACATCATATTATGGGGTAATAATGTACAGTATGCTGTAACACTGGAGCAGCCTGAGGAGCAACAGAGAATTGACCATGCATTGGAATAAAATGTAATTTCCTCAGGACAATGGGCATATTGTCAATGCACATAAAATATACTTAATAAGGTGCAAATATGTAACAGAGTGTAATAAGTGCAAACAGTACCACAAAAACACAGGACACCACAGACACAGGATAGGGGATGTCTTTACAGTGTATCGATAGATGTGAACTGTTAGCTTAGCTTTGTTGAGTATGGATGTTGATTAATCTGTCTACCTCAGAGACGTTTAGTGGTGGTGGTAGCACAGATGCTCCAGTAGCAGGCACCCTGACCCAGTTACAATCATTGGTCATTTTATCAGGCGCCACATACAGTAAATGCACTTCCCAAATATACAGTAAGTGACACTGACACAGTAGTGTGTGCAGCATAGGTATAGGTGTATCAGGCACAAGCTGCATTTCTGGTCAACTGGGTGGTTTTGTGATATCTTTCTTTCATAACGGATGCTGTAATGTCCTAAAAATGTCATGACATTATATTTATATATTGTGCCTTAAAATGGATGAGCTACAGTCAGTCTAATACACTGGCCAGTGTATTACTGTCGAGTTATCTGGGAATTATATATTATATTTGCACATCAGCTAGTGCTTCAAACTCGAAAAAAAAGCCATAGCCAACTACAAGGGACATGAGGACCAACTCTGGAATCACTTTTAATTCTTTTGTCTGACAGCTTTGCAGGCTACACAACAACTGTTTAAAGTAGATTCTAACTAACTAAGTGTACGTACAAATTATTAAAAAGCAGGTGACCACTGTGTGTCTTATGTGCACTTGTTTTCTGTTTTTGCAGCACTTCTAGCTTTGACAGCTCGTTTAACTCTTCTACAATTCAAGTGAATTCTGTAACCCACTTTGGATAAAAGCATCGATTAGATCAATAAACGTAAATGTTTAAAACCTTTCGTCCCACGCAGGCCATTGAAAGACTTACTCCCTTAAACATAAGTCTTTTTCATGTTCTGCTGTCTGACAACGCACTTTCCCACATCTCTCTGAAAACTGTCTAGTGCTAAAAGGAGCTTCACTGATGTTCCACAGCATTCTAAAACATCATCATTAATAAAGTATATAAACAAAACGTGTACTGTATGGGCAAGCCAAATGTCCCCACAAGGACAGAAATCCCTTTAGTAGTGGGGACACTCGGTCCTCACAAAGTTATAATTACACACACACACACACACACACACACACACACACACACACACACACACACACACGTACAGAAACCAGGCAAATGTCCCCATTAGGTCAAAACTTACAGATAGTCTTATATTAATAATAATAATAATAATAATAATAATATTAATGATAATAAGTTTATTTTATATAGCACCTTTCAAGAGACTCAGTACAGTAATAACCTACATCTACACACTCTGAAACTGTACAGATACAGAATGGGGACCAGACAAATATACTCAAAAGGTTAAAATTCAAAAGGTTAAATCTCTGGAGTAGTGGGAGCACTTAATCCTCCCAAAGTCATAATAACCTACAACTACGTGTTCCCGTACTGCACACACGCACATACGCACACACACGCACACACACATGCACACACACACGAACACACACACACACACACACACACACGCACACACACACGCACACACACACACAAAATCACACAGACCAGACAAATGTCTACATGAGGATGTCCACATGTTCCCATATCCCTGTAATACACTAATAATCTACTGTACATCTACAACCTCTGTAACTATATATACAGTTATACAGTTATACAGTATATATATATATACACGCACAAACACAGTGAGGGCCAGATATATGTACTAAAAATGGACATGAGTGTGGACACTTAGTCCTCACAAAGTTATAATAACCTGCTACACACACATAATTGCTACTGGAAAGTAATTAATAATCAAAAGTCAGAGAGCATCAACATAACTCATATTTTCAGTTGTACTTTGTAGCCATTTGTCAACAACAAATTACACGACATACTATGAAAGCTGCACACACAGTATTCTTTAGTATCCACATTATAGTCACTACCCAAGAGGCTGCCTATGTAGGCCACATTTCCCTCTTTCTCTCATTGTTTGTTGTTTGTGCCAAATTTAGGTATTAAAATTTAGGTATGCTTCCCAAATAAGGAAATAACAGTAAATAATAGGAACAAATATAATAGTCAAATCTAAGCTCCGGTACTCCTGATCATAATAATGTCAGAAAGCTAAAAGTCAGAAAGTCTAATTAAACTAACAAAGAGAATAATACTGTATAAAGCAAAGTTTTAAAAAATTAAAGTTTTTTATAGTAATTTTATATATAATTAGTTCTTCTTCTGTATTTGATTAAAAAACAAACACACCAAGAACACAATTAAAATGCAAAGTGATGCAAAAATCTAATTATTATTAATCAGCCACCTTCATTACAATGCATTGGCACTCTGGGGACACAGTTGTTCAGCCACACAGAACATTACATAGTGTCCTTTTATTTACTGAATTATTCATTTATTTATTCCAAAGGGACCTACAAGAATTCAGAATGCAAACAAGCACAACGCTGAGGTGAGGACAGTCAGTGGGATTAGATCTCACAACCATCTGGTCACTGGAACAGCATCCTGCGAAGTGTTATTTATGGACAGATTGTACAGACTCAAAACTACTGCTACTTTATAGTTCTGTCTCTTTCTCTCACTCACTCACTCACACACTCACACACACACACGTCCGTTTGTCTCACCTTGCGAGGACCTACCATTGACATAATTCTTAACGCAGCTATAATGCTACACCTAAACCTATCCCTAACCTTGGTAACAAAAAGTAAAGACTCTGGCACTTGTGCTTGTTATATATAGGAAAAGAAATCATTTTAAATAAATAAACTAAGAAAAAAAAAGAGAAATGCTTTCTTTCTTTCGGGGACCCAACAAATGTCCCACAAGGTCAAAAATGTTAGATATTCCTATGGGAACACCCTGTCCCCATTACAACATATATATATGCACTTATAGCACTTGCAGTACTTTCAATGTACATTCAGTACTCATAACAGTGTCTGAAGGTGAACGTTGTACATTATTATGATTACGCAAGCTTTTAATTAAAAGCATTAAAATGCAAGCACAGCTATAAGAAATTAAAAAAGGAGAAGAACAAGAGGATTGTGTGTGTGTGTGTGCGTGTGTTAAAAAATAAAAATCACACATAAATATCCCATCTGTGCACATCACGCTGAACATTGCCTCAATACTTTTCCCCTACAGATCATACTGGTGCAGCTGTTTCTATCCCTGCTGCAACCTTAAACAGTAATTACATGGAAAAAAAAAAACAGCCTCTCTCTCCCTGTCTCTCTCTCTATGATTTAAAACATCTGCCTTGTCACATTTCCTCCAATGCACTTGGATTCCTAATGTTAGAAGACATGCACACATCATGCATTGTTTTATACACTGAGATGAAGAATATGAGGTCCTTAGTCAGTGAATAAAATAACTTGGCATTTGAGAAAGACTCACGGTCCTGATGAGAAGCTCCTTCCCTCAGTGGCTTGAAGGTGTTTGCATAGCTGGCACTGGCAGCTCGTTTTGCGCAGGAGATCCTAATTCACACACAGACGCCAGAGATGTGTGTGTGTGTGAAAGAGAGAGAGAGAGAGAGAGAGAGAGAGAGAGTGGGGGGGTGTTCTAAAAGAACGTCACGAGGTGCACATCACAGCGTTTCCTCTATCAAGGACCCACGCAGTGCTCTGTTTTCTGTCATTTTACCTGGATACATTTGCATAAGACCACATTTAGCCTATACATGATTGCAGGGGGCACACACACACACACACACACACACACACACACACACACAGTCACCAGCCCACCTACTGCATCACATTTCTGATTACAAAAAAGCCAGCTTTTTAGCTTTTAATTCACGTAAATTGTAATTACACAAAAACGTGCAAAAGTTCTGTAATTTTTATACAAATTTAGCCATAGATGACAGTTTTTATTGACTTCTTTATATATTTCCAAACACGCAATACTCACAATAGAGCTTTAATCTTTAGAGGGTCGCAGGGGGGCTGGAGCTTATTCCAGGTGTTTAGAGCATGAGGCGGAGTACACCCTGGATGAGGGGTCAATACATCTCAGCTCTCACACACACACACGCTCATTCACACATTCTGAGCAATTTGGGAACGCCAATTAGTCTAATCTGCATATCTTTAGACTGTGGGAGGAAACCGGAGGACCCAGAGAAAACCCACCAAGCACGGGGAGAACATGCAAACTCCATGCACACAGACCCCGAGGTGGGAGTCAAACCCAGACCCTGGAGGTGCAAGGCTGCGGTGCTAACCACTACACCACCATGCCTCTTCTCCGAACACAAAATACTGTAAAATGTTACAAAAAATGGTTGCATGGCAGCAAAGGGTTTTAACACCAAATATCAACTTGGCTCCGTTTTTAATGTCCAAAATTTTATCTCTCAAATTAATCTCATACAGGGATATACAGAACAAGCAATGAGATATTGGGAAAGTTGTAGATTTTCCATCAGGGTTTCTTTGCCATATAAATATAACATGATTACACATTGACTGACTATACCTCCTATGTTGATTGAAGACTTTTAGAGTTCATTAGAGTGCAGCTGGATCTATATAAACACTGTACAGTTTTACTGTCGCCGTCGCCCTTGGCTTGCTCATCAGGCACAATCTTATTTGGATTCATACACATTCACATTTCATACAAATTGATTCCATATTGATTGTGTTAAGCTGCTTTGCGACAATGACAATTGTTAAAAGCACTATACAAATAAAAGTTTTTTTTTTATTATTGAATTCAACACTGGAAATGTAGCTGTGTAGCCCTACTAATAAACTATGAATGATGTTCAAGTCAAATTGGGACTTTTGCTTGTGCAGAATAACAAAACACAGTTATGAGAATGAAATAAATTTTTATTTCCATATAGATTCTATATAATGTTTCCTAGTGTTTCACTAGTGCTTGGACACTCTAAACAAAGAAAGTTTTTTTTATATGCCGGAGTCATGATCAGACTGTCTGCTTCACGTCTGAAACGCTGTCTTACCAGGAGCTCCTGTAAAGGCCCAAAACATGTGGAAATACATGGAGAGCAGTCAGGACTACTGTATATGGTGGGATGTGGTAATAACTAACTCCTATTAGAGTTTCTAAAGGGTGCACAATATGTTCAGAAAGGATTTTTAACTTGTTACACTACCAGGTCTAAAACCCTCAAACACTTGACTATTTACATTTGAAAAATTTTATAACAGCATGAAGAAAAATATCAATCCCTTTTTTTTCAAGAATTTGAAAAAGATTTTCTTTGTATCTTTTCTGGTAAAATTATTCCTGCCTTTATGAATTTAAGAAATAAAATCAACATGAAAATTCATCAAAAGCATATCCTTATATTGTACATTGAACATACAGTAACAGACGTACTTAAAACATCTGTTACAGAAGTACTTGTTAAGACTACATAACAAGATGCATATTCAAGGAACCAATCGATAATTTATAGAAATAAAAACGTAGGATTTTGAAAAAATCAGCAGTGTTTTCCATATGTTTAACAGCTGTTCTCTAAAATTTACCTAAGGTTTATATAATTCCCTATACTGTATACCTGAATTTACCCATATAATGATTCGACCATCATTCGATCCCAAACTTGGGCTACTGTGTGTGTGTTTGGAGTTTTGCATGTCCTTCCTACGCTTGTGTAGATTCTTTCTCATCTAAATCAAAATTATTTTAATTTTTAATATATTGATGTCACTAGTTAAAACACTAATGAACAGTGGCGGCAGGTCATTAAAAATTAAAGTTAGGCAGAGAAGAATGCTAATTTAACATGTAATTATTTAACATAATTATTTATTTTAATAACAAAATAGTAATTTATTCACAATATTCTGCTGTATTTCTTAATATAATTTATTTACAATTTTATTAAAAACCTAAAATGTGTCAAACGAGTGTCTATGTAGGGACGTAGATTTTTGAAAAACATGTGATTTGAGGCTGAGCTCTAATTGGATTTTTTCAAATCATCCTTGGGGTGTAGCATTTTGTTCTTAGCGAATTGATATTGTTTTTAAATATTTGTGCTCATATGATTGGTCCATTCTCAACGAGTCTTATTAACAGTCAGCAGATGGTTACTTAATGTATTAAATAGTGATTGACGTGGAAGCCAGCTAAATACAGTATGAGAGAAAATTCTGTAATTGTCTTGCGAAAATACCCCTTCGCAAGGCAATCGGACGAAGAAAAAAAAAGTTAAAGAGCTTGGACCAGATTGACCTGATCTTCTAATTAAGCAGCGGTCAAGTGATCGCGACCAAGCGTACACTCTGTGCTTTTCCAGCACTTCTTATGGCTATTTACAGGCGATTATTAAAAGTTTAAGTTTAATTTTGTTTGCATATACAGTATACTGTTTACTTTAGGTGATGTGACTTACAGTGTGTAATCTGTGAAGTTTTTGTTGTACAGTATGGACATCCACGGCTGGTCCTTCCACCAAATGCAAACACTGGTGGAAACCCTTCCCAGAAGAGTGGAGGTTATTATAACAGAAATGACAGACTAAACAGCATGTGCAAAAAGCATTAGTCATGTGTCCACAAACTTTTGGCCATATAGTATTAGTACTGTAAGCATTATAGTATTATATGGTATAATATTATAGGCATTAGTCACATGTCCACAAACTTTTGGCCATATAGTATTGATAAGCATTATAGCATACAGTATAGTATTATAAGCATTACTCTTGTGTCCACAGACTAATACTACTAATATAGTATTATTATGCATTACAGTATTATAAATTATATAATTATAAGCATTAGGCATATGTCCACAAACTTTTGGCTATATAGGGTTAGTAAGCATTACAGTATTATATAGTATAGTATTATAAGCATTAGTCATGTGTCCACAAACTTTTGGCCATATAGTGTTAGAAAGCATTACAGTATTGTATAGTACTGTATAGTATTAAGCATAAGTCACATGTCCACAACCTTTTGGCCATATAGCGTTAGTAAGCATTATAGTATTATATAGCAAGTATTCTAAACATTAGTCATGTGTCTTAATTTCATAAACTGGAATATCACATATCACATTTTCTCACATAGAGATCTCATCTTGTGCAGTGCACCAGACACCTTTGGGTGATTACTTTGACCTTATCAAATGAACATATATCTTTGTAGCAGCTGATTCACACAAACATAAGCTTAAAGCTAACAGCACTTGTTATTAATACATAATTGCTGACTAATCATTTAAACTACTGTCACCAGATGCTGGATCTGGTTAGGAAGGAAAAAACAAGGAGGGTGTGATAAAGATATTAAAGGTCGGGGATGGAATGTGCTACAGTAGGAGATTGCAAATTCCTCTTGTCAGATCTTCCTGTAGTACAGGGTTATATGCGAAGAAAGCAAATGCTGAGAATTCTGGTTAAGTCGTCCATTGAACTGTAAAAAGCCTTTAGCAACTGTAAATTCAAATGGTTACAACTAAGTTTTGCCTAACTTTCCTTAAATTAGTCATCGATATGATTTACCATGGTATATACTCCAATCAGTCATAACATTATAACCCCCTGCTTAATATTAAGTAGGTCCCTGACAGTTCTGACACCTTTCCATAAGAACGGACATTAACGTTTTTCCAACAGTTTAGGCTCCAGTAGACCTTCTGCTGAATCTGATTACTTAGGCCACCCATGACCCTGTCACCGGTTCACTGATCACTGCAGACCAGCAACATCCCACAAGAGCTGCAATTTTGGAGTTGTTCTGTTGTGATAATCTGCAGGTTTTTGGATTGTGGGAGATAACCGGAGTACCCGGAAGAAACCCACCAGGCACGGGGAGAACATGCAAACTTCATGCACACAGAGACGGGAATCGAGCCTGGCTGGGAATCGAACCCGGACCCTGGAGGTGCATAGCGACAATGCTAACCACTACACCTCGTGACGCCCAATTCAATTCAATTCAATTCAATTCAATTCAATTCAATCCAATTCAATTCAATTTAATTTAATTCAATTCATATGGTGGTTTTAACGATGGTTATTGTTGCAAAGCAGCTTTACAGAATAATAAAAAAAAAATTTAAATGAGTTCTGTTCTGTTCATACCAACTTTGTACCAACTTTGCACCAACATGTAGATCTGAAATTGGACAACTGACACGTTTCCAGTAGCTCATTTTGAATCTTTACTTCTTGATCTGTGGAATTAGCTAAAAGGGAAGCAGAAGCTGTTGCCAGGACAAACAGCTTTTGCAATTATTTAGGCTAAAAATTAAAGAATGAAAAATGATGGGAAGATAATCATTATCCACAGCAGGGTTGTGGGAAGCTGTTTGGAGTTTAGAAAGATTATTTTCTCATAATGAGAAATTCCTAAGTGTGGCAGCACATTCCATCCCTGACCTTAAAAACCCCTCTTTTTCTCTTGTAATCTTGTAATTGTTGATTTTAATATCAACGATAAAACGATTCAAAGGGGTTCAAAAGTTTTACCATACAGTACCGTATTAATGCACTGCAAAAATGGTAAGTAAAGAAAGTTGTGTCCAGTGGTGATCCAAAATAGTAGTCCAACTACAGAGTTTTGAATTGGACAAAAGAGAAAAAAGCTGCCTGACACTTTCTGAAAAAAGTAATTCCCCCCTAAGCCTAATAACTGTTTGTGCCACTCAACCAATGGTGCCAACAACTGTAAGCAAGCGTTTGCGATAACTGTCAGTTAGTCGTTCATATTACTGTAGAGGAATTCTTAGCAGGACTGGAGGGTTCTCAAGCATTAACTGCCTGTTTAAGGTCATCCCACAGCATCTCAATCGGATTTGAGTCCAGACTTACTTGTACATATATAGGTGGACTTTCAGTACATAGAACCATGGTGTCATGGAACCATGGTGGACAACGGTGAAGAAGGCAGTAGCGAGAAATTGTCTTCTGTACATGATGTTCAGGAAGCAATCAAGCAGGCATGCATTGGGCGAGTGACACCATAGTATGGCAGACACCCAGCTCCAGTAGATCCTGCAGGCTTTGATTAATGACTTCATACTATATATTGACTGTTTTATAGCAATTTCATTGCATAAAATACATTATTCCTATTAGTTTGATTGTTATTATTTAAAAAAATGAAAATTACATGAACACTTTAAATTTTTTTTTTTTCTATACACGCAAAATGATCTAGTATCTCTAATTATAAGATAATAAACAATAAAACAAACTCATTTTTAAATGTGTCTAGATTTTTTTTTTTTTTTGCCTAAGTTTAAAATTTGCTTTTAATTTTAAACACTTTTTTATTTTCATTAAGCAATTTGGCAACAAAAATGTACTGTTAGTAATAATGACTAGAAATGGATATAAGGACTAAAGTTTCCATGCAAGGCACCATTTTATTCAGAGATGTCTCAGTTCTCAGTTGGTGCTTCACACTTGTGTGAACGCAGTGTTCTGTGTTATGTGCTTGCAATGTTTTCTGATAAAACCAACCACAGTCTTGCAACAGATTCCTGATCCAAGCAATTTAAGGCATACTTACTGTAAATGGCATAAATATAAGGCTAAAAATTTTAAATATATTTGATAAGCATTTAAAATATTTTTCCTTGCTGTCAATTTTATAGTGTAAAGTGATGCTCATGATAAAACCAATTATAAACATAAAAAGAAGAAACGATGCAGCAACTTTCTCTTTAATTTTCCTTTAATTTTCCTTTACGGAAAAATTAAGGAAACGGCAGATGCACCAAACGTTCCTAACCATCCCAATCTCCTCTTACCCAGGTGAGGTGAATGATGAATCCTACTTGATCTTATATCCGATGGCCGTGTCCACGCTAAAGGAGGAAGATGTTGTGCCATGTGTACGTCAGGCAGAAGAATTGGAGATGCCGCCAAAGAAAAATTGGATGTGGAAGAACTACTTCAGTAGTGAAATCAAAATAAACTAAATAAATAAATGATCTTCCAGAGCGGGAGCGCTGGCATTACTGGTAAAGCAAAAACACAGCACCTATGATGCTGTGAATGTCAGCCGAAGGATGCACAGGTTTTTTTTGGATGGCACATGGAGTGAGGGCATAACCTCTGTCAAATGTGTTAAAATGTTTTTAAAAAATTTAAATAAATAAATGTATTTATTTTTAACAACAGTTAAACTATGGCGGCACAGTGGTGTAGTGATTAGCACTGACGCCTTGCACCTCCAGGGCTAAGGTTCGATTCCCGTCTCTGTGTGCATGGAATTTGCATGTTCTCCCCGTCATGGGTGGGTTTCCTCTCGGTACTCCAGTTTCCTCCCACAGTCCGAAGACATGCAGATTAGGCTAATTGGTATTCCCAAATTGCCCGTATTGTGTAAATGAGTGTGTGTGTATGAGTGTGTGCCCTGCGATGGATTGGCACCTTGTCCAGGGTGTACCCCACTAAAAAACGTGAACCCTGTGTAAGCCCTGGGGTCCAGGTTCGATTCCCGTCTCTGTGTGCATGGAGTTGGCATGCTCTGCCCGTGCTTGGTTGGTTTTCTTCCGGACACTCCAGTTTCTTCCAGCAGACCAAAGACATGCAGATTAGGCTTCTCACCTGTTGGCATGAGACAGGGCTGATGGTAATAAACAAGGTTTGAAGGTGGTCAGCAAAGAAGCCACTTCTCTTCAGGAGAAACATTACATTTACATTTACATTTACATTTAGGCATTTGGCAGACGCTCTTATCCAGAGCGACTTACAAAAAGTGCTTTAATGTTTACAACATTGCATACATACTTACACTGGGTTAACTAGGTTTATAACTAAGTACTATTAGTCCAACACATCTGAAGAGTTTTTTTTTTTTTTTTTTCCCCGGGGGGGTTAGTCCAAGTACTGGAGAAACAGATGAGTCTTGAGTCGTCGTTTAAAGATAGTCAAAGTCTCTGATGTACGGACATCTAGAGGAACATTAGAAACAGTCTGATATTCTGTTAAAGGTACAGGGACTGTAGTAAAGTCATTTTCTCTGATGAATCTTCTTTCCAATTGTTTGAGGCAACCGAGAAAAAAAAGGTTGACTGGAGAACAAAAGCTAAGCACTACCCCCAGGCCTGTGTCATGCCAACAGTAGAGCATCCTGGGACCATTCATGTGTGGTTGTGCTTATCAGGCAAGGGAGTGGGCTCACTCACAATTTTGCCTAAGAACACAGCCATGAATGAAGAATGGTACAAAATTGTGACACAGTGCTGTGAAATTGGTTGACCCTGGATTTTTTTTTTTTTTGCCTATTTGTCACACTTAAATAAATGTGATTAAACTAATATTAATATTACACAAAATACAAAATGAAGTTTTTAAATGATTATTTTAGTTATTAAGGGAAAAATATGTCCAAATCACAAATATTTTTCTACAGCACTACTGTATGTGTGTATATGCAGGGACTTGCACAGACATTTTGATGGGCAGGGGCTCGAGTGGAAAAAAGGGCACTTCTGATATTTACGACCTCCCAACCACAAAGCTGCCACTGTTGGACCTTAACCCTCAACTGCTCAGATATATAATGAGATAAAAATGTAAGTCGTTCTGAATAAGGGCATCTGCCAAATACCTAGATGTAGTTGTGCACATATATATATATATATATATATATATATATATATATATATATATATGCACAACTATATATCATATATTTTTTTTAATTAAATATTAACACATTTTTTTAAGAGATGTCTGAAAAATAATCACTTCACATAGAGACCATGGTCTTTTTTAGCATTCACTAATTTTATCACAAGAACAGGAAACAACAAAGGAAACTAAACTAAACCACAGTGTGTGCTACACTGCTTTGCACGTCTGAGGGGGAGAGAAAGGCATCGGCACTCAACAGTCTCAACATTTCATGACCCGACCTGATATTTAGCTTTTTTAGTTGTTTGACTAACCGCACAATATGAGTATATTATTGTGCGCCTGTGATAAATATTCCCTACCCACAACACAATACCAATCAGAAATATCCGCCAGCAAAATCTGTGAAGATCAGTGTGAGTTCAGCTCTCACCTTGGAGTAAGTCCTTGAGAATGAAGCCTTCAGGGTCGTCTCAAACCTCCCAGAAAGCACTCACTGCACTACAGCACTTTGGGGCACTAGCCTCACAATGAGAGGTAGTCCTTTTATTGTGTATAAAATTAAAAGATATGAGCACAAGGACCTGTGTGCCAAAATCAGGAACAAACCCTAAGAACAACATCTAATTGCATCAGAACATCCTTATATACCCTGGTACACACTTGCCTTCCAGGACAAGATCACTTTATACCTTTTATAGTCAGCTCAGTAAGCAGAGATGAAATGCTTTTGACTATTTATTTTCGAAGTAGATTGACATGTTCTTCAGTGGTGTGTGTAACCACAGTCCTGACCCCTTACAGCACATTTGAGTTGTTGACTTTATCATCAATGCCCTTTGCCACGGTTTCCATCTTGAACAGTTACTCCTCTTTCCACAGCTGCCGCAGGGGTTGAGAGCTGAAGTGGAGGCCTTGCGAAACACTTTTAAAACTCCCCTTCTCCTGCCTAGCCTGCAACCCTACTTGCAACTCTATCAGTAGCATTTTCAGCTTGGGACATTACATCACCTACAGTTATCTGGGACATACGACAACTCATTGGCATTAGCATAATCCATAACTATTTTATATATATATATATATATATATATATATATATATATATATATATATATATAATTTTTTTTTCATTCTATAAAAAAGTTCCCAGAAAAACATTTTCCCCAGAGTAAGACAAAGGGCAGGTGATCAAAACCCCTTTGATGTCTTTTTGTGCATGTGCCTCTGTGTATGTGTGTGTATATTTTATATACAGTGTATATATATATATATATATATATATATATATATAATTATATGTGAGTTCATTGGAATGGGTCAACAAGCTGCTTTTTAGACCCAAATGCTTTTATGAAATCAAGCAACAACAAAAAAAAAAGACACCTAAGGGTAACCCTGGGCAACACTGACATCAGTGCTGTCGTCACTGAGCTAAACAATGAGAGCAAAGGCTTCTGGATCAAAGAAACAGCAAACACCATAGTCTACCAAAGGACAGCGATTTAAAGAAACAGTTTGGCTAAAGTTTATTCCCATTTACTTTGGATTTAAACGTAGTCAAATGTTTAAGCAATGCTTCGTTTTTAAAACACGTGTTTCACTGAAGTTACAGAATAAACCAAGCTCATAAGCAAAGGAAAGTAACCCCAGCCTCATAATGGCTACTATTAGGGTTTTTTTTGTGTTTGTAGATGTCATTAATGTCATAATGTTAGAAACTAAATAAGCAAATCCGTCTGATCGAACACACAGCTCTCAGTGGTTTGAACTGGGTATGTAATGATTTATACATGCAGTTTGCAATACAATTAAACTGTAGGCTTAGTAGGCTGTATGCTACGGCACTAGAGAGCTATATTAGCTATGTAGCTACAGTACAATAACTGATCCCTCCCAGGGACTCCTTTAACAATGCAACATGTGGAAATAGCTTGGAGCGAGGTCAGGACGGAGGATAGCCAGCTGAGTTCCTGTAATATGCAAGTGGTGTTGGTGAATGGATGAATGTACAGTTACCATGGACAGATGTTTCAAGGATCAGGTGTTTCACCCTGAGTGTTCACGGGAACGGGCTCTGAGACAGCTCGGCCATTCAAGCATGTGTGACCGCCTTTAACATTTTTGCTTTGCACCATTCAAATGTTTTACATTTAAGACTAAGTAGCCTCATTACCATCCTGTGATTAAAGTCTTACTTTATGTAAATGTCAAAATGTCAACCTTTACATCTTCATTCACAAGAAATTTCATCACAAGTCCCAGTTTGACTTAAACTCAAAATCCCAATGGTCCACCTAGGCATAGGCAAGTATTCAAGACTAACAAGTAAATGATGAAATGATGAAAAAAACTGAGCACAAATTTATAATCCCTGATTCTCTACAAATGGCTATAGTAATTCACTAAGCTTTTCTGCTAATTTAAAGAAAGCTAGAACCCCCCGAACCCACTCCCCCCACTCCCCACATATCACAGTTAGGAAGCTGGGGTCAGAGCACAGAGTCAGCCAGGATATGATGCCCCTGGAGCAGATGGGGTTGAGGGCTCAACAAAACCTTGCATCAGTATCGCAGCACCTTAACTGTTTAAGCCGCCACTGCTCCAAACCTTACTGGTCTGTGTCCTTGGTGGGTTTTCTAATAAAGTCCAAAGCTTTTTTTTTCTTTCAAAATTGCCTGTAGAGAAATTTTGTGAGGGGGTGTGCTTGAGCTTGTAATGTTTTGGCACCTAATCTATGGTATACCCCGCATTGTGAAACCAAATTCTCTAGAATTGGGTCCAGGCCCCACACAAAACTACATGTGAATAAGCGGTGTGGGTCACAGATTTACAGTTAATGTTTATTAAGGTACAATAACATGGAAGACTAAACTTAAGTGACTAGCATATTTAACAAGCTAATTTACAAAACTAGTTAGTTTAAACATAACTTTTTCCTTTAAGGATGATTTATGCTTCTGTGTCAAAACTACGCCATAAGTCTCACATAGCCGCGTACCCTATGGAGTAGCCAGAAGTGCAGCTCATCAAAAATGTAACTAGACACAACAACCCCTTTCCTGTTTTTTTTTTTTTTGTTTTTTTTAGGTATTTCTGGCTACTTTCTCTACTCCTTCATTTTTTAATCGAGCTGAAATCCGAGACCATGGACCAAATTGAGGAGGGACTAATTGACTAATTAATGACTAATTAAATATTTTCTACACTGCAGTAATTTAAATAAAGCAACTTTACTGTTCATAATCTATTAGTTTAAAGACTAACAAGAGCCATTTTATATTTGCCACTGTTTGTAGTACAAAAAAAAATTAAAAATTTACATAGAGTGGCGAAGACCCTTAGCACAGTGGCATAGGAACCCCATGGCCAGCTAGTGGCTAGAAGGTGTAATTGCAACATGAAACAAACACTTCAAAGCACAAGCACTGTACATAAATAAATGCTTAAAACTCCATAGGTCACTAGTGTAGCCTAGGCAGAGTTTGTAGTTTTAGTTGTAGTTTTGATGCAGAACTATAAATCAGCCTTTAGTTTTTTGAGGTTGGATTTTTACATCAAAAGCAGTGGGACACCTCATCCTTTATGAAAATAAGTAGTTCAGTAATACTCATTAGCACACATTAAAGGTATATCTTAAAGTACACTTATAAGTAACGTATATAAGTTTTTAATACGTTTGTGATCTTGGTTGACTGAAAACCTCATTTTAAAGCTGTAATGAGGTGCGCTTGCTTACAGGATTCCAGTGTAACCCCTGGTCAAAAACGTCGCTCACCGTCGTTTTGGAGCAAAATCCTTATCTCACCTGACCCTCACTAAATTTCACATACCGCACTCTTTCATGGCCCCACTCATCCCTCCATACTCTACTGTATATATTTATATCCTGTCAGCCTACTGTACTTCCTCTTAGCACTGACACATGCAGAGTGGCTCAGTTCCCATCCTGCCATCCTTCCTTTTCTCCTCCAGTTTTGCTGCCATCATTCGTCCTTGTCAGTTTGTGACTTTAGCTTCCCCACAGCATCCTGGCAAACCCTTAACACCAACTCAGCAGGATTTCTAGTGCCTCAGAATTAATCAACCAGAGAACAAGAACAGAGCGAGAGAAAGGGGAGGAGGAAGAGGGCTCTCATCATTGCAGTGCCACAGCATGCTACAACATAAACCGCATGATGAGAGTTGCGGTATTAACGTTTAACACAGATGTAAATGGGGTGTTGACGGATGTAAGGCTTGTATAGTTATCCACATAAATGGAGCATGTCCTAAACAATACATTTAAGGAAATTGGTCCGGGAAACAAGGTCATATAATTTTATACTAAACCTACACTACATGTAGTCAGTTATATAAAAAAATTAATTCTTCTTTTTGTGATGTCTAATCATACGTCAGATCACCGCAGTTTGTAATTACACAACAACATGCTGTTACGTTCGCTCCACACTGCACATCCTTATAGGGAATGCCATGGTTAAGAATATATGTCAAACGATTTACAGAAACGACCTTCTGTCTGCACCAGTCATAAAACCAAGAGCTCTCTGCACTGCGGATGTACACCAGATTGGATAGCGTTTAAATGACACACCAGCGAGCGTCCAGCATAGATGGATAGACGTCATTAAGAGTGCCATATTGTTCAAAAGCCTGGCAGCTCGCACACTGTGACTTTAAATCCTACACACTTGATGAGGTAAGCAATCTGCTGCTTTATGTAATGGACAATTGGCTCCTACAGAGCCCATTTAGGCTGATTCTGTACTTTCCTGCCACATTCAAGCCCTTGTAAATGCTTTGCTCAGAAGCTTCATAGTGAGAGGGTGCTGAAAATGAGATTAATTAAACATGTCACAGAAGAAGGGAACAAGAGCTTAGAATTTCAAAAGTACAATACGAATGAACAATGGTTTAAAAAAATCTTTTTTTTCCCTTTTGATTGCATTAGTACTTGGAATTAGCCAGTTTTTAGATACACCTGCTTAATATTTATGTTCATTTCCCATTTTATCAGGGGACCATAAATCAACCATAACGTTAAAACCACTAAGGAGTGGGGTGTATTGGGCAGCAAGTGACCAGTCGGCTTTGGATGTTGACGTGTTGAAAGCAGGAAAAATGGGTAAGCATAAGGTTCTGAGTGACTTTGATATGGGCCATACTGGGATCACTAGGTAACTGTGGGCAGAACATCTCCAAAACAACAGATCTTGTAGGGTGGCCCTGGTATGGATTGGTGAATACCTTCCAAAAGTTGTCCCACCAGTGAACCAATGACGTGGTCATGAACACCAAAGGCTCTCTAATGAAGTGAGGAGTGAAGTCTAGCCTGTGTGGTCCGATCACATAAAAGAGTTACTAAAACACAAATGGATAAAACGTTAATGCTGGCTCTGACAGAAAGGTTTCAAAACAAATAGCCCAGCATGAAAGTGCCTACAATGAGACCTTGGAGCAGTGGAAGGTGGCCTAGACTGACAAATCATGACTTCTTTTACATGTACATATACGGCATTTGGCAGACACCCTTATAGAGCGGCTTATATTTTGTCTCGTTATACATCTGAGCAGTTGAGGGTCGAGTGGCTTGCTCAAGGGTCCAACATTGGTGGTGCTGGGGTTTAAACCTGTACCTTCCAACCATAGTCCAACACCTTAACCACTCGAGCCTGTTTTTACATCATGAGGGATGGCCCAGTGGATGTACTGTATGTGGCCCTTCTACTGGGAAGATGACTTCTACCTTAACATAGCTGAAAACCAAGTACACCCCTTCATGGCAACAGTATTCCCTAATTGCGGCAGCCTTTTCCAGCAGGGTAAAGCCACCAACCACCTACCACACAGCAAAAAGAAAAGTTGTATCGCAGAAATGGTGTGAGGAACATAACATTGTTCAAAGTGTTGCCTCCAAATCCAGAGATATCTGGACTTTGGGAACGCCAGTCAACCTAATCTACATGTGTTTGAATTGTGGGTGGCAACTGCTAACCACTACAGCACCATGTCCCAACACACTGTAGTTAAAGTTAAAAACAGGGGTTTTGTACTATATTTATAAAAGTATAAGTGATTGTATTGAAATAAAAAAAAAAAATTAAATAGGATTAAGATTCAATTATTTTATTTTTCAAATATCTTTTGAATACAGGATACAGCGCCCTTGGAGCAGTCAGGGTTAAGGGCCTTGGTCAAGGGCTCAACAGTGGAGGCTTGGCACTTCTTGAGGGTGAACCCTAAACATTTTGATCAATACCCTAGATATACTGTTTGAGCCACCACTGAACTCCCTTCTTTGTCTGAATTACTGTTCCTTTATCAGGCCCAATTACATTTTGTCTTTCGCCGACTGTCTACCATTAAAGAACCGCGACATAATAGGGCACTGGTGGTAGGTGTTTCCCCTGCCATGCGGAAAGCCAGGGTTTGATTCCCACCAAATGCCCAAACCCCAGCCACTGGATGCAGTGCTGGTCACAAGCCTGGATAAAGTGGAAGGGTCGTGTCAGGAACAGCGTAACACCTGTGCCAAGTTGCTGTGCGGACTGGATAGTCCGCTGTGGCGACACTTTACCAGTTGTAGCTATAAAACCAACAACAAACAACTCTTTAGCGGGATAATGCACTCACTAAAGATAAATGAATGAATGGTAAACATGCCATAGTGCAACTTGCCATGCCCAATACACTCTAATGTTAATCTACATGGTACTTCTTAGCCCCACTGGCAAATAAAAATTTTGATGTGTCCTAAGAGATCCAGTCCAGCTGTGTGGCTGTAATTAAGAGCAAGAGGTTGAAGAGACCATGATTAGCCCTGAAGGAGAAAGATGTTGTTGCTCTTTTCCTTAGTTAGTCAAAATGACAGTAAAGAGTCATGGGGTTTCAGAGAGCTGGTGTATTCAAAAAAAAGGCTAGTTAGCACCTTTGTAAAATCTTTCAAGTGTGTTCAGCTGCCCTGTGACGCATCAGGAGCAGCCAAAAAGAAACAAAAAAAAAGTGCTCGATGATTCAAGTGATGGATTCATGTTTCTCTAAAAACCATTAAGGGATCGTTAATCTGAATTGGGAATTGACATCAAGACTAAGGAAAAAAAGATGATCTAATCTAAGGACAAATTAAAAGGAAAGCACTTGTGTACGTATTCCAAAACATAAACGTGCACACCTCTAAACCGTAAAAGCTATCAGAGCATGAGCATGGATCAAACCAAGCGAGTCAAGAAGATCTTGACATTAGCAAGTCGTTTGTGCAGTTTATTTCTTCTGCTTCAAATAAGAATCTTTGATCAAAAACGCCTTATAAACAGTTTATGGCTCAAAAAACAAAAAAAGACAAGAGAAAGAAGTTTTTCCATCAATCAACGTAATCCAAAGGTTCAGGCTGGACCAGCTGGACCGTCTTCGCCAAGTCGCCTTCCCTCCGCGTCACAGTTTAAGGCCAAAGAGTACATCAGCACTACGTAAAAAAAAAAGAACTTAAAACATTATTTAAGGTCATTAAAAAACAAAATCTAGCATATCACTATTAAGTCAGTGTTCATGACAAGACATGTTGCTACAGTTTTTGTTTTAATTTTGTCAATAAGAAATGTACATCCTGATTTCAAAGGGCAGAAGGACAGAGTAACACAAGTGAAAGGAAGTGACTAAAAAAGCATGAGGATGCGCTCTTCATGCACAGCATCCGTGTTTAAAGTTCATGTCAAGTTATCGTTTTCGCAGTTTCCTCCCGTGCGTGCATCAGCGGCGTTTTCGGGTTCCGTACCAGCGTCGTCGATGAGACGCAGCAGAGCAGCGGTCTACGACGTTTCATATTCCAACTTCCACTAATCAATTTATGTTGTTCACCTTCTCATGGATATACAAAACGTCATAAAAAAAAAACAGATTTTAAAAAAAAAAGGCCCATTTCAATCACTTCATCCCATTTGTAAAGTACCACGAACATACAAAGTGAAATAAAATCGATGAAAAGAAACTCATCTGTTCCTGTTAAATAAACAGCGTGGCTCCACTGTAGCATCCAGTGGATTCTTCATATACAGTGATGTCATTGTTCTGGCGAGCTATGAGAGCTCGTACACACACACACACACACACGTACACACACACACACATACACATCATGTCCCTGACATCAGAAACTCTACAGGTTCCTGCCCACTAAACAGTCAGGTAGGGGGCAATAGGGGTTGCCGTGCGGTTCGGGGTAGAAGAAGAAAGAAGACAGATGGCGCTGTGCTTGTTCGTGCTGAGCTAGCGGTTGTTCTTGGTGGCCTCTTTGGCTGCCAGGATCAGCGGCGTCAGGCTCGAGAGAGGCTTGGCCAACTTCAGGAACTGATGCTGAGGAGTGGAAACCAAGGCACACGTCACACATTGCAAGCTTAAAACATTCTTTCCAGTCACTCTCATGTGTAATCACTTACTACTACCCCTCCCCCCCTTCAGATCTGTTTGTGGTGTATGCAAAGGAAAATAAATGTCAAGACTGGACGCAAAAGGAACTCTAAAATAACAGCATTCTGTGCTCCGTTTCAGCTTAATGACCAATTGGTGAATTTATTCAATGCATTACCAGTGAAGAAGATGCATTGCTGAGTACTCGTTCCTTTATTTAAGGCTTTCTCTGTGTGTGCAAGCCTTGAGTCATATCGCTTCTGAGTTGTGTACTTTCAGTTCCCGAGTGTTCTACAGGGAACGCGTCCAGCTTGTTTCGAACAGATCGAACTATTCTAAATCAGCCCTGTGTGGGAGTGATGGGGAGGGAAAAGAGAAAAGAAATGTTCGACTGCAGCTTTGAGTGGAAGTTACAGAAGGGCTGAGTGTAGAAGTTTCTGGAACACCTTGTGCATCTCAAGCAAAAGGTTAAAGGAAAAACGTAATCATTGCGATATCCCTAGATTATGAACTGTTGTGCTTTTACGGTTTAAAACTCAATTTGTATTAAATATAGACGATCATTTATTAAATATATAGTTAATGCGAAACTAACATGATTCATGACATGTTTTAGTTGCTCATATGAGGGTCAGTCAAAAATTATCCGCACTCTGGCTGTAGAATGTTTTCATGAAGCACACATATATATTATAAATCTCCTTGTTTTTTTTTAATAAACTTTGTCCATGTCTGCCAACACACTATCGTATTCCCTCATGAAAAATGTTTTAGGTTGATCTGCGAGCCCTGAATGCACATCCGTCCTCACTTCCTCATCAGAAGTGAATTTTCATCCTCGTAGGGCTGCTTTCAGAGGGGCAAACTGGTGAAAGTCAGATGGAGCGAGATCAGAACCATAGGGAGGACACTTTAACACCTCCAAGTCAAGTTTTTGCAGAGTGTCGACAGTGTGGGCAGAAGTGTGCGGACGTCCATTGTCATGCAAGATCACAATGTCCTTGGACGGCAGTTTGATCAGAAGCTGATGGTTGACTGTTCGGACTTTGTCAGGCCCGTAGTGATGAATCCATGTCTCATAACCAGTAATGATTCTCTTTAAGCAACTTTTACCTTCCTTAGAGTATCGGTTCATATTTTGTTCGCAGATATGTAAACACTTTCTCCGTAAAGGCCATAAAGGCTTTGATAAACGACGGCACTTCAGTAGGTACACCCTCAGACCACGCAATATGAATCACTGCATGCAGCTCTTCTTTCGCGTAAATCACAAGTGGGGCATCTATTTTAGCTCGCACCGCAGTTACAAATGAACTGAAGTAACATGTTCACACCCGCACAGCGTGACTGGGGAGACAGCAGCTTTAAACTGCAAGCGCTGGTAGGACAGTGCAGCTAACAGAAGTTTTAATATAACTGGGTAATTGCGGATAATTTTTCAATCATCTTTGTACTTGATCAGACACAATGTTTAGTCTTTTTAAACCACAGATATACTCTAAAAAATCTGAAACCTACATAGCTAAGTCTTGTTCTATATCTAGTGTCATGAACCTTCCATATTGTTTCTCTTTGGTCACATTAAAGGCATTTACTGTAATAAAAATGCAACGGTGCCATCAGAGACAGGCCTTCAGGAGCACACACCGTCTTGACTATTGAGATGGTCCATATAAATAATGCTTAAATGTAGCAATGAAATGTATTCTCTCCTTGCATGCACGCACACACACAATCCTACCTGTAGAAGCTCTTTGGCGGAACCTCTTTTCTCCACATCCATCTCTAAACAGCGATTGAGGAAATCTCGGAAAACAGACGACAGCTTCTCAGGGTTCTGCAGCTCCGGAGTTCCATTAGTGGCAATGAGATACAGCGCCTACACAAAAACATCACTGTGTTCATTTGCATCAATTCCTGAAGGGGTAAATAAAAGCCACTGCATGGAAATGGTTCAGATCAGCAGGAAATAAATCATAATCACTGCACGCCGCCATGTAATGATACATCATTATTGTTCAGAGGAATAAAAATGGCACGTAGCCTAAAGCATATATACATACGAATCAGGGCATTTGCAATTAATTCTGAAATACGAGAAGTGTTCAAGTCAAACTGGGGCTTGTGATGAAGACTTAAGGCTTTAAGCACAGCATGGTAATGAGACTCTTAGCTGAAGTAAAATATCCGAATGTTGCAAGACCATGTGTCAGTAATTGACGATCCCGAGGTGGTTCAGCTGTGGTGGAGACCGCTGCAGTTGGGAACATTTTGTGGGTTTAACACCTGATCCTTGTAAATCAGCGCATAACTTGTCTCCAACTTGCAGAAGCAGCGCAAGAGGTGTTAATCCCACATCCCCTGCACAGTCCTGACCCCACTCCAAGCTATTTCAACAGGAGTTCCTGGGAGGCCAGAATTTCAGATGTGAAGTAGGCAGGACGATCATGGCTCCGGCGCACTGGGAAATCTATTTACCTTGTCGATATCCAAGCACTAGTGAACGCTGGGATAAGTGCATTAGCGCGACGGGATATACTGTATATAGAGAAATTCAGTTGGTTTTTACTCCTATAGCTGTTCTGTTATTCTGCACAATCAAAAGTCCCGGTCTGACTTGAATGCTCATAAACATCTCATAAAAAAACAACACTAATGCGTTAACCTATTAAAAGGAGAGTGTTAACAAGACTGTGTTAACATGACTGCTGCTTACCCTCAGAGGATTTTCATTGAGGTATGGTGGCTCTCCCTCAATCATCTCTATAGCCATGATGCCCAGGGACCAGATGTCGACTTTGGGACCGTAAGCCTTGCGGGTTACAACCTCTGGGGCCATCCAGTATGGGGTGCCGACCATGGTGCTGCGCTTACTCTGTTCGGGGGTGATTTGGGCGCAGAAGCCAAAATCGGCTGCGAGACAAAACACACACAAAAACATAGCAGTCAGAATCTGACAACGATGATATAAACTAAGGTTAACATACGTCAACTAGGAAATATGCTAAACTCTGCAGTGCTGTGGCACAATACCGTTTCATTCTTGGATGTGTCAGACTTTGGGAAAAAAATAAAAAATGTGACTACTGTGCCCTCTGCTGGTGTAAACTCGCAAACGCACACTGGAGTTGTGAGTTGGAGACCAGCAGATTGTTAAAAAACATCATTTATACTGTTGTAACCAGGAAGCATTCAAATAAAACACAAATCACGTTAACTGTTGAGAGACATTTAGGGGTACTAACTGAGTTTGACCGAGCCGTCCATTCCCAGTAGAATATTGTCGCTCTTGATGTCCCTGTGGATCACCTGGTTGGAGTGTAGGAACTCCAGGGCTTGAAGACACTATACACACACAATGGAAGAATTACTTTTCACTAGGCCCATTGGACCACATTAACACTACTTTACAACAGTTTCTTCACGTTGTCTGCAATATTATACTCTAGGAGCCTTGGACTAGATTAACACTTACAAACAAGAGATTTTTCCAGCTGTCTACACTATTTTACACTAGGCCCCTTGGACTACAATACAAATACTTAAAAAAAAATTAAGCTTCTACACTATTTCACACTAAGCACTTTAGACTACATAAACCCTTTTTTACAACTGTGTTTTTAAGCTGTCTTCACTACTTCACATTAGGCCCCTTGAATACATCAACACGACTGTACAATAGTTCCCCCCCCCCCCTTTGAGCCCCTTAGATTACATTAACACTACTTTACAAAATTGTTTTTAAACCATCTGCACTACTTTACACTAAGCCCCTGTAGGCTTTTACTCGGACCTTACTCTATTCTAACTTGGGCACAATTAAAACACCGCTTTACAATAGTGTTACACTTGTTCTTTCGAATGATGAAACTTTATGAGCACGACTTTATCTCTTACTTTAAAACTCCGCCAGTCATCAAACGTCTTTCACTCACCTCTCGGCACACAGCGGCGATCTGCGCCTCGTCCATGCACGTCTCCGTCACCACATCAGTCAGAGAGCCACCGGCCAAATACTCCATCACCACCCACAACTCGTCGCCAACCAGGTAACTATGGCAACGAGACAGCACCACAGCAACGCATTGCGTTACACAGAGCAGCTACAGCAACCACGCAGTGACAGCCCGAGGCAGTACATTAGTGCTGAGACAAATTGGTAGCCATAAAGAACAAGTCTATCCATCTACTCCCATGGGCAACATTACAGAGCAAGGAATGAGGCGGTATCTATAGAAACAGCCAAACCCTAGGGGTGTGCCATAGCTTATACTGTAAGCATCAGAGGCATAATACTGTCGCCATGGAGCCTTAACCACTCCCTTGTAGATCAGAGTGAGTATATACATGTCTTAAACAATGTTTGGAAATAATTCTGCATTGTTAAAAAATAATTTCTGCTCATTTCCCATTGAAAAGTGTGGAGAGGTACGCCCTGGACAGGGTGCCAATCTATCACAGGCTTACACACTATAGACAATTTTGCGATGCCTATTAGGGTAATCTGCATGTTCTTGAACTGTGGGAGGAAACCAGAGTATGCGAAGGAAACCCACCAAGCACAGGAAGAACATGCGAACTCCCCACACACACAGACCCAAGGTGGGAATCGGATCCTCGAGTCTGGAGGCGCAAGGACATAATGCTAACCACTATGCCACCGTGCTCCCTTATCATGTTTATTTAGTGTTTTTTTTTTTTGTATTTATCTTATTTATCATTGATTTCTGGGCTACTGATCATTTAGTCATAATACTGAAACGTAAAAAAAAACTTTATAAAAAGAATTATATATATATAAAATTAGATATTTATAAATTAACACTAATCTGAAACTAAATTCTCATCATCCTTTTGACTCAGAAGACATCCGTCTGCATTTCTGACCATCATGATCTCACCTGTCCAGGTAATTAACTATGTTGGGATTCTTGTTTTCCCTCATGACCAAGATCTCATTAATGATGAGCTCCTTCTTGGGCTGCTGCTGCAAATTCATCTGCTTGATGGCAACCTGAAAGTAAGGCGAGATAAAAGAAATCCTTTAAAGAAAACTCCCAACAAACTAAGCATTCACACAGCCTATTGGTCTTCTCTCTTTCTCTCTTGCTCTTTCCCCCTTTCCCGCCCTTTCATTCTATCCTCCAGCCCAAAAAAAAAGTGGCCTTTGACTAAAATCTTTTATTTGATGTAATCCCACACATCAATAGCTACTGAAAGACACATTGTTCTGCACCTCTGAGGTTCTCCTTTTACCTCTTGTCCTGTGGCGATGTCTATTGCTGTGTAGACCGTTCCAGATGCCCTGAGATCACAAACAGAGAGAATGGTTAAGAGTTTTTCCTTTTTATTAAAAAAGAAGGTGTTTTTGTAAAAATCTTGCCACTGTTGATGCTACAAATGTGAAAGAAGACTCACCCTTGGCCAATCTTCTCGAATCGTGTGTACTTCTTCTTTGGATCACCCACACTAACTATACTCCCTAAACACAGAAGCAGACACAACACAGACATTTCGTTAAAAACATTACATCATAGATAGTAAAAAGTATTCTCTATATATTTACAGTTTATACAGTATTATAATGCCAGTTGACATGGCATTGGATGGGATTTGTTTTTCCTGTTTAGAAAATGTATTCATCTCAGCCCTGAATTCAGTCATCAAGTATCAAGGGATATTTGATGACCCAGATGTCATTAAGTATAAAGTATCAATTAATTAGCTATTGAATTTTGCCTTGGATAACTGAATTCATTTCAGTATTAACAAACTATATGTAATGTCATTGTAACAAATGTATCAATCTGTTCATTGCTTAAAGTTGATGAGCAAAAATAAAATCGCAGCATGTTTATAAATATGATGGCCGTTCAAGTCAGACCCCTGAGAGATGGTGGGACCGACCAAGCAGTGCTGGAGGATAAAGAAGAACTATTGACTAGAGCCGAGAGGTAGGTGGGTGCTGGGCCGTTTCTGGTTTTGTAGGTGTTCATCAGGGTTTAGAATTTGATGCGGGCAGCTATAGAAAGCCGGTGCAGAGAGCGGAGAAGTGCGAGTGCGAAGAACAACAAGACGTGCAACTGCGTTCTGGATCAGCTGCAGAGGATGAATGGTGGACAGAGGAAGACCAGCCAGGAGTGAGCTGCAGTAGTCCAGTCTTGAAATAACAAGGGACTGAAACGCAATAATGCACTTATCTAAATGTCCCACTTCTGCTTGGATACCAACAAGGTATAAAGTTTTTCTTAGTATGCCGTAGCTTTGATCCGACTGCCTGCTTCTTGTCCGAAACGCTGGCCTTCCAGGAACTCCTTTAATGGCCCAAACATGTCAGTTCCTGTAATTTGCAAGTTTTGAGTACAGTTCACACAGACAGCACCGGCGTCTCTTCTGAAAGTTGGTGACAAGTTCTTTGTTCATATTCAAGTATAAGGAGTTCCACTCGCTGGATTCTCATGGGAACGAGTGCAGTGGGCTCTGAGCCATCTCGGCCTGGATGATCATTCACGGACGCACGGCCTTCCTTAAATTGTTTGCACCATTCAACTGTTTTACTGTGGCAAAGAATCTCATCTCATACTGTGCTTAAAGTCTTGGGTAAATGTCAGACCATTTTACATGTTTATTTTATTAAAGTGCTTTTTTTTCTTATTATTTTACCCATTAGTTCAGGCTTGCCAACTTAAAGAATTATTGCCTAGTATATTTCCAGCCTTTGCGTGTTTTCCTCCAGGGAGTAGAAATAAAGCTTGGTCCATCAACATGTTACATATTACAGACCATCCAATGGTACAGATCATAAAAGATGGGAATGATATATATACACATCATTCCCATCTTTAATGATCTATGGTCAATTATTCTCATGGTGGATTCATGGGACCTGTTTCTCTTCTCTTAGAATCCAAACAACTATCTCATATACCCTCAAAATGTCAGTGAGACAGCCTCATGCTATTGTGTTTCTATACTGAACTATACTGAAGAGAAAAACAAGACACTAAAATGTGAAGAAGAAAAATCCCATGTGAAACAGTGGCGGACAAGAAAGAAAGGGGAAAAAAGTGACAAAAAGGACAGAGGCTGTGGACAGAATGCTTTGGGAAGAGCAGAGGATATAGTTTATGATGCCAGGGTGTTCGGTTAGGGAGGCCACACAGGGAACACACTCACACATACACTAGGAGTGTTAAATAATTCATTGGACAAGCCTGGCAACCGTGGACCAGGGGACAGTTTGGCAGTTAGGGTTGGCTAAAATAAGTTCGAAAGAGAAAAGACGCACTGGAGAAGTAACTGGTTCTGATGCAGCACTTCTTTCTTACCAGCAGAGGGCGATCTGCGCGCATCTGAAACATGAGTGTTTAATAGAATACAGACTCTTACAGACTCATGGAGCAAAAATATTCAAGTTACTCATTCAGGAAGTGCTAGTCATTATGCTATCAGGTCAAACAAAGAGTAAAAAGTGACTAAGAGTTCAATCAGATTAAAAATAATTTTAGCTGCATTACTTGCTAGTTAGGCCTCAAAACTGAGTCTGTGGAAAGAAATCTGAAATTCAGTTCAGGCGTAGTTAGTTTTGGTGTGTTTGGTACTGTAACGAAGACCCAAGGTCAATTAAGCTAAAAGAGTAATAAAAGTCTAAAGCTAATGTTTAAACATTGTCTTTGATCTTTACAGCTTTGATTAGCTATCTTTAGGCAAGTGTCGTTCATAGTTTAAAATTCCGAGCTACGTAATGCTACGTCACAGATGACTCATTTTAACTTGATAGCTTGCTTCAATTATTACACATTACATCATAATGTGAGAATGTGAATATATGCGCTTATGTTTTTTCTTTCATATGAATGCAACCAGAAAGTGAGTGGCCGATTCTGTCTCTAGAGTTAGAACGCGTTTCTGGTGGCCTGAGAACCGTAAAATACATGGTATGTAAATCTTACTCAGTTTCTCCAGAATCTCCTCGTCGGACATCTTTTTCTTGCGGTTCTTGTCGACGGTGCGCGTCGTGGTAGAGGAGGCGGCTGGAGCGGCGCTGCCCCCCTCAGCAGGCGGAGGGGAGACTGGAGACTGGGGTGCATCTTTGGCTGGGGCGGGAGGCAGGGGCTCAATTACTGAGCGGGTATAAATCTGTGGAGAAGCAGCGAAAAGCTTCAGGGGAGGCACTGCTGAGATACACGTTCATTTATTTATTCATCGAATTCTCAACAAGAACAAAAAAGAGACTGGGGGCAAGCTTTCGCTTGCGATGGTGTCGGGAAAATCTGACTTAATGTCATTAAGAGAAATATTTACAGCTAGGCATAAATGGGATGAATTATTTAAAATGGATGAGAGTAAAAAGGGTAAAATTTTCAGTGGCAGGAAAGAGACATTCAAGCATACGAAGCAAAACATGGTTGAGGGATCTAAAGAACTGCTGGGCATTCTGGGAAAGAGGTGGTTGACTGACCCGGAAAGGGGTACGCGAGACTGCTGAAGCAGGGTGCGCAGGATCTAAGACAATAAAAAAGGCAGGAGACGGCCTCGCTAATTTTGCATAAGGCTGCATTCAGCAGAACCTGATTTGTTCTTTGATGTTCTCTAAGAAGAAGAAAAAAATACACTAAGAGGGAAGTCAGGTGCAGGCAGATTTTAATGTACTGTGGCACCATGGCGCCGAGTGAACGAGCAAGCGAGAGAGAGAGAGAGAGAGAGAGACAGTGAGAGAAGGAGAGATTTCTCTCTTATACACTCCCACTTCTGCTGCTAGCAAACAAACTAACACAAACACTCCAAAACAGAGGAAGGATTCTGTGGTCCAAGTGTTGAGGAGCAACGCTATTTATCCTTAATCTCAGAACAAAGGCCTGTGTGTTGGGTCTAAATTAAATGCCGGCGTGGCGTTCCCCGTCTCTGACTCCAGCAGGAGATGAGTAGAGCATCAGCATACTCATTATTCCAACTGCTGAGAAAGCATGCAGCTTGACGGCTTTAATCCATTTACAAGGGCGTCCTGGGCGTAGGAGCAACCCAAGCTTTACTCAGCACTGTAAATGAGGCTAAACTAAATCGGGGCCCTATAAAGCAAACAGTTAGTGGCACCACAGGTCATAAATGATGGGGAACTAGAAAGAAAAAAAAAGAAGAAAAAGATTTATATAGAAGATGACTCTATAGGAAGGAAAAATAAATAAATAAAAATCAGGAACATTTTGAAACAGACTTAACAAGGTGTTAAAAACTGACTGGAATCTCAATGGTTTCTGTTCTACCCCATCCCAAAGGTGCGCTGTTGAAGTCAGAACTCTATGGAGGCCATGAGACCAATTTGAGTCAACATGGGCTTAGTGCACAATCATGCAAGATGTCAGAGCTTGGCTTTTGAACAATGCTGGATTAGTATTAAGAGGTTGAGTGTGCCAAGAAAACATTTCCCACACCAGACCACGCCATCACCCCCCACATCCTAAACCATTGTCACTAAGCAGGTTGGGTCATTGGATTCATGCATCTTAAGTTTGGAGCAAAACATGAGATTAATTAGTCCGGGCAACAACTATTCAACATTCTGTTTTTTTTTTTTCTCCTGTGAACAGAAGACCCCATCTCCACAGTGCTCCATGCTGCCCTGACTCACCTGGACAACCCTTACCCATATGCCAGGATGTGGTTGGTCTAATTTAGCTCAGCTATTCAATACGGTCAGCCCTTCCAACCAGGTTTTGAAGCTGAAACAGCTTGGCATCTGCACACCACTCTGTAACCTGACCCATGACTTCCTTACAAACAGACCACGGTCTGTTCGACTGGACAACCTTACCCTCAGCACTGGACTTCCTTAGGGATGAGTATCGTCCCCTTGCTTGTACTCCCTTTTCACTCACCTACCTGCTTATGCCTCCAACAGCATTACCAAGTTGGCAGATGACGCCATGGTGATAAGCCTGATCAGAGGCAACAATGGGATGCTTTACAGGGAGGAGATCCCTCACTCAGTGGTATGGTGTGAGGACAATAACCTGGAACTCATCACCATTGAGTTCTCCCATCTCCCTTCAGCCAGGAGTTACAGACAGCTCAGAGCCCAGACAGACTGAATACGACAATCAAAAATCCAGGCTGATTATGACACGTTAAACATTATACAGTATACATCCACTACATATACACCTTTGCACCATCCATAATTTATCACTGCACTACTGTATATTCCACCCATACTTATTATGCACATACTGTACTATAGAAATATATATACACACATACCTATATCACACACACATATACGTACAGTATATTCTGATTAAGGATCTTATCTTCTTGCCGTGTCTTTACCACTGCATAATCAATGTTGTATGGTATTTAACCATATATATCCTTTTTTTAAATCCCTACTGCACCTTCTGTTCACAAGACACTCACATTCCTGCACATATGGACTCAAACTTATTTCACTGCATTTGTTATTTCATGTAAATAGGCCAATTATGCGCTTCTGCTTAGATGCTAACTGCATTTTATTGTCTTTATATAGGTACTTTGCACATATTTGAATCTAATCTAATCTAAACTCTCTTAGCAACAAGGCTGTTCTGCCTAGGGAAGTCTCTAAGGAACGTCTCACACTGGTTCAATAATGCCACACAGACTTATCGACGTGCTTCAGTGTGACAGTACTCTATAAAAAATACTTCACTCCAATGCTAAACACAGCAACGTTATGCAGATGGATACTCAAGACATTTTGCAATGGATAGCATTTCAAAGCTAGACCTTACGCACATGATAACAGGTCTGATTGTGCAAAAATCTGAACAGCCTAATTGTGACCTGACGACATGCTCTACCAATGGAACGCCAAAAAATGGAACGGAAACACCCTCAATCGCTGACCAAGAAGTCAACCATCAGGTGGAAAATTCATGGCCCCCTGAAGGACGAAGATTCACTACTGATGAAGAAATGAAGTCAACGGTGCATCCGTGGCTCGCAGATAAGCCTAAAACATTTTCTAATGAGGAAATATGAAAGCTTGTTGACAGATAGACCAAATGTACTGAAAAAGCAAGGAGATTAATAACGTATTTGGTTTTTAATTAAATCAATTTTACAGCCAGAGCGCAGATAATTTTAGGTCCTAATTAAAAACAGTTTAATTCCAATTGATCGTTGTTAGATACGCATACACATGCAAGCTCTGTGTCTCTAAAAGCTGAAACGTGATGGAAATTTCAACACAATATGAAGATTAATAGTGGGATCATCATTCTGCAACTGCTCAGACAAAAGTCAGAGCAGTAACACATTGAAGTGCAAGCTAAGTAGATCAATAACAAATCCAGACACCACCTGCCGAGAGCAAATAAAAATAAAACCCCTATTGAATAATTTGCCATTTAGGGCATGTGTGTGTGTGTGCGCATGTGTGTGTGGGTTCAGACTTCAGCAGCTCATCCATCTTGTGTGTTGTGGTTTATAGTCAGGTTTAATGAGGCTGAACTCGATTCCACGTTCACTTCAGTGCTGTCAGACACAGCAGCTCCGTTTGGCCTCTTTAGAGTGTAAACTCAAGCTTTCGCTAATTTTGCTCAGAGACATCAAGTGAACAAGCCGAGATTTCTCCCTGTCTCCCACGTTCACTCGTTCTGTCTCCTTCCTTTACTCCATCCTTCTGCCAAGTGAGGAGCTTTAAAGCAGGTACATGCTCATATACTGAACTGCCCAATTTCTTCATAATAAAGTTCTCTACTCAAACTAGTCACCTCTTTAAGTCCATCCTAGAGTGCACTCTATCTCTCTAGTGTTTACCCACCTCCTCCTGTCCATCCTTCAGTACCTGCCTTCTGTTCATCCTACACTCACTTCCTTTAGTCCATTTTGTAAAACACCTCCCTTTGTCCATCCTTTCCTCACCTCCCTCTGTCCATCCTTCCCTCACTTCCCTCTGTCCATCCTTTCCTCACTTCATTCAGTCCATCCTTTCCTCACCTCCCTCTGTCTATCCTCTTCTCACCTCCCTGTGTCCATCCTTTCCTCACTTCCCTCTGTCCATCCTTCCCTCACTTCCCTCTGTCCATCCTTTCCTCACTTCATTCAGTCCATCCTTTCCTCACCTCCCTCTGTCCATCCTCTTCTCACCTCCCTCTGTCCATCCTTTCCTCACTTCCCTCTGTCCATCCTTTCCTCACGTCCCACTGTCCATCCTTTCCTCACTTCATTCAGTCCATCCTTTCCTCACCTCCCTCTGTTCATCCTTTCCTCACCTCCCTCTGTCCATCCTTTCCTCACTTCCCTCTGTCCATCCTTTCCTCACTTCATTCAGTCCATCCTTTCCTCACCTCCCTCTGTCCATCCTTTCCTCACCTCCCTCTGTCCATCCTTTCCTCACTTCCCTCTGTCCATCCTTTCCTCACGTCCCACTGTCTATCCTTTCCTCACCTCCCTCTGTCCATCATTTCCTCACCTGCCTCCGTCCATCCTTTCCTCACTTCCCTCTGTCCATCCTTTCCTCACTTCATTCAGTCCATCCTTTCCTCACCTCCCTCTGTCCATCCTTTCCTCACCGCCTTCTGTCCATCCTTTCCTCACCTCCCTCTGTCCATCCTTTCCTCACCGCCTTCTGTCCATCCTTTCCTCACCTCCCTCTGTCCATCCTTTCCTCACCTCCCTCTGTCCATCCTTTCCTCACCTCATTCAGTCCATTTTATAAAATACCCACTTTTGTCCATTTTGTAAAACACCTGATCTCAGTCCATTTTTTAAATCACCTTCTTCTGTGCATCCTTTCCTCATGTCCCTCTGTCCATCCTTTCCTCACCTCCTTCTGCCCATCCTCTCCTTACTTCCTTCTGCGCATCCTTTTCTCACCCTTTTCTGCCCATCATTTACTCACCTCCTTCTGTCCATTCTTGAGTGCATTCTTTCTCTCTATCACTGACACACTCCCTTCTATCCATTCTACCTCCTTTTCCCTCTCCTTTACTCCTCTCCTTCTCTCGATCCTCCGCTCTCCATTTTCTCTCACCTCCATCTGTCCCTTACACCCCACTATCTCCTCTTTACTCCATTCCTTTTTTTCACTCAATGCCATCCTACACTGCCCTTCTACCCTTTAAATGCTTTAAATATCATTTCATAATTCCGTCGCTATGGAGACAAAAAAAAACACTCTGGCATTTTCACAGAACAAAAATAAACCTGAAACTACACGAATCGGTTTCTCGATTACTCTGCTTGAAGACACAGAGTGCTCATTATAAAGCTTACTCATCCAGTGCTACCTGAGCCACAAGCACGAGAGAAAAAAAACGAGAAAGGGAAAGAGAATTAGAGTAGGCAGAGTGGAACAAACATAGAAAGTAAAAGAAAGGACGGAGCAAGACGAGTGATGGAAATGCCACGAGGATTAAAGCGCAAACAAAGCCTGAAACTCGAATCTTGCGTGCAAGCCCAACTCACGGATTTGGTGTGTTCGGGTCGAGGGGCGATCACGGGTGGCGGCGTGGCCTCGTCCTCATCGTCGTCCTCGGACACGGTTGCCACGGCAGGGGTCTCGGATACAGCTTTGGAGTTCTGCGGACGCAAAATCAGGCGCACACACAAAAGGCTTGAATAACACATTTACTCGAGAGCTAGCCATTAGAAAATAACACTACTGTAAACAGTCAGGAATTCCATTTTAGGAACACCGCTACAGCCTTGAGGCACAGCAACACAAAGCTATCCCATCATGCATTTTCTCTAAAGCAGAGTCAACATGGCACCCGAAACTGCAGCGTCAGCGAGGTCTGGAAAGAAAAAGCCGCCGATTCACAGAGCGGAGTGAGTCTGGGTTCAAAAAACAAAATAAAGTCCTGACGCCGAGACGGCCCGACCTCAATCCGATGGAAAACATGGGCACGAATTTAAAACATTATTGTGAAAAAGTGCACGAGAGTCAGGCACACAGATGGATATCTTTCTGTCTTCAGTGGATGAGTGTACAGTATACAAGCGGCCACTGGGACTGATTTTCTATCTAAGCTCTGACAAACGCACACACACACACACACACACACACAGACTGTCACTTAAAGACTTACCGGAACATTGGAGGAGCTGTAACTGTCCAAGGTTTTATCTGCGGAGGAAAAATTAGACAAGTAAGAAACCCCTAACCTAAAGAGCCTAACCCTGTCTGTAAATGTGCCGTGTGTGTTCCGTGATGCGTGTGTTCATGTTGGCTGCACAAAATCAACCTCTTACCAGTGAAGCTCATGTACTTCTGGCTGTTAACCGTCTCTTTGGAGTCGTAGAACTTGAGCACGTCCAGGACAGCCTGGGGGTTCTTCTTCTGCTCCAGCTTAGTGATGTTTGACGTCTGGAGCAGCCGAGCCCACTGCTCTGGCATACCCTTAACACACACACACACACACGGGAGAATAAATCAATCTAGCTATATCTGTAAGTGCAGGAAGAATTAGGTATACAGTTTACCTTCTTATTAATCATAAACTTTGCTAGTCGAGCACTGGGGATAGGAAAGTACGGCAATTTGTCACGCAAATACTGTAAATCTTACCGAAAAAGAAACTAAGAAGGTGGATCTGAAAGCTGGATAGTGTACTGACTTCTAATGACACCTTGTGACGCACAACAGTGCAGCTTTGTCCCCGAAGCTTTTTTTTTTTTTTTTTTTTTAACAAGACACGTAGTAAAGACTAAACGGAGCGATTAAACCTCAAACGCTATGTGGCAGCTGTAGTCAATATGCAAGGACACAGCGTGTGAGCACTTACAGTGAACTCCCCAGTGACGGCGTCGAAGCCCACGTGGATGGTGTGCTCAAAGTCTGACGGCAGAGAAATCTCTGGACGCTCCTTCTTCTTATTGGCTGAGGAAAGAAGAGTACACGCAACAGCAGGCTTTGAGGAATCTGTTCTCATTTAAGGAGTCGGTTCTAGTGAAAATGGCACGTTCGCATCTTATCCTGAACAGCAACACATGAGCTCAGCCGTGGCTTAAAAAAAGACCGGCGGGGTTTGTGTAAAAATAACATAAATCATCCTGTTAGTCATCATCACTCTTACATCACTACCAATTTTTAAGACATGTAGTAAAAAGACGCTGTCAGAAAAGGCTTTTTTCTTTTTTGTTTTTTGCTTTAATGGATTATTTGCATTTTGATACAGGTGCATGTCTGTGAACTGCGGATTGATCGAAAGTTTCACCATCATTACAGAAAAAATTCTTTCATGTTATGGATGCTGCGATATTTGGGCCCCGTTCTTACCATGCACATAGTTGATAGGGAAGGTGGTCCTCCAGAACCGGAATTAAGAACCACTGTGGTTCAGATTGCAAAAGAAGCAGCCAATCAGATTTAACCTGCCTCCAGTGTCCAATTGGTTTTCGTTCTGTGACTCATTTGATTTCTTTATTTATTTAGTTTTGATGATGTGGACACAGGCTTTTTCCTCTTTACTATGGTTCAAAGGAAAGAGGTACTAACCTTTTTCCTTTGAACAACAGTGAATGGAAAAAAGGCTGCGTCCACATCATCAAAAAAAGAATCAATCATCATGCCTTATATCGCCATTAATCTTATGTAAAAAAAAAGAAGGTATTAAACATTGAATATTTTACTATTATTTTAGGATTTTAATTACTTTAGATTTTAAATGTTTTAATTTAAGACTATGTAAAACTAAATAAAATTTCATTCCACGTCTCCCTTTTTTTTTCCGCAGATCAGATCATAAGCAGCTGCTATGTGCCGGACAGCGTGTAGAGGTTATGTAAGGTTAAATGTTAACTGTTAACTACCGGGAAGCTAATTAACAGAGCTAATTAACAGAGCAGGCATACTGAAAGGTGAGACATTCTCCGCTCGTGACTTTGCACTGATTATCCTGCTACTCCTAGTCTGCGAAAGTGGTGACAGAATAAGCCATTAATCGTAAGTTATTCATTTAATAATGTTACCAGAATCCTAAAAGATGTATTATGTCGTCCTCTAATGCAGAAATTATTTAACTCTTCTACAACCACGGACATCTCTGTCTAGTCCTCCATCTCTAGACTCACTTTTATCTCCTCCTCCAGTCAGGATGGAGCGGATGGAGCGGTCCTTGCGCTTCTTGTCCTCCGGATTGGGCGGTAGAGGTTTAGAGGTGTGGTTCATCGTGATCGGCTCTTTGATGCTTGATCCCATCAGAGTGCTGGTGTTTCTCATGGGCGGTGCGGGCGGCTTGTCCTCCACTTCTCCGTTATCGGACATCACGCAGCGCAGGAGCAGCTAGCTCTGGGGGGGGAAAAAAGGTACTCGTAGTTATTTAAGGGTAACAGTAAAATAAAAGTACAAAAAACAAGTTGGCATGAACAAAAACGAATGAGAGGGAAAGCGAAAGAGTTCAAGACATCCCAATATATCTTCTTTGTGGAATTGGTATTGATTTGATTTTGTATTTTTCTTCAGGGTCTATATTGTACGTTATGTTTTTCCCATCGATAATGTTACACACCATGCACATGGCCACATGGCTTATTTCAAGTGCCATTCAAGTCAAACCGGGATTTGTGATGAATTTTAAGTTAAGCCTTTATTTGTCACATATACATAACTACACAATGGAATTCTTTTTCATATCGCAGCCTAACTGGGGTCAGAGCACAGGGTCAGCCATAATACAGCGCCCCTGGAGCAGATAGGATTGAGGGCCATAGTTGGCAACCTGGTGGAGCCCACGGAGCGACCCCATTTCGACATGTTTGGGCCATTAAAGGAGTTCCTGGGAGGCCAGTGTTTCAGATGAGGAGCAGACATTCCGAACATGGTTCTGGCATCCTGGGAAATCTTTCTACCTTGATGATATGCAAGCACTGGTGAAATGCTGGGATGAGTGCATTAGTGTAGCAGGGGATTGTATAGAGAAATAAAATGAATAGCGATGTTCTGATAATACAGACATCAGCATGTCTGTGTCATGCTTCCATCACCTGTTAGCTACATAACCCTTGCCGCACGATGAAATAAGAAAACATCTACACGTCTCACCAATTATACGTTCACAAAAAAGGGTCCGAGAAGCGTCCTGTAAACATGGCCATGTTGAAGAATCCCTCTTACAGCTCTTATCCAACACGTTCAAACATCATGTTTAAAGCCAACTCACAATTCCATCTTTACACACCAGTGCATTAACCATCCAGGCAACACAAGCATCTATTTATAGGTGTGTCGACTGTAGCTCTAGCAGGAACAGCTTGCAATGTACCTGTGAGCTCACTGCTAGACTCCACCTGATGTGTGCGCTCGAGTGTGTATCTTATTTATTGCAACCTCAACACAAAAAGTAAACTCTGCTTTTTTTTCTTACCTTAGTCACATTTCTCACAAGTCTGACTCAACGGTAGATACAGCCATGACTAAGAACAGGCTACTTGTGATCCATCAAAGAAAAAACTCCAATGGGGATAAACACACTGTGTACACACACACACACACACAGCCTTCTCTCATTCAATCTTTCACACACTTACCTCCTGTGAGTTCGAACACAACATTATGTAATACACCGTCTTATTTTTGGCTCTGTGTTCCTTAGTCATGGAACAAGGAATCTGTTACAGCAAACACACAGAAGTGAGATATATACTGTAGAGGAGATGCTTAGAGCCAATACATGACTTACATAAACCTCAGACTGCAAGTAATGCGGTTTGCGAGTGGTCCGCAAGACAAGCAAAGATTTTTAATACATTTTTACTTGGAAAACAAACAAGTCTTGGTTTATGAGTACCGTGTATCATGTGTCACGCATGCGCTTCTTGTTTTGATGCCAAACGTC